>NW_027072144.1:2400000-3000000 GCF_023522795.1 Fusarium solani | reverse complement strand
CTCAGTCCCATCGAGAAACACCTTGTTCGCTTTGCAGACTGCAAGGTTCACATCAGCAAAGAAATGTCGCACTTGGACCTCATAGACATTGCCGCCCTGCCACTGCCTCGTCTAGCCCCGTTGCTCAGGGGATTGGCCAAGAGGTATTTGGAGACACAAGATGACATGGCTATGATTGCTGTCGAGCAACTCGTTGACGGCATGAATCTAGACGAAGCCTGGGTTGAAAGAAATCTCAAAGACTCTGATCCAGCTCTCCTTAGGCTGGTCATGAACCGAATTCACGGCAAGGAGTCAAGGATCGACTACTACTCGGACAATACAATCACCTGCTTCATCAGCGGCCCAAAAGAGGCGGAAAGCGTACGGCTGATCCCCGGGTTTGAGTGAGTGTAAGAGAAAAGGAAACAGGGTGGGTGAGATAGTCTCGGTGTACAACATGTACTATTCAGGCGGGCTGACGTATCACCTTGGGATGGAATCAGTCGACGCCGATGCCGCCTAGACCCCGACCGACACAAGCCAGCCCGATTGCGTTACCATCCTAAGCACCGATGCACGCTCCCGGCCCGAAGCTACAGCCCTCGAAATGCACGCTTGGCAGCCTCGTCATCGACAGAAACCCCATTCGCTCGACCGATGCCATATCATAACTCTCATTCCCGCCCTGTTCTTGTCGCCTTGTTCTTGTCGCCTTGTTCTTGTCGCCTGCTGTTGCTGACCTGACGTGGCACATCCCCCCTTCGATTCGCTGATATGATACAAGGACGTCTTAATGACGCCGCAATCGCGCTGCACGGCATATTGAGTCGAGAAGGTATCGACTTTGGTATCTTCGGCGGCTACGCCATCGCAACCATGGGAGGTACCCGCGAGAGCAAGGACATTGATTGCCTAGCTTCCGTTACCAAGGAGCAGGTAATCTCGCTTCTTGACAATAGAGAAGGCTTCCAAGCGATTTCACAGAGCCGTCAGGACTACGTGGCTTTTATGTGGTCTGACCGACCCGACAAAAGCCATGCCGTCTTAGTGGAAATATTTTGCGAGCAATTTCCGGGTGAGCTTCTAGTCATGATCACGATCCAAGCGCAGTGCTAACGATTGTCTCTCAGGCGCGCAATATTCTATGATGGGGGTCCCACGGAGTGTCATTTCCATTGAAGGCCCCTCATTGGGCCCAGGTTCTTCGTCTTTCCTCGATCCCTTCTATCTCTTCAAGGGAAAACTGCGGGCCGCTGCCACTCGTGGCAAGTTTCATGATTCAGCAGACTTGAGAATGCTGGGTGGCAAATACAAGTCTGTCATTGAGTCCCGCGTCCAAGAGCTTAACGTCCAAAATATTGGACTTGCCCTTAAGCGTTACCCCGAACTCGAGCGTCTCTTCCAGCCACTTGGCATTGATGTTGAGCAAGCGAAGCACGCTACAGAGCATCTTGACTTGAGCAAGCTTCCCCCTCCGACCGCGGGGGATGTGCAAAAAGGCCTACTCGAATAAGATAAGGCGGCAACGCAGATGGTGCCGCCTCGATCTGAGGTCACAGATGGGAGCGCTTAGAACGTGGTGGGCATTGGCTGGGCGGGCGCCAGCACTAATGCGGGGCGGGTTTCCACTGGCCGTGAGGAGTCTGTTCGATCGCGTCGAACAAGGCGACAATCCAAAGGCTGGCGCTTTCTCGCGGAGACCTGTGCCTGTGCGTCAGCCCTATTGTTGACGAATCACATGTTGTGATGTATCATGTTTTTCCTTTGATGAGAGTTTCAGTCTGGTGCCTTGGATTGGGGGCCAGATATTGACGGTGTTAATCCCTGCCAGCATTCAGCATCACCACTTTGCCCAATTAGCGTGCGCCGCGTAGTAGATCTAGTCGAGACGCGTCACATTTCGGTATTACTCTTCCGCGTTCTTCCGCGTTCTTCCGCGTTCTTCCGCGTTCTTCCGCGTTCTTCCGCGTTCTTCCGCGTTCTTCCGCGTTCTTCCTCGTTAGTGTCTTTCGTTCCTGCTCTTCGTTCCTACGCGTTCCTACGCGTTCCTCCTCTACATTCCTTCGTGTTAGCGTGTTAGCCTATGTTTCTTCTTTGTTGCCTCATGACCCCACTCACCATGTCTACATCGATGCCAGACAATTCGCCGCCTCTAACAGACGAGACCGTTAGTGAACTTGCCCAAGTTTTCGTCGATAGAGTCGTTCAACATGCAAAATTACCCCGGGGTACCCGGCAGGCATGGGTCCAGGCCCAAATTACCCAGGACAATAGCAACAACAGCGTGGGCCATATTTTCCAGGCGAGGGGTGCTGCAACATGGCTTGCGTTTTATCTCGTTAAGTTCTCCTGCGGGGTAAAGCGCAATACCACAGACAACCGCAAACTCAGGTATCAGCGTACATTCTTAAGCCTTCAACATCTATCGGCCGAAGCACAACAAAGAATCGCCGAGCGAGTAGCACAAACTATACCAGAAGACGTGAAAGCAACGTGTGAACAGAAGCTCTCCGGCGTGCAGAGATCTCGCGCCGCCGGTGTCCAGAGCAACGCCGCCGATGCAATGCTCCAGCATGGAGAGACACAACGTATTCATCTCGCCCCTTTTTATCACATGGTTGTGAACATACATACTAACGTGTCTCAGAGGCTGCCAGGGATGAACAGCCAGCACCTGTCACAGGCTCATCGAGTTTAAACCCACGGTCGAACGACGATGGCGCGCCGCCGCGAATGCCTTCTCAACCCGTGTCCATCGAGCCATCCGCGATTAGCATGACGCAAGAATTCGTTTACGTCAACGCTCATCTTGCTGCAGCATTGCCTCTGTTCTCAACCGAACTCTACAACGCAATTGGAAGGAACCCGGATTCGAATGAAAGGGGCGTATCAAGTATCTATCACGCTGCCATAAGGATGACCATGTCATCCTGGGCGTGCGAGATGGCGCTCGAAATAATGCCCGACGTGGTACCATCCTTGGCCGAAAAGTGGTTTGGTGCGGAGGTCAAGATAGATCCAAAGGCTGGCCACCGATACATGACCACCAACAGCGGCCGTCTCAAGGTATCAGCTCCAAAGATGACACTTAGGGGTTGTCGGCACGCCATCATTCAATCTGCCTTTCAAAACGACATGAAAGAGGCAGTTCTGATGGCTCCGTCTTGCTGGGATTCAGTCAGTCAAGGTCGAGAAGAGACGGATGGTATAGCCATCGAGTTTTCAGATAATGCTCAAGATAGAGCCACTATCCACGTATCTTTGCATTTATTACTCGGGACAGCTATTATAAATAATCTGTTTCCGCAGTATCTGCACCTGTCAACAATACAACCTTAGACCTCTTTGACTTTCCCCTCCCCTGTTTTTCCCAATCCAAACCATATGCCTACACCGACTGGTACCTCTCCCTCTCCATCGCAGGACTCATACTCTACCGGCGCCTCCTGTAGCTTCGTCATATCGTATACCTTCAGAATGCAGCCTACCCAGTACACCTTCTGTCCTTTTCCCGTGACTGAGAGAGGCGGGGACCTAGCATCTTTGAGGAAATCCGTCCCCTCGGTTAAAGGTTTTTTCTCGAAGGACTAAATGGCGATGAGAAAAGAGTCATATCGTAACAGGGGGTGGGGGGCGAACCATTACAAGAGCCCTTGGGAGTTTGAGAGATGCGCTGGGGAAAGTGCTGCCTTGGTTGCCGTAGAATCACGAAGGTCGTGTCTAACCGCGCCAGGCGAGGCGAGGAGATTGGCGCAGGTAAGTTTATGATAAGCCCGTTAAGTGCTCTGCGACTTCCGGATACTCAAGATTGAGCTGTTTGGGCATCAACGCCCTGGTTCTCGGTGTTTCTCGTGCTATGGTCCACGAAGGAAGACATCATGGATGCGATCAGTTGGGCGGAAGGCGGAATCACGACTTGGTTGCCTGAGGTGGGGCTGAGGCATGTGAACGGAAGCGCTTGGCCAATAAAGTCTCAGAACGCTAAAGTATTGGGTGCTGGGGACACGGAGACACTGAGCCAATGAGACTCCAGAACGCTAAAGTATTGGGTGCTGGGGACACGGAGACACTGAGCCAATGAGACTCCAGAACGCTAAAGTATTGGGTGCTGGGGACACGGAGACACTGAGCCAATGAGACCCCTAACGCTAAGAGTATCAAAGCGAACCAATCCGTCTCTGGTGACTGACCTGCATATCAACGGAACGAACACGATGGGATCGCCGCACGCCGATACACAACATAAACGCCAACTAAGAAGAAACATGAGGTAGGCCGCAAAAGCTGGTCTGGGAGACAATGATGTCGTAGCTGTTTGAACAACTCCACAACTGCAGGGTTATCATCGGTCACTCGTGTTGCCAACTTCGCTAGCTATAGGGAAGCGTTCGTGATTGACAATGACCTATTGGTCTTGCAATTTCCGTGAGAGCAGAGGCTGAATAGTGAATTCAATGTAGATCTTGGAGAATATAGGTCGCTTTAGCTAGTCTCTCTGTTTCTCTAAAGTGGCCCTATTTCATGACGAGCATATGATGGGAACTAGGCTGAGAACGACGCACAACCACTTGCCGCCTCACAGGTAGGCTAGACCGGAATGAGAGAAAGGTCGCCTAAGGCGGCCTGCGGGTCAGTTCCCCCGTCTCTATGATTGATCGATTGCCTTCAGATAGCCCTCCATCATGTTGCTTCGAGGGCCGCCGCGAACTCCATGCTGCAACTGCAAGGTTGTTGTGATGTTCTTGTTAGCTGAGTGACCTGGCCCACACCTTCAACAGTTGCTGCAGACCGAGTCGATGCAAGCGAGGATGCGGCCTCTTGCATGCAACTAGGCCGAGATCTTCTCGCAATCGAAAACGGGAGACAACAAGAGCAGGCCCATAACGTGTTCGAGGCGGACACACTCATCTCCAAGGTCGTTTGCAGGGATTCAGGCAAGCTACGGGAGTGAAGTCTGTTTCAAGTTGTCATGAGCTGTGATGGAAACTGAGCTGACAGCGGCACGCAACCACACCATAGGCAGACTAGAACAGAATAGGAGGTAGGCCGCATATGATGGTCTGTGTGCTGGCAATGTCGGACTGTTTGTTCTGCAATTGATCGGTTCTCTGCAGATTGCTAGGTGGGCTAAGTCAGGGAAGCGGGCTGCTTCATGCAAGCACCCAGGGATGCATTTCACTTCCTCAAACCTGGAGTTCCTCGAGGTTATAACAGGCGTGGTATCCCGTCGATTTCGGTGAGACTGGTTCCTTGACAGTTTCTCCTTAAGAACATTATTGACAGCTGCTTCACCCCCAACCTCCTAACTGGTATCCCCTGTCTAGTTGGTCCTTCCCGCCTGCTGTCTGTTTGCTCGGATTTTATTGTTTAGCATCCGAACATTAGCATCCGAACAACAACTTTGTGTCCTACGCTATAATTCATCATGAGCCCATCTGAGGACTTCTCGAAGAAGCCTGCGGAAAAGAAGGAGAACGGCGTTGACCCAGTGAAGGACCAGGATGATACTTCTAGTAAGGACGACGAAGGCATTGCATAACGGACGAAGAACGTTGTTGACCTAAGAAAGAACAAGGCGAATCCTCTAACGAGAGCAATCAAGCTTTCGACGTGATCAAAGTCATGGAGCCTTTGGACGAGAAAAACAAACGTGAGTCTGGGTGGGACAAATTCTAATGGGAGACTGATATGTAAGCATCACCTTCTGGTGGTCTTCGAAGCTAATTTTGGAAGAATATCGCCAAATCGACATTCTTTTTCTTCTTCTGCTTGCATTTCTACAAGTTCTGTTTCTCAAGGGACTTGTTACAATATGTTTTACGCCCCTTCATGGTCTTGGTCTTGTTGGCCTAGGGTAGCTTCGTACTCGGTAGTCCAATCGCATGTTCTTCGGATCTTCGTTTTTATCCGGTACCGGTTGTCCCCACTTGGCGGTGACAACTCATGCTCGTTGGCATCGAGCCATTCGACGGCCCGGTGCATCGTCATGTTCTCCCATCAGTGTCTGCACTATCCTATAAAGCCAGCATATATCCTCCTCTTTATTTTCTTCATGACCTAGATAGACCTCTACTTATGACCCTGAACCCGACACTGAGTCTATGATGCCAGATGCCTTGGACGAAAAATTGAGGCTACGCGACGGAGCCGAGAAGCTGGAACTGCCTGATGAGGCCGCGCAAATTCTTGGTGACCTACGAACGGCGGTCAACGAAGGCGAAGCAGCTGTGAGGATAGATGGACACAAGAAACTCTGGGTATACAACGCTCCCGATTTATGCAACAGGCTTTCTTCTCTCGCCAGTGGCAAGGTTAGGAACCAAGCTTAACCCCAGGTCCTTCGCTAATCTGATCTCAAGATACCGGAGATCCATCAGCTGCTAGATGGAGAACGATTGAGGCCAAGGGAAGCTCCTCATCCCCGGCCAGAAATCTTTGGCTTGGACGAGAATGGCATCTACAATGATCCGGGATTTATTGGCCTGGCTATCCTTATCACGGATTCAATGCAAATTTCCATCAAGCGCAACGGGGCCAAGGCTGTCCCATATTTTTGGCTTTCCCAAGAGGGATTGATAATCATGCCAGACACGATATGCACACCTGAAGAGAAACATTTGGGGGAGACACATGAACGAGAGAGGGGTGTGCTGGAGGGAAGGAGCGGGGCTAAGGGAGTCTTCTTTTACATTATGCTTCCTGTGGAACCTAAGTAGTAATCCAACCACGCCAGAAGTCAGGATCTTCATCATCAAAGATCATATTATCTATCATGGGCCAAGGATCCATGTGTTCAAAGTCCTGGGGCTCTGAACTTCCCTGCCCAAACTCTGGGGCCTGGCTCGCATCAACGGGAACATCCGTCCGTGGTTCTGTGACTCTCGACTCCACGGGCACCCGGGGCGTTGTGCGGGGCGATGGACAGTCCTGTCGGGCTGACGCTGGGTGTGGCATACTTGGGGACAAGTAGGCTTCTGAGCTCTGGGAAGTCCGTGGGTTGCCTGAGCCTTCTCGGGTTATAACCTGGTGTAGCTCCGGACGGGACTCAAGGGAACGTGCTCTGGCGACATGGCTCTGCATCGGCGCCGTGTCTGGAGATGTCCGGATTGCAGGTGGGTGGGGTGGAACATTGCCCTGTTGTGCATAGCATGGCGTCTCTGCGGCGCTATGAGATGGCTCATAGCCGTATGGCTTGACAGGTGGCGGGTCTTGCATCGATGAGTCCAGGTCGGTATCCTTTGATGCTGTGTTTGCCTGCTCCTTTGTGGCCGGTGCCCGTACTGCAGGCTGATGCGTTGTGTCAGCCTCTGACTGCTGGCTCGGCTGTCGGCTGGCTGGAGGTGTCTGGATTGGAAGCTCGCCCCGAGACCCTGATCTGCAATTTAATGGGAATTCTGTGCCGTGACTCTGAATGGTTGGCGAGTTTGGCCGTATCTGGATCGTGGGCGGCGGTGGCGGGGCGTAGCCCGGTTGGCATTGATGTGCCACCTCTGCGGGGCGATGAGACGGCGGAGGACTATGCGGTCGGTTGGGCGGAAAGTCCTGCTCTAGAGGAGAACCGGAATTGACTGGGACGACTGTTTCCTGTCCTCGAACGTTAAACGCTGGAGGCGTCTGATGTGCCACTCTCTCGACTTGGTTGTTGAGGGCTGCCATGGTAGGATTTGCCGAGGCTGGGTTCAATGGGACGACGCCCTGAGAGAGTGGCTGATTGGGCAAACACTCTTGCGTTGATAGCTGCTGTGCGCAGCTGAGACCCGAATCCTTCCTTGCTATGTTCACTTCGCCGCCTGGCTCCGTGGCGGGGTGTTCGGTCTGCGGCTGTCGAAAGCTCCTCGAAGCCTCGTTGGGTGTGGCATAGTCAGGAGATTCTGTGCTCTCTGAACCGGATCTCGAGCTAGACGAAGTTTCCACTCTTTGGGTATCAGAGGCGGCTGTAGGAGATCTTGCCGGCGTTGGCTGTGCCGCGTTGGGAGAATCCCGGACAAGAAAATCCTCCCGCCCGTCGTCATGGGATAAAGACTCTATGTTTCTTCTCGCTCGAGAGCTTTGTAGCCGCATGTGCTCCGCGTGTAGTTCTCTCAACGGGACGAATGCCGAGTCGATTCGGAACTTAGCGAAGGACTCTAGGCCTAAGACCTTGCAGACGTCTTCTTGTCTACCAAGTTGAAATGTCAGCGATGTAGAGGCGAAGGAGGTAAAATGAATCTTACGATATGGATTTCTTATTATTAGCATTGAAGATGCTCGTGATTAGATTCGGAATATAAAGAACGCGCGAGTCTGCAGGGGCTTGTATCCCTTCTCTGAGAATCAACTTTGCAGCTAAATCGGCGATGCTATTGCGATGGTCCTCTGCTTTTTCAGCATATGGGGAGAAATAAAAACAGTTCTCTAGATTTACCGTTTAGGATAGGCACCTTGATATAGATGTACACTTACTAGCATAGGCATCGTAAAGCCGAAACCCCATAAACCCCATCTGATCAATAATTCTGTTCAGGACGGATATACCTTTGACCCATCGTGATCTCCGTTTTTCTTCCTTGGTGCCCAGATACGGTGCGCTCATGCCTAAATTTGTCTCGACCATTTTCAAGCAGCTTGATACTAGGAATAAAAACCATGTCGTAACCTTAGCTTCGGCATGATGATCACCGCCGAGTTGCCAAATGGTAGTTGAGTTTTGAGTTTGAAGCTCACTCTGGTGCTCTTTAACTTGTACGCAGCCATTGATTAACTGCACAGGCAACTCTACAACGAAGTCAATGTAACGAGACACCTGTGTGGCCTTGTCCTTAACGCACAGCTGCTTCAGTCCATCCGTGGCCTTCTTCATGATGGCTTTAGCATTATTTTCTTGCGTTACCTTCTCTAGATCGTCTTGTCGCGGGCTGTCTTGTCGTGGGTTCTCTTGTCGTGAGTTCTCTTGTCGTGGGTTCTCTTGTCGTGAGTTCTCTTGTCGTGGGTTCTCTTGTCGTGGGTTCTCTTGTCGTGGGCTGTCGGGCCGTGGGTTCTCTTGTCGTGAATCGATTGGCGTAAGACTACCTTGTTCTGAGTTATCTTGTCGGCGTCGTTTTGGTAATCTTTCGATTGGTGCTTCTGATGCAGAATGATGAGATTCGTACAAGCTGCCATTCAACGGTCTCTTGAGTGCCGAATCGGGCCCTTGCTGCAGGCGATCGAGGCCACATTGGGCCCTCTCGTGGCAGCTCAACTCTGTGAAGGCGCCAACGTGCACTTCCTGTTGACTGCTCCTATGTTAGCGGTAAATGATCAAGATAATATTAAAGCCTTTACTTACTTGTGCTTATCGAAATGGCACTTGCCAAGCGGGAAAAAGATATCGTATACTCGCCGCAGCGTTGTCGTGATGGCATCTTGGTTCGGACCTTCGTCGCAGCAACGCGTATACCAAAGGTATGCCCCATAGAAAGTTTGGTGAGGGTACTGGGGAAGAGTGAACGGTGATAACACCAGGTGTGCTGGCGCTTCGTGCTGTCCATGCCATACCACTAGGTAGATGGATGTGCGTTTTGAGGTAGAAATTCGTAAAGGGCGGCATAGTCCATCATTTTCGAGACAGAGAGCCTCGCCTTGGTCCTTTCTTGAGATGTAATGCGTATCATCACCATGTGGTATGTTGAATCCATCAGCCTGGTGAGCAACCATGATTCGCGGTAGAGAGGGGTGACGATGTTGAGAGGATAATCGTCTGTACCCGCCTGGTCAACCTTGAGGAGGCCTCACCACGTGCCCCACAGTATGCCCCCATGCTTTGAAAGGGGCCGAGAGGGGTGAATTACCAAATTGAACTGAAGGGGTGGGTATAGTTCCCAAATTTTTAAAATTTGGGAACTATACCCACCCCCTTCCACCCCTCCCCGGCAAGGGCTGAATGTGACAAAAAAGGGATATATACCTCCCCGTGTACGCCAACGTTCACTTTCATGCAAGCCACTGTTATTGCCTTGTTTCCCCTGCTGGATTGATTTACCTCCTCCTCCTCCGATCGCTGCGAACCATGTCTTGCACGGCAGCGAGGGAGCCTGAACATGAGGGCTTTATCATAATTGAATGCACAGTAGCTGTCAGTCATTAAACTGCCCTCTGGGAGTATCAACACTGATTAGATTAGGTCACCCAAGGAAGCAAGACACAGTTGGTTGAACACTTGGCTATACATAGTACCTTCTCTGCTTCTCCTTCCTTTATGAAGTGGATTGAGACCACTCCCTCCCTCCCACGAGGCATATTTGCGTGAATAAGGCGAACAAGACAAACAAGGCAAACAAGGCAAACAAGGCAGATGGAAGGCCTCAATACCAGGATGCAGGATGGCCGGGACTGAATGGCGGTGTAAGCTTTGAAATAAGGAATAAAAACTCTCCCCAGCCCCATCTGAGGACGTTTGTGAAATGACCAATGCCAACTTGTTTCCCGGATGGACTCTCGTGAACCAAGTCGACTCTGATCGCCTCTGAGTGCTGCCCAGGGGCTGATAACATGCCATGCTGTCGCTCCTACGACATGATGGTGGAATCCGACCACACGGTGCCTCGATGTCACCGGCTGGCAATGGCCCGGCTCGGGGTCGGGATTCCTTTCGATCCGTCTCGCCATGGAAGAGTGGCCTCGTCTGACTCGGTGATTCCAGCTGGCACCGTCCTCGTCAGTACCCGCCCTGTCGAGTTCCGTGCCGTGGTTGCTAGCGCGCACCCTGACGCCTCCGCCATTTTCCCTTCACTGTTCTTCAGTCTCTTCTTGCTTCCTTAGCCTTCGATGACTAATGACCAGCAGTTTCGTGACAGCGCTCTTCACCTGCCCTCCTTTGTCATTCCTTTCTGGGGCCCCAATTGCTTCTCTGGCGCTGTAACAGGGGAAACTCTTCATGATCTCATAGCAGCCTGACCGAGTACGACGAAACCCGACTGCGACGCCGACCACGACGAACCTCGACCACGAAGTCCAACCGCGCCAATGGCCCATGAACAGCCGCCGTACTTGTTTCCCAGCGATGGAAGCGAGCCCGACGATGAGGACGATACCGATTTAACCTTTGGCGACGATGATAAATCGACCACTACCTTAGACCCTGAGGAGTTGCATCCGACATACATCTACGACCGAGAGTACACTAGTACCTACGAAGGGGCTTGTTCTTGGTCAGTTGACTGCTTCTTAACCGCTCGTTGGCTAACGCGATCGATTAGCACACCTACCGACGACAAATATCAGCAGGTGATGAATTCCAAGTAAGTCAAGCCGATGAACAATTATCCATACCTAACATGAGTAGGTATTGGAGTGCTACGGAGGAGCCTGGCTGGAGCCTTCACCTAGCGCCCCTGAAGGAGAATATTCAGGTATTATCACACCGGCCATCGGTAATTTGTGTGCTGGCGTTGGGCCAGCTGGTACTCGATATCGGCACTGGAATAGGTACGGTCGCTGGCTTGGTACCCTGATCTCACACTGGCCGGTGTTTAACTGCAAGGCTCTTGGGCTATGTGCGTTTGACGATCAACGATCCATGGCGAGCTCTCCAAAGCTAACGGGCAAGAAGTCAGTTTGCCGAGACCCATCCTAGTTCAACGGTCATTGGGACAGACATCGCTCCCATCCAGCCGCTTAGGGTCCCGCCCAACGTTCAATTGTGAGACGTTGACCGGGTTTGAATGGGCTTTTGCTAACTGGTGCCAGTGAACTCGATGATTGCAATCGAGACTGGGCTTGGAGTCCCAGGTCTTTTGACTACGTTCGTATATGTAACATGACCGGTAATGTCAAGGACTGGCCACGACTTTTCCGCATGGCCGGCCAAAGCACTCGAATTGGAGGCTTTATGGAGAGCTCTGAAGACTCAATCTGGTTTGGAAGTACAATACCTGGAAGTTCTCTTCCTCGGGCTTTGCAGGTGTGGAACCTGAGCATTGTGCTGGCAGGGATTCGTTCAGGGCGTTCCTTTCACATCGTCGAATACGATCAGCAGATGCAGTCAATGGTGGAGGCCGGGATCGAGGTCATACGTACAGATCATAGCTGGGTAAGTGAGGAACCGTCATTCATTCGACGTCATTCATTCGAGACTACAAGTAACATTTCTCTGCACAGATCTCGTACAGCGAACGATTGCTACACAATTTATTGGATGATCTCGATGGCGTTTTCAACTTTCCGGCCAAGCAATTGGGATGGAGCCCCGAGAGAGTCACCGTCTTTCTGAGCGACGTTCGGAAAGCGATTATATCACATGGCCGTTGGCTTGGCTTTAGAAGAACTGTTGTTATCGGCAAGGTTTCCCAACCTCCATAACCGTAGCCTTGGACAATGGCGCTCAGGACATTTGGCTTGGGGGGCGGCGACTGCTTCTTCAAATGTACGATACTTTGATTCTCTAATCTCGGATTGATCTCTCTAGTGTTCCTACCGTTGCCTTTGTTGAGATGTTTGCGGCTGATGGGAGAAACTCTTTGTCATGTGTTCTGCGCCAGTAAGATGTCGTTCCCCGCGATGGGCGCCGCAGCTCGCCGCCCGATGATCCTCGGAGACTCGTATGAGACAATCCAGCGGCCGCGCCCATTCTCGAGGATGGGCCGATGCTTTCCCTCAATCATCTTAGGATCGCTTGGCACACTGTGGCAGTTGATGCTAGTGGATACATCTTTCCATGGGCTGGCCGATCGTTGGACCCCTGCGTTACGATATGGACACTGTGTCGGCAGGGGGTTACGTGCAGCACGAATCACAACGTCGCACGAAGGAGACGCGTCGCGACTCCCCTTCGTGATGCAGGTGAGGCTTGCTTTATCTGATGCTTGCTTTTGCGGTGGCAACGCTATTGCTTTATTAAGCAAGGTCGAACGCGTCTCGACAGAGCTGGGGCTTGCTCATATTCTGACCTCTCACATGGGGTACCGTGCGGGATGACAACAGGCTAGACTATCCACGGTATTTAGTCAAGTCTTGTCAGCTCCCACTTCTCGATGGCCATATCCATAAGAACTCCAAGTCCACTCAAGCCGCCCGCCTCGACTGAATGCCAGCCAAACCGCTATTTCCAACACCATTCTTTACCTTTACTTTTATCCTACTATAGCCGGCAGCAACAGGAAGAAGCCACTATGCTCTTGTCCGCATTTATTACGAGGCCCTGGCAACGTCAGAATGTTTTCTCTCAAAGGCTTGCCACCACTCGGGGTTCTCCTCTTCCCAACCACCTCAAGCGCACGCCCTTGTCTGCTATATCCTGCTATAACAAAACAATGATCAATAAATCGTCTGTCAATGTCACACCAATGACTTTTGAACGCTCTGAAAAAACACGACCAAACGTTCGACCAAGTTCGGAGTCTTGTTTGACAAAGACTCCAACAAACAGCCCTCGAGATCCCATGGGCGACGACGGCAAAAATCGTGCACCCAAGGAACGCCCTCTCGCTGCGGACGAGTTGGAGGAGAGGCTGGTGAGGGTTGTTGCACAAACGGAAAGAAGTCCTGAGCAGTCAACTCATCAACAATCTTTCGCTCATGCGCCACGCAACCTCCGTCCTGATGATAATTCCGACACATGCGAACGCTCCCTTGCGGACCCTACTTCCCCTCGAGTAGCCCGAGCTACACCGCTGGTATGCGACCTGCCCTGCCACCCATACCCAGATGGCAACTACGACGCCCAAGATGGTTCCGTTGAGACTTTTTCATTTCATCTTGCTAAATGTCTGGCCACCTTGGGTGCTGATGTCACTCCGAGAGCGATTGAGTTTCATCCGGTCGAAGCCGCTAAGATTCTGCTCGAGAAGATCGAGGAGAGACGCCGATCATCCGTCGGAAACCCATTAGGTAGACAACATGGCCTTGACATCGATGACGAGACTAGTACAGGCACCGATACCACTGCTGGGACTGACACGGATACCGATATCACTACCGATAGCGGCATCTCTATGGAAGACGATATCTATACAAGCAGCTATATCAATGATGATATCGACGCTGATGAGATTAACATCGACGATGACCCAGGAGATGGTCTCAATGACGATGAACGTTATATGCTACTGAGGCTCTTTGGCATCCGAGTCCGCTTGCTAGACGGCGTCGTCAAGGAAGGCAAAATGAGACGATGCGATGTGTGCGTCACATGTGAGTGGAACCAGCTTTTCACAGCAGCTCATTGTTGCGGGCTTGTTGAAGTGGTTGCGACGATTGAGTCACAGGTGCTACCCCTCGAAGGTCCCCTCGTGGAGCGGGTGCGCCATTGCGAGAGCATTTTGGGACTGAAAGACTTTTCTCTATTGCATAGCACCCTCAGTCCAAATGAGTGGATTGAATCGGTCGGAGGAGTCATCAAGCGCCTGCAAGAGAGCACCCTTCGTTTGGAAAGCCATGAGCTTGTGGACCTGGCCGGCAACCCTGAGGTAGAAGCCTGGTATGCCACTATCTGCCTCGTTAAACTCGGGTTCCGTCCACCAGAAGGTTTATTATCTCGACTTCTTGAGGTATTCAACAAGACTTTGTGGGAGGCGGACCGCCAAGATGGCTACGAGAGACGGCAGGTAACAGATCTGTCCTCCACGGGCTAGGCTTCCTGGATTGTGGCTCAATCGTGTCAGCATGAATTTCCTTCGCATGTATGTTAGCCAGAACAACGACTCTGCTCGATTTGCCATCCATGAAATGATTTCGACATGTGAACGTGTTTCCTCTACGAGAGTACAGTACTGGAGAGGTAATGCCCTCCTTACAATCAGTCACCAGACGATGACGGATCTGGATACCCCACCAGGCTTCAAGTAGAAGACGCCTTTGTCTCCCGAAACATTGATCGCCTATCTAATAATAAATATGCGAAATTTGATGGAAGTGGCTACTTAACTAGAACGTCTTGCCATTCGTGCCTCTCGTGTTCGTATCGTTGCCTATATAAGGAGTCTGACTTAACGTTGAAGAGGGCCATGGATCAAACTCGTCAATCTTCTCTATCACACGTCATGAACCTATACATGTATTCCGAAGCGAAGGGCAAAGCCCAATTGAAGTAAGTGATTACTTGATTTTTGGTATGGCCTCGCAGCATAGCTAATGGTTTCTCATTTAGACCAAAGAGAGGACCGAAACCAAAGGTCTTCTACCACGGCGCGGTTTCGGGGGCGCCGACAGACGAGCTAAGAGAGAGGGCCGAGAAAAATGGTTATAAGCCAAACGAAGTCATCTACATCCTTGACGAGAAAAGTGACGATAAGGACAGACTTGGAGTGGCGGCATCCGGTGGCGTTATATTGCTCGGGCTCGCCGGTATTATTCAGGGCGCCAACGGTGCACGGCCGAGGTAACAGGTGTGCGTACTTCCGCGAACCTCACGGATCGCAGCGGCAGGAAGGCTGTTATGAAGGGCAAAGATAGCACGCCGGGCTTGTTTAGATGCCGGGACATCGAGAGAACCCAGTAACTTGGCAGTGCATTTAGGCAATACCTCGATACAATACAGACTCCGTACTTCAAGCTGATAAGAGAGTAACACTTCCCGCCACGCAGTAAGCGAGTATGATAGCTCAACCAAGAGCTTCGTATTCTCAGGGGCGGTGTGCTTCACGCACAAGGCCGTGATAAACCCTAGTCTCTTGGTATCAAGATGCTAACTTCTCAATGGCTGCCAGCCACAGACCTGATCTGTGCCTTGGACACCAACTGCCCACCAACCCGAAACCGCCACTGTCATCTACATTCCTGCCAGATTATTTCCAGTCCCCCACCTCTGGACATTCAACAGGGGCTGGTACGGAGCTGAAAGCTCGGGATGCAGCAGGATCTGATACGGAAAGCCCAACGTCATGAGTGCTGGACGGCTTGAATGTCTATTATCTACCGACATCAACGTGCCTGAGTAGTCGAGGTCAACAGGTTTGCCGTAATGCAATTACATCATACCTCGCAACGCAGACAATGGTCCTTAGTCCTGCCATGCTTGCGTGTCTTCTCTAGGCATTGTGTGGCTGTGGACTGTACCGCCTACCTCGCAGATCCTTGCCATTCCATCTCTCCGAGTCCCCGTCATCGCCAACGGGCTGTTCTCATGTGGCGCTCAAATTTCTACCCTGGACACATCGCCTGGTTAGCGGACAGGCGACATGCAAGTCAACCAGATCAGCGACGCATGATCGAACACTAGAGAACATTGCTGTCCGGGTCTCACGGAGGCTCCGGCTGAGCTATCATTCCCAGATTGTATACCTGCCCTGTTCCTCTTCCCGAGACCCTGAAGACTCCAGACGGCGATGGTACTCCCGTCCTCATGAGTTTCTGTCTTTTCAACCACCCGCCTAGCTGCCGCAGTCTTTCACCTCCCTCTTACCTCAGATCACACTAGCTGTAAGCCATCCTGCGGCTGTCCCGATTGTCTCAGCAGCTAAGACTGGCTGCGTTGCGCTGTCTTGCTTCCGGAAAATGGCAAAAGGAAGTGCTCAATCCTTATTTGCGCGGGGAAAGATGCGCCTCCGCGGGAGGGGTAATATGGAACAGACACGTTGCACTGCTGCGTTGGTCTGGTTGTATTGACCAAGCGACAGACGCCTCCTAATTCACGCAGAGGTGGGCATGTCGAGCCAAAGATAAGCCATACATAACAGCACATGTCTCCATCGTTGAAAACAGTCTCTCATCACTAACCAAGATGGGCCTTCCCGTGAGTGATGAAAAAACTCCACTTCTGGGAACAGGCAAACTCAGCCGGTCACACGCAATCTACATCCTCCCCTACACTCTTCTTCTTTTTCTTTGCTTCTTTTCCAGCTTCATTCCACTGATGCCAACCCATTTTTTGAATGAGATAACTTCTGCGAACCCGGCGCTGTCAAAACTGGTACCTCTGTTTGCCCCAGATGCCATTCAGCGTATTTGCTGGCCCCTACTACCCCCCATGCTCGACTATGCGGTTCATCTGGGTTTGTTACTTTCCGATCAAGCGCGAGAAAAGAGATTAATTCGGAAGTCGGACTCTCTGAGCGTCGTTCTGAAGAGTCTCCTCCTGAAGGTCATTCCGATTCTTACGACCATCATTCTCGCCATAAAGGCGACTCGACTTCCGACCTGGCCTTCCCTCTCGTTCGGCGTCGCTACCTGTGTAGCGATGGGAATGGCGACTTACTTCGTCTCTGTTCCCTTGGCTAAGGAGACACAAGCACGCAAAGCATCCAGGGATGATAAGGTGTACGTCGCTGGACTAATCCAGAACTGATCCAGAATCTGACTGTATAAGCGAAATGAATTCCTCAGAGGCACACGAGGCACAGGCCCATTACACAGCGTCGACAAAGACAAAGGCAAGGTATAGATCCGCCTGGCAGGTATTTCTCTTCATTGGTATCGTCCTTATCTTTCTATTCCTGGCGGACGAAGGCAGCATGGTGATCTGGCTTCGGCTCGGGCATCAATTCTTGTCAATTGATGAGACATACGACAAGTTCGCGCAAAGCTATCCGAAGGTCACTCCCATCCTCAAGGCCATGCGCTCAGGGCCTGGTATATTACACTGCCTCTTTCTGGCGAGTGAAAGGGTCTGGACGGCAACGCCAATGCCATTGGGTCAAGTGGAGTGGGCATGGAAGAGCCACAGCCCCCCTGGAACTGCAACTCAGCCAAGCCCATTGCAGAGCAAATATGCTAGTGATGCAGTCTAGGGTTGAGTTCATGTGAAACCCTAAGGTATTGGATGGACCAAGAATGTCGAGTGACGAAGAGTCATACTGGCGGCGCTACGATTATGAGTTTGGAAGAGGGCATCGGGTGGAAGCGGAGGCGGCAAGTGTACCCCGGGGATTGACGGAGGAGATGAGGTTATTTTCGTTATTTATGTAGCAATCCATGGGGTTTTTGGCACAAACGTGAGCTTGATCTGTGGCGGCCGACGGCTTCAGTCATGAGTCGCGTGCGTGGTCGCCTAGTCTCGTAGCGATACCTCAGAGAGCTAAACGCATGACACAGGGCATACTGACTTCATCGAACGGACGGGGGTTGACGTCGTAAGAGCGATTAAACGTCAGGAAGAATCGCTGCGCACCATATTCAGAGCCCCAACGACTGATGTACCGAACTGAAAACGGGGCAGGCAGCCTTGGACTCCTTGGGCATTATTTTTGTTGCTGTTCTCCTTGAAACTTCATGGGTCTCTTGATACGTCGCTATTGCAGCAGGAAGTCGATAGCATCGTAGCTCGTACTACCCGCTGATCCTACCGATTGAAGCTACATAAGAGGGGCAAGAGGAACTAGTTGGTTTGCTAGGTCGCGAGCACCTCGTCGTCTTCGCCCCTCTTTCCCCTCCCACAGCCACCATTTGACAATTCAGGAGACCTACTCACCAACTATAAATTCGTCACCCTCAACATCAGCGCCTTACAAACAACTTTGTTCTACTGTCAATTACTCTTATTTTTCCTCATTATTCGAACCTCGCTATTATCCCACTTTATTCTTTGTGTAAGCTAACGTCCCTACCGGAGAAAATGTCTGTGTTGACCAACTTCTTGCTGTAGGTCACTATTGAGGCCAATGAAGTCAGATGCAGTTGACCCCTTGCCCAACATCACAATCATAGCGACGGGAGGTACGATAGCCGGTGCAACAGATTCCTCAGCAAGGACAACGGACTACGAGGCTGGCGCCTTGCACATTGATGACATCACCGAGGATATCTCTGGCGCATGGCGCGACGATGCGATTGTTCACTACGACCAGTTGATGAATGTCGATAGCCTTGACATTGACTCATCGCGTGCAATCAGCATCAGCCAGCGCGTCACAGAAGTGGCAAACAATCCACACATACAGGGAATCGTTCTTCTGATCGGCACGGATCTCTTGTCCGAGGTAGCTGTTCTCTTAGCCCTGACGGTGACAAGCCATAAGCATATCGTCATGACAGGTGCCATATCGCCGCACAGAGCCTTCAGCGCAGATGGACCCGGCAATATCCTCGCCGCTGTGAGAACAGCTGCAACGAAAGGTTGGAGCTCAGAAGGACACGAGGTCGTGATCGTCATTCAGAATAAGATTATGGCTCCCTGGGGAACCAAAAAGGAGAACAATGAGTTCTTGCCCGGACCAAGGTCGTTTCTGGGAGATATAAAGGATTTTAGACCGTTTTTTCGATGGCTCCCCGGCCCCTGTGCTCCTATGAAGTTCGACCTTAGTGGGCTCTCGCCGGGAACCCTATTGCCAGAGGTGGTCCGCTTTGAAGCCCACCAAGACTTTCGCGCATATCTTGTTGAGGCAGCTATCGCCAATGGTGCCAAGGGGTTAGTCCTAGTGGGCTATGGAGATGGGCATTGGCCGGCAGCATCAGCGCAACAGATCAAGAAGCTGGCGGATGAGACCGACGTTGTTATGGTGTTTGCCGCTGAGGGTCAGTTAGAGTATGTGGCAAATGCGCGCATTGGAGCTGGAATACCGGGAGGCGACTGGAACCCGCGTCAACTCAGGATCTTCTTGCAGCTTTTGCTTTGGGAGGGGGCTGATAAAGAAACAATACGGAGGGCTGTCTTGAGCTCGCCGGGATCGTGTCTCTCACGGGGTATTCAGGGGAACTAACACGGGCAAGGGCCACGAGGTGTGATCGCAGCAGACATCGGCCGGCGTCGCACCATCAACCAGCGTCAGCGTCTAATTTCGTGACACATGGGTCACAAAATGTAGGCGAGCCTACGCCTGATTCACCAGATTTATCTAGAGAGTAGAATAGTCAGGGCAAAATCATCCCACTGTAAATGCGATCCACTCTCCTGCAAGATGGCTCCAATCGTGATCATCTGGCCGAAGCTCCAGGCATAGTAGAAACCACGAAGACATTCTCTCATTGCAAGTAAACGAAGCCTTCCATTGAGTTCGGCACTCTGCTACCCGAGACGACGAAACCCGCCACCGGGTGTCTAACTGTAGACAAGGTCGGCCGTAAGACAGTGTTGAAATGAGAAGATGCTAATTGCTTTATTCATCCTAAAAGTGCAGTAGGGGAACCACTGTTTATGTACATGCACGATCTCTTGTAGAATATTCCTCCTTCTTCCACACCTTGCCACCGCCTTGGTCGCCTCACACTTGTGATCTCCAACAGACAGGTAGTCGATTCTAAACATCAATATCATGAACATAAGAGGCAAACATCTGCATAGCCGACAACCAAGCAAGCCTCCTTTCATAAATTGCATAAAACATAAAAATTATCTAATTATGACAGATTGCATCTTGTGTAACGGTCAATCATAAATGGAGGCGAGTTGTGCACTGTACTCATCACCAACTAGGAAGTACAGAATAAGCAGCCACGAATCATCCGGAGAATCAGAAAAAGCAATTATACCTGTGTTGGGCAACAGCCTCCACATCACATTCGAGGCTGTGTGGCTGAAGATACCTGCCTGTGGCTTGTTCACCAGCCCCCTCCTCTATTGAGCAACCGCGTCGCGTAGGAACGCGCTCGACCAAGTCGCGGCTTTGACCAACATCAGTGACGCCCTACTACGCTATCACTTTGCCGCATCAACCTCAATCACATACCCAGAGCAAACGAGAAAGGAGATTATATCCTGCGCTCCCGTGTGTTGCTTCAGGTACTGTCTCGGCGCAAACCTCCTCATCGCGCGACATCAAGCTGACCGTGATTAGACCCCTACAACGTTCATGCTTCACTGCTGAGAGCCAGGGACCGGACAATGGCTACAGGTACTCCCACCAAGGAGGGTGACGTCCCCACGGTTCGCGACAAGAATGTCGATAGTCGCAGGGTGCCGTCTGATGCTGGCGCCGGAGCTCATAGTAAAGGCCTGAGAAGAAGCCTCAGAGGAAATTCCAACATCGGCAACCCCGCCAAAGACAACGTCGATCGCCTCGCACCTGGCGCCGCCGAACGGAACGAGCCGAAGAGCACCAACGAGCAGAGGGGCAAAAAAGATGCCGGGGTGGATGGTGACGCCGCTGCCGCACCTGCCTCGATGGATGAGTCACAGGTTAACAAGTTCAATGCCCATCGTGTCGATACTGAAGTCTCGACTGTTGAGATTCAAGTTGAGTGGGAGGGTGGTGAGACAACTTGGGAGGCGGAAAGAGATCTGCAGGAAGACGTCCCAGCCCTCGTCTACAAGTACTGGGACGGGCTCGGGGGACGCGACACTGCGACCGGACTGGATTATTACCATGTTTTCAAGATCTCAGAGCGTGTGAAGGTCCCTGAGGATGCCCAACCTGCCGACAACCCCAAGGACTCCCATTACCGGTATCGGGTCCAGTGGGTTGGTTACCGCCGCGCCGACTCAACGTGGGAGTGTAACTCCGTGCTTCGAGATATTGCCCCAGAAGAGTTCAAAAAGTTTGAGGCCAAAGAGTCGGAGAGGGGTACCGCAGAGTCTCGGAAGCGAAAGAATATCCGTGGCCCAGGACGACCACGCAAGAAGGTCAGAGGTGCCGACAACTAATGACTGGGGGTCTCGTTGAAGTCGGTTCATTCCCAGTGAGATAACTTGGCGAGACCGTTGAGTACGAAGGGTTCCGCAAGAGTATGCCTTACATGTTTGAAAGTTGGGTTATTAAAGATGAAAATGCGAAGCTTCCATAGAGGTACAATATAGTTTTTGGTGATCTTCGTGCTTTCGCAGTTGCCTGATACGATGCTTGTTCAAACAGGTCCTTGCCGCAAAAACCCCGGTTCTGTCACGGGGCAGATTGATGTTGCCTTGCCTACCGAAGGGGACGAGAAAAGCAGGTCGTGTTCTTCTACGTTCCTCACTTGTTTTCGACGAAGAGTGCGTCGAGTGCGCCGATCATGACCGCCATATCACCAATTACTCGCTCTTCCGCCCACATCGCCCCCCTCGTCCACTCGCCCGAAATCAACCAACTGCCGCGGCATGCCAGCGTGCACCCTCTAGCACGCATATACAAGGTTGTTATTGGTGCTGACCCTGACTCTCGGTAGTTGCTTCTGACTAGTCTCGGTGGACCATGTTTATGAAATACTTATGCCGCTGGCAGACATCACAACCCCGAATTGCACCTCGGGCTCCAATCCTATTCTTGGACAATTCATCTCTCGACTCAACGCTATGCGATATATATGCTCCCTTGGTGGTGACCTATTTCCATTATCTACTTTTCAGGACACAATGAAGCCGTCTCGATGTATCTTCACTTTTATTCTCATCCACTAATGTACCGGAAAATCTGACGCGAGCGTCGGCTGAGAGGTGAGATAACGGCCCAAAATGCGACACATGGTGTTGCGCATGCCTGAGTCAGGTCACCGATCTACCCAAGAGTCAGCTGAGGGCGGCTGCGCGGCAATGCTGCGGTAAACTACCAAGGAAGGACAAGAAGAATACTAGACAGGATCTTCGGGAAGCCGCAGCTTCACTGCAGATTTAAGTGCACCGCAAGGGAACAAAACGCTATATTGGTAGAGTATGGCAAAGCTGAGTGGTAGCTTTCTAACTAAATTTTGATCTGTGAGCCAAGTGCAACGGGCATCGATCTCTGGCCTGGTGACAGAAGAAAATGAAAAAAAAAAAAAAAAAAAAAAAAATGGTTAATAGCATGAGAAAAGCGGCCCTAACACAGACGTCCAATTCCCGGGCGGACAGAAACATCTCCTCGGACGACGCCGAGTCTAGGATTTGATGAAGATCTTGTAAGTCTGAGAGGAGAGAGGAGGACAGGATCGCCCCACTGGTTTGTCTCTCCGAGGTGATGAAAGACCGCCGTGAGGAGGCGGCAAGGAAGACGACGGTGACAACAAACAGGACGAGGATAGGGAGTTCACCACATGGATGAATGACCTGGGTGAAATGAGCGATGACAAAATACCAGATCAAAAGGCCGGTGCTGGTGCCGCTAGAAGATCCGCCGAAGAACTAGTTGAGTTACTCTTTGGCCTTTGATTGTGGAGTCGCATGGCTGCTATAGTTGTTATGGTCGTTGGAGGACTCGTCCGGAGTGGACGCTCGTCTTCTTGATATTGACTGCCCTCTGCGATAATCGAATTGGCCTGAGCGAGCTCTTGTTGATGAGGAACAACTACGATAAGAGAAGTTCTCTAAAGGAACTAGCCAAGAGTGTCGCTTTGCTGTTGGCATCTGTCGAAGTCTTGGGCGTGTCATCAGGCCAATCGCATGATGATTTTGAATATGTACCAGACTCACTTCATTACTCTGCTTATCTCTTCGAAGATTTCTTTACGCTTCACTTGGAAACGGACATGTTCCTCGAAGAAGCCATTCGAGATCAAGTCACAGTTATGTCTCTTCAGGTGCAGCATACTCACGGACTTGAGGAGCTCCTACACGGACATCCAGGCCTCAGGCAGCTCACGATTGCCCTTGACCTTATTCCCCCCTTGAAAAAGGACTGGTGGGCTCAGATTATGATGGTATTATTGAGAGGTCACCTGAACAACGAAGATGCTACGGCAATAACTCGCGTAGCCTACAAGGAGGCTACTCACGGGGGCAAGTTCGCAAGGCTTTTAGCATCCGTCCTCCGCCAAGTAAACCGACTGTTGGGGACAGCACAGACACGCAAAAGGAGGTTGAGCGACACATCGAAGTCCATTTTACACTCGCGAGGAATGCATGGATAAAGGTTTGGGGTCACTGGTTGTCTAAGACATTTTACGGGAGAAGCACTCAACTTGATATCGAGATTATCAAGTGGAAAGCCATCCTCCTTAAAGGTTCATTGTACAGTTCTTACTGCTATCGACTCTCATATCTTAACCAACACACAAGACGTTCAGAGCCCCATATCATTTTCCGGGAGAATGCTCCTAGGATCTCTAACAGTTGAGCGATATTACACAAGCCTATATACTTTGTGTGTAGAATTACGGGCCATAGTATCAATGACAGCCGGACTTTCGGTGAACAATGTTCGTGAATCCGGCATCTTCGGCCCAACCTTGGGGTCTCGGCCTTGACAAGACTCTCGACCCAATTTTGTCCTCGCTACAGTGATGAAAAGCTTGATCCGCTTCAGGAAGTGGTAGATTTACGCCTTGCATTGATGAATCGCAGATGATTAGTTTTTGATGAGGAATTTTTTAGCAGTTGGTTCAATAATACGCCGTCATGGAGGAGATCTACGTGAATGTAGGAACACAGTGGCCGGAAAATGATTTTTTGCCTCTAGACTAGTCAAATTGTAGAGGATTCAGAGCAGCGCAACAGAGACGATGTTACTAGTGACAAAATTATATTCAATGCCCAAGTCTTTTCTATTCACCAATAACTAAGCCATTTGGAAAACCTGGACTTGGAAGGAAGAATTTATCTCTCAAGCCAAGCTTCAAGACTGGCAACTTGACCAAAGCCTGCAGGAGATCGAAAGGTCTCTAGAGTTAGGACAGGCACCATTTTATCTACCTTATCCAGAGTTGGCTTTATTTTGCTTGAGACGCGGCAAGTATGTGGTGAAATGTAGGACTCGTAATACCTTGAACCGGATCGCTCCGTTCTGGAATACCATGTTGGTGAGGTGAAGGTGTTGACCATGCTCACGGCCGAGGAAATGCTATACCCGTCATAGGGCTTCTTTATTTGTGGTTTCAGAATGCCGTGCTTGCTCAGTTCCTTCATCAAGGAACCCAAGAGCATGCTTGAGCATTCGTAGGAGCATTCTGATTCCTGGCATAGAGTGTCGAGTAGTTTATATAATGTTGAAAAAATTTCAGCGAGAGCATTCTGACGCTCTTCGTCAATCCGTTCTGGAAATATTATTAATAAAAAAACAAAAAGCATAGCAAAAAGTTATAAAACATACTGAGAATCACATGAGGGATTGGGACACCCTCTACTGTGATCAGCCTCTCGCTATGTCTCAACGCAAGCCCGGCCATCTTTTCAAAGATGTTTTGACGTTGGAACACCCATGATACGAGAAGCCAGAGAATGGTGTCTTTGCCGTAAGTGCTTGGCTGACTTTCTGCCAGTGTGTCCAACCAAATACCTGCAAAGACTTCGACAATCTCCAGGCAATCGTAATAGTCCACAATCGTGGCGACTTTTGCCATCATCTCAAGGGTAAGCTGCCGTGGGATGTTTCGGTTGTGGCCGTGCATGATGTCAAGGACAATTACGAGAGCCTCGGGATCCCACCCAATTGCCGTGATACAGTAAAGCCCTTGGCTATTTGTAACCGCCTCGGCAAACGAACCCTTGAACATCTTTCGAAAGACAGGTGAAGCTTGGGTCAAATGAGACGATGATACCAACATTTGGTAGCACACCTGCCCATGCTCAGTCCCAGGGCTCTTTCCAAGGGTCCGCTCTGCCGTCTGGGTAGTAGAATACATGTCGATATTTCCGTTGTTGATCGAACCACATCTTACTAGAGACGATTGATCGCCATGATGAACAACCTCACTCTGTTCACCGGCAGCTGGCGCACTTCTCGATGCTTCGTCGACGTGCCCTTCTGGTGGCCCTTGTTCAACTGCTACCGATACGGCTGGGGCTTCCTCAACTGTCCGCATCTGGTCAACAGCTGGTACCTCCTCCTCAATGGTGGCGTCATCGATAGGATGTGAGCCCTCGAGAGCTTCGGCGTTGGTGCCAATTAAGGCTTCAAAAAGTGCGTCAGCCCTTGTCCTACGACGCTTCTTGCTCTTCTTCCCCTTACGCTTCAAGCCACCATTCCCCAATTCTTGGTTTTTAGGAATCCAAAGATGATCATCGATCCATTGATAGTAATCCAAAGTGCATGTGGTATAAAGGATCAAGTTCGTGTCGTTGTCGCAGCCGAATTCATAAGTCGATCGCTTCATCGTGAAACACGGCGTAGGTAGAGTTAGATTATGAGTTATGTAGGGTATCCAAGGAACGATGAGATGGAGGTTGTGATTTCTTTTGGGTTCTCTCTTTCTTCTTTCCCAGTGCCAGGTGCTAGATTCAAAGTTCTTTTCGTCGTCGGCTCCTTGGAAGATCTGACGTAGATATGTCATCACTTGGGAATGGATGCGAGGTAAAGGGTCCTCATACCGGGGCAGGTGCAAATAAGATATGTTACGTCAGAGGGTTATTTTAACTTATTGATGGCCCACCTATTCAACGATTAACAGCTTCTATGGCATTGGTTTGACTTGCCACGCCTTTCTTCTGCTACTGTGCAGTGGGCCTAATTGACACCCCCCGCCGTTTCCCCAATGATGCTCTCCCTGAAGGTCAATTCAACTCACGGTCAGCGCTGCCCGGAAGTAACCCGCCGGCGCCGGCCAACCAGAAGCCTCGCCCGGTTCCAACCATAGCACATTTCTGGTGCTTTCTGGGATTCTAGCTGGGAGATAGAGATCTGCTGCAGATGAGATTTTGTCTATGGCCGCGTACTTGTCGGTTCGGCGGGCTGGGGAGTGTCAGGTGTACATATCGTTCAACCACGCCTGTTACAATCTCGAGTACATAAACCTTAATTACGCATCTACTGTATGAGTTGAGCGTGCTGTCTGTGCTGGCAATTTTGTTCGTTTCGCCTGACGTCAATGTGACGTGGACTGCTAGTCAGTCACCAGACTCCTTATCTTAGAGCGAGATTTAGATATCATATACTCGGACCCTGAGCTGTTGACGAGGTCCAATTTTTGGTGCCCTGGGTTTCCCCAAGCCTTCTCTCAAAACTTGAGGCACGCTTGTTGTGGCCTACTTCGCCAAAAATGACTACTGAGTTTGACTTTGACTTCTACAGGTGTGGCCAACCTCCACGACGCCTTTGGAGAGTTACCCACTCAGGTTCCCAGTCACAAAGAGATGTGAGTACTGGCGATCTCGTCGCTATGGACCATGCCCGTACATTCCACAATAAGTCGGGATTCAGGCAAGCCATTAAAGACCATATAAACTGGAGTAATCGGCGCCGCAGTTGTTTTTTATCGGTCTTTAGTGACAAGAGACACGCCCAGAATTGGGCAAACCAGCGCGTCAGATCCTACACCTCTGTTCGCATTCACGAGATAGAGGTTTATCGACTTCCGGCAAAAACCTATATATTCAATGTGCCTTACCTCATGGAGGCATTGGAAATCCCCCCTTGCTTCCCAACCCATGAGTTTCTAATCCTTCACCGCATCCCGGTTCGATCCATAATCAGTGTGGAAGTCCATGAAGACCGGCAAACTCAAGGTGAGTAGAATCTCTAGAATAGCTATGCTCTTTTCCGCTGACTAGCATATATAAATAGATAGCCAACTAACCGTGCGCCAACCCAACCTCTGCGAACATTGGGTTTCTGATTCGCGCGACTACAACAATACCGATGATGAGAGCGAGGAGCAAAAAGCCATCGGCGAATTAGTCAATATGATGGAGGAAACTGTTCTTTAAGCCGAAATTCAGTGTGGAGGGACGGTCACGGCTATTTCAAGGATTACTTCGGAGTTGAGCTTAAGTGGACACCGAGCGAACACCTTTCATGCATCTCGTAACATTTGGATCACGCTATAGGGAGGTAAGCAACAGCTGAGAGAAGAAACAATCGTACTTCGTTCAAACCATATGCTCCGTCAATGATTAGAGGGTCACTGGGTGGGTTGTGATGCAATTAGGGTTGAGTTGGGTTTATCAGGCGTGCACGGGGCAAGGTTGGATTACCCCGCGTTTAGGATCGTCACCACCAACAAGACGCCGGCGATGACCAACATCGAACTGAAATACTCCCGGTTGCAGACTAGAGTTCAAATGATGCATTGTAAGCACTGTGGCCGGAATTCCGGGATGTCTAGATACTTTGAGCAACATCTTGAGAACGAGCACCGACATCCACTTCCTAGGGCTGAAGGAATTCATTCCCTGAAGAGTAAGATACCTAGGTACCCTGAACCTCTTTTGTTACGGTTGTGCCGTCTATGTATGTATGTATGTATGTATGTATATTTTTCGTCCGGGGGGCCGTGAGGCCTCAGAAGTCTCCTAAGGGAGCACAGGACGTGCTGAGCTACGGGAGTCTACCTATGAATTAACCATACAGTGTCCCCTATCCAGCATGTCATCGGCACAAATGGCGCATTACATCGAGCCTGTTACCCGTCAGCGGGTGGTCCAGGCACGGCTAGTAAACAGTAGCCGCGGGGCAGCTTATGACTAGGACAGTCATGGCGGGGGCCGTGGTTGCCGATAGCCACAGTCGGATGGAGAGCGTTGCGACTCTCTATCTGGCCGAGTCTAGATTAGTGATGTTGTACAGTCTGTACAACCTTGTTGTACGTACGTACGTACAGGAAGAAAATGTACGTACATGTACTATGTACGTACGACTGAGCCCACTATATTCCAAATCAGGTAATTTATGGGTCATGCCGTACAAGTACGGAGCTGTACAAAACTTTGCCGGCTTAACAACTCAGCGTTACTCTGTCATTCTCTCCCAATTGAAGGCATCGCCAAAAAAGATGGCCCCTGCCAAAGCTGACGCTGCCTTCATTTGGCGACAGTTTATCGACCTCGGCCGCTCGAACCCCAAGAAAAGCAAGCGATACAGATGCCGTCACTGCCAGAAGGATTTCGCTGCAACCTCTATTGGGAGGCCGAAAGAGCATCTCGCTGCGTGTGAGAAATGGCAAGCTAAGCAGCGACAAGAGCGCCGAGCTCGGGATAACACTGGCTGCCTTCCATCATATTCTGAGGCTACACAAAAGAAGATAACCGAGGTCGGAATTCAGCATATCTCGCAAGACGAGAGTCGCAGTTTCGCCTACGATGCCGCCGCCGCCGTAATCGCTGGCGGCCGCCCCTTCAGCCTCTTCGAGAGCCGTCGTTGGCGTTATTTCTTCACTCGTATCAAGCCTGGCTGGAAGCCTCCCAGCCGCGCCGTTATCACAAGAATTCTCCCCGACTTCTATCAGGAACTCTACGATGAGGTTTTCAAGCGCATAACCAGCTCAGAATGGTTCAATGTCATATTTGACGGCTCCGATAATGTCTCGGGACACAGAATCGTCAATATCTCGGTACAACTGCCAGATGGCCCAGCCTTCTACTGGAAGACTCTTGACACGGGAGATGCACAGCACACAGCGGAGAATTGGGTGGAGTTGATATGGAGAGAAATGCAAAAACTGTGCGGCAATGATCTCTCCAGAATCAATTCTATCTGTACAGATACCGAAAATACGATGCGCTCCGTACACGACTTACTAGGGAGACACCCCGAGCTCTCACATATCAACTTCTCTCTATGCGATTCCCACGGCCTTCAGCTTCTCATTAAAGATATCCTTCTTCTTCCGTTCTTTGTGGGTCTCTTGAATAACGCCGGCATCCTTCTCACATTCTTCTCACGTTCTAAATTACAATTGCAAAGGTTGAGGATATGCCAGCGCACAAGGTGGAACGGAGTAACTCGCGCGCTGATCAGAAGGTACCGGTGAATCACCAGCTGTTACTAGGAAATCATTGTCAGTAACTTACACCAACTTGCTCATCCCAAATAGTGTAATTACACGCTGGGGCTCTCAGTACAATTCTTTCTTCTCCCTCCTCCGTTCTCGAGACCCTGCCAAAGACTGGTCTGTTCGGAAAGATGTACGCGAGGAGCTACGATCTCAAGATTGCCCTGTCCTCCTGCCCGAAGCGGTTCGAATCATCAAAGACAACGGCTTCTGGCTAAAACTCGAGGCTGCGATCGCGGTGCTAAAGCCCGTGAATGAATTTCAACACGCTTCCGAGGCTGATGGGGCGGGGATCGCACACGTTATAAATCGCTGGCTGCAAATCAAAAGCAAATGGGCTGAGATGAGAGAGGCTGATCAGTTCCCGGATATTCCGTGGGACGATGTTGACGCCATATTCAAAGCCCGGCTTGATAAGCAAACGTACGACATCCATTGGATCGCCGATGCCCTCCGGCCAGACACAACCGGCCCAAATTCGAAGCTGCCGCCTAGCGTCTTTGCGCGCGTACAAGAGTATTTGAAGAAACAGCTGAAGAACGACGACGAATATCGCCGTGCCCTTTCCGAATTCACCCACTTCCGAATGCGTACAGGCGGCCCGGACGGCTTATTTAATAAGCACAGTGCTGTGTACGACGATGGTTTCACGCCAGCAATGGCGTGGCAGTGCCTCCTCAACCAGGGCTCGATTCTGGCTAGAGTAGCTGTAAAGGTCATGAGCACGCTCGCGAACTCGGTGCCCTCAGAACGAAGCTTCTCCGCTATTAGTTTCATACATACGAAAGCTCGGAATCGCCTTACTCCCATGCACGCTGACATGCAGGCCTTCATTTTCATGAACGACCGCGTATTAGATCGCCTTAAGGATCATAAGTACGCCCATAAAAAGCGCTGGGCGGATCTTGAGGAGAAGGACTGGCTAGAACTCGAAGATTCATACCTGGAGTTATTTGTGAATGCGCAGGGCAAGAAGGTATGGATGGATGGCGCGATGGTGTCTACCAATGAAGATTGTGGGTGGGAAGGTGTATTACAGTCAACGGGTGATGTATTGGGGGTTGGCACTGAAGCGGATACAGAGGTTTGAGGCTAGAATGGCAGAGGACGAGGACGGTGAGAAGCCTGCTAAGCTACCAGAATTACCCAAAAGGGAAGGAGGAAGTTTGTATGGTACAACCTTGTACGTACAACTTTTCTGTACGTACGTACAGCGGCTAAAATACAGTACGTACGTACGTACGTGTACAGGAAATTGCATCACTACTTAGGAACGCCGGCGGCACTCAACCGCTCGGAAAACACTAGGTTAAGGGCTTTTTAAGCCGCAATCGTGAAGTAAAGACTGTCAAAGGCAAGAGAATGTTTCCAGTACGTTTTAACGGGGCTTCAACTGAGATTATGAAGGAGTTCTTCAGGCTTCTCGCCCTCCTGGAGGTAAAGGAGATCCTCCAAGAGAACCGACACAATATGGACGAGATGGGGGAGATAGAGGGCCAAGGGAGCAATGGCCTCGTGATTGGAAGCTCGGAAAAGAAGATTGCAATAGTCAAGGAGCCCGGCTCGCGCTTATGGACTACAATTATCGAGTGTATCTCAGCCACCGGCAGGGTACTGGCTCCCTTGGCGATCTTTAGGGGAAAGACGATCCAACAACAATATTTCCCGGATGAAACAGGCTTCCTAGAGGATTAGAACTTCACGGCGCGTAACAAAGGAAAAATGAGCCCTGAATCCAGAAGACGGGCCTTTTGTGGTCTTGGCTCTAGAGCTGAGATACCCCACATTTGCTTGGATGAAGATGAGAGGGTTTCGAACGATGCCGGGGTTACCTTCGATGTGGATAGCGTCGTGACCTTCCCGAGTAACCTGAACAACTTGGTGCTTCACCCTCAGATGCGTGGTACGGCAGAGCCTTTGACAGAGAGTGCATATCGGCAATCTGGTCGACAGCAAATCAGCACCTGCGCATCCGGGTCGATGTGCAAAGCAAGTCGATTGAGAATGTCGAGTCCAGGCGCAGCTGCATCCATTATCAACTGTTGATGGCTCGAGGACTTCGCGGCCGGAGGGTTTCAGAAAATGAGTAAGAAAGTAAGGTGTCCAGTGCTGGGCTGGAGCGCATGGGGATAGCAGCCACTTAAAAACTCAGCTTGGCCAGGAATAAGAAACAAGCAAGCACTCTCAGTCTCATGAAGCGTCGTGTGGTGATGAAGAAATAGGGGAACGACAAGGGTCCCGCGAACCCCCAGAGCGTGCACGGACGAAAAGTATGTATTACGACGCATTTCATGGGAAATTGGACGGACATCGCGTGTGCACGGGCCAGATTGTGTGTATTGCGTCGCAATGTTCGCAGCAATCATTGTAGATTGTAGTAGGGCTTCTCTTCATCAAGCTATCTTTGCTAATCGTTTCTAATAGAACCGTGACCGTATATACACTTCGCATCAGAACAGCCATCACGTCGATCCTTGAAACAACGGCCCTGGCGGGCGATATACCACAGAGCATCAAACTCAACGTCGCTCAATGGTGGGTGACGGTGATTTCTCGGGCACCCCCTACATTCTCCCCGCAGAAAAAGCCAGCTGCAAAGGTTGAGTCGTTTCATCCTTTCAACCAGCTGTTGTTCAACACTTAGAGGCGGATCCGCACGCCTCCCATTGTTTGCTGATATCGGCCCTAATCTCGCGAACTGACGCGGAGGAACCGCATAGGAAAATACCTGACCACCTTGTACAGAACTATACGTTCCCTCCTGAGAACCAGTAAATGTGAACACGCTGCGAAACTGAGTGACATGCTTGAACCCAAGTTTCCTAATAGATGGCGCAGCAGGGCTCCCGACGAGCAGCGTTATGCGTTCCAGGGCCGATTTATCCGCAACAAATTGGCCGAGGAATGGAGCATAACCCGAGTCATGACAACAAGCAAGCATGATATGCTTGCATTGAGGACTCTCCGCGAAGAACTTTAGATATTCTGCAGACTTCTTAGTGATCTTATGAGCATTACGGGTCAGTATGCATCGTACCTCGAATTTTGTTGTCTGCCCTTTCCTTACCAAATCCCACATCAACGAAATCGAACATAGGCAAACGGCTACTAAAGCCTGCGCAAAAAGCCCTTACCTGGGCCGTGTCTTTTACTCGCGCCTCCCGGACGAGTCTCGACCCTAAACCGTCCAAGTGAGCGAAGGCTTTGACGACCACATCTAGTCTATCAGAATCATCCACGATGGTCCGTAAATACTCTTGTGTAGCTGTAAGCAGCTCATCAGCCGCTTCTTCGCCTCCTGTAGATGCCGCCTTGATAAATCTGTCTTGAAACTAATCCATGTCAGAGTTAGCATCACATAAGCCTCGTGCATGCTTAGACTAATGCCTACAGCATAGCCGTCCGCATCAGCATCGATCAACACGACCGCAAAGGGTCGTCGTTCCTTGTAGAGGGTGTCAGTTACTACAGCTTACGATTCCATGTGAATTCGATTTTCTCTCACCACGATTCTGCCTCTATTTCGGAGGGCAAGCATATCCTGCTGCAGTCGTCTCCGAGCATCTTGCTCAGCTTGGAGATCTAGCTCCGCTTGCTCTAGTTTTGCATCGGTGTCTTCCAGCTTAGTGATGAGCTCCTGCGGATATCGAGTCAGTGCTGGCCACAGAATAGTCAGTCTGTAAACAGCGGGTATGAATCCGTACCTCAATCAAGTCCGACCGTTGCTCCTCGGCAATTCGGAGTTCCTTCAAGCGCTGGCGGTAAGACTGTGGTTGAGGGCTCATCACCGTAGATGGTGGCAGGATTACAGCTTCTCCTGCGAGACAACGACACACCCCAGGTCGATATTTTGGAAAAGCACGAGCAGAAGAGAAGTAGTTCGGAAACGAGAAAACTGCTCAGAAAGCGGGGCAAGGGCGGCACGAAAAACAAGGGGGTAATGCCAGCCACCATACATGCAATACTGCAATACTCGGTATACCCTTATATCCGTGCCCCTTGTATTCAGCCCCTGCCCATGTCAGACGAGAATTCAGGAGAGAAGCTGCGCTGCGTACGGAGTAATTGATGAGGGACTAACACGGCCGCCCCGCTCGCAACCTCTCCTACCTTCACCACCTCATTATGATAATATCATCATCACAGCTGTGGGTAGAGCCCATGAAGAAAACCCAAGTATCGCGATCTACTAACGTACATGATACGAGTGGTCAAAACAAACGAGCGGTCAATTCCACACCCGGATCCTCGTTTCTTTACTTCAACCCACATTTCTAGTACTACGGTAGCTCATAACGGAGCCGATTTCTTGGCGAGCGCTGCAATCCTCGGGAAGGTCGTCGAGAACCAACCTTGGAAACCTCTCGCCCCTACCCTGTCAGGATCTCGACCGTATATCAGCATGGGGGGTGTCGCAATGAAGCCTGTCTCCGAACTTGCTCGTAGAGTCCACGACCTTCGTCCTTGTGTGGTAACTTGGCGTGGCTTTCGCGCTTGAATAGTTGGTTCGGATTGTCCAGTTGCTCCCGAAGGATCACTAAAGTGTTGAGACTTGACTGGATACCCGCGGACTGGTCTTCAAGATCGTTCGGTAGTTCGAAAAGCGCTTCCGTCATGTCGTCATTCGAATCTTGTGATGGGCTAAAAAGGATCCTCCCCTAGGCCAGTAGCCCTGAAAAAAGCAAGATACAGCGAAATGCCAGGTTTGCTAAGGTTTCAACTTCCAGGATAACAGAGTCCATGATACTGCGCTAGGTTGATACTAACTACCAGTATGTCATTACAGATAGCCATCATATAAGTCCTTCGGACTGAAAACTGACATCCAAATTTCAAGATCCAGCCTTCACTTAGCAGCCATCTCAGCACTTGCAATTTCTATGTGGGCCGCAAGCTCTCCAATCCTTTCCCTGTCCTTGATGGAGACTACCTCATCTATCTCATCCGACACGTCCGTCAAGTACCAATCTCCGATCAAACATTTCTTCATGGTAAAGCTGTGGAATTGAGGCATATCCCTGACGGTGTTCAATACAGAAGTCCAGCTCCCAGCCTCGTTCATCTTCACTTCCCGCAGTGTTATCTCCTCAAGCGTCGACTGATGCTGTAAAAGCATTTTGGTCAATTCGGCGGCGGCGGCTTCGAATCGGGCGAGCTCCATTACCCGCAATTGTGGTATTTTCAACAGTTCCGAAAAGATTGGAAATACTGTGTGATTGTCGAATTCGCCATCAAATGCCAGCGTGAAGTGCGACAGCTGAGGGAAGAGGTCAAAAAATCCCATGGCTCTCTTCTCCCAGCCATAAGCACAGTTGTTCTTATAGAATGGAGAAATAAGCAGTCGTAGGGAAGTCAGGCTGGTGAGCGTCCAAGCAACTGGTGACACATAAATTGGCCAGCCAAGTAGTTGGAGGCTGATGGGGTTGACGCTTTTTGGCTCATCCACATGACCAAGGTAGAAGTCAAGTTTCTCAACAGGTAGTTCGCTTTTGGCCACTGCGCTAAGCATGACTTGCAATATACGCTGCACAAACTGTTCATCCTCAACATCGTCAGGATGAAAGCCCCTTGCCAGCTCGCTGCCCACCTCTCTTTTCAGCCGACTCGCGCCCCAAGGGATCCGGGCGTCGGTGAGAATGAGCGTCTTGCAGTTGGGCAGGCCCGTCATTGCTTGCGCAAGGTAAATGATGTCGTGCCCAAGGAGGAGTGTTTTCTGGTCGTCGAGCCGTTCACGATACATGCGGTCGTAAAAGTTCTCTGTGTCATCTTCATCCAGCTCAAGGTCCTCATCACTTTCGTCTTCAAACTCCTCTTCAAACTCGTCTCCACATGGATATCCACGCCCCCAACCTGCCTCTAGAAAAGCAAAAAAATCTATGCTTTGCTCGTCATCCATCTCCAAAAGATGCTCAGTGCAAAATCCTAGCGCACGTACGGCAGGTCCGAAGGTTTCATGTTGCGAAATAGAAATAAGAGTCTGCAAGCTGTGTTCTTCAAGCATCACGTAACGAGTCTGAAAATAGACTCGTATGAAGGCGTGAAGGGACATTGCGTTCAACCTCCGACAGGACAGCCGCAATGAGAAAAAATCGTCAACGGGAAGAAGTTCCGCTACCGAGTGGATCACATCCTCAGGAAGTTCCAAAAGGGTGGCCATGGCGTACGGATGGCTCAAGATAACAATGATCAATGTCGATGGAGCGTAGATCCGAATTGGCGATGATCCCGTCTACCCTGGCCTGTGGCAGCGTTGCGAGCTTACGATGAGAGGAAACATTTGTCCCAAGTTCCTATCCTTGGGGCATGGCAACTGGCGACGAGGGGATGTGTATGCGAGATCCGGAATGGCTGGTCCAATGGACGCGAAAAACGAATGAGAATGGACGAGACAGAAGTCTGTTTACATTTCTTGCGCGATGTTGGTTGTCGTGTTATCTTAATATGCTTTGGTGGCAGGTGATCCTTGCTTTTGTTCACAGCCCCTGACTGGGGTAACCATATTGACTCTTCGTAGTCCTGGCCAATCCCTGATTTTTGCTTTTACTTAATTGATCTTACTGCTGACTGGTATGACCAACTCTCTATTTAATTAAACCCTAAATTCCGGTATCGTTCCCTTCTTGCGGTAGGCGATCTTGCCGCCACTCGCTCTGCCTTCTCTTACATACCTCGAAAAGACACCTGAATTGAACGGATGCAGACAAGGCTTATTGTGACTCAAAGCGGATTTAACTGGCAACGGTCATCGCCAAGGAAGGTTGACTTGCGCATGAACGTGACTGTCGCCGGAAAGAAGCCAATTGAATGCAAGACCGGGCAGGCCAGCAGCGGCAGGAAGTGGCCATCGAGGTCTGGCGCGTCACAAAACGGCCGCGCATCGCTTTGCCACGAACATATCCACCCAAATAAAAGTAACGCTTTCTTCCTTTCTGCCCCTCCAAGCCAGGCCTGGCACAGCGATGTGTGTCAAAGGTACGTATTGGTGTTGCGCACGCACCCTACTTTACCGAACCGAAATGGGAAAATAACAGTAGTGGACCATGTGGTGTGACGGTGGGTAGCCGCCGCCCAAATCATGGGGAAGGTTGAAAAGACGGCGCGGCTTCGTTCGGATCGTTCCTGGTACGCGCCCGGTCTGAGATGGAGACCTCCACAAAGGCTTAACCATGAAACAGCTGGGCTTGGACACCTGATGGTTTTTTTTTGGTTTTTTTTATGGAGTAATCGCGGACACGCTGTTGTGATCTGAGCCCCACTTGCCGCCTGGCCTCATTACTCCGTACCACAGAGAGTGATCCACAATAATGATCCACAAGACGACCTGTCAGGCTGCAATAAGGACGGAATAGTCTCCCCTCCCGGATCCAATGTCTCGTCAGGATGCACGTCTTTGATCTCTAACCACCGCTCGGGCCTCCTTCCAACGTAGCACGGCCGATCACGCGCCGCCGCAACCCCAGTAAGCCACCTCAGCTCGACCAAAGCAAGGTGCAGTTCGGACGGTAAAGTGCGTGACTGTTTTGGTATTGATGCAGGTTTGAGCATCAGGCAGCAATGGGTCAATGCATTTCCGCCAGCGTTGGCGGAGAAAACACCGCATCCTCCCGGTTTTATCTACCTTGGCTGCTGCCGGCACACAAGCAACTCATGGGTCTTCGTGTTGTGTGAGGCAAGATAGCAAGCTCGGTCGCAACCAACACCTGCAATGCAGCAGCAAGTTTTTCCCTCTAAGGGCGAATAGATAACGCAGATCATCTAGTCAGCCCTAAGCGATCTGCACGGAGCGGACCGGTCCCTTTACGATTTGATGGTGACAAGGTGTGCGGGGTAAGCGATGGCTTCAGCTACCCGCTGGTGCAACCTTCGGGGTCACCTAATCTGCGGCAAGAGAACGAGGCCAATGATTTCAAATCCGGTCGCACTTGCGGCTGCGTCGACAGTTTCTCCCCCTACTGCCCCACCACGATTTCACTACGTAGTATACGTCTTCCAACAACACGATTGCGCCTTACCCCCTCCCACACCAGCCAGTGACCCGCCAAGCTGAACAAACGCCTCTCTGCCTTCGGGGTCGCCCACCCCCACACCCGCCCCGCAACCGAAGGTCTGATGCCCATGTGTCCCCGCCCAACGGATCAGCTGCCTGCAATTAGGCACCTATCTGGCGTGTGCTCATGTCCGCGCTGCTTGCAAGACTCGACCCTTACCACGGGGCTGTTGTGGCTGCAGCCGGTCAAACAAGCCGTCAATGGGGTCTTCGACAAAGGGTGTCATCAAATCCAAATACGGCAATGGATCGACGCAGTTTTCTCTTCCCCAGAGAGGAGATAACGAGACCATGCCATCAGGGTCCCAACCCCAATAAAACTCCCCCCTTTATTTAATTGACAACGAAAGTTTTATATTCACTGCCTTTGTGCATTGTCTGCCCTCTACATTCTGATCATCCTTATCAATTCATTGTAAAACGCATCACTAAGACACGACCTGATCGGCACCCTATAGCAACTGTTAACCCTGCCACTGCTGACTCTACTGAACTCTTCCCTGAATTTTTACTTTCTTGGCATGCAAATGTTAAGAAGGTAGCCCTAATTCCACCTTTATCCTTAACAAGTGCACCGCAATCGACCCAATCTGCGCCCCGCGCAGACTCTGGCGGCGGCGATGGCATCGGCCACCACCAGCCCGCCTGCTGCCCCAGATCCCTTTGACCTGGGAATCCATACTCCGGCCAATCTCAATCGAGGAGCGCGCACAGCCCTCTTGCAAAACAGCCCCGCTGTTGTGAATGGACCTGTTGGTGTTCCACCCGGCTTCGGGAGTGATGAAGCAAGACTGCGGGAGTAGAAGGTGGTGTTAAAAGGTCTAAGTTACATATGTCAGAGGAGCACAGCTCCTCACATAGTATCCACATCCCAGCCACCAGCAGATCGGACCATCTTAGTCATACAGTCTCAACAATACTAACTCCTTTTCCATCTTGATTTCCTTTTTCCAAGGTCCCTGCCATTCCATCAAGGACTTGGTCTTGTGGGTGACCAGTGTTCTTTGAGGCGGTTAACTAACCTAATCCCCCGAGAGATGACGTATCGGCATGTGATAAGCGCCGCGTCAAGTGAGGATGTGACGAGTGCGGCTTGGGAGTATGACACAACCGCGCCTTACTACGTAGATTCCTGCTTCATGTCTCCGTGGCGCCTATGAGAGTGACTCGCGTAGTACAAACTAGCATCAGTTTGGGGGAAATTCCGAGTCAGATGAGTGGGCTGAATTGATCGACAAAGGATAATCACAATAGCCTGGATTCCATGACAAGCGCGCCTCTTTCTCTCTGTCGATATGTCCCTTGTCTCCTCCATCTTCGAAATCGAAGCCGCTACCAGTAGCCATGCCTCTTTGGATCTGTTGACCGTCGATCCTCCGAACCATAGCGTCGATGAAACGGGGGATGCATGCAGGTTTGATCACCGCGCTAGCACAAGGCAGATCGCTTCTCGTTGGGCTACGAATAGAGAGCTTGGACTAGTGCGCACTGACCCCTCATTTTAGGTGCTCCCACGCGGGAGGGGGGGGGGTTTCGAATCCTACCCTACCCGCTCCAGTGGCATTATCGTACCTTTATGGTGTGCTTTTAAGTCATATGATGCCATTTGTGGGACTTGTGTCCTACTTGAACATTTATACTTCCTGAAGGGTGTAGGAAAAGAGCCCACTGGAGAGCAGTTTCAGAGAAGGGTGAGACCTACAACGCATCACCGACCGGTGAGCGGAGACGGATAGCGTGGCGTCCAAGGCGGGGAGGACACTTGCTCACTCTGATTGACCAGGCGGTGGCACGAGATTGCGCCGGGTCCCGTGATTGGTGCTCAACAAAATGTGAGATAAGAGAGCGAAACAGTGACGTTAAACTGACAGAATCGGGATAAATCAGACCGAATAAACCGTCGTTGCTGGGCCATTATAACCGATAAGGCTACTCAGGGCGCGGCGGATCTTGGAGATTGGAATAGAGACAATAGGGTCGAAAGTGTTGCTTTGGAGGAGGGTGTGAAAGAGAGATCAGCGGCTATCACCCATCCTCATTTACTTCTCCCTCTCGCCGACCTACCTCAGTCCTTTCCCCGGATTCACCACACTCAGCCACCAACATGGCCCAATCATCTTCAGCAGAGTCTGCCAAGTTCAAACGAAAGGGTGGGTTCCTTTTCACCTCTGTTCGCTTCTTAATCTCATTTGTTTCTGTGCTGTCCATGAATATTGTAGTAGAGACAAAACAAGGCAAGAAAATAACAGTGTACTGACAGAATCACTCCAGGTACTCGCAGTGTTCCTACCCTCACACTCTCCCAGCTCGCCCGCAACAGAGCCATCCGAGCCAGCACCAAGAAGCACATCAAGAGACTAGAGAGCGAGCTGGAGGAGCTCAAGAGCAAAACTCGGGACCAGATAGTCCAGGAGCTCCTGCGCCGCAACAAGGTGCTCGAGGAAGAGTTGATGCGATTGAAGGAGAATTTGGGAGTTCCAATCACCTTGTCGCCTACAACTCCACGAGATGGCCAGCTCCTCTCATCAGAGTAGCCTGTATTGACAACATCAGCAGTCAAAGATGACAACCTCAGCATTGGTAGTGGGGTCATTCACAGACCTCGAGGACCCCAATTCCTCAACAATAGTGATCAATTATGATATCAACTCGAGTGGAGTTGATTTTTCTGGCCTCACTTGATCGGGGGTAAAGTTGAAATTCGAACTTCACTTTACCAGGGTCTAGTTGACAAGGTCAGGGGTCAAGCTGACCGAGGCCGGGGGTACGGGATAGAGTTAATTACCATCGGGAATTAAATTGATATATGCCAGGGGTAGAGCCTCAGAGGCGAATTATTTGGTGCCTCGAGGAAAGAAAGGCCCTTCTGGACGCACCCTCGACTACGGAGCACTCCATTTCAACTCTGCAGTTAGAGCCACGGACATGCTTCAACCTTGACTGCCCAATAGGCGGGCTCCTCAGACTCTCGCACGGCCCCGGCAAATAGTGAGTCAGGCTGTGCGGCCTCTAACCAGGATGCCAGATGGAGCACCTAAGTTTCGAAGCCTGGCCACCTTTTCCGGGCAATTTCTTCCGAGCATGGCGTTGCAATGGTTACCGAGACATGGGTTGCTATCCATTCACTTTCACGTCCCTAACTTCCACGTCACCCTCTCCGCCGCTCGTCGAGACCTGGTCGATCTGAGCAATTGAAACAGCTCCCTTGTCGGTTGCTCTACGACCTGTTTCCTATTGCGATTATTTATTGCAGGTCAGTTCGTTTGCGATGGTTCGTACGAGAGTCAGTATACCGTAGAAACTTGAGAAATTCAACCTCTTGGCAAAGTGGAACTGCACTAGTTACCCCTCCCTCTATACCTAATTAGGAAAGGCGCCCTTGTCAAAAATGGGTCTCGTAAGACCAGCTGAAAACCTCACTTTTAACATGCCTCTCAACATAGCCGGCTTCATTGATATTGTCTATATATGGCTTCTCATTGGCCAGACTCTATCGCAGGTACTGATGGGCCATGAGGATCAAATGAGCGCTTATCTTTCTATCTATAGGTGTTGAGACCGTATGACTAAGATGGCCTGTCGCATATCACCGCTAGGTTCGTGCGACTGGATATGAGACGCGGCTCATACTTTGGGGCCGTGTATCCGGTTTCACATCCAACTTGTCGCACCAAGGATTCCAATCCTAACGACATGAGCTTAAATAGCTGTGCCCGAACACATGGCTGTTCAATTTCTTTTGTTCTTTAGATAATTCTTATCAATTGGCTGGTGCCATCAATGATCCCTGTGGAGCTAGTTGTCTGACATAGTGTCTTCTTCATGGCTTCATAGTGAGGTAATTGTGCCACACTTCTGATTCCCAACCATTCACCGACCAGCAGCGGCAGCTTGTTGATGACAAGAGGCAACCAACCTTCAACGCCAGTAACTTACTGTACTACGGTACTCCGATTACGGCTGCGAGCATTTGCGACGTGCTACCGGGTCGAATGTCTTATCTTATCATATCTTATCATATCATCTCACGTCTTATCTTATCGAGAGAACAGGGGTACCGTGCTGTTTGACAGGGATAGCGTTCCATTTAAAAACGATGCGTACTAGCTCCTAGAAATCGACAAGGGTATTATTCGTCCTAGACGAGATCTTATTGGCTGAGTCTGCCCGGACACAAGCGAAATCCGACATCCTAAACCCATCATTGATCCTGGAGACCACACATAGTCTTGCAAGGGGGCATAAAATTACCAAGTATTTTAACATGGTTGAGGCTTCCCAAAAGGGTTATGTCACCCATGTGGTAATGTGCGACCGTAAATTTCATGCTAATTATGGTAGGGGTTAACGCACGGACGGAAAGTGTGTAATTTAGTAAATTACAACCTGTCCTTGGTACAGTAGGGAAGTCTAACTGGTAATCGTCGGCTGACCCATTGCCACGCAAGCGCCAAAAAATTTCCCGTACAAAATTAATCATCGACGACTCACCGACGCAAGGCATAAGTGTCAGGGCCTGATTAATTTGTACTGCTTGTTGAGAAGTCTGGCAGAGGGGTTGAAGCCATGGTCAGTTACGGGTTGGATATTCGAGCTGGAGCGCCACAATATCCGCGGTCGAACTTCCGTACCGAGCAGATATCTCTAATAGCGTCTGATCGAGCGCTTCCGTCGCAGGCTGAGGCTGGGGCTGCATGATCAGGCGCCCGACCTTTGCTTGGCCATCAGGCATCAGGACAAGCCCGCGGCATGACCGCACCGGATCGGGGGCGTGACTGGTGGTGATAGCTCGGGCGCAATATGTGCGTGACCATGCGTCGGCGACAAGCGCAAGGGCGATTTCATCGAAGCCGTACTCTACCGGCAGTTCGACGGTCTCATGGCTCCAAAAGGCGAGAGTGTTTCCGACAACTCTCAAGGTGCGATTGGCAGTTAGTTTAAACTCGGAAGCATCATATGCAGCGTCCCAATGGTCGACCCCGAGTCGTTGTGCCACTGCCTGTGCCGTCGGGTAGCCTGCGATCGCCTCGACTAGAGCCAGTGACGCGGGAATGGAGGCAGTCACGCCGGTGGTGCTCATGATGTTGCCGTCGATGACGTAGCGCCGGTTCCGGAGCCATTGAGACTTTGGAAAGCATCTCACCATCTTCTCGAAGGCGAACCAGTGAGTAGTCGCAGCCTTGCCGTCGAAGATGCCAGCGCGCGCGGCGATCCACGCCCCTTCGCAGATGGTAACGATTGTCGTCCCCTTCTTCGCCTGTTCGCGGACCCATTCGATCAGCGCAGGGTTCTTGTTGTCGCCAATAGCCGGCACAACGAGAATGTCGGCGCCGGCGTTCGTGTCGTCGAACTCTGCCGTCGTCATGTCCGGCTGGAGTTGAAGGGCGGGGATCAATTTGACGACGCCAGGGCGAGTTGAGACGATAACAACGTCTGAATTGCCCGACTCTTTGAGAATGCCGTAGGGGATAACCAAATCGGTGGTTTCCGTCCCTGCATTGTCGGCGATGATGGCGACGAGCCGGCGGATACGTCCCGCCCTGGCCGGCGGCAACGCCAATATTGGCCGGGCCTCGGCGGTGCTCTGGGGTTCAGCCATATAGATGCGGTGGTTATAAACCACAAGAGGTAGAATAGGTTGGTGTGTTGATCCAAACAGGGGTGATTTGGGGCAGTGTCTTACACGATGATGGACACGGCCGAGGCAACAGAACCGGACAAATGTCAAATACATATAGGGGATCATCACCTCAGACAACCCCTGAAAAGGAAAACTTTTCAGCTGGATATCTACTCATGTTGGCAGCATCGTATTGACGCGCGTTCCGCAGCTTTAGTTCCAGGCAGCAGAGAAGGTCTGGTCACCAGATCAGTCAGGGTTCACTAGTGACGCAGTCAATGAGGGACGCTAAGTCCTGCAGGGAGTAGGTGTCCGGGAAATTCCTCAGTGGGGAGACCGAAGACGATTTTCTTTGGGCGTTGGATCGTTTGAGGCCACTATACGAACACCATAGCGCCAGACTGCCCTCTGTCATTCTGACGGACCGCTGCGCCGCCTGCATGAATGCTGTTGAGATCTCCTTTCCTACGTCTTGCTCACTGCTCTGCCGCTGGCACGCGAACAAGGCAGTCCTCCGTTACTACCGGCCAGCTTTCGTCCGCCAAGATGAACCGGTCTCCACCGACCCAGCAACAAACGATACTGTGGAGGACCAGTGGTTGGTCCGAATTCTACCAGTTTTGGCACTCGATCATGGGTGCGCCGAACGAGGAAGAGTTCAAGCACCGAGTTTCGTAATTCGAGAAGAAGCACCTACCAGACTACCTCGAGCAGGTCGGATATGTCCAGACTTTCTGACTTGAGCAGTACAAAGCGAAGCTTGTCAAGGTCTGGGTCGATCAGCATGCTCATTTCGGTAATACAGTCACGTCCCGAGTCGAGGGCATACATGCACTGATGAAATCCCATCTCAGAAAGTCCACGTTGGATCTCTTTGAAGCTTGGGGGGCAATGAAGCATGCACTACTCAACCAGGTGTCGGAGTTGAGATCGAACCAAGCTCGACAGCAGATTCGAGTCCCTATTGAACTTTCGGGGCCGCTGTATGCTGCAGTGCATGGCTGGGTATCACATGAAGCCCTGAGAAAGGTGGAGGAGCAACGGAAGTTGCTGAGCAGGAAAGATCCTCCACCGCCATTGACTTGCACGGGGTCCTTTACCAGATCCCATGGACTGCCTTGCCTCCACACTCTGAAATACTTGCAGGAGCAGGGCCAAGTCCTTTCACTTGAACACTTCCACCAGCACTGGCGCCTGCAGCGCAAGGGAGCTCCGCAACCACTTCTAGAGCCTCGCCAACGAATTGAGCCGACGTTTACACACTCCATTATCCCCAAACAGAGCACCCGAAGAGAACCCAGTGCGTTTGAGAGCGTTGAGATGGCGCGCAAGGCGCCGCCTACGTGCAGCAGATGCCACGCGGTTGGTCATACCAGGACGGCAAGGGCCTGCCCGATGAGGTATGGGGGGTTGCTTCAACAAGAAGCTCTAGCCCCGGGACTTTCGCAGTCGGTTGAAGTATCAGTTGCTGACCCGAGCCACCCCAAATCCGACCGCTGGTAGATGTATCCGAGGAAGAGTCAGCGTCAGCGCCGGAAGATGGTTTACTGGCCGCAGTCCTCGGCGATCAGCCAGAGACCGTGACTGGGGCCTTGTAAAACTCGCCCGGCGGCGCCTCTCAGCGGCCAGGATCCCCTGTTCATGAACCATCTCCTTTGCCTGGCCCGCCATCGCCATCGCCACCGAGGTACGATTCGCCACAGGCCATATATGGACGATATGTCGCCGCAAGGAGCGCGTGGTACGCAGCGCAGCCGGCCGGCAGCATTAAGACGAACCAACAATATCGCAGGGCGATGGGGCTCCTACTCAGGTATGACAAGCAGAGCTATGAGTGGTGCCTGGACTACAAACAGATGTCCAAGCGCTGTACAACGTCAACAGGGTCAAGAGAATGGACGAAAGAAGAGATGATGGTATATCTAGACTGGACCAAGGCTGAGGATGAGCGAATTGAATCCCAGGCCTCTGAAGAGATGGGAGACAATCCTTTGGCTAATAGAAGAAGGGGCGTCAAAGACATTTGGAGGAGAATAGAACCGGACAGCAGGGAACGAGAAGCTTTGCACTCGGCTAGCCATAGGACAGAAGACTGTATCATTGTTGGAAGTCACGGGTGTTAGACGATCAATTGAGTGGCAAAGCCCTTGAACATTCTACGGCTGTCATATCTGTATATAATTTGGGTGGTTCTTATATGAATTAAGCAACTTGAACCTTCCCAACTTAACAATCATAGCGAAAGGAAGCTGTCAGCTCTGTTGAATGTGTAAGTGGTGAGCTTTGTTTTATCCCGCGGAGACAGTGCCGATAACTAACATGCTCATTTCAACAAACCTGTAGATAGGCCCCCTAGCCCAGCACGTCCTGTGCCCCAATAGGGGACCTGCCCGGACGGAAAATATACTTACTTACTTACTTTCACTACTCTACCCACTACTCTACCCACTCTACCCGGGTAGGGTAGAGAAGTGGGTAGAGCTCCCTCTACTCTAAAATGCCCAAGTGTGCTCTTGGCCTCTATTCTACCGAACTACCTCTAGTAATCGTCAGTTGAGATGCCTCTTGTATGGTTTACTCAATCTATGCCACGGTATACCCTCCATCAACGACAAGGTCATGACTGGTAGTATAGGTTGCCGCATTGCTCGCAAGGTAAAGATATGCCCCCTTGAGCTCATCTGCTGTAGCCTCACGACTAGAAGGAAGCGAAACATTAGAAACGAAGGTGGCTCTTTTATCATGCTGGGGCAATACTCACCCCATTGGGATCTTAGACCGCCAGATAACCTTTGTTTCCTCGGGAATAAAGTTGGAGATTTTAGTCGTGATGTACCTAGGCGAGACCGGGTTCACCCGTGCAAACTTGATCCATTCAATGGACAAGAACCCCTCGATGTTTCAAGATAGATGCTAATTCTAGGAAACTTTGCAAGGCAATTGGTATGTTACGTCAAAGCATCGCATGGGTTTGACCGATTGGCAGGCTATGGCCAAGGGTCATTGGTCTCGCGATCTTGCCTATGTCCTGGGCAGCGGCGTCCCTACGGAGAGCCGTCGACTTTGGGAACATGAGATGGTCCGGCTCTACCTTTCAGAATTCGAAAAAGCGGGGGCAAAGTTGACGAGGCAGAAGCATGGCTCGAGATACGCAGGAAAGCAGTTGGCGCCTTGTGGTATTTGACGCTGGCTGTGATACCGTCAGAAGACATGCCTGATTGGATGCAAAGCCAAAGAGGAAAGCTTCGAGGCCATCGGGCGACTTACGGCACTCATCGAAGATTATCACGCGCTTGATGCCTTTGATTCCTAAGTATTATATGACGGGATTCCTGAGAAGCATACTACGAGCGGCTGTCGCCTACTCTATCGTCCCTCTCAAAGTCAGATCCGTGCAGTGACACATTTTCCTTATGAGTATAAAAGTCCCCTCGCCTCAAATCGCCTTCTCTTTACCCATCGTTGCAACAATCCGAGTCGTCCTCCGCTTGGCCAGCGGCTTCTCAGCTGCCTCGCTCGTCCTGCTATCCCTCCCGCCCAGGTCGACGCGGAAGCCGAAGTCCACGACACCTACGAGCCTGCTCACTGCCCGCGCCAACCCCTCAAGGTCGTCGCATACCAGCGTACTGCACACCTGCGTCGCGACGAACTCGGCGTAGCCGCGTAGCTCCAGGGCTGTGCCTAAAGATTCGGTGTTCCTGGTGACGGCATCGTCTACTTGTTTGCCATGGGGTTGTGGGTTGCGTTTTTGCGCTACGCGATATGGAGCCCCCTGGCGCAAATCGATGGTAGTCAATCCCGAGCTTCCGCGTTCACGTGAGAAGTCCCGATTGGGAAGTAGTGCTTGATCTGACTCGGCGGCTGTGTCATCTTTCGACAGATTACTCAGTCTCCACATCATGTCATAGGGTTGAGGAAGAGGCAGGAAGGGCGGCAAGCTTCGACCTGAAAGCATCGAGTTTGACAACAAGGTCAGTGTAGACAGGACAGTATGGTTCACCGGTTCTGCTCCTGGAAGGACCTCTTCGAGCGCCCGCCACCAGCCATTATCTTGCGCGACTGCGGCGGTATCTGATGCCCCAGCTGCTCGGCCTCCAGTTTCCTCGTCGTCCTCGTCGTCCCTCTTATGCGTTCGCGGCGGCTGTGTTATGGCATAGCTCATAAGCGTCAGATAGCTCATGATACGCGTGCTGCGCTTGATGATCTCTTGGTATGTTTCAACGGGAAAGCGGCCGCCTATGCTGGGCTCCCACCGCTGCCACGCAACATGAGATTCAATAGAGGACATTAGACGCATAACCTTGCCGAAAATCTTGCGCCGAGCTTTTAAAAGGTGATAAGCGGGCGACGTTTCGGACTCGATATCGCCCCCTGACCCTTCAAGCTGCGATTGCATAGTCGAAGTCATGACACTGAAGTAGTTGGCGAGCAGGTATATGGTTGCGGACAAATCCTGTCGAAGCCAAGTCCGATCGGTCAAAGGAGACGGGAAAACCGTCCAGAAGAATGCAACCAGACTGCCGGCCGCGACAACAGCGAGCCGATACGGAGCCAGGAGATAGGTTCTACACCCATTATGTTAGCCTGTGACGATCTAGACAAAAATGAAAAAGGATGGATAGGGCTTACGGGTAGTATGGCTGTCCTGACGCGGTGGCTACAGCTTCGCCAAGCCGCCTTACCTGCAGCTCGTAGCCGATGATAATAATCTGAGTGACAATGGTAATTATGACAGCTGTAAGAAATCGGGGAAATTTGATAAAATAATACTCAATGAAAATGAACAGCCACAAGAAAACAATAACGCCGGGGGTCTTCTGGCCGACGATATACCAGATAACGAGCGAGGATATCATGGCTAGGCACGTGCCCCCGATTCGGCAGAGGAAGCCGAAAATCGACTGGCCAGAAGCTTTGGAGAGTGAGTACTTGTCCAAGTCAAACTCTGAGGGCCGCAAAGACCTACTAATCGTCATTCCCAGAGCGATAGTAATCATTGCCCAATCTAGCCTCTGATCTTGGAAGAACTGTTGGGTTTGCTCCAGGAATGCCAAAATACCGATTGTCATCGTAGCAGAGGCGACTCGAAAGCCGAAAACGGACTCCTTAGATCCTAAGACTGACGAGATCCTACGAAGCCCGTTCCCAAAATGCTGCCAGGTATTGGTGGCAGGAAGATGCTCCAGATCCCTCGGAGGATTATAACCATCTCCGTAGTTGACATTGTTCGTCTCCAGGATATCAGGATTCTGCTTTACGCTCGAGTCCTGTCCCTTGAAGATACTCGTCAACCACTTCCATAGCAGGCGTTCGGTAGGGAAGAGTAAGCGGTTATGCTTCATTGTATCGTCGCCGATCTTCTCGTCCGCGAAGGCGACGAGGTCCTGGAGGGCTTCCCCAGCCGCATACATCAGCTGTTGCATGTACAGAGTGGCGTAGAATTGGGCGTCGCCGGGTATCAGGTGCTGCGAGTGGGTGATTTCCTGTGAATAGAATTGTCGGACTTTCTTATCCACAAGGCTACCAAAGCATTGGTTGCCTGGGCTCACCGCGTCGCCGTGGGCCTCGACATCATCCGATCCGCTGCTCCTTGACCTCCTGGATATCTTTGATTTCGGGAGAATCTCCAAGCAGATGCCAGCATGTTCGAGTCCTTGGTCGATTGCTTCCGCCAGAATCTGGAATGGCGTGTACATTTGTTTCATAATGCCGTTCCACACCTGTTTCTCCCGGTTCTTTTCCGCCTCGATCTCGGCCAGTGTGTACTCGTCGGCGTTCCACCTTCGGCGCTCGGAGACTCGGCGGAAGATATCTACCATGGAGTTTATCGCCACACTACCGGCAGTCAGCGGCGTTTCTGTCAAGAAGTGGGCGGTAGCAAACTCGCATTGGAATCGTGACGTTTCGAATTAGTGCGAATGTCTCCCCGAGATCTTTCGCATCAAGCTTTCCCCAAGCCATATCTCTCTTCGCATATGTCATATTGCCATGGACTTTGCCAGCCAAGACTCTTATCGCGCCGACTGTCTCTTTCAGACACTTGGCTGCTTTCGCTTCCTTGGTCATACCTTCATCTTTCACTTTCTCCACCTTCTTCTTGTCCCACGAGGCTTCTCGTTCCTCGCTATTCTTCACCTCGATAGAGAGACTGTCCTCTCTCGCTAAGGCCGTCAGGTAGTCTTTTTGTACACTAACGACCTTTCTGAGTAGGCCAATGAGGCTTCTCATCTCCCCGATTACGACCATGCGGCTACTATAAGGGAAGATGAAGAGTGCCACGCCTGCCGCTAGTCCCAAACCGAATAGCATTGCTAGAAGCTGCTCTTTGACAAAGGCCTCCGCTGCTTTAGTCGTGGCAAGCTTGGGCCCAGAGGTCGTGCTATTGTTGATCAAGATGCTATAGATGATCACAGGCAGGCTGAAGCTAGGCAGCTTCGCCCGCACAAGGTTTGCGAACCAGATATTGGCGAAGAGCCATACTGCGCAGACGGCTGACTGAGACGAATTATACGGTGGTGGGGCTACCGTGGTAGCCTGGGATGTGGGAGGGGAGGTATGAATACGTGCTTGGACGGAGGACCAGAGGACGAGGAGAGACATGGCCGAGCCAACGCAGATGGCAAGGAGGTCCAAGATGAGGTTCTGGATAAATCTGTCGCGCGGCAGGATCGCGACGGCAAGGACGGAGATTACTGGGATTAAATATCCCATCGTCGTGAAGTAAGAGGATATTCGTGTCGATTGGTACATCGATATGCCAATGATAGGAGGGATGGAGCCTCTGCGCAGAGCAAGAATACATTAGTATAGAAAGTCCCGGAAGAAGCAAAAGAATGCGGATTGACTTCTGACTTGAACATCAGGACCAAGGTGGCAGCATTTAGCCCGACCTTGTCCATGAGGCGTTTCAATGTGGTGGGCTTTGGCTTCGGAAGTTCCTCCGCATCGTCATCGGCAGCGGCGGGTTCCTGCTTCTCCTGAGCCTGGCTCGGGGACCCATTTTGCTGCTTTTCTGGGCTCGCCATGGGTTGAGATATTCAGGGGCTCGTAGTGGGAGATGAAGGGAGGTGAGGCCGGCATAGGCGCGCAAGCGCGTTGATAAATGTCCAAGTTCGTCATTACGACGAAGTGTAGGTCGCGCCCACGAGATACCTTTTTAAGACGATGCGATGTAGGTGTCGACGGTGAATTAGCGTTGGCCGATGCTGTCATTCCACATCTCCCAATGGTGAAAGGGGCTGCTTCTTCGTGTCGTTGCACACAACAGCGCCAATCCTCCGTGGGCGGGTAACTGGCACTGCCAATCTGTTCACCAGGGGCGCGGAACTTTCCGCCTCCAGTCAGCCGAGATTTGAGGATAGAGTTTCTTCGTCAGCGCATGCGTAAGTTGAGGCACGCTGAGCTAAAGAATCCACAACTTCCCTCGAGTGAGAAATCCTGGCAAGGCAACCAACCATCTATCTACTTTTGAGGGTGCCGTACCCCGCACTTCATTTGAACTTGAGTACTCGGTACTTGCCTCGACCCGGGAATCCACACCTAACGCTTACCGAAGTGGGGGCGAACTGCCTCGAGTGAGGGACGCGAGTTGTTTGACTCTGTAGATCTCGATGAATCGTGGTCGAGCTCGCGAGGAGGTGATGAATACAGCACGCAGGCGGCGTGCGTTGAGATCGTCAAGATTGAGTCGGCGGGAACGGGTCGTAGGACTCTGAGCGGGGGTTCGTTGTTTCCCTGTACAATTTTCACCGAATAAGGTTGTTGTTGAGACCGTATGACTAAGATGGTCCGATCTGCTGGTGGCTGGGATGTGGATACTATGTAAGGAGCTGTGCTCCTCTCAGATACATGTAACTTAGACCTTTCAAGAAAAACACATCATCTTCCACTCCCGCAATATCGTTTCATCAAAGGTGTATAGTGAGATCACAAACACGCAGTTAGAAGCGCATTCTACGCGCTGATTACCACAACTTCGGCATGAAGACGGCAACTATTATGGTAGTATTAAGACGGAATTGCTATAGAAGCATGCTATATAGGCTGTGCTACTACTACTAGGTGCTGAAGTGGTATCTGTGTATGGCTACCTTGGAACTAAGCTAGACACTTAGTCATCTTTTAGAAAACCATTTTACTTTGAGTTTTGAGTGAAAGGATATGTAGGATTGTGTACATCGTTCGACCCGCTGGCTTCCTCGAACGCCTTGCCCTATCATGTCAGCCTAATCCAAACTAATCCCATTCAGGTACGAAGCAAACCATAGCGTGAAACATGCATGATCTGAATCGATATCGTGTAAATGATTAATTCGAAACCTGGGCATCAGGCTCGTTTCTCCTTGCCACCACCTCCATCGAAGTCATCCACCTCCTGCGCCTCCTGATGCGCCACCCTGGCACCGCTCCCCAGCTGCCGTCTCCTCTCTGCCGATAACGACTCCCGGAGCCTATCCATCAGACTGGCCAGAATCCACTCGGTCTCTTCCTGGCTGCCTATCAAAGGACTGCGATTCCCTACCCACGACCACGCCAGATCATTATCTGAGCCCTCATCGTTAGGATCCTGGTGCTTTTCCTTCGGCTTGGCTTTGCAGTGTGTCTGTGGGTTGTGTTCATCTTCGCCCATGAGCTTGAGGTACCAAGCCCATTGGTCGAAAGTGTAGCGATGCGGCTTGGATTCTTTGAGGTGGCTGGCGATGACCTGGATCTCGGAGATAAGAAGGAAGTGGAAGTCGGTGCCCGTGGGAAGCCCATCGCGGTGATTGCGGACCTGGGAGGGCGACTGTCGGAATCTGGAGGTACTGGGACGGCCTCTGTTATCGCCCTGTAGGGCTTGTTCATTGGGCTCGGCCATGATCTTGTCTAATCGTTGATCGGTGCTCTTCGAGGACGCCTCTAGCTCCGGAGATGCAGAGTCCAGATGGCCTGGGAAGGCCTTGCCAAATGTAATCTTGCTGATAACGTGCTTCATATTACCGATAAAGCCTTCGTCGCCTGGCAGGATCGTGACATTCCCTACTTCAACGGTAGCATTTCGGATAAACTTGACCACAGTATCACTGGCATGTGAGATAAGTACCGTCATCGTGGGCAAGGCTAAGAGAGACCAAAAGACAAAGAAAGATTTGCCTGCATTAGACGTAGGGGTGAGGTCACCATATCCGATGGTAGTCCAGGCCTCAAAGCAGAAGTAGAAAGAGTCAAAGTACAACCAGTTTTGATAGGGCTTCTCGGTCCTCTCAAAGATAGCCGCACCCACTAGCCATAGAACAAGCCATGAGAAAGTAGAGCTGGCCATGGCCATCCATCTTCTGCGAGATGCGGATTGGTGTTGTATCTTGCGCATTAGGGCAAACTCGGCCCTGCGGCGTTCAAACTCGGTTGCTGGAATTTTATCTGGTTGTGTGCGAGATATTTCAGACTTTTCGCGGATGGGCTTGAGGATACCATCGTCCCCCTTTCGTGTTATGGTCCGGACCATCTTGCGTCGTGTCTTCTCCTCTATCCGGGCTTGGAAGCGGCGTCTTCCACGCTCGAGGACAAGGTTCATGACTGAGTCGATGACCAAACCAAGGCTGATAATACCAGAGGGCGTATGGGATCAGGAGAGCTCTTCCAAGAGTAGTGTTAGGGGCGTAGTCACCGAAGCCGATGGTAAAGAGAGTAACGTCTGCCCAGTACACGGCATCGAGATAGTTCCAGTCTTCGACTTTAGAGAAAACGCGGGCGCCAATGAGGAGGTATAGAAGGAACGTGATGGTCTGCAACATCAGAGTGCGTTGACTAAAGGTTAGCATAAAGTCTTTCCGGTAGTGGCCGGATAATGCACCCCAGAAGGTCACAGCCATAAGAGAAGCATCGAAGAAGTAAAGGATGGCCGCCCATATGCCATAGTAAAATGCCTGGGACCATATGAGCTCGTCTTTGGGGAACTTGATGTCTTTGAGAAGCGGCCCAGCGGCAGTGGCGCTTAGAAAAATGCGGCAAATAGTTGAGATGTACCTGTTGATGTTATATTAGCAGTATGCACCGATTGTATACAGTTCTTGTCTAGTACCATCCGATAATGGTGATTGGTTGTGCCAGACTAAAGCGCACTCGTCCTGCCATGTTGAAGAGTAGAAAGAAATTCGAGGTGATGGCGATAGCAAGCTGGATGGCATTAGCAGTCGTCAACCTATAGTAACATACATCAGAGAAGAAGCGCGCTAGGCATTGATCGGAGTAATTGCAGGGTACGTACCACCACGGGTTGGTGACGAAAGGGGCCTCCTTGATATCTCCCCCGGGAACGAGTTGCTGTCGCCATGGCTGGACTAGAGCACAGATACTAAACGATGAAGCCACAGGGCCGAGAGTCCCTGCGATCATGGGGAACACCAATGAGAGGAACCACCAACGGCTACGATATAGAGAAACGGCACCGTGTTAGCGCTCGCTTAACGACCGAGACATCGTCTTGGGGATGCTTGTTCTTGGTCCTTGTGGCTTACCTGGGTTCTTCATGAGCATTGTCATTTTGAAATCTTTTCCTACGAGAGGCACCACTCTCGATGACTTGGGCTTCTTGATCGATGTTTTCACCCAAATCTGCGGCGTCCATCTTGTCTCATCCCGGTTGGCGACCTCGTCGAAGACCAAGAAGGATAATTTCAAGTCTCGCAGTCCGAAAAATGAAAGAGGAGGCAAGGTGAGGAATAAAAGGGACCACTCGATGTTTTGAATGTTGTCTCGCCTTAACAAATGCGCTGGTGATGAACTTGGCATGGGACACGTGCGGAGGATGGTGCCGCATCCTGGCTTCAGCTGGGGAGAGACGCTAACGAACTTAGCCGCTTTAGGGTTTAGGGATTCTAGCTGACACCATCCGCTAAGCTCGGCACTGGATAGCCGGGGTACTCCAGTAATTTCAACTTGGGACCACAGGGGCTTGTCACTGACCGTTTTCAATTGGGCTATTGTCCCCTTTCGAGTTTGTTATGCTTTCTCGAGCTGCTGAATCACTTTATTACGTGTTGTCAGTCGAAGACAACCTAGTTTGAGACCCTTGAGCTTGACAACAAGTACACCCCAGCTCGCAGAGCCTTCGGCATCCGACGCTCCTTTTGCGTTGCTGCCAGGCCGAGACAGGCTCACTCCAGGGCTTCGGGAGGTTTTAGCTGGACGGGGGACATTGTGGGCGGTCGATGCCTCGGATAAGAATGGGGTTACGAGATGATGGAGAGTTCGAAGAGCATGTATAGACACAAGGACAGGCATCGCGATGTTGGTCAACGCCACGGGACCGTGCCTCTAAAGGGCGCGGTAGGCTCTTCTCAAAAGCAAAAGGTGGGGATATGTCGGCCTTGCGGCCTTGGCTCGGAGCCAGGCTCAATCTTGGTCCTTGATTTCTCCTTATCTTTGGCAGCCGCGTCAGCACTCTGTTTTTTATGCCTCTGATCTCGAATGCTTCGTCATCTCCATCATCGATGCCATCCTGGTCATAATTGAACTCTGCATCATCGGAAACAGTTAATCCAGCCCACGAGTGCCGCATGTCTTCAACCAGTGTGGAATACCGACACTGGAGCGATGAGGAACAACCGCTTTTAAGGCACCGGAGGAAGCCGGAGTTCCCGTCCTTAAATCTCCAGCATTGGTATTCACACCCACTTGAGGGTGAGCGATGGACTATCCAGAATACCGGAGAAAAGACTAGGCGATTCCTCTCCTCAAAAATCGGCCACTACTCTGTTCTTACTTTGGTGTCTCTTGATGTTCTAGGCATGATTGCTGGTAAGTTATACTCTGCCTAGATCATGAGTAGTCAGCTGATTTAGGTAGATTTCATTCTGCATCTATTCAAATGCGAGCAAGCAAAGAGTGGCCCTGACTGGAACCTTGCTTTGAATATCCTGGGCTCTGTCAGCTTGGTCTTCTCGTGTCTGTTCATGATTGAATTAATTGCTTCAGTTTGGGCATTCGGTTGGAAGTACGGTTCGCCTGTACGTCTTATTTTGACAGACAACAGATGCTAATAAGCTCAGTTATTTCAAATCTTGGTTTCACTGCTTTGATGCGTTTATCGTCGTCGCAGGTTTTATCACCGACGTTGTCTTGCACGGTATCATCGAGGAGGTTGCGTCTTTGATCGTTGTTATGCGTCTCTGGCGTGTCATCAAGATCATTGAGGAACTCAGTGTTGGCGCCCAAGAGCGGACTGAAGAGATGGAGAGTAGGATCGATGAACTCAGGAATGAAAATAACCTCCTCAGAAAGGAGGTTTCTCATTTGAGGCGAACGCTCGATAAAGCTGGCGTGCAGGACGAAGGCCACAATACTCTGCCTACTCCAGACTAATTAGGAAGCATCTTCTTGGCGATCGACGAGCATTCAAGTGTATTTTCAGCATGGTAGCAAAGTTATGGGGTTTTCCGGTTTTAATCTATGAAGTCAAGCTCACTAGAGCCGTTTCTGCATATCTGCGGTTTCTTTCCGTTCGTCATTTCTAGGTTCCGTCCAGTGTGTCCAATAACCAACTTATTTGATTTGCTTGGTTGTGGTGGCGGCCGCTACATCCGCGCCCGGGTGCGGCGGTTATGTAAGCAGTCGTCCCCGTCGGGGGCCGTCTAGTAGTAGTATTTTTATTACGCCCGGGAGAACGGATCTCATCTCATGAGTGTGTCACGAGCCCAAATTCTCTGATGGGTCTGATTGGATGTGTGTATGTTCTTGGTTTCGTCAGGACCCCGCTCTGAGTTCCTGTACATCCTTATGCTGGAGTAGCTAGAAGGATATTGCTATAGCAGTGACACGCCATGTACACGCCCTGCTATCCTAAATACACATCGTGACAGAGTGCCCACAAGCCTGCACCGCGTACCTCGCCCCACACCACCCCTGACATCACGAGGGTACAAGCGGGGTACGGAAAGTTAGTTCAATGAAGCAATCCCCGCCAAAACACCATACAAATCATTTTAAAGTCAACAATGAATTCCCAATCAATTCTAGAAGAGAGTCAGGCATTCAATGCCTATGATGACAAGAGCTTTATCAAGGAAAATCATAGTCATCAGCTGCACCCAAATGACCCTACCCGGATAGCTGTTTTTCCGGCCGAAACTGACCGCGGCACCAACTTCGAGCCTTTCCACGTAGAAACACGCAACTTTCGCATCAGCACACTGCCGCCAACACCTCTGCAGCTATTCCAGCTTTTCCTTCCTATTTCCCTCGTTGAGAAATGGGTCCAATACACCAAAAGCTAGATCTCGTGGCTGAAGGAAAATGACGTTGTTGATAGCTGGAAGCACCCGATGACGAAGAACGCAAGGCTACGAGTTTGGCAAGGGACCTCTGTTGCAGAAGTATATGTCTGGCTTGGAATGCTAATTTATATGGGTATACATAAGGAAAAGACGATTAAGAGCCACTGGAGTACACCGAAGCCGGGGCAGCAACGCCCTGAACACTCAATCATCAAATTCATGCCGTATTGGAAGTTTCAGATCCTTCATCGTCATCTTCGCCCCTTTGACCACACCAAGATCGAGGAGACCGGGCCTCTTCCGAAGGTATTCCAAGCTTGTGATGAGTGGTCTGATCATATACAGGCCGCGTCTGCGGAGATCTTCTTCCCGGGCTCTCATCTGGCTGTGGATGAGTGTATGATCCGCTATACGGGTAGATCAAACGAGACAACAGTCGTCAAGGGCAAGCCTATCCCCCTAGGGTTCAAGATCTGGGTCATAGCACAACAGGGCTTCTTTATTCACTGGCTGTGGCACATCAAGGGCGAAAAATACGGTACCGTTGGTGTTGAGCTTCCAAAGCCGGAGTCATCCTCACGAGGTCGCGGCAAGAGGGCATCACAAGCACCAAAGAAGGAGCCTAAAGAAGAACACAAGCCTATCGCCTTAAACTCGACCCAAGGCGTCGTTGTTGCCCTAGCAAATACACTGCCAAAAGCGACATATCACGTCTTTGTGGATAACCTCTTCTCGTCGGCAGACCTCTTCCGCAGCCTCCGCACACATGGCCACGGGGCCACAGGCACAGCCCGGCCTAACTGTGGCATACACAAGGAACTTCAACAGGATAAGAAGGCTGATGGGGGGGCTAAGACCAGCTATGACTTCAACCAGGTCAAGATAATCCCAACCCCTGACAATAAGGTATTGATCTAAGACACTTTTCTATGTGAATTCCTTACTAATATGTCCTTGCGCCATCTAATTAGGTCAATCAGATCGCTTGGAAAGACAATCGCCTTATATTATTCCTTACAACCGTTTTCACAGGCGAGGAGCGTGTCTGCCGGAAGAGGAAGAAGCCGTCCTCACAGAAGCCCGAGGCCAAGCCAATACGCCGCTTTTTTGGTGACGAAGCTGTCAAAGTCATCTCGATCCCGACAGTCGCTGCTGCTTATAACGACGAGATGAATCACGTGGATCGGGGTGACCAATTGAGGTCATATTATGCATACGATCATCCCTTACGCCGGGGCCCTTGGCAGGCTCTCTGTTGGACCTTCCTTCTTGATGTAGTGCTTATTAACAGCTATCTTGCTCAGCTTCACGGGCCACAGCCAAATTGGGAGAGATATACGAATCACAGAGAGTGGCGAGAGTGCATTTTCAACGCCTTATTTAATGAATATCATGGAGAAAGCCAGTCAAGGCAGAGGTATCGAGCTGGCGACGAATCTGACCCTGAAATACAGCAAAAAGAACATAATCTTGTCCGCCGGAAGACAAATTCAGATTGCCTCGCTTGTCAAGGATATCGGCAAGGCGAAATAAGGTCAAAGGGCAAAAGGAAGCCTCTCGGGACGGGCAACAACAACATCACGAGATCACAGACGAGATTTTGGTGTAGTGTATGCAAAGTCGCACTTTGTAACAATCAGAAGTGTTGGTACATTTATCACCATAGAGAAATAGGTGGAAGCTAATGTATCTCTTCTTTGGCGCATTTTAATTGGCCCCACCCCCCTGCAAATACCTCGGTGCAGGCTTGTGGGCACTCATGAGATACACACACACCAATGTACGGAAAAGTTAGATGTAAGGCACGTCAGTATGGAAGCTTCACTAGACACATCACGATCCATCGCTCATCGTGTGGTCATGTAGGAGCCCCTGGCTGCACGACCTCCTGCGAAGTTTGATCTTGCCCCCCCCAACAGCGAAATGGTCTCGACCGTTGCGTTACCAATAAGGCATTACGGAGGCGCTCCGTAAGCCCAGGTTTACGGTTTGTCGCCGATCAGGTGGTGCCCGAGACACAAGCCTCATTGGTTTGAGCCATCTCACCGAGGCGCTTCCGAGCGGCGGGGTTCCCCGATCGCGTCCTTGGCATCTTATCTCCTCTGCTGTGCTAAGACTACAGCTGAGTCACCCGCAGGGATCTAACCCAATTAAGGCCAGCGTATTCTTCGCGACTTTATGAAGCACTCATCTCAGGAGGAGTGGCGAGTACCGAGAAGTTAATGCTCTATTATGATATCTAGCTACTGCTCTCAGATTAGTTAAGATACTAACTGCGGGGCGAGTGACCTGCTGTAGTCTTAGCACAGCAGAGGAGATAACAGCTCGGCAATCACTAAAACATGGGTTTTTGCCACGGATGTAGCTCAATCACTCGGAATCCGACCTTGGATAACAGCTACGTATCGATGAGCCGTTTCTAAACATAAAATAAAAAAGGGGAGGAGTAACATAAGGAGAAGATGGGAGAGTTCATTTTTACATTTATAAATCCCATCAATAAAAAGTCAAAACCCACACACCACAAAAGTTTGGTTCGGATGTGCGCGACGTGGCAGTAGCATTATCGGGTTGCAAATCTCGATCCGTCTTGTCTTTGGAGGGCCATATTCGGTTTGGCAATCCTGCTCCGTGAGAAGGCGCAAGGGGACGTTCACAATTCACAATAGAATTTGGCTGCCCCCCTTAAGTCCAACACAACCAAGTTGGTCTATACAGAGCTAGCCAAGGCCAAATGATAACGGTTGGCTGGAAGCTTACCGGTGTCGAAGGGGATCTGTCCCCATACCCGCCCTATTCGCCCAAACCTGCCGATTCTCCTTCCCTATCATTTTGATAAAGCAATATTGCGGGAGTGGAAGATGATGTGTTATTGAAATGTCTAAGTTGCATGTGTCTGCGAGGAGCACAGCTCCTCACGTAGTATCCACATCCCAGCCACCAGCGATCGGACCATCTTAGTCATACGGTCTCAACAGATACATGGGCACCTGGTTTTCTCAAATTTTAGCTGATCTTATTGGCCTCTTGATTCCCACATCAGGAAATGTTTGTCTGCGCCGTAGGCTTATGTCAACCTAGCACCGATACATGAATGCAGACATCGAACAAAAGATCAGTGTAGATTGAGGATTAAAAGGAGCGTCTGATTTTTTATCTAAAGGAGCGACGAGAGTCGGTCTCTTTATACCCGTGTTCAGTCTGCCGATTCATAGACAGCAGGCTGTTGCCTGACACTAGTTGTGGTCGTTCACTCTCATCGTGAACAAGTTCACGATGATCGTGATCCTTGCCTCCAACAGTAACCGAAGGTCTCCGGAGCTTGACAGCTTATCACATATGTTAGACTTATCATAAGACCGTAACAGTCAAATTCCCTAAGACGCCCTATCCCAAGAGTGGTCTTAAGGCTCCAAGCCGTACGTTGCCCCAGTGTTATGTCGTTAATAGCTAGCGCTTACTATGGGGGGTCTCAGGGAACGTGACTGATAAGGGCATATTGTTTATCTACTTGCTTCCTGGGCGGATTGTAGTAATAGGTGAAGGTATCTTCGCTATCGAGAGCCGTGATTGGTCTGAACCCCTCGTCGTGACCTGCTGGGAGCCTTAAGACCACTCATGGGATGTTAAGCTGCTAGATGCATAGCGCTGGGGCGGGGTACGGAGCGGAAGTTTATGCGACCCGAAGGCATAGAGCTGAGTGACGATACACGACACAAGGTTTTTGAATGCTCAAGCTGCGAGAGCTAGCCCACTCCCCATTCCAGCACTACGTTATTTAGCCATTATATCAGGATGACGTTTAAATCCCACCATGTTAGCTTGGATGAAATGCTTCAATGTTATCTTCTCTTTTCATCACTCCTAATTACTTACCCACTTGAGTCAACACAGACAGTCAATCGATTTTCGCCCCAAAGTCAACGACGACATGGCAGCTAGGGAGCTGCTAGTCGTGATCCTGAACCACACCAACGAGGAGCTCAACCTCGAGCCCAGCTCCCCGAGCCTTGACCACGGTCAATGGATGGACACGCCAGACTCACGGCCACCGCAGGAGATCCTGGCGGGGGAGAGTGGTATGCTGCGCTGCAAGTCGCACCGCGTGGGCATGGGGGTTGAGGGGTCCCTCACGTACCGCATCGTCGGCTTGGAAGGGAGAAACACGGTGACGTTTAAATGGAACGTCCATTATCTGGGACAAAACAAGTTTGATGCCGCTTGCGCGGCCGACAGTTTCAAGGTCAGAGTCTTGGGTGGGCATGGAAACCAGGCTGTTGTTGTCTTTGTATTCGGTAAGTTAACTTCGATGGCAGTGTCTTAAAGCAGAAGTTCTGACAGCTCTCATCAGAACCGGCGAAGCTCTAAAATGTTGCATTATGTTGTACTCGCAAGGATCTGACCCAATAAGAGCTAGCTCTTTAGTCTATACTTGTATTAACATTGCTCCTTGATGATACTTGTGGAGGACTCTAAATCTTCATCCGTGTGGTCGCTTTCATTTCCAGGGGGTCCATTGACTAGCAAAAAGGTGTCACGCAGCATAGGCGGAAATTGTTGGAGATCACAAGTGTGAGGCGACCAAGGCGGTGGCAAGGTGTGGAAGAAGGAGGAACATTCTACAAGAGATCGTGCCTGTACATAAACAGTGGTTCCCCTACTGCACTTTTAGGATGAATTAAGTAATTAGCATCTTCTTATTTCAATAGTCCTCGCCGAAAAGCTCTGCGGCTATCTGTCTCTCCCAGTCGAGGTCACTCAGCTCCGTGATACCCTCTTTAATATGGGCGTTCTGAACGAGTCTCTTGTCGAATTGAAGAACAGAAGAGAGGGCAGGCTTGTCCTTGAACTGAGGGAAGAAGATGCTGTCGAACCAGAAGTGGACAGGTAAAGATGGTTCCTCGTCGACGAAGGGGCGCAAAGCGACCTTTAGCAGCTCTCTAGCCAAAGACCACTGGGGCTCCTCGTCTTCGTCTAGTATTTCCCATGGGTCAGGCCTCGCAAGGAAGATAGTGAGACGCATCGAGATCTTCCGTCTGCTCTTGTTTTGGCTCTGTTTAGCCACAGCCTCACTGAGTTGCGACGAGCTCGCCCTTATGCCCCTCGCGATCCGACTCTGGGTAAGTTTGGCATCTCGATACACGGCTGAGGGCCGCGATGCTGCGGGGATACGGCCAGGGCCGTCTCCAGAGCCGGTGAAGATCGTCTGTGAGGGCGTGGAACGATCAGAGGCTGTTAGGTCGATAGACTGTATAGCGGAGGAGGTGGAAGCTGTTTCAACGTCTCGAAACGGGACTGGCGAGCTATCGAGGATAGAGATACTCGTGGGCCAATGTCTCCCGCAATATGGACAAAGATTCGACCCTAGGTAGCTATCGCGGATGAAATCGTGGCTCCGTTGGTACGATTTAGGGGCCACGGTCTTCGGAATATCGGGACATATCTGCGATAGGACGTGATCAGGCATATCTACGTATAAGACAAGGTCAGTCGCACAATCTCATAATGGATAGACCCGAGCTTACTTGGGGAATGGATGGGGATAGCCCATAACAGCTATGGGGTGGCGATGGGCTGGGTATTGACGCTGGTGTGGATGTGTAAGTGGAAGAATTGTGACGCGTCACCAGGAATTATCACGACATATTCCCTGGTGGAGATGCCATCTAAATGAAGAGATACCTTCCGGATAGTGTGCGGTACTGTAGTCTTGCAAGGGGGGCATAAAATAACCAAGTATTTTAACATGGTTGAGGCTTCCCAAAAAGGTTATGTCACCCATGTGGTAATGTGCGACCGTACATCTGGCCTGTCGCATAATCCTAACGATATGAACTTAAATAGCTGTGCCTGAACACATGGCTGTTTGATTTCTTTTGTTTTTTAGATAATTTTCATTAATTGACTGGTGCTATTAATGATCCCTGTGGAGCCAATTGTCTGACACTGGGTCGTCCGAGAAGTAATCTGCTAGGCGGGAAAAGTAATCTGCGAGGCCGTCGACGCTGGGGTTACCGACGACATCGTCGTATTGTGGTGGGGGTGCCATAGCACCTGTTTCGGGTGCTTCGTCGACGAGTTCGGGGGCGGGTGGTGGTGCGATGTTGTCGCCGAAGGCGGGTGAATTGAAGATGGGGAGCCGCGATAGGTGGATAGGTCGAGGGCCGAGGACGGCGGCCGTCTCCGCGGAGGGGCGGTTCTCTCTAGTTACGTTCACACCGGCCAGTGTTCCGATAGAAGTGTGGAGCGAGGGTTCGGTTGGGATGGTAGAAGCGTCGGGGCATCCACATGCCGACTGGTACGTAGTAGACTGGCACATCTCGCCAGAGTAGGCGGGAAGGCTAGTGTTGGCCTGGGTGGCTTGGCAGTTGAGTACAGTAAATGGCAAGTTGATGCCGATCTCGAAATGCCGGCGCTTTTTTCCAGTTGAATCATCGGGATCCAGACAGCCGATTCCCATCATGACCTATTTCGTCAGTATCAGTCTGGAGATGTGTAAGGGCGGGGTATAGACTCACCTTGATCAAGTGCTGGACATTGACATTCTTCCAGCTGCAATCGGGATGCAACCTCAAGTCTTGATTCTTAGCCATCATCTCACAGGTCGGGATCTGCACATCGGCTTCAATCTCCGTCAGGCCCCAAAGACTTTCCAATCCCAAGTCCAAGTCGCCTAAGAGGTTATCACTCGGCTTTGGTAAAGGCTGAGCCGCGGTGTGTCGTCTCGACGCCTCCGCAGTTCGTTGTCTGGCGGCCGTTTCGCGAGCCTCGCGTCGCTGCTCGGGGGTGAGTTCACCACCTCGGACAGTCCTGAGGTCTGAAGACGCCCATGACGGGTCCAATGGTTTTCCGGCCGTCTTGTTCAGGAGCAGGATCTTGCGAACAGAGGCTTTCCTGGTAAACCGCCTGTCATTCGACCAGTATTCTATCGACTCGGCCACAAATACCTTAAGCCCGTGCACCTGGACCTTGGCCAGAGGCATCAACTTGAAGGTGATGGGGATCTTGCTGCCGATGGGAAAGCTCTTTCCCAGACGATGATGCTGTAATACAGCTGATCCTGGCATTGCCGGCTAATTGAAATGGGCTCCGTCATCTCGAGGGACAGTGGGTCGGGAACTCGCACTATCGAAACCTCTTTCATACCGTGAAGGTTAGGGTTAAAAACACCAGGGCGATCGACAGTCGCATGCAGCTCCCACTTCACAGAGCCATATTGTACCTTCGTGGTCTCGAGTTGGCGGTGGTCGATCGGAAGCTCGAAGAAGTAGTCGTATGTGCCCGGATAGAAAACCTTATACCCTTTCACCTGCGTTGCTGTCGCAATCGGGCTGTCCTTGTTGAAGCTTCGCGATTGAATACTTTGCGGGGACAATCGCTTCATTTTTCTGGTAGTCATGCTGCCGTGATAATGCGGCGATACTGGTTTCGGTGGGTTCGGTCGAGTCGCAAGACTGATGCCATTGGGCGATGTGCTCTTCAATCGGTAGGCGCACTGGTTCCCATAATCGGACTTCCACCCATTGTTCATGGCATCGAAAAATGTCAACACCTGTGTTCGCAAGTTCTCCTCTTCGTAATAACCCAGTTTCATTCCCTCTGGCCATTCCGTGCGGGCGCGACCCACCAACTTAAGCTGCACCGCCTTGATCTTGATGTCCTTGCTGACAAGCAGCTGGAGTTTACCTCGCAGTAATGTGGTACCACTCTGGCCTTCGCAGTGACCGTGGCCATCGTGGTTAAACCCCAAGAGAAAAATACTAGGTTCGGCGAGGAGGATGGAGCAGGTGACGCCGCTCCCAGAAGCGACGGGCTTGAGGACGAGGGAGGTGGCAGCGAACTTGGTGGATCGGACGGACATGAAGCTATTGCGATTGTACAAATTATACGCTCTTGGCACCCGAGGAGATGAAGACCGGGACAGCTATGACAGAGCGTTGGCTTGGTTTTGTCTCTCTTGGCAATCCGACCTTCTCTTCACCCAGACTCCTTTCCCTCTGTAGTCGTTATTCAGCGTCTTCCGCTTGTTTCGGGGCGCGCCTACGTAATCCGGGAGCGGTGCATTCACCGTAGACCGGGGTCCAGTAAGGTTTGGCCTGGACCCTCTCTGTCTCTTAGCCTTTCGCTCCCCAATTGGTGCGTCTAGTCGGATGCGTGCGCTAAACTGTCCTCAGAAGGGCCCATGGCGCTGGAAGCCTTGGAAAACATAAAGGGTCGTGAGGCTCGATGACGAGACAAGTAAGGAAAAGCCTGTTTCTGCGCCCATGATCGAAGGATGATGCCGCCAAGAGCGCCATCCTTGCTAGACGGGAAGCGGGTGGAGCCTCGGAGCTTCCCTCTAGACCCTGTTATGGGCGTTCATGGCGTTCCCCCCACGTCGAACAAGGATGGAGGTACAACCCACAAGGGTCTGTAATGTTAAATGGCATACAATACTCATCTGGCGTGGCGAATACCCTTCAAAGCAATTTTCCAGTGAGGGCACTCATCTCTTTGGCTGATATTTGGTGGCGAGGTAGAAGCGTTCCCACCTTTTAACATTACAGACCCTTGCGGGTTGTAGCCAGCCGTTGGGAGAATGATGTTGATAGCGAACCTGGTGGTGGCCCAGTTAGACGGTTTAGGAAGATGCTTCATCCATTGACACCGGCTCACTGCTCCAAATGGTGCTTTGTCTCGGCTGCTTTTTCTGTTCCGTTACTCTTGTCAGTAAAATAATGTCTCGAGTTTCCTCCGGCAGGCGTGTCGTCAGCACCGGTTCGAGGCACAACCTTGCCGCCTTTAACTTTTCTCTTGAGTGTGAAACAAGAATTCACAAATTTCATCCAGTGACTAGCTTCGGACCAGGAAAGCCCTCGCGCAGTGATGGGGGTGTGTGCATTTGATAAAGTGTGTTAGATTGGCGCCTGTGTGCGGATAGAAGGGAGTTTGCTCCTCGTTATAACAATGTGTGGCTTGTGGCGGTGAAAACATCAAGAATGGACCAACGCCCCCGCACGATGACGAAGCGAGCAAGAACAAGATCATCAAGACTTCAATCAATAAGATCTTTAATATCTGGTCCACTATCTACTGAATTCACCCTACCCCATCGCGTATCCAACAAAGTGCACCCGATCGATCGCACGGTTAGTCCCTTCTGATGTTGTGTGCATTCAATGATGTAACTGTCAGGATATCGGAACTTAAGGGTCCGCGGGATGCTCCAAAAAGTCACACATCGCCACAGGTTGTCTTGGAGGATGCTACTCCCTTCTTTTCTGGCGGATCCAGTTAACACCATCTCCTGAGCTGTCCTAATCCTCCAAGCCGTACTCGGCCCCACTGTTGGATCGTTAACAGATTAGCGCCTGCTATAGGGGGTCATAGGGCGTGTGACTGTTAAGGCGTTATTACGAGCCTACCGTCGTCCCAGGCAGAATATCGCAGAGGATAAAGGTATCGCTACTACCGAGTGCTCTGATTGGTCTGAACCCCCCGCCGTGACCGGCTTGGAGGCTTCGGACAGCTCAGTAGATAGAAGCCATCATAATGCCGCCTAACACGACCTTCGCAGCACTCAAGGTGGTTCTCTTGGGGCCAACTTCCGTCGCTCACCGCGCGCTATTCCGCTTCTTCGAACCAGTTGGAGTCTTCGCCGGTGCTCCGTTGCTTCACTTTCGCCCCTCGAGCTTCCTCTGCTAGCTTCCTCAAATGCCTTGCCCTATTCCGTTCACCCTAATCCAATCTCATCCCCTTCGTGTACCAAGTAAACCATAACGTAAAATTCATTGAACTTCATCGCATATGTAAGGCACCAATTTTGTCAAAGAATGCGTATTATGCTTGTCCCTCCTTAACGCCACTATCTCCATCCACATCATACACCTCCTGCGCCACCCTGGGACCACTCCTCAGCTGCCGCCTGCTTTCTGCCGATAACGACTCCCGGAGCCTATCCATCAGCCTGTCTAGAATCCACTCGCTCTCCTCCTGGCTACCCATCAAAGGACTGCGATTCCCGACCCACGACCACGTTGGCTCCTTATCTGAGTCCTCATCGTTAGGGTCCCAGCACTTTCCCTTTGGCTTGACCTTGCGGTGCGTCTCTGCGTTGCGTTCATCTTCGCCGATGAGCTTGAGGTACCAGGCCCACTGGTCGAAAGTGTAGCGATGCGGCTTGGATTCTTTCACGTGGGTGGCGATGACCTGGATCTCGGAGATAAGGAGGAAGTGGAAGTCGGCCCCCGTGGGAAGCTCACCGTTGGGATTGCGGGGGCGGGAGAGCGAGTGTCGGACTCTAGAGGTGAAGGCTGATGTAGCACGAGTGCGTTGTGGGCAACGGCTTCGTGAAACCCTTTGATCGACAACGGAGGTGCTGGGGCGGCCTCTGTCATCATCCTGGAGAGTTTGTTCGAGGGGCTCGGTCATGATCTCCGCTAATCGCTGATCGGTGCTCTTCGAGGACTCCGCCGGCTCCGGAGATACAGAGTCCAGATGGCCTGGGAAGGCCTTGCCGAATGTAATTTTGCTTATAATGTGCTTCATATTACCGACAAAGCCTTCGTCGCCCGGCAGGAGCGTGACGTTTCCTAGTCGAAGGGTACCATCTCGAATGAACTTGACCACAGTATTGCTGGCATGTGAGATGAGCACCGTCATGGTGGGCAAGGCTAGGAGAGACCAGAAGACAAAGAAGGATTTGCCTGCATTAGAAATAGGGGTGAGGTCACCATATCCGATGGTTGTCCAGGCTTCAAAGCAGAAGTAGAAGGAGTCAAAGTACGACCAGTCCTGATAAGGCTTCTCGGATTTCTTAAAAACGACGGCACCCACAAGCCACAGAACGAGCCATGAGCTGGTGGAGATGGCCATGGCCATCCATCTTCTGCGAGATAATGATTGGGCCTGAATCTTACGCATTAGAGCAAACTCGGCCTTCCGGCGTTCAAAGTCGGTTGCTGGGACTTTGTCCGATTGTATGCGAGAGATTCCAGGCACCACGCGGATGGGCTCGAGGATACCATCGTTACCCCTACGTGTCATGGTCCGGACCATCTTGCGTCGCTTCTTCTCCTCCATTCGGGCCAAGGGTCGGACCAACTACACTGCATATCCACGTGGACCACATATAAGTGGCCCATCTCTATTACATCCACTTTGCCGGCGCTCAGTTACGTAATAATCCACTACATTCGGACCTGAAAGTGGATGTAATGGAGTGGATTTAGGTGGATTTAGGTATAGTGGGATATTCCCTGACCCTGTACGGTCGATAGTACTTATTTTTGTATATAGCTGCCTCTTAAATCGAGGTATCTAGACTCAAGTTAGCCAAGGTCGATCACCCTCATAGCTAATCTTATAACGTGATACGAGAAACTGCCCCTATTGAGCGCGTTTTCGAAGATTTCCTGCTGTTGTTTTTGCTAAAAAAAAAATTTGACGATGTCAGCCAACCAGCCAGCCCAGCCAGGCCAACAGCAGCACCTCGAAGACCGTCTTTTTCACCATTTCAGAGGCTGGACTTGGTCAGAACGCGCTCGTGATACTAGCTCTTGGCTGTGGGACTTTGGCTATGATATTCAACGTCATGGCTTACGCAAATGGGCTTGCAAGGACTGTATCCTCGGAAATCGTCCCATTATCGCGAGTTTTACCTCTTCGGGTCTCCAGAACGCGGCAAATCATCTATGGCGTGAGCACAAAACACCAGCGCCAGAGGGAGAGAAAAGAGCACAGCACAGCTCAAATCCGAAGGCGCACTAAAATCGAACCAGCCGACTACCATGCAGTACCCACCTACCGTACAGCAAAAAAAAATTTCCCCATACAAAATGCAATTTTTCAACCATATGTGGAAAATTCACCAAAAACAAAAACCGTGAAATGATTTTCGAATTTCGTTTTAGAATCAAGTGGATTTTAATATTTTCGCGGTATTTTGACTTCACGCCCTGCGCGTGTGCGTACCACAGCTAACTCTTCCTCCTCCGAATTTGACCTCTCATCATCCTCCATCCCTCCCACCTCAATCACATCTCCAACAGCATCCGCCCCTTCAATTGCTTCGTTTGCCTCGGAAATAGTCTCACCGGCCACTAGAGCCTCCGCCAATGTCATGAACCTTTTGTTGGGATTCGGTATCGCCTTCCTCTTCTTGCCTCTGCTCAACCGCCCAACTTCCTCCTCCAGACTGGCTATTCTGGTGCTCAGAGAGGCGATCTTTGACTCTTGAGCTTCAAACCCTCTCGATATCACAGAATAGCGCCTTCTTGTTGACGGACTCTTGTTCTTCCCCAGATCTCTGATGTGGCGGCTGGTCTTTGGCGTATTATCAGAGTCGACTTGCCCGTCTCGGTGGCCGTCCGACCCGGGCGTCGTTTCCTTCTTGTCCGGCTGAATCTCAGGATGTATGAGCGCTTTCCGCCGTGAAATCGGCCAGTTTCCAGTCACCCTCCAGCCTGAGAGTATATTTTTCTTCGTCATACCCACTTCCCTGGCTTTGGCGTAGGCCTTGATGAAGTTGACCTTGTCCACCGGCGCAGAATCGGTCAGGCTTGTCAGCTTTTGGAGCTCTTTGCCATAGGCTACCTTGGATGCATTGAATGGGCCATTATCAAGTGGTTGTAGACCGTGAGAGCAGTGAGCAGGCAGGTAACAGCAATATACGTTGTTTAAAAAGCACGTAGCCATCCACTCATCCTCAATTCTCAGTCAGCGCCGTCAGAGGGATTTCTGATCTAGAACAGGTAGATACTCACAGATACATGGCTCCTATGGCCATCTAGTATGATGAGCCTTGCATCAGACTCATCCGCCGGTTGCGTTTGAGGCAGATAGACCTCCTTTAGCCACTCGACTGCGATATGGTTGTCCGTCCAGCCATTGTCGGACGTGATATAATACCAGTCGGCGACCCCCGGAGCTCGTCGATAAACCACTGTTGCTGGAGCTCTTTACCTTTGAAGATAATCCCCGGCTTGAGAAGACGGCCATCTGCGGTGACGGCTTCGATAAAGGTAGTCCAAGTGCGGGACTGCGAGCCCTTGAGGAAGGCCTTCCTCCTAGGGTCGCTACTGCCAATGACCAAGGAATCCAAGCCTATTTTTTCAATGGATTAGAGAGTTTCGTAGCAAAAATAATCAATGCTCACCAAATCCAGCCATGATCCCGCCCTCGTCAACATTAACCGTGTTCTCCGGTTTGATCCAGCCATATTCGCTCTCCCGGATATCAAAGTACCAATTGACGGCCATTGGGGTAAAGGAATTGAACCTTGCAGCTTCCTGGCGTTTTCCCACCTTCGTCTTGATATCGTCATGGCGTTTAATGAACCTGGCTAGCCAGTGTACACCGATAGGCCTTTCCCGTCCTTGCTGTCTCAAGAGGGCAGCGACGGTGGCGCGAACTTGACTGTGGGAAGGAGCATAGCCCAAGGCCTCTTGTCGAAGTATCCAGGTAACCAATCTGGACTCCTCCGACTTGGATAAAAGCTGAGCAGGCTAGGTGACCTCGGATCTTGACGGTAGGCCTCTTAATCGGTCAGAAAGAGTGGTTTGAGGCACACCATTCTTCTGGGCAGCCTGGTTCTGGGAGAGGCCATTATCTGTGACATCCAGTATGGCCTGGATAACATCCTCCTCCGTATAAGATAATTGAGGCATGTTTAAGGCGATTGAGGAAAGATGGGAAAGAGAAAATTCTGGATGAAGCTTCGAGGAGGCTGGGTGATAAGGGAGGCAATTTGAGACATTATACATTAGTGCCGTGCGACTATGCCGCATGCGTCACTAAAGAAACAATGCTGGAATATTAAATTCCATATAATTCTTAATACAGCAGACATTTTCTCATGAAAAAATCTTTCCTTTTGATAAAGTACTGTGCAAGTGAAATTGGGCATTTTGTATGGGGAAATATTTTTTTTGCTTACCGGCAGGTGGGTATTACTGTTGAAACAAAAAGGGTTAGGACCTAGGAGCCTGTTGGGTCTTATATTTCAACAATTACCGGCAGGTGGGTACTGCATGGTATACCAGAGGAGTATATTGCCAACAAGAATCGCAAAGGCCGGCGGAGCTGGATTCAAGCCCACGGATTCTTCCTCACGGAAGTCAGCCCTGATTTGCGGACATTGCAGACCTACTGGGCTTGCTCGAAATGTGATGAACGCGGGAAGAGCTCGTTATTCGTCGCGATAAATACCACGTCGTTAATTGAACATCTCCGAAGGTATATGACATGCGTATGAGTCCGATATTTATTCTTTTTTTAGCGCCTTACTGGATATAGGTCATATATGATCACTGAGGCGGACGGCAATGCGGACGAATATTTGTCTCGCGCTGATAGTCAACCCCCTTCGAAACGGCGCTGCCTGGAGCTTCCTACTGTAAGATCCAATGTCAATAAAGCGAAGGAGCTGATGGTCGGCTGGATCGTTACTGCCAATCTTCCTTTCACGGCGCCGTCGAATCCGTACTTGCGATGAATGCTCGACTTACACGATGCATCATTGGCGAAAGAGGTGCCGTGGAGCTCATTCCGGAGATAACCAAGCAACGGCAATATATGACATCTTCGGCGAGTACGGAATACGAGATCGGATTGGCGCGGGTGTCTGCGACAATGTCTCGTCCAATGACACATGCTTGGCAAGCCTCTATCGTCAACTTTCTCCTGCGATGGCCGAGGAGGATATTAGAAACAATCGAACACGGTGCTTTGGGCATATTGTCAACCTTGCAGCTCGAGCGTTCCTCTGGGGGAAAGACCCTGACTCGTTTGAGCGAGAAGCCTTTACCGAAGCGGCTTTCCAAGTTGAAGAGCGTGAGCTTTGACTTTGGCGGAAACGAGGAGCAGTGGGTAAGCTGCATAACATCGTCTGGTTCGTTAGGGCTTCTCCGTAATGGCGAGAGTTGATGAAATCTCTGGCATGCAGCCAGCGCGATGAAGACGATTATTACCTCTTTGAGGAGGACCGAGCTGCCATCGATCTGGCACTGATGCAGAACAATGAAACCAGATGGAATTCGACGTTTCTGATGATCCAGCGTGTAATTCGAAAACGAGAGCAGATTGACTATTTCATTATATATCTCGACATGAAGGCAGTAGAGCCCCGACAACGGGTGCCTGTCCAAGATTATCTTTCATAGTAGGACTGGCTTCTCTTGGCGGCAGGGTTCAAAGCCACTACACTCCACTACACATCTGAGGATATGGAATTGATGTGGATGATGACTAAGATCACGACGGTGGTATGGATGGATATGTATCCATTATGGATGTGAATCCACAATGTGGAAGGATTTCCACATAACGAGCAAGGGAATAAATCTGTTGCATAACTCAGCCCCTGACATATCGCCATCATTCCCTCGAAGATTCTGCCAGTATCTGATCCAACTGCCCGATCAATCCTGCACGTAGCCAACTGCGTAAAGTCTGGCACAGGCCGATAGTTGAAGCATCTAGCCGATTCCTAAGCCTCGTAACCATCTGCCCGGCCACTGAAAATAACCTCTCACACTCTGCTGACATAGGGACCACAGTCAGTAAATCCAGGACCATCCTACTCAATTTGGGGTACCTGAGCCGCCTAGTGTGCCAGTACTCATATGGATCAGTAACGAGGGCGTCAGAATCGTCGATATTGCGTTGCCACTGATCGTACTCATCGACATCCAACCCACTATACGATGACGAAGGAGATGTCCCGGGAGACTCGTCAACAGCCTGATTCTGAAGAGTTAGCCCTCGTTTGCTATTACGCCAGGCTGTAAATTTATTCCTCGAGGATTTAAGACGTTTACTTGCAGGTAAATCAGAGTCTTGATCCTCAGAAAATAGGCCTTTGTATTCGCATTCCCACAGATCCTGAATAATTGCCTTGGCTTTTACAATCCACGTGCGCCGCTTAGCATCGTCGCCCCACAGATCGTCGAATAATGCCCAGCGGTAAGCAGGATGTCGCATATCAGCCTGTCGCACACACGGCATAGCCCACCGGATTATTTCCGGAATTCCACTCGGAATTTCCGTTCCACACGGATTTCCGTCTTCTATATAAGACAGCAACGTCTTTCTCTTTTGTATAGTACATTTGCCCCTTAGATAATTCTCATCAATTGACTGGTGCCATCAATGATCCCTGTGGAGCCAATTGTCTGACAGTGATTGGCGCAGAAGCGGGAATGGGGCGCGTTCCCGACTTGAATACTTGGTAGGATTTTATATCGAGGCAGGAAAATAAACAGGTAAGCCGCATTAGCAGAACCCGATTCTCCAATAGGATTCATCTTCATAGCGTATTAAAGATGGAAAACTTCGAAGTGTCGCAGGCAAGTACTCCAACTTAGTTAAAGGTGTCGGCAAGCGGGCAAAATCATGAGGTATGGAACTCCCGCTCGGGTACGGCAGGCTACAGGGGTCACTGTTGCAAAACCCCCAAAATCATGTTAGATACGCGGTGTGTCTTTAGTAAAGATTAGGTATAGCCAGATAAATATAGATCAATTCTTGATGGGGGCGACTAAGTGGCTGAGTTGACCAAGTTTTTACGGTACATGAGCGTAGCTACGGCAGCGGGAAATCCTTCAAAGTATCCATTTTACCCGAATTTAAGGCATTGGAAACCGATGGCCCCTACTTCCCTTTCCAGGCCTCCGTCATCAATTCCTTCATGTTTCGCAGTTTGATATCTGGGAAATCCTGGTCGATTGTGTGCTGGGGCTTCAAGTCGAAGAGGCCGCTGTCGAACATGAGCCCGGACATGGCCAAGATGCCCCGCAGCTGCTCCTTAGGAAAGATAGGGTACATAGCTGGGTGGCTCGGCAGCTCTGTAACGTATCCCGCTTTCAATGAGTCCACCGTATCGTAAGTGACGCTGAACTTAACACCCTTAATGCTCTCCGCAAGGGCGACGAGTTCATTCCAAGTCACTACATCACCAACAAGGTATGTCTTGGGCTCCCATTTAGAAAGCGCCAGAGAAGCTGCGACGAACTTGGCGATATCCATGGTATAGGTAAATACTACAGGTACATCGCCGGAACCGGGAATAGCGGCGGTGTTGTTTGCGACGTCGACCACAACATTCAGGATCGTCATGTGCGTCTTGACATGTGGCGCAAGAAAGTAGTCGGCAAAATAGCCTATGTACCACGTTGTATGTTCCAGCTTGGTGGATTCCAAAGCCCGTGCCACCGCGAGCTTAATTTGGCCGTAGGGGAACTTCGCGAACCTAAAAACTCACTCATTAATGGACATGGCTTCCGCACCCTCCTGTTTTGGGGGCGCTCACGCTTCTGTATATTCTCCTCCCCAGATGCTTGGGATGTAACGCTTCGTGGCGGAAGCGCGGTCAGCTGCCGCAATAAGATTCAGCTCTGGTTCGGCAACAACCATTGTGTTGAGAGCCGATATGACCGTCTGGATCATGTTGTCTTCAAGAACTTTGGTCAGAGCATCAATACTAGTGTAGTCCACCGGTATGATACGGGCTCCAATCTCCTTCTCCTTCTTTTCATCATGCTATTAGGGAGTGGTCAGCAAGGGGGCCAACAGCAATGAGAACGAGTAAGTGTATAAGTCTTACCTTTCTACCCAGAATAACCACTTCGAATTTGCCGTCTGCAACGATTGCCTCGACGATGGTACGACCGAGGTTGCCAGTTCCACCGGCTACAGCGATGAGGGAGGACATACTAGGTATATCGTCTAGTTTCTTGGAGAGGGGCAGGTAGTGTAATATAAGGGCGATAGCAAGTAAGTTGCTGGTCAAACTTGTCTGAACAGGCGTTCGGGGGGAGCGTCACACTATATTTATTTACAAAAAGACCCGCCTAGCTTCCATGCCTTGGAGGGAAACCGTAATTTCCTGTTACTACGCCGCCAATCGTCGACCGGATTCGACACTGGTAAAACCCCCAGACAAGGTTGGGAGTTGTCATGTGGAACTCCGCTACTACTTGGCAATCACCGTTCAGGCGATTTATAACTCCGCCTTAGCAGATGTAACGAAGACCCACCTCGCGGACTTTCGGAGGCTTGAACCACCCATCGAACACCGAATTTGACAGGGGTTATTAAGTAGGAGGACAAAGTCGGAGTCCGGCTCGGTGACAATTGATACCCAATAATTTGTTCAAAGCATTAAGAACTTCGTGTCCTTACGCGCGCGGGGTATCACAAATGATGGCCGTCCCCTGGTCCGGCACACGACCTTGGAAATCAAAGCGCGCCATATATCGATACGACTGTGTTCTTCGGTCTGCAGTCCTGCATCGAACAGCAAATCTCCGCGCGTGGACAAACTCAGAGAGAATCCATGTATGCGAGAGTAACAACCGAGCAAGAAAATTGAATAGCCAAGGCAGGGTGGCGATCAACGCAATCCACTCAACCTCAGCTTTCAATTGAGTGAGTTGACTGCTTGATAAGCTTTTCGTCCGTTAAATTGATCACCCCAGGTCCTATATTGAGTTAGTTGTGGTTGCGTTGATGGCTGGCCAGTGCCCCATGCCGCGTGGTACACGTACCATGGCTACTTCTGCATAAAGGATGTACAGGAACTCAGAGCGGGGACTTGAGGCAACTCGGAATAAACACACACCCAATCAGACGCCTCACAGAATAAGAGCTTGTTGGATTGACCCCTCGGGTGCTGGACTAGGGCCCGGCTAGGAACAACCCTCTGATATATTAAAATTAACCTAAAACCTCCTCATAAGTAAAGAGGGGGCCGAAGGCATCCTCAATAACATCATAACTTTTAGGCTCCACATCATATTGATCCCTATCATCCTGATCTAATGTACCGGGCGCTATCCATCACCAGGAGTAAAGTTGTACCACCCCCTGCGGCCGCGCCACTCGGCCTCGCCCTATGACCACATGATTCAAGCATCTCGCTTTCTAAGCCAGAATCATACTGGAAATGGCGGTATCCCAAAAGTCCATGTCCCAAAGTCCGTGTCCCAAAGTCTATATCTCAAAAGTCCGCCGCACCCATGCTAGATCAAGCAGCTATGTGGGAGGGTGTTGATGCTGGGTCCCAATAGATGCACGGGTCCGTACACTCACGGCCCCCTTATTAGTCAGCATAACACTAACCTCTGCCTTGCTGCTTTATCTGTCTCCTCCTTCTGCTTCACCACCTAACACCTCATCATATCTATCCTTACTTACTACTATTAATAAAATGAACTCTCTCCCCCTCAACAGTGGTATTCGTCACAAGAAGATCTTATTCTAGATCTCAACATCTGGGCAGCAATCGGAGGCTATAAATTTATAACCAGAAGATCAACTACAGAAAGGTCTGGCCGGCTTACAGTTACCTACGCATGTAATCGATTTCGCACTGGCTGCCAATTTTCAATAGTAGCCAAGGAAGAATGGAGTGGAAATTGGCTTCTTAAACATCGAACTGAAGCTCGATTTTGCCAACACAATCATGAGCCCCAAGGCAAACCACAAGACAAGCGACAAGACGAACCACAAGACGAGCCTCAAGCCAAGCCACAAAACAAGCGACAAGACAAGAAGCAAGACAAAGGGCAAGACAAGCCGCAAGATAAGCCAGCAAAAAGACTACCTACATGTAGCAAATGTCATATACAAGGCCATAGAAGAGGTGCAGGGTCCTGTCCGTTACGATATAGAAGTAGCCCATAAGAAGATACAGCAGCAGGGTAGAGGGTTAGGGTTATGCTGACTAATAGAGGACCCGTGAGTATACGGACCCGTGCATCTATTGGGACCCTATGCTAAGCTCCCTATGACTAATTTGCCACGGAGACCTGTTGGCCCGTTGGGAAAAGACAGCGGAATCTTTGGCCGGCTTATAAATCATGCAATATTAAAGTTATTGTCCGGGCTCTTCTCGTGGGTTTAAACTTAATTGTATGCCAGGTCAACGGAGTCTCGGGCATATTGAATGCCGATTCCGCGGAATTTCCGTTCTGTGGTGGAAGAATCAGAAGACTCACTCCATCATGAGGGTTCTCGTATTCCGTCAATATGTTGTTTCACTCTCATATGTAGCCTTGTCGCGTAAAGGACCCCATATCCGCAAATCTGACATCCGACTAATTTCAACTGACAAATGTTTAGTTTCTCGCACCGGGAAAGTTGATGCCACTCCATATACATGCTGCATCTCTGCGCAAACCATAACGCCCCCGCTCCGGTGGGGCAGAATCAACGTTATGTCGGACCTTACGGACCTAGTCGCAGATAACGTTATTGAAGAATGGATGACAAATCGGGCTTGGGTAGAGATTGTGGTGGAGTAAGGACATGCCGAGTCGGGGTGGTGAAGCCGCTGGTTCCGCCATCACCAGAGGTGAAACCAGCTCTTCTCACGTCTTGCGAAGGCAACAACGCAAATAGCCAGATCCATGATAAAACGGCCAATCCGTCTCCGCGCCCGGAAGCAATGTTTACTGTTGCCTGGCATTTACACGTTGCAGTGTGCGTTTTCTGTCCGGACTTGGCATAGAACGAGTTGCTGCGTTATGAGCAGACTGGCCAACGTAGAATGCTTGCACATACATTAGTTTCGTAACGGATCCCGCTACGAAGTGGGGTAATTATGTCACCGCGTCATGTCTGTTGCTAAGGCGGTATTTTCTCCGGCCTATTTCTATTCCGATCGCAATAACTGATCAATCCAATCCTCGGCCTCGGGTTTTGTTCCCGTGCCGACGGTCTTGATGCAATCAATTCTCGGACTCCGCTACTAACGCGGTCGTTTCATTCCTGAGTCGTCAAGAATTGAACCTGGAGAGATTAAAGCTGAGACAAATCCGTCTTTCTTAAAGTTTACAGTGTCCAATCAGTATCAAAGCAATGTCCGCCATTGATAAAATCCTTCTTCTCGGGGCTACCGGCTACGTTGGTGGCACCGTGCTCGATCACCTCATCTTCAACAAAGAGCCTAACATCAAAGCTTTAACCTTCGACCTGCTCGTCCGCAACAAGGACGCCACCGAGAAACTTCGCAAGGCGTACGGTGATCGTATCAACCCTATTTTATGGAAAGGGTTCACGGATACCGAGTTCGTCGCCGATATAGCCGCCAACTATGATATCATCGTCAATACCGGAACCGGCTTTATCGCTGAGGGAGCTAAAGCTCTTGTTGATGGTCTGGCGCGGCGTGCTAGGCCGGGTAGCCCGGCGCCATGGATCTTACCATCCGCCACCACTTCAAGAATCACCCCACTTAAAGCACAGCACAAAAATTCGTCTCCCCATACAAATTCTACGATGTTATTTGCATCATATTTTATTATAATAAAATCATTTAGAAAAACGAAAAATTGCAGTGCATTATTTTTTACATGCTGTCTTACCCCGGGCCTTTTTTTGTCCGACTTTGCTACCTATAATGGGAGTTTCAGCACTTTGAAAATTTTGCATTTTTCTCTCCCTCATCTTTCCACTCCCACAAAGTTAGCAAGGCTCTCTACGCAGCTTACAACTGTAAAATATCTCCAAAATGGGTCGCTATGTTTACACCGAAAAAGACGTTATTGATGCCATATTCGATATTACTGACGGTTCTCTATCACAGTACCAGGCCTCCGAGAAGCATGGAGTGCCTCAGCCGGTCCTCTCGAAGAGACTTTCGGGCCAGAAGAGCAGGAAAGAGTCTACACACCCTCATCAACGTCTTTCCCCCAGTCAATAGGATCGCCTTGTTCGTTGGCTTCTGCGGCAGGAGTCCCTCGGCTACGCTCTCTCGCATAGCCAACTTCGAAGTTGCGTCGAAGCCCTCCTCCGTCAACAGGGAGATAACAGGCCTTTGGGCCAAAACTGGACATCCAGGTTCATCAAGCGTCATTCGAAACTGTCTACAAAGCTTGGGAAACGCCAGGAATCCGCCAGATTTGACGGCTTCACACCAAGGTCAGTCAATTGGTACTTCGATATCCGGGAGGACGAGTACGGCTGGATCAAACCCGAGAACACGGTTAACGTGGACGAGGGCGGCATAATGGCCGGTTTCGGTAAGTCATCTGTAACTACTCTACGTGTTTTTAAAGGTTATAACTGATTGGTTGTCCACAAGGCTTGGACAGCCTCGTAATCGGGAGCTCTGACCCGAAGAAGAAGGCAATGCTGAAGGGCTCCCAGTCGCGCAGGTGGACCTCATTTATCGAGGCCGTCACCGCAACTGGCCGCGCTTTAAAACCGGGGATTATCTTTAAAGGAAAAGAGCTGCAGAAACAGTGGTGTCTGGACGAGTTTAAATTGATAGCCGACTGGTACTACATCACATCGCCCAACGGCTGGACCGACAACCACATAGCTCTCGAGTGGCTGAAAGACGTCTATCTTCCTCAAACGGAGCCTCGTGATGCATCGGATGCGAGACTAATCATCCTTGACGGTCATGGGAGCCATGAACAGGTGAGCCTCTGGGTGTTTCCGCCGCACAATTGCCGGCTATAGGGTCGCTGACGAGCAGCCAGGACGAGTGGATGGCGACGTGCTTTCTGAACAATGTCTACTGCTGTTACCTCCCCGCACACTGCTCCCATGGTTTGCAACCACTGGATAATGGAGTTTTTAACGTCGTCAAAGGTGCGTATCGGAAAGAACTGCAAATGCTGGCTAGTTTGACCGATTCTGCGCCGGTTGACAAGGTGAATTTTATCCGGGCCTACGCCAAAGCCAGGGAGGCGGGCATGAAGAAAGAGATTATCTTGTCCGGCTGGATGGTTACTAGAAATTGGCCAATAAATCGTCATAAAGCTCTATCGCATCCGGAAATTCAACCGGACAGAGAAAAATTGCTGGAGCAACTCAAGACACCGAGCCCTCCTCAGCTGCACTCAGATGACACGCCGACGACGAGCCGGCAGGTGAGAGATTTGGCCAAACACCGAAGTCGTCCGACGAGGAGAAAGTACAGCAAGATCGCCAAGGGGGTGGAAGCTTTAGAAATGAAGGTGGCCGTTCAGAATAGGCGGATCGCTAGCCTTGAAGAGCAGATGGCCCAGTTGCGGCGAGGGAAGAAAAGGAAGGCGGTAGCGAACCCGAACAGACGGTTCATGGTTCTTTCAGAGGCTCTAGCGTCTGGAGAAACTCTTGGTGAGCCAAAGGAGGCAGAAACAGAGGTGGATGTGGACGAAGAGGTCGAGTCGGTGATTGAGGTGGGTGTCGGATCGGAGGACGAAAGTGAGGACGTTACGGTCACAACAAAGCACTGCCAGCGGACACGAAGCGGCCGGGAGGTCAAAAACCACGCAGAGAGTAAACTTCAAGTAATTCTATATAGAACCCCGGCGTGATTTCATTTCTCACGGACAAAAGTGGTTGGTTTTTGTATGCATCAAATATTGGATTTTGTATGGGGCGGCGATTTTTTGTGCTATGCTTTAAGTGGGGTGATTCTTGAAGTGGTGGCGGATGGTAATCCGTGGCAGTAAGCCGAGGAACGAAAAGCAACGAAGATGACGTCGTCAATTACGATGCTTGGCACGCCCTTTGGCGAGGAAAACGATTACTTATTCCTCTCTGAGTCTCCTTCCACCGCTCCTACGCCGTCAAGAACCTCCTCCTCGACCCCTGGGCCCCCTAGCCCCGTACGATTATCCTCGAAAGTCCCCTCCCGTTGCCCAGCAGCTAGCCGAACTGAAGATCGATGATACGAGGCACATTACGATCGATACCCTTCCCCGCTTACGAATTGGCGCAAAGACCTACGTTCTTTACTCTTGGCTGTGGCACCGGAATAAGCTGCGTTCCTCCGTCGTTGAACACGGTCATTTCCTTGTGGAAGTCATTGACAACACCGCTGGAGACACCTTTTGGCTCTGCAAATACTATGATGCCCGTGGAAGGGGTTAGGCCGGCTTGTTCAAGCTGAAAGCTACGACTACCTCAAAACCCACCACTCAATCACGAATGGCTACGCCCCGGATCCCTCCTCGTCAGCAGCTTCTGTGGCCCTTGCCATCCTTCAGTCTCACGCCAAGCCTCCACCAAAGCCCACAGTCCACGCTGTTTCCGACTTCAAGGAGTCCCTGATCCATTGGATCGTTGAGTTAAACGTACCACTCAATGTTGTCAACCATGACACCTCCCAACGCCTGCTACGGACCCCGATTGACATTATCAACGCCGCCCTTCCTAGTCATCATGAGACTATCAAGCATTGGGTTATGGATGACTTTCATGCTAACCGGAAGGCCGTTGCGGACCAGCTTGGGGGTGCCAAATCAGAAAAAATGGTATTAAGAACGAAAGAAGCAATACCCGTCCAAAGGCAGTATGAAACAGTCTTGGGGACGTAGAAGTACTGGTAGTCGGCTGAAAAGTAGCCAAAGATTCCGATGTCTTTGGGTTCCACTTCTAACCCTAGTCTTGTTCTGTAAAACAGGCGACTTCCCGCCACTTTGTGCTGTGTCCTGTCTTACGGTCGTGCCGTCCCTGGAACCACCATCTTGTCTGAGGTCAGGATTGTGGTTCTCACCGTCGTCTGTCTGGATAGGGCCAGGCAGCGGGTGGCCAGGGTGCGAGCTTCTTGACCCAGCTGTCTCTTGCGAGTCCTTGTTGGTCCAGCCGGTTTGGCTGGGCCATTCGGATAACGACATGACCTGTGACTCTCATAAGGAGTCATGATGCAAGTGAAGACCTTCTCTGGCTGGGTAGGACGATGTGGGGATGGAGCGAGTTCTTGAACTTTTGCGGTTGAAGCCCAGCTTGGCACCCATCTTTTTCCATCCTTTGTTGTGTGCAGCTACGGCACGCTGAAGACCGCCAGGGGAGGTGATGAAGGCCCATTCTGATGTGGGCGGGGTAGTGGGAGGAGTCACGGGTTCCATTGCTGGGGGCGAGTTTCGGTCGCTGTCGTCGGTCAAAGAGTCGGGCTCAATGTGATGCATCGAGTTCATTGAACGAACAGGCGCACCAATGCGGCTGTTGGTGTTAGAGGGTCGCCGAGGTTCATAAATAGTTTCACCGGAAGGTTCATCAAGCTGCATGGGAGCAACTGATTGAAGGAAGGGTACAAGCAAAGATTCGTTCATCAGTTCGTAGATGATCTGACCCGCTTCGTCCAGCTGGGATGGATGGGGAGGAGTAAGGCCACAGGGGAGGTTGAGTAGCTGATCCCGGATGCGGGCGGGAAGGTTCACCTCTCTTGGAGCGCAAGGGTTGATGTAGACCTGCATGAGCTTTTCCCACAAAACACAGACGCGGTTTTGGCTTTCTTGAGTGCGGTTCGGGTTCTCGGTAATGATTTCGTTGTAGAAGGCAGCATATCGTTGTGAGTCAAGAGTGAATTCGAGACTCTCCAGGCAGTGGTTCCTAGAGAGGTAAGCCATGAAGGCACTGAGGGTCCATGGTGGCGAGGCGACATCGAGGAGGATTTCGGTCATGGAGGGAGGTCGGGAGCTCAAGTGCCCGTTTGGTGTTGAAGTTCCAGAGAGGAAGGTCTCGCGCATAGGCCTCGAGGGAGGAGAGTCGACTTCGAAGTCCTCAAAGGCGGAGGAAGGTTGAGGTGATGGCGGTGGTGTACTGGGGCTGAGGCACTCAGAAGATTGCCTTCGCGAACGCGACAAGCCCATTATTCTAGGTTTGGGGCGCTCTGGTGCGTCTCAGGCCGCGAAGCAGAATAGTGAATAGATCGAGTAAAGGATCGGAACGGCGCCCTGGAGCCTTTAGGTGGGAAGGAAACGGGGTCAAGTAATATAGAGGAGGGAGACCGAGTGAAGTGAAAGTTGTCTGACGAAGCGGGTAGTGGATATCTGACCAGTTTAGACTGGGACAGAAGCTCATATGATGGAGGGAGGAAGAGGAGCGGAGTCTAGAAGCAGGGCTGCCTATGGGACGATAAGGGCAGGAGAATTGGTGATCAGACGGGACAGTAAAGAAGCTGTCGAGGAGTTCGCCGGCGTGACGTTCAGATGGTAACCAGTCCCAAAGCGGAGATGACGCAGGGTTGGGTCGAGGCCATCGATATCGCAGTGTCGAGGCTGCCAGGACGTCTCAAGCGACTGGAATGCGAGGGTCGTGGAAGCCGTGAGTCGGCAAGTGGAGTGGATGGCCACGGACAGGTCGTGAACGGATCGCGGATCGCGGTTTATGCCAGAAGGCTTGGCACAAGCCGGACGCCGAGGGGAGCTCGAGGGTCAAGGTGGACGGAGACGACGAGACTGGTGGCATGCAGTCGCCGGCGGGTCTATCGGACAAGACAGCCGAGTGCCTGGAGCAAAGTGTCCTTGGGACGAGAGACAGTTTGCATGTGAGGGATGCGGACCTGGGGGGTCCAGAGTGTAATAAACGTCCAGACCCCAGGTGAAGGTGAGGCGAAGAACGAGGGGATGTGGGTCTGGCGGGCGTATACAAGGCGTCGGAGAAGCGCTAAGGTTCAGTTGAGGGCGGCAGATCTGTTTGCTGGTTGGCTTGTTCTGATTTGGGTTTGGGGATCTTGGGGAAAAGGAGGGGAAAGTAGTTTATCTCCGCGGCTGCCTCAAGCCTCCATGACGGTCAAGACAGGGGGTAGTCCAATCAGAGCACTTGTTAGCGATGATACCTTAGTCTCCACTGTCATCCGCCCCAGGAACGAGTAGACTGGTTATAAAGCAATGATAGTCACACTCCCTGAAGCCCCCTATTCATTGAGAAGAGTCAGAGAGGCTTCAAAACAAATGGCCAGCATCATTCAAGCCTGCGATTGCCCTTCAACCCAACTTCAAACAGTGGTAGTATTACAAAGGTGACGTTGCCAGCCATCATGTGGCTAAGAGTTGGTCTTAGGCCATTTCCAGAATATATTAGCGCCCTCGACATCTGCCAAAGGATTCCCGTCACCTTGTCTGGCGCTGCCGTATTGCTCGTGAAACCCGCATTTTGTGTAGAACTCATCTTTGCCCAAGGCGCTGACCACCGACGCGCAAATACCCTCAGCCTCAGCCTGCTCCAGGCCCCATTGCACAAGCTTCCGGCCTACATTTCTCCCCTGGAAATCTGGGTGCACTGCTAATCCTTCGAGATACCACGATTCAGCGCGCTTGCCGCTCCATATCGTATCGAAGAAAGGATACGCCCGTTCCACGATGTCCTCCTCCTTGGGGTCGCTTGCACGACTAGGCCAGGCCCAAGCATGGATTTTCATGGCAACAGAAGACAGAGGCTTCAGCAGGTTTCCTGGGTTGATGGCTTAGCTTCGATGAATAGCCGTAGGGGAAACGAGATGGCAAGATATACTCACGAGGATCCAAGTACCAGCACTCCAGCTTCTGGCCCCCGTCTCCCAATCTTGCCCATTGCGCAATCCCGGCAATAACATCCCGGCCACTCTCGTCTTTGCCAATGGCGACGAGCCATTTCCAGCGGTAGTCCCAAAAGTTGACGCGTGCCCGCCGCAGCCAGTACAAGTCTACATCGTCAGGATGCTCGTTGCGATGAGGATGTATGAGCTGGCCAAACAGGTTATCCTCCCAAAATGCCTTTGCCATCACGTGGGCAATCTCGGGAAGTTCAGAGTAGCGCGCACCGCGCAATACAATCTCAGACATGCTTTTGCATGAGTAGCAAGTGATGGTGGCAAGATGTGCGACTGTATGGTCGAATGGTGGTGCTACTTGGGAAGCGTCTCGTTCTCCAGACAATATATCCTCCACACACTTCTACATTCACAATGCAAGTTTCAGGGACTTATGTTCTCTCCAACAATTGGCCAGTCATCTGGTGAAAATTTCGTTACACACCGTATCCTATTGACTTGAAACGGTATAGAGGTGGCGTAGTTCACCGCGACTAGTCAGGGTTCCCCTCGCAACTTGTATTGTGGTCCGATTGGAACGGAGCATCTATACCCTGGTTACCCAGCTCAGCTGCCGAATTGCGATCCTGGCTAGGGAGCCTGGCAAGGCCCGAAGCGAGGTTAGGCCAATGTCGGAAGTGTTACCTGGCCAGGCTCATCCACTTGCACCTAGCTTCGATTAAAAACGTTCACGCCACAGCTGAGGCAGAAGCCGAAAGTGTTGGAAGTGGAAATGGAAACCTATGAAACCATGCTTTTTCCGTCCCGACGACACGTCCCATCCCTCCCCTTCCGTTGCCCATCGACGAACAATCCTGCCAAACTAGTACTCAGCGATTAATCTATTGAGGATCCTCATAGGTGACGTTTCACGCCACCTCCTTGTTGATGATCATCTCTTGACTGCCTGTCCTGGAGCCTCCCTCTTCCTCTGACAGATTCTCCTGGTTATTGCTGCCGTGGTAATATGCCGCCGTGGTTTGATTCGAGACCTGGTCCAGCCTCCAGTTGTGCGGTCGGCCACGGGGCTCGCTTTCAGAGTGATCTTGGACCGAAACGGAGGTCGATGCTGCTGCAATTGCCGCTGCTGCAGATGAGGTAGCCTTGGAACGATTGTTCTGAAGTGACTGAAGGACGTACACATTGCTTGATCCGTATATGCTGAGGTCGAAGGCGAGTGGAAAGCCCATACCTATGGAGAATGATTTCAGGAAGTTCTTCAGGTTTGGCACAGTGGCAGAAATGAGGGACCAAGCAATCATGGCCTGTTGAAAGAGTAGACTGTTTGTGACGGCAAATTGAGGCTCAGTGGAGCCTGGGTATTTGCTGAAGCACGCTAGATGAATGGCTGAGAGGGCGATGAGCGGTATGCGGAATGAGAAGGCCATGACAACCTGATACTTGCAGGTGAATGACATACGGACGGTCCAGGACAGTTGCACAACGAGGAGCCAGGTAAGGATCTCGGTGAAGATGTCAATCGCCGTGATCACGGCCCAACGTGTATTCTAGAATCAATTCTCTAGTTAGGCATCTGATGATGAGGCCCCGGGGGTTGGACGTGTTTCCTCCGTACCTGGTTGGGGCATTGCTTGACGTTATCCAGAGCCAATAATGCATCGGCGCGGCAGTTGACCAAGAATGCCACGCAAGAGCCGACACCCCATGCCGCACTGAGCACTATCAGTCCGATGCAGACTGTTTTACTCTTTCCAGTCCTGGAGCCAATGATGCGTAGGATGAGGGCGAGGACAGAGCATTTGGCGAGGCTCAGGGCTAGAAGGCAGAGAATAACGGCTGCGAGAGTGGACTGGCAGTAGACGTGTTAGCTGATGAAACTAGTAGCCGTGCGCAGAGGCTTACTTTTGAAGATGCCGCCCATTGTTCCGTTGGCGTAATAGAGTTGAACTTGCCGAGGCCATTATTCAAGCCAACAAACATAGCGATCGATTGAGCTAAATGTAAGGCCTAGGTAATCACTACTCATCAATTTTGATACCGAATGCCATCCAAGTCGGATCAGCTTCCTTACCATTGCTAAAGCAAGGAGGATGTCATCAAAACCGAAAATCCGGTGCTTGATGTACGCCCTTGCCGTAGCCACAAGCGCGCTGTATATCAGCGACAAGATTGTTATGATCCACAACTGTCCGGCATGATCGTTGAACGCAACAGGTGAGAACCGAGGCGAGCCATCATTCGATGTTTCTGGATCCATGGGTATTGGAGACCTGTATGCCCGGCTCAAGAGAGGCGAGGAGTTGACAGCATTGCACGACTGAAAGAACATGGAACAGACGTTCTCAAGAGGGCAACGAATGACTATTAATCTCTCTGTTGCACAATTGCGGCGCGGCTCATCTACGACATCAGCTTGACGTAGTGAAAGGTCCGACGCCCATGGACGGGCGTACGTTCAGGGTTCTAGATGACGCCACAGGATATCTTGCCTCCAGTATCGCGTTGCACAAGAGCCTTGGGGCACACGAAGGGCCTAGGGAACTGGTGCTCGGTAAGATGTTGCGGAAAAGAAGGGATATTGCCCCTTACCAAGTGCATGAGCCGTGTTGGTGCCGCATGGTGGCGAAGCCTGTCCATGGCAACCCACTCATGCGCTCCGTTGCATTCTGGTTCACAAAAGCAAAAACCCTTCACATCCTGGACTCGGGTTGAAAGGCTCATTCAGCATTTGCCCGTTACCGGAACAAGTCCCGTTGCTGGCCGGAAGCTAGGAGTAGGCCCCTGCAGCCTACGGCACGGCACGGGACAGCTTGGACCAGGACCAACACCCTGCACACCAAGCCACATTGGGGGACTCGAGCTGATGTGTCAGATGTAATTAAATCCCACACCAGTTTGCCGTATCTCCCTGATCCTGTTACAATATTTAGACACAACACGGGTTTCGAAGGTACTTGGGTATTGCTCCTCTTCGTCGTGACTGTCCGGGCATGCATGGCTGCCGCGCGCATTCCCGTTCCTGCATTTCCCACGCAAAGCCAGCTATAGCTTTATTTTCACATCTCTCTCCTCTTTCTTTCTTCTCTGGTGAATCCAGTGCCGCCAAAGGGATTAGGAAACACCGCTAAAATGTCAATTGACGATAAGGAATTCCCCGACGTCCACAATGCCGCCATCGGCCACAACGACGATGTTGTCGATGAGAAGAGAGGAAACGCGGCCGACCGCGCGGACATGTACCGTATGGGCAAGGTCCAGGAAATGAGGGTTTGTGCCAGCAACTGTTGACATTTGCCCTGTTGAGTTTTGTTGACGCGACATCGCACAGAGGAATTTTCGCTTCCTGTCCATCTTTGGATTTTCTATGATCCTAATGGCGTCGTGGGAGTTCTCTCTGAGGTAAATTATGCTGACGGAACTCTCCGCCTGTCCTGGCTGTTGGTCAACTAACTAAGCCTGTTGCTCAAAGTGTCGCTACTGTCGGACTTATCAACGGTGGCACCGCCGGTTTGATCTGGATGTTCTTTATCTGCTGGGTGGGCTTCCTTTTGGTGAATTCGTCGATGGCCGAGATGGCTTCAATGTGAGTAGTGCCCAAACTGAAGAACGCCCCCTCCGGACATGCATTGCCAAATCACTGACGCCAATATTCTACAGGGCTCCCACAACTGGAGGACAATACCACTGGGTATCCGAATTCGCGCCGCCACAGTACCAGAAGTTCATCAGCTACCTCATGGGATGGATGTGTGTGCTCGGCTGGCAGACGTCCTGTGCCTCCTCGGCGTTCATTGCTGGCACGCAAATCCAAGGCCTCGTCGTCCTGAACTACCCCGACTATGTCCCCGAGGCCTGGCATGGCACGCTACTCACTGTGGCCGTTGCTGCTTTCTCGGTACTCTTCAACACTGTCCTGGCCAGAAAGCTGCCATTGATTGAGGCTCTAGTCCTCATCATTCACATCTTCGGCTTTTTTGGCATCCTTGTCGCTCTCTGGGTTCTCTCGCCGAGAGCCGACACCAAGGCTGTCTTCACCGAGTTTAGTGATGGCGGAGGTTGGGGCAGCCTGGGAGGCTCAACCCTCGTGGGCATTCTTGCCGGCATATTGCCACTGCTGGGTGCAGATGCTGCCGTCCACATGTCCGAAGAGCTGCGCGATGCCAGCCGTACTCTGCCGCGTTCCATGATCATGACAACCATCTTCAATGGCGCTTTCGGATGGATCATGGTTATCACGTTTTGCTTCTGCATAGGCGACCTTGGGGAGGTGATGACGTCGCCAACCGGCTATCCCTTCATGCAGGTCTTCTACAACTCGACGCAGTCAGCGAGCAGTGCTACCGCGATGGCGGTGTTCATCGTTGCCATGACGGTGTTCTCCAATCTGACCATGGTGGCCACATCCTCGCGCCAGCTCTTCGCATTCGCACGAGACCATGCTGTTCCCTTCAGCCCTTGGTTCTCCAAGGTACCAGCAGGATGGGATGTGCCCCTCAATGCCATTCTGACGACTTTCCTTATCTCCAGCCTTCTTTCCCTCATTAACATCGGCTCCGCTGTCGCACTGAACTCGATCACTTCTTTGGCAACAACATCACTTCTCTCCAGCTACATCGTCTCCATTGGCTGCATGACCTGGCGGCGATGGACGAAGAGCCCGCTTCTGCGCTCTAAGTTCAGCCTGGGTCAGTGGGGTCTCGCTATAAATATCGCCTCCGAGGCCTTCCTCGTCGTGATTTTCGTCCTGGCATTCATGCCCGGTAACCCTAATCCGACGCCATCAGAGATGAATTGGAATATTCTGATTTATGGTGCCGTTACACTGTTCTCTTTGGCATACTACTTCTTCCGTGGAACTCACCAGTATGAAGGTCCAGTCGTCTACGTCAGAACCCTTCAGCAGTAAGGAGCAATATAGCGAGCCGCGTCTACATGGGATGGCCTTCCAAGTTCAAAAGTATGATCTAGTTTGTATGGGATTCTAAATAACGGGCTCATAGAAAAGTCACGAGCGAAATCATAAATATAGTGCCTCTCTACCTGTTAGAATCGTACCCGTGCTTCGCGAGTGGGTGACTTGCTGTTTGAAAGAGCCTACTTACTCAAGTATTAAAGACACAATTCCGCCGCCTTTTTTAGGCAACAGATGTAATAATAATAAAAGTACTCATTTCTTCCGTAATCGCTGACACGCTGTTGTGATTAGAGCCCCACTTGCCGTCTGGCCTTATTACTCCGTACCCCAGAGAGTGATCTATAATAATGATCTATAACACTAAGAGCTATCAGACTGTAATAACGAAGCAAAGGTCTCCCCTCCCGGATCTAATGTCTCGTTAGGATGCACGTCTTGAGCAACACAAAGAGGGTTGTTTGATCACTGACCACCGCTCGGGCTCCCCTCAAACATAGCACGGTCCTCGCAACCCCCCAGTAAGCTAGCCCAGCTCGACCAAAGCAAGGTGCAGTTCGGACGGCAAAAGTATATGACTGTTTTGGTGTTGCTGCAGGGTTGAGCATCAGGCAGCGATGGGTCAATGCATTTCTGGCAAAGAAAATATCGCATCTTGCCGGTTTTATCCGCCGTGGCTTTTGCCGCTAAACAAGCAACTGATAGGTCGTATCGTGTGACGTAAGATAGGAGGCTCGGTTACAACCAATGCCTGCAATCCGGCAGCAAGCTTTTTCCTGTAAGGGCGAATAGATAACGCAGATCATCTAGTCAGCTCGAAGCGATCTGCACGGAGCGGTCTGCCCTACTACAATGTTGATGCTGACAGGGTGTGCGGGGCAAGCGCTGCAACCTTCAGTCTGTGTCACCTTAAACTGAGGCAGGAAGCCACAGCCCAATGATTCCCAATCCGGTCGCACTTGCTGCCGAGTCGATAGTTTCTCCTCTCACAACTCCGCCACGATTTCTCATGTACCTTCTTTTAAGGCAACTGCGTCTTGCACCTCTCGCACCGGTAAGTGACCCGCTAAGCCGAATAAACGCCGCCTTGGCTCTAGGTTGCTCACCTCTACATTTGTCCGTTGATCAAGCGCCACCGAAAGTCTAATCAGCATGTGTCCCCGCCACGGCTTGATCAGCTACCTGCAGTTGGGCACCTATCTGGCGTGTGCTCATATATCCCCCCTGCTTGTAAGACTCGACCGCTACGATGGGGTTGTTGTGGCTGCAGCCGGTCAAACAAGCCGTGTATAGGGTCTCTGACAAGGGTTTCCATCATGGCCAAAACGGCAATAGATCGACGAAGTTTTCTCTTTCCCGGGACGGAGATAACGTAGATCATCCCATCAAGGTCCATGGTCCCCGGCCTTGGGAAGGTAGGTAAAGGGCACTTGAGCGATGGTACGAATGTGAGGGCAATGACCTCCAAACCAAAGACGTTTCTGATTTTTGGCTTTTGAGTGGAAACAAGATGCGTCGTCCCGTAATTTCTCTTCCATTTTAAAAAATCGAGCCCATCAAGCTGCTTTCCATCTGCGGCGACAGGGAATCAGGACCGGGGGCATGGACGCTGGGGACCGTGCACGCGCCAAGTTTTCTTGTATTCGGACCCAATACCAGATCCGAGAAGCGTGCACGGACCAGGGAAAATGGTATTGGCTGCCAACACCAGTGGCAATTGGCACAGTAGGGCAAAAGATTGGGCCTCGATTGCAATTAAGCAGGTAGGTAGGTTTTATTGCGCCCGGGAGAACTAGTCTCATCTCCTGAGTGCGCGTAGCCCTCCCAAGATGCCACGATGAGAGGTCTGGTCCAATCAGAAGGCGCCAAATAATTCCTCTGCTAAATTAGGTAGTGATAGAAGTCCCAACAATATTGGTCATTACAAATCACAACCTTGCAAATGTTGGAAGAACTGAGAGTTCCCCCTAAGCTTCAGGATCAAGATTAAAGTTTGAAGTCCTACGATTAAGGTTCAAAGTCCTAGATGGGATCATTCAAAGATATAAGGCCCCAAAGGGCCTCTCATTGAGATCATGAAAACTTAACTAAGAATAATCACAATCACGACAACAAGAACTACCTTTTGTCAAGTGCACTCAGCATTCCTGCGCGACACAACAACAGGTTATGAGCCCGGCTGGCGAACACCGGGTTTCTCTTCTGAATCAAAGAACCGAACTTTAACCTTCTTCCTCCCAAGATGCCTTCACGGCAAGTTCCACGATTTACCATGCGAACACGTCATAACACGATAAGAGTATCGCCTGAATCTGAATCATCGCAATCGAGTGTTTCAGATCAACAGCATGCTCTACCTTCAAGTTATGATAGCACCATGGCTAGTTCCGACAAAAATACTCTTTTTCTCCCTCAAGAGCTCAAACTTGGAGGCCCTTCCAACTGGGAGCAATACTCGCCGGCTCAAAAGGCCATTCTTCGGATCAATGGCCTTGAAGATGCTGTCTTCGGCGATTATCCTTCGGAAGAACAACGGACTATGGATCAGAAGATCAGAGCAGCAAAAGCTGCCGTCTCCATTAGAGGCAACTGTACCGGAGAGGCTCTCAGCCAACTGGTTGGGATCGAAGACCCCCAGGAGATGTTCAACATCCTCCAAGCCTACTGCGTCGGCACCGGTCCAGTCCTTCTGCAAACAACATTGTATCAGTTCATCCGGATCAAGACCAACTCATACGAGACAATCCCGCAATTTAATGTTGACTTTGAGCGCCTCGTCAAACTACTTCTCGAACAGAAGGAGCCAATTTCAGACACTCTCAAAAAGGTGGTTTATCTAGCTGCCTGTGAGAACGAGTACCCCGATTGGACCGCTAGGCAACGGGCACTTCTTCGGTCCGAGCATCCACCTACGATTCGATCAATGCAGCAAGATCTCATCGACGAAAACCGATCATCGGACGAGGAAGACAGACCTGGATCAGCCTCTGCATACTGGGTCCACGGAAAGAAGACTGGCAAGAAGGGCTCCAATACAAGGAATCGCAAGGCTAGCAATCGTCACAAAGACAACTCCAAGAATTCCAAACCCAATACAACTCGCCAAGAAGCCAGTCACCGGATCAACAAGCATAAGGATCATATCTGCACAAACTGCAGAAAGAAGGGTCACCACGAAAATGATTGCTGGTTCTCCCACAAGGACAAACGACCTGACTGGGCCGTCCGACTCGCCAAGGAATTTATGGAATACGACAATCAACACGATGACGTCAAGAATCTTCATCTTAAGGAGTCAAACCACATGACGGTCGAAAGGTCATTCATGATCCTAGAAGACGAAGTCTCGAATGAAACCATGGAGACGTGCAGAGCCTCACTGGACAACGTCAATGCACATATGAAATGGCTCTTCGACACTGGTTCTTCAGTTCACATTTGCAACAACCGGAGTCTCTTCAGCGAACTCCAATCTGCAGCACGAACAGTCCTCATCACCGGTGGCGGGAAGGTTTTCCCATCTGGCAGAGGAACAGTCGAGGTTACCTTTGTCAACAAGTGGCAAGAAGAAGTCACCATTAACCTCAAAGACACTCCATTCATCCCTGAGTTTCCAGTCAACGTCATGTCTGGACTCAGGCTCTATAAGAATGGTGGTTGGATCAGTGATCGGAATGGTCTGGTATGGTCTGGTATGGGGGGTCAAACCACACCATACCAGCTGCTTATATAATAACCGGTATGGTATTACCGGTAAGACCAATAATACCATTAAGGATGCCAAGACTGTTAAGACTGTGAGGATTCGAGGTCAATCGAGTTCAATTGGCAGTAAGGGTTGGGTTCTAGATACAAGACGTAGCGTAAAAGAGAAGTAAAAGGGAAAACAAGATCAATCTGTCCCTGGTTCAGGGAAAATCTTCAGTATCACGTGCGACAGCACGTGATCAAATGAGTTCGTGACAGCGAGGTTGGAACTAGAGATTCCATAGGTAATACCTTAATATTGTAAATAGGTTATGTGTCGTAGGATTATAAGTTCTAAGCCGAGAAAATGTTGACCTTAAGGAGGCGCTAGCCAGTTTAGTCCATAACCCAGCCGCCTAGCGCCACCAACTGGGCCTATTTTTAGTCTATTTTAGCCTTACCGGTATGACTTGGTATACCGGTAATACCATGGTATTGAGATTTCTTCAAACCATACCAAGTCTTGGCGGTATATACCATACCAATACCAACTCATACCAGACCATTCCGATCACTGAGGTGTAGTAGTAGTCACGTAGTCTCTGGTTCCAACATCGAGCCAACACGAGTGCAGATCCAACTGCCTAGGGTCAAGAGCAGCAAGGACCGTCCTCTCGAAGTGATAGAGGCTCTCGTACAGACTCGGCCTGGCAAATGTGTTTTTGACATCGTGAGTCTGGAAGAGCAGACGTGGGTTCCGAAAGTACAGTGTTGCGAATAAGATGGCAATAAAGTAGTATATTACAATACATACCATATAATATGCGTTTTCTGATATTGTGACAATATGATATGAAGACTGCGATATTGTGACCATATAATATGAGGATGTCCATATTGGCAATATACTATCTATATTGGGTTGTCAATTCTTGAGTGAATTGCCTTGTGAAAGCTACCGAACGCCGCCCTACCCTATACCAGTGACAGGGATAGCTCGCAATTTATTGGCTCTTGTTCACTTTCACGCACTTCTTTGTTGACAATTAGACCTATCATGCGATCACGCGTGAAAGAAACGCGTGAGGGAGGACAAACCATGTTGGGTTGGGCCATCTTCGCTTCTGCTCCCCCCCCTTTTTTTTTTATCACTTCTCGATCTTAACTTTACAGATCTACCCGCCATGCCTCAACAACGCCTCCCTTTTGTGCAATCGTCGCAACGAAGAGAGTCGTCAATTTCCAGCGACTTTCTGGAGTTTTCCGGCAAGCAATTGGATAATCTGGACGTAAGCCAAACATCCAAATGCCTGTCATCTCGACCTCGCACCGCCTCCACAACATCCTCCACCAAGCCCAGAACATCATGGGTCTTCTCTCATATGCCAGACGAGGAGGTAGAGACGAGATACTACAATCAGCGGACCGGAAAAGAAGAGTGGCGCTGCAAACATTGTGACAAAACCTATGCCTCTTCAGGGGGGTACTGCAGCTCCTGCAAAACATCTCATGGACCCTCCTCCTGACGGCCACGGTCTGCCAAAAGGAGCCCCGCGGACAGCGAAAGTTACAACTATACGAACTATTATCGAACAAGCTCGTGCTGCGGCAGAAGAAAATCCCCGAAAACGCCGTCGACTCAACGATCAATCCGGAGACTCTATCGACCCGGACCAGCTCGAAGTGTTATACGTGAGGTTTATCACGGCCTGTTCTCTCCCATTTCGGCTCGTGGAATGCCCAGAGTTCCGAGCTCTCTTGGCCTACATCAATGACGATATCGAGACTTGGCTTCCGGATACGCATGATACCGTCAAGATATGGATTATGCGCCAATATGAAGACCAGAAAGAGAGGGTCAAGCAGCGCATACAGTCGGCAAAGTCAAGAATTCACATCAGCTGCGACCTTTGGACTTCTCCCAACTCTTTGGCCATCTTAGGCGTAGTCGCACACTATGTCACGGAAGACGGCCAGCTGGAACACCATGTTTTGGCGTTGAAAGACATCGACAGTGAGCACGACGGCTCTCATCTCGCTGTGGCCATTTTGAAGGTGGTTGACGAATGGGGCTTTGCATCCAGGCTTGAATATTTCGTAATGGATAACGCCGGCAATAACGACACAATGATGAGATCCCTTTCTCTTGGTGAGTACAACTTCACTCTTTCTCGCATGCCCTAACATTCACACCACAGGCCTCCTACGCCGATATGACATCCAATACGATCCCAAAGTGCACCGACTCCGCTGCCAAGGCCATATTATCAACCTCGCCGCCAAAGCCTTCCTCTTCGTCACCGATAATGAGAAGCTCGAACTCGACGATCCTGGTGTGCATAATGTGACACTAAAACATATTGAAGCGTGGCGGAAGAAGGGGCCTCTTGGCAAGATTCACAACTTCGTCGTTTTCATCCAACGAAGTGTCCAGCGCAGCCAAAAGTCTCTTGCTATTAGCCATAACCGTAAGCTCGCACGGGACAACGATGCAAGATGGAGTTCGTGGTATAACATGCTGCGAGTGGCCCTGAACCTCAGAGATGCGATTGACGGCTATTTCAACAAATGGATGGAATTAGATTGCGCTGGAGACGAGCTCTCTTCAGAGGACTGGATCATCTTGGAGAAAATCAAGTCCTTCTTAGAGAAGCTGAAGATGACGACCAAGGCTCTCGAGTCATCGTTTGCAACACTCGACAACGTCCTCTTGGCTATGGATTTCGTTTTGGCACAATTCGAAGCAGGGAAGGAGGCATATATTGACGATCCGATAATGGCGCCAATGTATAACTCGGGCTGGGCCAAGTTGGACAAGTACTACCGGCTCACTGATGAATCGCCTGCCTACGTTGCCGCTATCGTGCTCCACCCTTCGCATAAATGGCACTACATACAGGAGAACTGGAAAAAGGAGTGGGTTGAGTCGTCAAAGAAGTTGATGGAGACGCTGTGGAACGACTATAAACCCGTGGAATCACCTCTTCCTCTCTGCGAGGTCCCATCGACGACCACGAACGAGTTCTTGAACTGGAGGAACAAGCACCTGCAGCCGTCACTCGTCACGGACGAATATGAACGTTATTGCAAGTCTGAACGGGTTTACGGGTTCACAAGCGCCCTTGCATGGTGGCTAGAGGAGACACAGCAGAAAAACTACCCAAACCTGAGTAAAATGGCGGTGGACATACTGTCAATTCCCGCAATGTCTGCTGAGCCCGAACGACTCTTCTCTGGGGCCAAGATAACCATTACAGATCGTCGAAATCGGCTTGGGAGTGATGTAGTCGAAGCACTGGAGTGCCTGAAGTCATGGTTTGGGATACGAGAGTTTCAAGGTGATGTACTTTAGCTGCCGCAGTAGAATAACCCAGATCACGTGCAATAGAATGGGATGTATTGTCACACTGGCAATATATTGGGTTCTTGGCAATACAATACAATATAGGCCAATGTCATATGGCCTAATACAATATGCACCACTTGGCAATACAATAATATTGCGAGGCTTCCATATTGCCAATATACGTATTGTTTATATTATTCGCAACACTGGATGAAGTACCGAGGTGAGGGGAAGCTCAGGTGGTTTCGAAGCCGAGTCGGATGGATAAATAACGGCCCGAAGAACCAATGAGAACAACGGCGCAATGTGTGGTGGTGTTGTCAGTTAGTGCTGGAGGCCCACCGCTAACGACTAGCGCGACCATTAGATCAGGCTGAGCACGGGGTCAAAGGTTACATATTCCCAGGCCATTCGGCACTGCGAACCCTCTCAACTCGGCTCAGTCTTACCCTTTTGTCTCCTAGGCATACGGCTTGGCGAAGTGAGGTCGCAAAGCTTAAAAAGACGGCCTTCAGCTGCCGTCAGCGGCAATAGAAGGAGGCCACAGGGGCCGCGGCAATCAACGAAGGGATGTGAGCAGTGTGATGGAGGACTTTGTAACTCTCGATATTGTTGGGACTTCTATCACAGGCTAATTTAGGTGGGAAATATGTACCTTACATTCCGTGACGTCTGATTGGCCTGACACCCCAGTCGTGGCCGCCACGCAGGTTTCGCACGTAAGACGGGTGCAGAATCACACCGAACTGACAGACGAGTGGAAATTCTCATTCTTGACAGGTGCAGCGATAAATATCAGCGGCGCAAAATCGAAAGAATGTACCTTATACGGAGTACATCTCTGCAACTAAATGGACGGGGTAGAGAGGCAGTGCGTAACCCTATTAGGAAAGTCGATTATAAGGATCTGCCGACGGACCTCCTAATCTGGGATTAGCAAGCGAAATCTTGGAGGGTCTTCACGTCAGATGGAGGAACATTTCGACCAAGGGGTCTCTACAAATGGTAAAGGGTGCCTCAGGGCCTGCAGTTTAGCCCAGTTAAGGCTAAAACCCATACTATATTAAGTAAGGCGAAGTCGGCTCTAGGAACTTGTTGCTCGACCAGAGGTACTACTTAGTGGGTACTCCGCTCTTAGTTCCTTGTTCTGATTGGCCATCCATCCTGCTACCTGGGATCTGTAGTGATAAAATGCTTTCAGTTGCTTGCCCACTCGAACCCTCGCAACCGAAATGGTCTCCTGTCCCATTACAACAGTTGTTTGGAAAAGCCCACACCTTGCACACCGCACTGGACTTTTGGTCAAGTTTCAGCTTTGCTTTTCGGGATGGCTGGCATTACTATTGGAGAAGTCTCTGCAATGATCAACGCAGCCATTGTCTTGGGTATGATTCGTGTGCAATGTGGATGGATCAGCACTGACAATGCACTTCAAGTTCAGTTGACTTTCCCTCTCGCCATAGTGCTCGCAATGGTTGGCTTGCTGGAAAACCAGGAAACCGCAGCCACATGGTGCACACTGATCCCCTAGTAACCTTTCACCACCAAATTGCTGATAGACGTCCCAGGACTGCGGTTGCACGCTTGATTCAAGGCTCATTCTGGCCCTCAATACTCCGTTCGGATTATTCCCTAAACCACGGGGTTCGAAAACGGGTTTCGGTCTTATCCTGGACAACTACAGTTGGCTCCATTCTCCTCGTTGTAGTCGGGGTATCGACTCCCTTGGGACTATCGGAACAGCTGCAGCTGGCCGGGGAGGAGGTAGTTTCATGGACTTATGCGCCAGATTTTGGACCGATAGGCTCGGGAACACCTTTCAGAACTACCTACGAGTATTCGCGGCTGTGTGGCCTTACCACTCCCTTTAACTGCCCGGGGGTTGACGGCGGATATCAAACCTGGTACAACGAATCCAGTGGATGGTTTCGCACCGATACCACATTTAATAAGAGCAGAAATATTGTCGATTTGAGGATACCTCAGAATGTGACTGAAGCGTTCACAAGCGCCACAAGGAACACCACAGTCTCCAGCATATTCGATATCCAGTATCGATCTTACAAGCATGACACAACTGCCTACACCTCAACCGAATACCCATTACAGAACAACTCGCTATATACTATCGGCTCTATGCGCACGCTTCAGTCGCTGATCTTGAACGACAAGATTGAGCTTGTACAGGGTTTAGTGGTTAACACCATCAACGGCGGTGTGGGCTTTCGCAATCATACCATCCCTGAACAAATTGAATTCGGTTCGTCATGGCAAGAGGATCTCCTCTGGATCGAACCCGTCACGGAATGCGTGGACACAAACCTCATAATTGAGTTTGACAACATTTTATCTGAGACTGATAACCCGCACGAAGCACAGTCTTTTCTCGTTGACAATGGCGGTTTCGTCAATCTTTCACCCGACTTTCCTTCCATTCATGAAAACACCACGGAGAACGATCCGCAGCTACGTGCATCGGCGTACCGCGCCGCTGCCTTTAATAACGCATTCGCAGCAGCTTTCTACAACTTGACGGTAGGAAGGAAGGACCATGGCAAAGCGCATTTAGGCGCAAGATACAATCTGACTGGCAGTGGAGCACCCCACTCCCAGTATCTTCCCAACATTTTTGAAATCAGCATAGGTCCCTTGAGTGGGTCTTATCTACCGCTGCCAGATACCATGTACAACGGGACAGGGGATATAACCAGCGAGAATTGGACGACTGTAGGTAAGTCATTCTCTCGAGTTCTTTAAACCCATCCCGCCCGGGGTTGTTAACTGTAGCCTTTCAACCTTTTCCTGCTTCCGACCACAAAAGCTGTTCTCTGACTAATCCCAGATGTCGGGACACGTCGCTACGGTGGCTTGGACGTTGTAAATATGTCGACAGTTGGAATCCAGGTCGGCATGATTATGGGAGCACCTCATCTGACGGACGGCTCGGATTCCTTAATCCTCGAGCCTAAGACGAAGTGGACTCAGAATATGATAGCCTGTGCATCAGCCGCTCGCGCTTCCATCAAGACGGTGAAATTTACGGCCAACGGCACTAGCCTCGAAAACGTTCGTGTCGTTCAGGTTTTAGATAAAATCTTTCCCGACGAAGCCAGCATGCCTCTATGGGCAATAGAGAGAACAAATCTCACCATCAAAACGTATTCGCCTCTTTGGGGTCTGGTCGATGACAGATACGAGAGTTCAGAAGCATTCCTAACGACGCGAAAACGGAGCCTATGGCTTCCCGCTGGTCGGGGCTTCCAGGCACAGCACGCCGGACTGGAGATGTCCATCTTCGATTCAACCCCCGCCGATGCACATATGATGGCACTTTCAGCCGCATACGATGTGGGGAATTCTGTCTCGCCAGGTCTGGGTCAAATGGATTACACTGCTGTGGACAATTTCGGCTTGTATGTCCGCTGGAGGGACCTTTCTCGATCGTCAGAAACCGCAAGAACACTGATCAATCTCATCTGGACGGATATCATGGCAAACCTTGTTTTGGGGACAAAGCCAGGCCCTTTTTCGTCAGAGAAAATGCTTGACAATCCGTCGTATGATAGAGTGGCTCAATTGTGGAAGCGACACATTGTCTATGACCTGCGTTACGCAATTCCGGCCATAGTCTTGCTTGCACTCTGGTTAAGTATCCTGTTGGGATCCACGCTACTCATCCTCTTGTCGCGAGTTTCGTTTTCCGCGCTTACCCAATTGGCGAACCAGCTGGCGCCTGGTAGGATCGCGGTCAACTTTCTCAACAGCGAGGCTTGCCGCTCAGATGCACCGACAAAGGAATGGGGAACGAGAGCAGGATCTTTAATCATCGGCTTCGAACGAGACGGAAATCAACAACGAAACGACAGTAGTGTGGTAGCGGCTTCACAGAATGCAGGATCTAAGAACACCAGAGACTTGGACAGAGCGGATGATTTGAAAATGGTGACCGTCGCCGGTACTAGTGGCGATCGAGCCTCCGTACCGGTCTCTTCCATCTTGACGTTAAGAGGGGCGGCGTCATCTGGCGCATCTCTAACGTCGAAGAGAAAACCCGGCCCAGAATCATCCTCCCTCTTACAAGTGGCCGCACCGTCTGAACCGGAACCAGGTACCGAGGGCCAATCTCGAAATCTGATATGAAGAGTTCTCAAAGGGGTGGCCATTGCAATGGTTTCTATTGGGGTTCACGTTTGGGAGAAAACGGATAGAGGGGGTAGTTTTATTGGGGTTGCCTCACGTGACGACCACACTGCAGAATAGGCTTCCCGGCTTCGGGGGGCTTACTGAGGGGTCAGAAGGCGCGGAAGGAAGAACCTTCGTCTCTACGTTCCTCAGGCAGAGGAGAGGCAAACCGGTCGCGGTTTGCGCAAATGAGCCTTGAGGAACGGAGCTTGATATCGGAGATGAATTCACTAGCAGGTTGGGAAGGAAGCTAAAGGAAGCTCTTGATTTCTAACTAATGTGTGGGAAAGGAGGGTCTTTATCTAACGTGCATGATAAGCGAGTCGGAAATACAAGCGAGTCGGAAATTGAGATTTACACCTTAAATCGCGATTTTGTGAAAATTCTTACATATTCAAACTGAACCCAAAACGGCTCAGAGCTGAGAACTAGGTTATCTAGTTAATAAATTATATCAAATCTCTTTTCTGAAGTTTTCGGATTTTTGTTTATCGAGATATTAAGAAAAAGCTTGTTCGCACTGTCTTTTTCCTCACTTTCATATATAACGGGCTAAATAAATTAACTAAAAATCTTAAGAAAATACTGTGTTGTGACTTTTTATCTAAAGAGTATCTATCGAGTTTTTTTTTTAGGAGTTTTCTTGTTGAATTTCCCGTTTTTAAAAATTGGAAATTTTGTCATTAAGCTGTACAGTATCCATTTCCGACTCGCTTGTATTTCCGACTCGCTTATCATACACGTTAGACAACATGAATAAACCACTTAAGGCCCCTTCCTATCTCTGCCTCCCGCAATCCATTTCTCTCAGCATTTATTTCTTTCTGTTCCATGACATGACATACGCTTAGCCCAACGCGGAGCCAGAGCAGGCCATTATCAACAATGACTATGTTCTTTAGTCATTAAACTCCGAGAAAGGGCCAACGTACATAAGCGAGCGGCGCAGACAAGCGAGCGACGCAGTTAAAATTTCTTAGTATTTACACTTTAAGCTTAAAAAATTCTTAAAAATTAAAGTTAAGCTTAAAATAGCTACAAATTAGTAAGTAAGACTATTAATATATTATTAGCTTAAAAATAATTTTTTTTTAAATTTTTTAAAAAAATCTTTATTAAGTTATTAGATAAATTTCTATTCGCACTGTTTTTTTTAAGTTTTTTATTTTTTAAAAAGTAATATCATTTTTTAAAAATCTAAAAAAAAATACCTAGTAGTTTTCTTTCTAGTTAAATATTTAAAAAATACTGTTATTAAGTTTCTAGCTATTTTATAGCTATTTTTAAATACTTAAGGTTTATTATTTTTAAGTGCACAGTATAGGTGCGTCGCTCGCTTGTCTGCGCCGCTCGCTTATCATATACGTTATATAAGATAAGGGACCTTGGTTGTGTTTCTGAAGATCTACTACCAAATTGCCCCCTGGATTACCTCTAATCTCCCCCTCGATCCGAGCCAGCACCCGCCGTATCTCGACAGGCCACGCGTGACCCGGGGTAGTCCCTGCTCTTTGATCTTGATGATGATATGTAACACATCCGTCACCACCGTAGACGTGTCTTTGTCGTCCAGGGCAGAGTGATGACCGGGCAACAGCTTGCCTTGCTCGATCCCCACACCTGGGCCCCATCGCTCAAAACGGGCTCTGGCAACCTTGAACCGAGTGTCTAAAACATGCGAGTCAGTGCCGAATGTCTGACAAGATTGTACCTTGTTGACTGCCTCCAGACAGGTGGTGAAGAGCCCGGCGAGCCCGGCGATCCCAACGGCGAGTCCGGTAGGATCCATGGTTATGTGTCGATGAGGTGGCAGGTTCGAGTTGATGAGGGGCGCCTCGCGTTAAATCTCTCAGCCACTCATGCATGACGTTGTCTGAGCCTGTCAGTGTGACCATGCAGGTTGGTGTTTGGCGCTTCTGCCAGGCTGTAAGCAGCCTTATCGTATTTATTGTGTCTATCCATGGCGACAATGGGCTCTTCTAACACATGAGCTCAGACTTTGAGAAGCACAACGATGGCCCGCGTCTTTGAGTCCGCAACCCACCAATCCCTCACTCTTCGGACGTCCATTCCAGTGCAACCGGCACTCCCGCTTGCCATTCTAGATGCGGGCGCTTAGAACCTCGACTCCATCGCTAAAGGCTTTGCAGTCCCACTCAAATTGTCGGACAAGCTGTTCATCTAAGATGTTTTCTCTAGGCTCCCAGCCATAACTTCCATCCGACCACCTTAAATGGAATAAGTCGTTGCCCATCTTCCAAGCAAACAGTCAACCGAATACGCCTCTTCCTGCGCGGAATCTAGTTGATTAACGTGCATCATAAGTGTGACGATCGTGTGTTTCCCAAGGGATAAACCGGTCGTGCTGGGTTTATGTTGGCAGGAGTCCGAATCCTCAGAGGCTGAACCTAGATCGCTGCCTGGAGCTCAAGTGTCTCCTCCACCAGTGCTCAGAGCTCTCACCAAAGACAATTAACAAGACGCACTACGCATTCACCGGAAGAGCATCAAACGTCAGTATACAACACCAAGCGTCTTACACCATCACAGGTCACATCAGTTCCCTCCGAAGCCCACGCACTTCTCGCTAAATTCGAAGAATAGCCTCTACAGGACGTTTTATTAAAGCGCATAACTAAGGGTGGCAGAACAACATTTCAACTACAGTTTAAATAGGCCCCTAATCCAAGGCAGCAACATACTAACAGGTCCGTTTCGCATTTTAAAGGCAGAGGATCGCCCAAGGCTTCACTTTCAAGGACAAGATCATTCAGTAGAAAATAGACAACAGAGGAGGAAAATACCATGCGCACAATAAGACAGGCTAGCCATTCTAGGGCTAAGATCCACTACGTGTTGCATATGCCTCTACCCAGATTGTCACACGAGTGCACCACAAGAGTCAGAGGGGTGTTACAGATCTGTTGCAGGTTCGGCAGGTCTAGTATCGTAGCCTCTCCTCGTCAAATATAATGAGGACGAAGAAGGAAGGCGACGAGGGGATAGAGATGAATCAATCAATAATCTGTTCTTCTCTATCTTGAAATCATCATTCATCTTGACTTACCACCCTCGTATCCGACACCATCGTCGCACGACGCACCGGGATCCCCGACACGATAATTGTCAACCTAGCACTGATACACGAATTCAGACATTGAAATAAAAGATCAGTGTGTCGATTGCATTATCCCCCCCCCAATATCTAAGGAGCGACGAAGGTTGGTCTCTTATACCTGTGTTCAATCTGTTGATCTCATAGGCAGCAGGCTGCTGCCTGGTGCTAGTTGAGGTCGTTCACATTCATCGTGATCCTTGCCTAATTTTGGCCTCATTCCAACAACCTGATCTTGACAAGTTTCCTCCAATAGTAAGTGAAGGTCTCCGGAGCTTGACAATAATTGCGCTCCTTACGGCCGGCGCAGAATGGGAAGAGGTAGGTTTTCAACAAGGCCAACATCGCTGCTGTTGCCCTGCTAATTGTTACATCGATTGTAGCTCGTCGTCGTTATCTCCTCTCTTGCCCAGGGGCGCTCCTCATTGGCAGTGGGCAACATTGTCGGGTCCGCGATCTCGAACATACTTGGTGCCTTTTCTCTTGGCCTCCTATTCCACGAGAAGGGGAAGCCGGCTCAGTTCGATAGGAGCTCTCGAATATACTCCCTCTCCTGCTAGTGGTAACCAGTTTTGTTACGCCAGTCATATATTTTTCCTACAGGACGATCTGGCCGGTTTGCGGCACCATCTTGATTGCCTCTTTTGCTCTTTATATTGTTTCCATAGGCTGGGCCATCAACAAGGGCAGCCTCACTGCTCCAGAAGACTCGGATGACGGGAGCAGTGATGACGACAGCAACATAGATTCAACGAGGGCATCCATCGGCCAGGAAGATTCAGGGAACCAGGAGACTGATGCGCTATTACACCAAAGAGGCGGTTGGGCACATAGACCTCTGTCTCAGACAAGTTAGCCAAGGGCGGCGCAGTTTGGAACAACATATTTTCTACTTGGTCCTTGGTTTCTTAGCCATCTGCCTAGCCGGTTACATCTTGTCTGACGCCGCGACGAACATTACGGTCGCCATCGGCATTTCTGACGTTCTTTCCGGCGTCATAATCCTTGCTATTGCCACCACACTTCCCGAGAAATTCGTGGCCGTTATGCGCGGCCACCGAGGACATATTGGTATTGTGGCTAATGCTGTGGGAAGCAACGTTTTTCTTCTCTCACTCTATATGGGAATCATAATGCTGGACACCTCCGGGGAATTCAACAGTGGTAATGTCAATGTCACGGAGCCAGCAGTGCTCTGGGCTTCAATTCTGGCTTTCACGTTAACCGGCTGGTTTGGTAGCAGATTTGACCGCTGGATTGGAGACGCAATGTTGGCTGGTTATGTTGCCTTTATTGTGTTAGAGCTTACCGTCATTCATAATGTCGCTGATACGCCGTAATTATCATCGGGAGTCTGGCGGTTTCGTCTACTCTAACACCCTCAGCCGCAGTGCAACTGCTATAGGCCCCAAGAGCAGTCAGCTGAACCTAGCGGAGATGTTTGAGGCATTGAAAGCCGGCACAGCGGAATGTCCTCATCGCTATGAGATTCACCCCTACATGCCTAAGGTTGATCTTGTGCTGGTTGATCCTGCAATGCCCTGATGCTGTAGCCTCGTGAGGGTTCTACCAAGAGCTTTTTTTCTTCTTTCCTTTCCCTCTTTTTTCTTCTTAGCCAATTCTGGGATTCTACTTCTCTGATTATTGTCTCATTTAGGAGTTCCAATCTCACCTCCGCGGCGACTATACTGTAGGGTACCCTACCGCGGAGACGGCCTGAGTGATTGGCGATTCTCTTCACTTGGCGATATTGCTGCCTCGGTTAGGGCTAGTTGTTTTATACCCCGGATGTTTCGCGGGGTTCTTAAAGGATGGTGCGACGAGGACTGCCACCTTTGTTACCCTTACGTAGTAGGAAGCCGTTAGGGAGTCTGAGCGCCATCGTCTTGGCACTTGGCTAGCTCAAGGAATACGTTCTAGAATTAATCAGGGTAGCGAGGGCTTCTGCTAGTGAATCAAAAAAAAAAAAAAAAAGCTCAGACGCTCGGACTCTCAAGCACCCGTTTGAACGAGGGTCTCATGATACATTATCTCAAACGCCCGGGGACTACGAAACAGAATGGTGTGGCGGCTGTCTCGCGCCTCGACAAAAATTGGTAGCTCTTAGTATCTATTTTAAGGAGATACAGACGGCTTTAGGTATTTTTAGACCTTGTATCTATTTCAAGCCCTGAGATAGCTCAACATCACCGACAGTGCCTGGGACCCCTATTAACCACTGTGACTTAGGCTGGTTACTATTGGCCAACCGGGATTCTCGAACGGTGTCATGTCCTCAGGGCTGTTAACTTGTTTACATGTTGTGTTGAGTATAAAAGCACGTAGTTTCTCTCGAGTTGGTACTCCTAATATTAGATCCAACTCAGATCAATCAACAGTCCCAGTCTTATTACTACTACTTCAGCACATTCTTCTCCCAATGCATCCCACTATTTTTCTCGCTGGCCTGGCTGCGATCATCCCTGCTGCCCTAGCAGAGGAGCTCCGTGCAGACGATGTGCCATCGGCATGCAAGACAATCTGCCAGCCCATTGTCGATCTCACCAATACATGCGATGTCGACCCCAACGAAGCGGACAAAGATAACGACAAAAGAAGGAAATTGCGGCTACGCGAAAGCAACGAGGCTGATGAGGCTATCGAGGCGAACTGTATTTGCACGAATAAGAGCTTCGACGTTGCTGCCGTGATGGCGCTCTGCGCAAGCTGCATGGCTCAGAACAGCCAGAACACGGAAGGTATAAACTCCGGAGATGGCACGTTCGTGGATGACTAGATGTAGATGGCTGACACTCGGAGTATTAGATGTCGATAAGCTCATGTCGCAATGCTCCTTCACGTCTACTTCATACGTGCGCTCAGCTACGGCCATAGCCTCAGGCATCCAGGTTCAGGCAACGAAGCCAGCCATGACTGAGGCTTCTGAATCTACTTCCACGGCTGGTGCGTCGTCCTCCACCGACTCGGCTGGCAGCGGCGCCGGGAAGATGGCGGTTTCCATTATAGCTGCTGCAGGGGCCGGGTTGGTGTTGGTGTTGCAATTGTAAAGAAGCTCCAGCGGGGTACTGGAAATGGTGTCTCGGTGATGAATAGAATCGAGTGTGTTAGCTAGTCCAATGTTTCTCACCCCCAGCGGTAACGGTATCATAGCAAGGACCTTGCCGATCTCAATAACCACCCCAGCCACTGACTGGCTGACCAAATAGCCTCATCTACATTGGCCCCTTGGGTCTTAGATATCACAATGAATTAGGTCCTTGACCTGCAGGCGAACCGAGTTGGTGACCGTAGTGAAAGATTTATTGCTGTCGTCGTGATTATATGTTTAGATGACCTAACTCCAGTGCCCTTTTCTCTCGAAGCCGCATAGGCATAAATGCAATTACTAGTAAGTTTGGTCACGGTTCTTCATGAAATAGCTAGGATCCAATGATTGAGCTTTCAATGTGCGGGAACCATTCAGAGCAGGGTGTATCATATGTATGCCTTTGTCAGTGTCTCAAGCGTGCAGAATAGGAAGAGGTAAGGCTTCGATCCAAACCACTCTTCATTCGCCCACTAACTAATACATCGCAATTCGTTATCGCTATTACCTCTCTTTGCGCATGGCCGCTCTTCGTTAGCAGCAGGAAACATCAGCCTCATTCTTAGAATTTAGAGGGTCTATCTGCATTTCTTTGCAACTATCTATGTAGACATGCGAGGTAACTTTTCTAGATAAGTGCGTATAGGTCTGGGCTAGCTGCATTTTTGCGAACCAGCCCTTCTTTTGCTAGCCAATCCAACCCCCTACCTCTGGTACGAAGGTCAGGGGATGGTCGATTTTGAGACCCCCAAGTAGAGCCTTCAGACTGCTGGACAATAAGAGTATTGCAGAGTTGGGAGGGATGGAAGACGGAATGGGCGTTTCAAAACCGTTTAACAAAACAATTTTGAAACCCACTACAAAAAGCTAAGGAGGTCCTAGTGTTTTTAGCGCAGGCACTAGGAGGATGGTGATGGCGAGAGCGAGGGGACGCGTCTTAGGTGGCGTAATACGCGAAACATCTCGAGACTGGCGCGGTTTGCCCGACACAACCATAAACGAAGTTGGATTAGATTTCCATTGGGGAGATTCAGACGTGAGCGCAGCAGGGTCAGGTTAGAGCCATTTTAATTGCCCGGTCTAGATGCGGGGATTGCTGAATGTCGAGCTAGAGTATGATGGGGAGGCTCTGGCGCTCTGAAAAGTCACGATTGAAGAAGGGATAAGGCATGAGACGCCGAAACGTCAGCATCTACCCGAGCCATCCTCTAATCAATGAGAAGTAAGGCGTGCTCCGGGCTCTAGTAAGACCTGAGTCGAGGTTCTACCCCCTCTCATGCCGTCCGTGCTATGAACGCTTATGAAGAATAGACAACCTATCAAGCAATTCGTAAACGGCTCAAGATTTAGCAGCAATCACCGCCCAAAGACGCTAAAACTCTCCGCTTTTATACACCAGTCAGTTCCCCACTACAACACAAACTCCGTCGATCCGACCTTTTTTTCCTTTTCGTCTTCCTATGTTCTCTATTCTACCTTCGCCATGGTCAGCGGTAACGCCGTCGCCTACAATGTCGCCGCCTTCATCAGTACCTTATTCCTGCTTGAATTCGGCGCCGATAAATTTGTCGACCACACTGCTATCGTTGCCTACCGGACGGGAATTCCAGACACGGTAATTGCGCTGCTTACCGCCGGCGCAGAATGGGAAGAGGTAAGGCTTCAACCTAAATTGAACCTACTTGGTCCTCCCTCTCTTCCTTGCTCTGTTAATTAATGGGTCGTAGCTCGTTGTCGTCATTGCCTCTCTTGCCCAGGGCCGCCCCTCCTTAGCAGTAGGAAACATCATCGGGTCAGCCATCTCGAACATCCTTGGCGCCTTTTCGCTCGGGCTCTTGTTCCGTCCAAAGGGCTCGCACGTCAAGTTTGATAAGAGCTCCCGGATGTACTCGCTCTTCTTGCTTCTTATCACCACCTTTGTCACACCGATCACCTACTTCTCCCATAGGATCGTCTGGTTGGTGTGTGGTTCTATCCTGATTGCGCTCTTCGCGATCTACCTGATCTCCATAGGCTGGGCCATTAGCCGGGAAGGCTCACCGCGCCGGAATTTTCGGACGATGACCCTATAGCTTGGGCTGATGAGCTGCGAATGGCCTCATTCTGCGCTCCGAGAGCCGTTTCCTGGGAAACCCTATGAAATCTAGTATTTCAAGTATATCAAGTTTGGGGCATCATGGACTGACTTACTTGAAATGTATTGGGTGGTCAACTTACTTGACTGACTTGATATAACTTACTTGATACTTGAATTGATGTCAGCGCTGAATACGGTTGATAAGAATAACACGAGGGCATTATCTTTCCACGCGATTTGGTTTACCTATAGCAAGAAAAGACAAGTTAGTAAGTAAATTATAGCTAATAGAGTCAAGGCTTTCTACCTGGTTATCTGGGGTAGGGATGACTTTGATCTCGTTGAATTTGAATCCTGATTTCCCTGATTTATCGTTCTTTTTGGCATCGACGAGCTCCTTGCAGATGCCGCAGTTAGGGCGAGCTGTGCCTGTAGCACCGTGGCCGTGCTGACGAAGAGAGAGAAAGAGGTCCAGCGATGAGAAGAGGTTATCCATAAAGACGTGATATATCGAACTCGGCAGTAGGTTTATAGGGGCAATAACGACGCTCTGAGTCGCGTTCAACGCGATGAATTTATCCCCGTCGTCTGTGAGAACGTAGATAACTTCTTCAACCTTCTCAGCCTCGCTAACTTCCCTCTCTCGGCTGGCTTTTCCTCTTCTTCCTCCTCGGCCGCGGCCGCGGCGGCCGCCTCTCCCTCTTTGAGATACCGATTTCTTCCTCTTTGAACGTTCAACGCCAACAGGACCGTGTTCTGCATCGGGCTGGTGCCAAATCCACCGTAAAAATATACCTAACTGGGCCACAACCCATACCTTGAAGCCTGTATCAGTAGGCTTGCTGGGCACGTATGTGACCTCTGAGTTCCTCCTTGTATAGCGGATCATGCCCTCATCTACAGCGAGATGAGAGCCCGGCTCACAGAGCTGCGTTGTGGCATATTGTATGTGCTCAGACCACGGTTGTGCGCATTGAAAGACCTCAGGGAAGCTCTCATCATCAGTAAATTTGGTATGATCGAAGGGGCGAAGGTGACGATGAAGGAGTCGAAACCGGTCATATGTCATGAACTTGATGATAGATTGTTCAGGACGTTGCTCCCTCGGCTTAGGAGTCTTCCAATGGTCTTCAAATCGCAATTTCCTTATGGATTCTTATATAAATTAGGATCCCAAGTCAGATATATACTTCTGCGGCACATGTAGGCTTCCAGCCTTGCAGCCGTGACCGGTCTTTCAATTCATGGTCTCGGCTATCAATAACGCCCCTTTCCAGCAAGCTGTTGACCCAGCTGTTGGTATAGTGAACCCAGCTGTCGACTAGGGAAAGAGGCACAAAGTGTTGGAAGAGGTGTAGCGGCTCTTGGGGCAGCTGGTTGACCTTAAGCTCGCGCCTCTCCATATTGAATGGTTGGAAATTGAACCCTCGGTCTTCTGCGGGAGGAAAGTCGGGCCGCCAGGTGCTATCATACTCATGCTCCCGGCGGCTGTTATCCTCCCTGGTGAAGCTTTGGTCGTCATATGCATTGAGGTCCTCGGTAGGTATTGATTGAGAGCTCATTGATAACTTCAGAATGATTTGTATGATGTTTTTAGTGGGAATGATTGATGATGCATCGTCAGGTTCCCCGCATGTACCTATCATGCGACAGGGGTGATGTGGAGGGGAATACCTTCTGGAGCCTTAACACAATCGAGGGGATAGGCGCCGAAATCCCATCGTCTTCATTTAACACTATCGACGGTTCATAGTCCAAGTTATGGAAGCTATATATTAAACTATCTGCAGGCTGGGGTGTATTACAAGTCATTAGGGTGAGTTGTAACGGAGCCAGGGCTATCAAGGAGACACGAGTGCTTGCCGCCACGGGCTGGCCCCTCATACCCCATGATAGACCTCGATGACACCAACAGCAGATCTTTCAGATCCTGTTTCCTCATCACGCAATCCACTGGGTCCACTGGGTAGACTTAGGTCCTTCACCACCGCACTAGCGCTCAACTCACCGGGAATACAACCTAGCGGCGAACGTCGCTCCCTTGGAGTGGCTTCCCCACTATTAATCTCCACCTCGTGGCGCTGGTAAATCTTTAATGGCATCGCATACGTGTTGTTGACTCGCTCCTCGCTATCCAGCCGATGAAGGGTGCCTTGTGGGTGGGCCCTCACCGCAGAACGATGGCCATGACTGAAGTTAGACTGGAAACGTGTCGAGGGATTTGTTGAGCGCTTGTGAGAAGAACCGGAAAAAGACTTGAGGTTGAATAGACGACGCAGCAGTGTCCAGATATATGGCAGGTTGGCCGTGATCAGAGCCGTGGAAGATTCGCGGACGTACCAAAATGTCCAATTAGAGCCGAACGGTTCGTTGAAGCTGTAGAATTTATTGAGAATAGCAGACAAAATCTATTTCGAGCCAGATGTAAGCGCCAGAACCCCGGGTAATGCTTTGAATGATACACAGGGATACAAGGCATCCGAGAAGAGCCGCGTCGGGTTTCCAACTTACCGTGAATGCGCCGAGGCCAAAGACACCGCAGAGAACTGCTTTTCTCTTTACGGGCAACTGAGACTGCAGGAAGATAGGCATCGGGATGAGTATGATCATGATGTCGGAAGAGATGTTGAGCACGGCATTGGTGATCAAGTGGTTCGTGGCGGCGGAGCATTGGGCTAGGCGTTTCGGGTCAGCAGTTTGATGCAGATGGAATAACCAAGCAGGTGGGAGAACTGGTCTTCAACATACTGTTGTCGGGGGGCACAGCCCAATATTGGTTGAACGGTCGGCACCATACTCCAAGGTAGAGAATCTCCATCACGACAAACCCAACAACAACATAGCCCGCGACTATCTTGACAGCCAAGTTTTGGTTCAAACTCATCCTAGGGTTATGTTAGGTACAGCAATTCTTCGAAGTTGATTGTGGCAGCGGGATGACTGACGTCAGTCGATTGTACATGAACAGGAGGCAGATCTTCACTGTCCAGATGGTGAGGATCTGCATCTGCTCCACAACCAAGACCCATTTGGAGCCGATAATTCGTTCCTTGATGTTCTCCGGGGCGAGTTCGGTGTCGTCGTTCGGATCGATGAGATTGCTGCTGGTTCGTGAGATGACGCTCATGCCAATCATGAAAACCGTGTCGGTGATCTGGGGCAGGTTAGACATAGTCGCATCGGGTTGCCTAGTACAGGCGGCTGGGTTGGAATATCGTTGACGGACCATGGCGAACATCATCAGGTAATCTTCGGTTTGGAACTTCTTAAACGAGCCGAAAAGAAACCGTCGAGATGTCCTTGAAGCAACAACCATAAGCACCACTCGATGAAGCATTTCAAAGGTCGGGGGAGAGTATTCCACGTACATCCTGGCGATGACAATCACCCATGTCACCGCATACCAAGTCCATATCTCTGCTATGAAGGCCGACATGGTTGGATGGGAAATTCACGCCTCCATCCGTGGCGGGGAACATAGGCATCGGATCGAAACATGGGAGAGGGCCGAAGTTGTCCAAGAGTTAAGAGAGTTGAAGATAGAGCGGAATGGCTCAGTGCCTCCGCCAAAGTAGTACTCTTGCCAAGACCACAGTCAGCCCACTTCGGCCCAGTATTCCGAGTAAGTCCACCTGGGGGCCCCGGATGATGGTGTGACTGACTGCTGTATACAGTGCAGTGCAGGGCAAGAGGCTAGAGGCAAGAGGGTCTTCAGCAAGCCACTTCATGCTACCTCTTTCTGTAACTGTTCGTTGGTGACAGGAAAAGTCAGGTCCCCGACTCGGCAGGGTCTCAGCCATGTCTCAGCCGTGCACGTTGTGTGGCATGTACGTCGTTGCCACGGCGATCTCTGTACATCCTTCAAGACGACAAGCCCGGAATATGCCGACCCAGAGTTTGCGGGACAGTGCGCCAGTCCGGCGGCTTGCGCCATGACGATTAGCCACCAGGAGGTCAGTGGCGCTGGCCCTTGCTCGGTTGCTGAAGGAGTGGCAGAAATCGTGGCATGATGCGCGTGATACGAATCGCGCGAGAGGCCAATGGTATGGATCCCCGACTCATCAATTCATCATCCATGAGGAAGGGAGAACCATGAACCTGGCAACACCATGCAGGGGCATACCGAAATCTAGTCTCGGCTGCAACCTCCCCCAACATTGTGTCCGGCCGGTATTGCAACTGATGATACTGAGGATATCCTGGCAGATACGAGGGGGATTCTCCTCATATCCAGTACCGTCCCCAGATTTCGTAGTCTTCCTTTGTGCCCCGAAACTGAAAGTGCACCTATGTCACGTCCTGGAATCCTTCTTTGACCTGCGGGGCCTTATGTCGCGATGCAAAACCGGGCCAACTTCGGGAGGCCCTGCCTCGATTCTAGATTCATCGATCTATTGAGGAGGGCGTACGGCATCCTTGTGTTCGCACAATCCAGAAACGCGGCTAGCTCTTCGACCGGGGCATCATGGGGGTTGCGGGGACAGGGTACCCTGATTGATTCGTTCGTACCTCAGGGGTTTGAGGTATTTCCAGTAGAAGGTGCTCTTCCCGACTCCCGGTGCTCCACAAAATAAGACGATGTGAAAGGACGCTAATGTAACTTTAAACTCAAAGTGGACTGAGGCAAATTCCCCAGACCTCAGGCACCAGTTAATGCCCGTGGTACTTGTGGGGGCCGCCAGTCCGGCGATTCCTCGTCTGCTCCCATCCCAAGAGTAATGCGCATCGTCACTCCTGACGACTCCCTCTCATGGCTAAGTTGAACTTGTCTGGCTGTTGGCAACGTTGACTGTGTTTTGACTACAACAACATAGCCCCTGATGTGGTTGCGTTGTCAGCTGCAGTGAACGGACACCGACTTGTAACTTGACTTTATGCAAACGCACGGTTGATGCACGGTTGTTCGGCGTGGGGAAGAGTCATGGATGTACCCATCCGTCCGTGCGGTTGAGGAAATGACACGGTACACAACAAAAAAACAGCCACAGCACCTCAGCTAGCCTATCCTCTGCTCATCTCGACAGCCTTCTCCCAGCCACTGAATCAGCGTGTGACCTCCTCATCCGTGATTTGAGGCTTGAAAATGGTTCTGTCCCGAGTATTGACATCTTTCAGGTCCTAGAAATCCTCCCAAACCCCGACAGCAAGACGCGCCGCGATGGCAGCACCGAGGGCTGTCGTTTCACGCATGCCTGGGCGATTGACAGGGACGCCAATGAGATCTGCCTGAGTCTGGACTCGTTGAGCTTGGGTTAGCCTCTGAGCCTTGGCATAGAGCCCGGGAGCTTGTACGTACCTGCATGATAAGATCCGAGTTGCACATGCCGCCATCCACAGCCAGCTCCGTTAAAGCATGACCACTGTCCTTCCCCATCTCCTAAGTGCGTGTTGCCCTCCGAAAAGGTACCCCGCCCCAGTGTTAGAAGCTTAACAGTTAGCTCGGGATTTCGGGGACTATTGAGCACTGAACTGTTAAGACCCTATGAGTAAGATACTTTCTTCTTCCCCAAAAGATAGAAGAGAATAAGGTACTGCCCTAAGTGAGACCTCTCATTGGTTCAATAGCCGAAAAGTAACATCTTCGGAGGGCAACACGCACTTAGGAGATAGATACATCTCTGTAAAGGCGGTGAAACCAGTTTCGCTAACAAGATCTCCTTTTCAGTGTAGAAGCAATTAGGTCGGGCCAGCCCCCTTGAACAGGTCTTGCACAGGCGTTAAAATAAGGACTGGTTTTCCATACAGAACAAGGCCAACTCTATTACGCCCTCGAAGGCAGCTATCTACACCTCTATTTCCTAACTGTTATACAAGAAAGAACCTCCTCGTCGCTCTTAACCATCTCCCACTGACTCCTTCGCCTCCGGATGCTTGGTTGCGTCCTCCGTCCGCTGGCACGTATCCCTGTAGTTCTTCCATTTCCCAGAGTAGCTGACTGACTGCGTGTCGGGGGCTGGGATGAGGGACCGGCCCGGCTACCGGCCCGTTGGCTCTCTTCCAGGGCAAGTCTAGCAAGCGTCGACTTGTTCCGACTCCCTGGTAGTCGACCTCGCCTGCGCCCTGACGCCTGGCTAGCTGGTTGGCTTGCTGGCTTACTGGCGGGTTGGATACTGGACTGGCTGCTTGTACCAATAGCTAGTCGCGTCGGAACAGCCTGTGTAGTATTCTTCGGCCTACCGCGGAGAGCAGTGGCGATCTTGGGGTCGAGGATCCGTCGATAGGGATCTCGAGAGGCTGACTCTCGCAGCCGCCACCGTGGATGGACGTCCCACTTAGTAAAAGGCGTGCCAGACCCTATCTTCGAGTAGATCTTATGGCAACAGGGGATACCCAGCTCTACCGATACTGAGCAGTCCTCACTACAATCCCCGAGAGGATCAGGGAACGGGTTCTTCCCTGTCGACATCGCTTTCCTTGCTAGCCGATATTGCTTTGTGATCAGTCCGAGGCCTTTGGACGAAATCGATGCTCGCAATTCACCTAGGTACTCAGAGCTCAAGCTGAGATACTCGCGGGCAGTTAGTACCTCGTCCTCTGCACTGGCATGGGTGAAGTCCCGCTCTTGGTCCCTTATCATATCCTGCATCGCCTCAACTAGCCGATATAGGTGGCTCATGCCATTGAGAAGGTAGCTCTTGACGTTGTTATTGCTTGCTTCTGTGCCAGAGGTGACGCGGATGCCGAAGTTGCGATACTCGCGGATGAAGCAGCGTGCCCACTAAGCCCTAATAGGCATGTAGGTTCTATGGAGATATCGCAGGATAGCCCGCTGGTCATTAAACTCCCGACAAAGGTTTACCCATGCCTTCTCGTGAGCCTCTTCAGTCTCGGCGAAGAGGACAAGCTTCCACATCATAAGAACCCCTCGATAGCTATGAGGGATAACCTCGGCTGCTGGCGCGTGGATGAACTGTCGGTCTTTGGGACTTAGATCTGCCTGTGTCTGCGGGGCAGGTGCCTCCCCGTCGCTGCTATCAAGACTGCTGCTGCTGCTATCGTGGCTGCAATCCTTAACCCACTTCTGCTTCGACCTGAGCAGGACGTTGGAATTGATGTGGTGGATGCAGAGCTGCTGCTGTGCCTCGGGGAACTGATCGTTTAGGGCGGCTTTCATCGAATCGTCGAAGTCGGTGATAATAACGTCTGGTTGTCGGATCGATTGCTGTTCTGTTAATTGCCGAATGCTTTCGGAAAGGAACTGGAACCATTCCCGTCATTCCCGTCTCTCGTTGTCGATTAAACCGAAGGCGGCATTGAAGACCGATCCCTAGGCAAGTCTGTCCCTGTTGCCTGGAACAACGGGAGCTTGAAGCGGTTGGTGTTATACGTGTTATCAAAGCTGATGAACCACTTCCACATCTGAAGACAGTAGGGGAAGGTCCAGACAAGGCCAAGAAGACGATTCGGATTATCGTCCGCCCACTTGACGAGATAGGGAATCTCCCTCTCGTCGAAGAGTTTGATGAGTGCCGCTGTAGGTGTATATCCATCGAATTTATCGCGGTTGATAAGAGACCTGGCGTTGTAGATATCCTTTCGTGTAAAGACAGACTCGGGATGTTGCTCCTGGACGACAGCCCGTACATCGCGAGCTCGGATTCCAACCCTGCGGCTTGTTGATTCAACGGTAGCCCTAATAGGCGTAGTGAGCCTCCTATGGGAGGGATGGGCAGATGGTCCGATGCTACGCCCGTGGTTATGCTGGCTGTGTTTGGGGTTTGAGTGCTGTCGTAAAAGCCACTTATCCTCCTCTAACGCCTCTGCAACGACTATCCACTTATAACCATACTTCCGGGACTTGCGCTGTCGGATCCCTACGCCTTCAGTAGGTCTGGGTTCTCCGAATCGATCGCATTGGAATGAATATCTGATCTTCCGGCCTTTATATGAGTAGGCATTCCGTCGAATAATACCAAACCCATGAGCCTTTGCGAAGGCATTCACCCAGTTGAAGAGAACCTCGGCGGATGGTGCTGCATCGCCTGGGATTGGTGGATTTGGGATAGGGTCTGGGGTAGGCGACGAGGACTGCTGGAAAGGGGAAGATTTGATTGCCTATGGGGGTGATGGTGCCTGGGGAGATTGGATAGATAGCCCTCGAGGCGGAGAGTATGGCGGAGGGGATTCGTAGGCATCTGAGTTGAGTGGTGACCAACCCTATCTCTCTCGCCATTGGCGTACTCGTTCGTACGACCGGGCAAGTTCAATAGTCAGTCTCTTCTCCTCCCCGATAACCTCGCGTACTAACTTCAAGGCGGATTTAAAGTCGGCCCTTGTTGCAGTTGGGGGCCGTTGGGTAGATTGTGGTGGAGAGGAGGATAGTAGTAGATCGGTTTTAGGGCCTGGTATGGGTATTCTAACTCGCTGCGATCGTGTTCGTCCGGGTGGGAAATTATTCGAAAGGTATATCTCGTGATCGAAACGGAGCTCCCATGGTGGCTCATGGAGCCCCTGCGATCCATGAGGCCGTGGAAAGCTTGAAAAGGTTTGTGGATAAGATGCGAAGAGATTTCTAAGCGCATCTTCGTCGCCGATACCGTAGTACTGGTCGATACTTGTCGCGGTGCTGGTAGCTGATTGTGGTCTATCCGTAAGTAGTGGTGGGCTGAACCTGGCTGGTCGAGCCTGTCGCTGTCGTTTTCGAGGACGTGATTGATCGCTCGGGCTAGGCCTTCGGGTTCGGCGTCTCGAATTGCTCTCTGAGCGATGAGGAGGCTCGGATTGGAACATAATGAACGTTTTTATCGTCAAGGGCTGGGAGACTAGCAATGGATAGCTAATCACCTGATGGAGACCGTCGCGTCAGTCACTAAGGCCCTGATCATGAACAGGGGTCAAAATGAACCCGGTTTTCAGGTGAGACATCCTATCGCATAAAATTAGCGCAGCCACCGTCTTGTACCCAAAACCCCGTCATATTCATAGCTATTCCTCAATGGGCGATGGCCCTGACCGCCTTCCCCACCTGTCAGAAGGTCATAGTGAAGTCATCACGGCTATGATATTGAGAAGGTAAACACATCGCCTTTGGAGCTCGATTTGAACGCCTTTGGACACGATTTTCGAGAAGAAGAGAGTCATCCCTGTATCCTCCATAGAAAATACACCTAATTCGAAGAGATGCCGCTCTCAAAAGCCCGTCGGAAGTCCAAGAAGCGGTCCCAGTTGCCACCGACTACACAGGAAGCATCACAGCCGCCGCCCACGCACCCTGACGATCCTAGCACGCAGTTAGTCGCGTCAGAGCCTCGCAATAGCCGGGGTTGGAGGTGGTCTGACGAGCAGACTTTGTACTTCCTTGAGAGACTGCTGGAAGCCCGGCGGAACGGCGACCTGAATATCAATAAGAAAGGAGCGTACAGGGATGTATTGGTGAGCTTTATCCCTAGCTTTAAAGCAAGGTGGAGGAACCAAAGCTGGTCTTATGAGACGATGAAGAACAAGCTGCGGAACCTGAAGGACTTTTGGCGTGCTTTTCGTGAAGCTTATGATCTATCGGGAAGGGGATATAATGAGAGGACTGGACGCGTTGATCTTAGCCGGGAGAATAAGAAGAAGATAGAGCAAAGATTCCCGCAGCAGGGCCATAAAGCTGTGACGGAGGGACTGCTTATTGGTCGGTACATCACGATGGACTCGTGGGAGGAGATATTCACAGACGACCCGCCAGCAGGTCGTCTCATCACTGCAGCGAATGATGAGACAGTCTGGGTGGCCCATGACCCGAGAGGCACGGCGGAGGGCGATGACGAGGATATCGTGATGACTAACGACGATGATGAGGAAGTCGAGGAGGACGAGGACGACGAGGACGATAAGGAGGGCGACGACGAAGTGAATGATCTGCCGCAGAGTCAGCTTCCTGATTCTTTGCAACTTCCTGATTCTCTGATTCCTGATACTCCGCGTGGGGAAGAGTCCTCATCGTCGCCGGCTATGATGTCTTCGACGTCTATAGGAGGGTTAACTCCTTCTTCATCGCAGCTACAGCGGCGACAGCGCAGCGCTATATCAGAGTATCAGACGCCTTCCTCAGCGGCAACGAGGAAGAAGAAGCAGAAAAGTGAGGGACCGATCACAGCGGCGGAGTTGAAGGAGCTGCTTCACGATGATTCTCAGAGGAGCTTATCCGTCACGTCACGGGCAGCCGGGTCAGAAGACCTAGAGAAAGCAGTCACCAACTGCCTGGAGGTTATTGGAGAGTCGAAAGGCATGACTTATGCCGTGAGGGCGATCTCATTGTTCAAAGAAGTGAGGAATGCGGTGATATGGAATGGGCTAGGTTCGAAGGAGGTGAAGGAAGCTTAGGTTAAGAGCCAACTTGGCCCGGCAGAATAAGGCTGTGCAGTTATTGTGCTTGGAAGACGAAGCTCGGTAGTATTTCATCTGTTGAGGTAGCTTTTCCCTAGCAAATTGACCCCGATTTGAATGCCTCATTACCAACTGCAGTCAAGCTATCACAAGCCCGATTTTACAGCTTCAAATTACCCCTCACCGCCTTCAGCCGCGCTGCCGGCCCTCTCTTTGTTCACTTTCCTCAACCTCATCGCTTCCACCGCCCTCGCCGCCTTCTTCACTATCACCACCTTCCTCGCCTCGGCCGCTCTCACGGCGCTGCTGATTTCTGGCCTCCTGCTGTTCTTCTTCTCTTCTTCTTCTTAATATAATATTATATTCCCGCCAAGTCATGTCAGCGATCTCACTACGCAGCCCGGTCGGGGACTGCGCCGGCACGAAGTCATCCGCACGCCTCTTGGCCGCCTCCATCGCTTCCCGGGCGAGAGGGAAGTTATTCAGGTATATCAGAAGGTCAAGATCACGCTCGCCGGGCTCTATGCCATCTGCTAAGAGGAAATTCCACAGACCCGTGACTGCAAGCATAATACGATGCTGGTCTCTGATGGAGTATTCTGCAGCACTGTGTCTCACGATTTTGAACTTCCTCTTGACCCGGCCAAAGATCTGCTCGACGATCACGCGAAGCTGGGCGTGACGAAGGTTATATATCTCTTCCGGGCGCTGTGGCCGTCGAGCAGCTGCTTCCCAGTCTTGAAGATGGTATCTCGTTTCTGGGAATGGAATCAGGATGCCTCTGCTGGAGCCAAAGCCGGCATCAGCAACATAGAATCGTGCTGATGGGATTCGCAGGTCAATAGTCTTTGCTATACGTATGAGCGAGGAGTCGTTGATAGATCCCTCAGCGCCCACGAGCACGTATACAAAGAATCCCTCGAAGTTGACTGCTGCGAGGATATTTTGTGAGATATTATTCTTCCTTGACCAATATCTCCTTTGTTGCCGACGAGGAACAAAAGCAGGTATATGACATCCATCTATAGCACCGACGGCACCGTTGAATGCCCTCCTTTTCGGGGATAACTCCACGAAAGTCGATAGATCGAGAAGATGACTTGTTGGCTGCACAACGAAGCGTACATGCAGTCGCCGGAGAGGTTCAATAAGTTCATGAAATATATTCGAGACCGTTCCCTGACTGACACAGAAGCGAAAGGCGGTATTTCTCTGCGGCTCCCCATACGCAAAGATCCACAGCATAATCATCAACTTCTGCTCGAGAGACATACGCCTGCTATCATGAGCAGCAGTATTAATCCGCAACCACCGACAGAGGGCCTGAAATAGGGCGTGTGGCATGCGAAATAGGTGCTTGAACATATCATCGTCCCCGCCGAGCAGCCACGAGGCGTAGTCTCTTGCAAGATGCGTATTTGCGCGTGGACGGCGGCGGCGGCAGCCTCGCCAAGTTGGTCTCTCATCGCCGATGACACTAAGGAAGCGCAGTACGATGAGAACCCTATGGCGGTTAGTGATGACTTCATCTTTTATTGCTAACTGACGAAGATGCTCCTCATCGTCAAGGAGACCGTCATCATCGATCAGGTGAGTAATTTCCTCGTTTTCCTCGTCTTCAGATGTCATTTCTGATGATAAATAGGAATGTGAATAGCTTCCAATCACCCCCTCTCGCCTGATTCAAAATGAATCACGAAAATCGGTGTGATCGTCATACCTCCTGCCTCCACGGGCAACCCGAAGCCCGCGGCAGGTCCCGGCTAGCGTGATACATGACGATGACGATCCTTGTGCGCAGAGATGCAATTGGGACGGTCAATTCTTATATCCCCCGCTGGGAGTGGTGCCAGATCGAGGAAAGCGTGTCCCCTCATTCATCTAACAGGAAAATTTGAAGCATGATTCATTTTGACCCCTGTTCATGATCAGGGCCTAAGGGATGAAAACTCTAGGTACAAATTAGCGCTGTCGGCAGAACCAGGATGTGCTAACAAAGAGGGTCCTATCCAATGTTACAAAAGCCATGCCCGTATAAGAGCCATGCCCGTGTAGCCAAAATGTCATGCCCGTATAGCAATTCCCATCTCGAATGCCAAGGCGCTCCGTAGGTGCCACGGAAGCGAACAGAACGAAGGGACTGACTTCCCAGCCCTCGTCGTGACTTGCTTGGAGGCTTAAGACCGCTCAGGAGATGGCATCAGGTGTCGTGCTTGACTCCTCCGGTGAGGTCATAGTGATGCCACGATCCTATAGCGCCCGCGGGTTGAGCACAATATCCTTGGGTATTGTAGTTGACGCTCGATCATATCCCCTCAATTGTCGAAAGGCTCCCGAAAGTACCTTGCCCCACATGACCCCTGTCACATGACAGGTACATGAGGGGAACCTGAAGATGCATCATTAACCATTCTCGCCAAAATCGTCATACAAATCATTTCAAAGTTATCTATGAGTTCTCAATCAATACCAGGCGAGGCCCTGAATGCATATGACGACCAAAGCTTCAACAGGGAGGATAACAGCTGCTGGGAGCATGAGTATGGCCGGTCAGCAGCAATAAAAGGAGGCATCAATCAAGGCGGGGATGTAAGCAGTGTGATGTCGCGATTTGTAACTCAAAATATTGTTGGGACCTCCATCATGGCTTAATTTAGGTAGGGAATAATGTACCTTTCATTCTTGCATTTTAATTGGGCAGACATCCCTGGAGTGACCTGGCGGGAGCCTTTCGACAATTGAGGGGATGATACGATGAGTCGCTCACAAATCAGTGGCGTGATTTCCACCAAAGCAACCATATGACCTAAGAGTGAGTGAAACATACATCTTGGACGAGAATCACTGACCGAAGTCAGAGTTCAGGCGTCCACGTCGGCTGCCGGCCAAGCCCGAACATCGCTGCTGAGTAAGGGCAGCCACATCGGACTGGGCTAGACAAACCAAACGGTGCTGAACAACCCCGCAATGTTCCTAGCTAAGGATAAACGAGCGGGTTGTCCACCGGCCAACACGAGGTCAATCCCTCACCTTCCAGCTCAAAGCTAGAGATCAACGCATCGTCGTCATGACAACAAGCATTTACAGTGAGGCTGCAGCCTTGCAGACCTTGATAGAGGGTACGTCTGCTGTCCCCGGCTAGGTTCCCGAGCTCAACCCCCCCAGCGAACCTGCGGGTGTTATACCCAATGCACCAAATGGAGGTCGTGACATACAAGGGCGACGACGGTCAGCTCTATGCTTGCGTAGTCGGGGTGCCGAGTCAGCGCGAGTGGTACGTGGGAGAGCTCGAGATTCTGCGCAAGGGGGAGCCTGGAGATTCACCATGGGGTTTCAGGCACTCGCTGGAGAGTATTTTCCGCAAAACTCAGGAGCTATTGGGGGCTCAACTACAGAGACAAGGTCGCGGGGGGAGTTAAACCTCGACTCTATGTCAGACAATTGGCTCCACAGGGATCATTGATGGCACCAGTCAATTTATGAGAATTATCTGAAGAACAAAGGAAATTGAACAGCCGTGTGTTCGGGCACAGCTATTTAAGCTCATGTCGTTAGGACTGGAATCCTTGATGCGACAAGTTGGATGTGAAACCGGATACACGACGCCAAAGTACGGGCCGCGTTTCATATCCGGTCGCATGAACCGAGTGGTGATATGCGATACTATCCGAGCAGCGAGATGGTGGGTGTGTGGCAGGCAGCAACGCCCCATCCTCGTGAGCAAATGAGTGGCCACCCGCCCAAGGACCAGTGTTGCGAATAATATAAACAATACGTATATTGGCAATATGGAAGCCTCGCAATATTATTGTATTGCCAAGTGGTGCATATTGTATTAGGCCATATGACATTGGCCTATATTGTATTGTATTGCCAAGAACCCAATATATTGCCAGTGTGACAATACATCCCATTATATTGCACGTGATCTGGGTTATTTGTCGCATATCAGCCTGTCGCACACGCGGCATAGCCCACCGGATTATTTCCGGAATTCCACTCGGAATTTCCGTTCCACACGGATTTCCGTCTTCTATATAAGACAGCAACGTCTTTCTCTTTTGTATAGTACATTTGCCCCTTAGATAATTCTCATCAATTGACTGGTGCCATCAATGATCCCTGTGGAGCCAATTGTCTGACATTATTCTACTGCGGCAGCTAAAGTACATCACCTTGAAACTCTCGTATCCCAAACCATGACTTCAGGCACTCCAGTGCTTCGACTACATCACTCCCAAGCCGATTTCGACGATCTGTAATGGTTATCTTGGCCCCAGAGAAGAGTCGTTCGGGCTCAGCAGACATTGCGGGAATTGACAGTATGTCCACCGCCATTTTACTCAGGTTTGGGTAGTTTTTCTGCTGTGTCTCCTCTAGCCACCATGCAAGGGCGCTTGTGAACCCGTAAACCCGTTCAGACTTGCAATAACGTTCATATTCGTCCGTGACGAGTGACGGCTGCAGGTGCTTGTTCCTCCAGTTCAAGAACTCGTTCGTGGTCGTCGATGGGACCTCGCAGAGAGGAAGAGGTGATTCCACGGGTTTATAGTCGTTCCACAGCGTCTCCATCAACTTCTTTGACGACTCAACCCACTCCTTTTTCCAGTTCTCCTGTATGTAGTGCCATTTATGCGAAGGGTGGAGCACGATAGCGGCAACGTAGGCAGGCGATTCATCAGTGAGCCGGTAGTACTTGTCCAACTTGGCCCAGCCCGAGTTATACATTGGCGCCATTATCGGATCGTCAATATATGCCTCCTTCCCTGCTTCGAATTGTGCCAAAACGAAATCCATAGCCAAGAGGACGTTGTCGAGTGTTGCAAACGATGACTCGAGAGCCTTGGTCGTCATCTTCAGCTTCTCTAAGAAGGACTTGATTTTCTCCAAGATGATCCAGTCCTCTGAAGAGAGCTCGTCTCCAGCGCAATCTAATTCCATCCATTTGTTGAAATAGCCGTCAATCGCATCTCTGAGGTTCAGGGCCACTCGCAGCATGTTATACCACGAACTCCATCTTGCATCGTTGTCCCGTGCGAGCTTACGGTTATGGCTAATAGCAAGAGACTTTTGGCTGCGCTGGACACTTCGTTGGATGAAAACGACGAAGTTGTGAATCTTGCCAAGAGGCCCCTTCTTCCGCCACGCTTCAATATGTTTTAGTGTCACATTATGCACACCAGGATCGTCGAGTTCGAGCTTCTCATTATCGGTGACGAAGAGGAAGGCTTTGGCGGCGAGGTTGATAATATGGCCTTGGCAGCGGAGTCGGTGCACTTTGGGATCGTATTGGATGTCATATCGGCGTAGGAGGCCTGTGGTGTGAATGTTAGGGCATGCGAGAAAGAGTGAAGTTGTACTCACCAAGAGAAAGAGATCTCATCATTGTGTCGTTATTGCCGGCGTTGTCCATTACGAAATATCCAAGCTTGGATGCAAAGCCCCATTCGTCAACCACCTTCAAAATGGCCACAGCGAGATGAGAGCCGTCGTGCTCACTGTCGATGTCTTTCAACGCCAAAACATGGTGTTCCAGCTGGCCGTCTTCCGTGACATAGTGTGCGACTACGCCTAAGATGGCCAAAGAGTTGGGAGAAGTCCAAAGGTCGCAGCTGATGTGAATTCTTGACTTTGCCGACTGTATGCGCTGCTTGACCCTCTCTTTCTGGTCTTCATATTGGCACATAATCCATATCTTGACGGTATCATGCGTATCCGGAAGCCAAGTCTCGATATCGTCATTGATGTAGGCCAAGAGAGCTCGGAACTCTGGGCATTCCACGAGCCGAAATGGGAGAGAACAGGCCGTGATAAACAGCGCTGACCTCAATTCAAGTATCAAGTCAAGTATTTCAAGTAAGTCAAGTAAGTTGACGGCCCAATATATTTCAAGTAAGTAAGTTCATAATGCCTCAAACTTGATTTACTTGAAATACTATATTTTGTGGGTTTTCCTGTGCGACGGTCCTGGGAGTGCCGAGGCCATTCGGGGCTCGTCGGGCCCAAGGTGTAGGGTAATGAATTTGGTGTGGTACGGAATGTGGCCCAAGCTGATTGCACCAATGATAATCCAGGGACGCGGTAGGGGTGGCGCGGATTTGTTGTTTTGTTCGCCCGCGTGTTCGAGACGTGTCGCACCTGACTCAGAACCCAAGTCTGTGAGAAGCATCCACGATCCGCGATTCGCCAATGATCCGCAATGGCAGCACAACAGCAGTCGCTAGAAACGCTCCTGGGCATTAGCAGTCAGCGCAAATCACTGAAACAGCAACTTGACGCTGCGTCCATCAAGGCCGAATCTGGGAGAACGACTCTTGCTGACCTCCCAACGGTCCAGATCGGCTGCAAGAGGTATATACCAGAGGAGTATATTGCCAACAAGAATCGTAAAGGCCGGCGGAGCTGGATTCAAGCCCACGGATTCTTCCTCACGGAAGTCAGCCCTGATTTGCGGACATTGCAGACCTACTGGGCTTGCTCGAAATGTGATGAACGCGGGAAGAGCTCGTTATTCGTCGCGACAAACACCACGTCGTCAATTGAACATCTCCGAAGGTATATGACATGCGTATGAGTCCGACATCTACTCTTTTTCCAGCGCCTTACTGGATATAGGTCACATATGATCACTGAGGCGGACGGCAATGCGGACGAAGATTCGTCTCGCGCTGACAGTCAACCCCCTTCGAAACGGCGCTGCCTGGAGCTTCCTACTGCAAGATCCAATGTTAATAAAGCGAAGGAGCTGACGGTCGGCTGAATCGTTACTGCTAATCTTCCTTTCACGGCGCCGTCGAATCCGTATTTGCGACGAATGCTCGACTTATACGATGCGTCATTGGCGAAAGAGGTGCCGTGGAGCCGGCAGTCGGTGCGTGATACCATGCGGAAATTATTCGAGGTAAAGAAGGGAGCAATATCGAGTCAATTGGAGAAGGCAGTCACAAAGATTAGCTTTAGCTTTGACATGTGGACTTCTCCAAACCGGTACGCTTTCCTTGGCCTCCACGCTCACTATCTCAACGCCTCTTATCAAGTCTAATCGCGACTTCTTGCCCTGCGCCGTGTGTGGGAGCTCATTCCGGAGATAACCAAGCAACGACAATATATGACATCTTCGGCGAGTACGGGATACGAGATCGGATTGGCGCGGGTCTCTGCGACAATGTCTCGTCCAATGACACATGCTTGGCGAGCCTCTATCGTCAACTTTCTCCTGCGATGGCCGAGGAGGATATTAGAAACAATCGAACACGGTGCTTTGGGCATATTGTCAACCTTGCAGCTCGAGCGTTCCTCTGGGGGAAAGACCCTGACTCGTTTGAGCGAGAAGCCTTCACCGAGGCGGCTTTCCAAGTTGAAGAGCGTGAGCTTCGACTTTGGCGGAAACGGGGAGCAGTGGGCAAGCTGCATAACATCGTCCGGTTCGTCAGGGCTTCTCCGCAACGGCGAGAGTTGATGAAATCTCTGGCATGCAGCCAGCGCGATGAAGACGATTATCACCTCTTTGAGGAGGACCGAGCTGCCATCGATCTCGAACTGATGCAGAACAATGAAACCAGATGGAATTCGACGTTTCTGATGATCCAGCGTGCCATTCACAAACGAGAGCAGATTGACCATTTCATCACATATCTCGACACGAAGGCAGCAGAGCCCCGACAACGGGTGCCTGTCCAATATCATCTTTCACCCCAGGACTGGTTTCTCTTGGCGGAGATACAGAGTCTACTAAAACCACTCTACGAAATCACCATAAGGTGCCAGGGTTGGGCTAAACAAGGCCGTTACGGCGCCTTGTGGGAAGTGATGATCGGAATGGAATATTTGCTCAACTTCTTCGAGGAGCAGAAGCTGATATTCTCGCCCCCGGATGGTACTACTAATGAGCTATAGATTGCCAGAGCCTCGACAACCACGAATACGGCTTTCTAATTCACATTCGCTTTTCTTATGTCTATTTTGCTAATACTTTCGCAGGATTTAGTACACCACGAGCTGACCAGGGTCGCGGACGCGAGAAACACTTGCCACAGCACACCCGGGACGAATATACCTACCGGTGCATTCTCGCAAGCTGAGAATTTTGATGATGACCACCGACGATGCATACAAATCTCTATCAATAACTGTTGGTCAAAGCTTGATGAGTATTACAGTCTACTTGGCCAATCGCCACTTTGCCCGGCTGCCGTTATTCTTCATCCGCGCTGGAACGTGTCTTGGCTTGAGGCGAACTGGACTAGCCACGAGCAACTAGTGTGGCTACGGGATGCTAAGAACAGTGTCCGGGAATTCTTTGAACTACAGTATCCCCGTAAGGAGCAGTCTGAGGCAGCGAGGACAGTGATAGGAAAAGCGATGCGGCAAGACGAGCCCAGTCAATTCGACCAGTGGATGCAGAGCTGCGATCGGTACATGATGGAGGAAGAAGATGAGCTTGGAGTTTATATGAGGCAAGGGCCAGTCCGGCGAGAGAACTTGAACCCCATTCTATGGTGGAAGGATCACCAAGAAGAATATCCACGTCTGAGCAACTTTGCCCTCGACATCCTGGCAATTCCTGCCATGTCTGTCGATCCTGAGCGGACGTTTAGTGTCACAAAGTTGACAGTAAGCTCGCAAAGGCACAGCTTAAGCCCCGAGATAATAGAGGAAATACAGTGCCTACGGAATTGGCTAGGCCATCAAGCGATCACTGTGGGCGAGGTCGTCAGCTTTGGTGGGGACCTGATGGATTGGGATGGAGGGGAGACGTGAGAATATTAATAGCTTCATCCTGGCCTCAGGTCAGCGCTTTCAATTCAAGTATATCAATTCAATTCAAGTTAAGTAAGTTCACGGACGATTTTATTTCAAGTAATCAAGTTACACCCCCGAACTTGACTTACTTGAATTGAAGTCAGCGCTGGCTTTGACTGCTCTCGAAGATCCTGTGGGACCTGCATATGGTCAATGTTGCCCAAGCTCGCGATATCTCATTCTCATACTTGCGGAGGTGGTCAGCTGCTGAACTGGTAGCAGCAGCGGCGAAGAACTCGGGCTGGCCCTTCGCGTCGCACAAACGACAGGCCCAGTAAGGGTTCAACGGGCTGCCGTTAGCGTCAACTTCAACAAGAAAGAATCCATGGCGCTTGATCCAGCTCTTCCGTCCCTTCGAGCCCTTTCGAGACAAGGACTCTTCCAAAACATATCGTTTGTTCCTCCATACAGCTTGCGGGAGATCTGCAACGGTAGGATGATCTGGCAATGCCGTCTGCGTCGTCGATTCAAACTGACTCGCCAAGTTCCTCGGCGGTCAGAGAAGAGCAAAGGCGGAGGGTGGAGAAGGAAGCATGATGCCGTGGGGTTCCGTTGGGTTGGGCGTCCATCAGAGCTGGCTGGCACGCGTCGAGAGAAGTAAACAAACTGCCAAAGACGCGGTCTGATGATGTGGGGGCAAAGAGCAGGGAAATTAAGAAGCTACTTTGTCCCTAGCGCATTTAGAGTGATGTCTGAAGGTAGCTCACTAATAGCGACTGTGTGCAATGGCTCTGATTGGCCAGGCCACTAACCGGATTCTGTCACTCAACAGGTTCCGGGTAAGTTCACTCAGCAGCCCAGCCGGTTGGACCTTAACCTCATATCACGTATCAAATATATCAAATGGCATTTCAAATTCGGGATTTTGTATTTGTTTGATTTGAAATAAGATTTTGGCATATTTGATTGATTTATTTGGCAGTTTGTTTGATTGCATTTGATTTATGGGCAGTGCTGTGGGGGAAACTCAGGCCGGCATGTATTATCAGCCGCTTGCTCACAGCTGCTGTTTTCTGCTGTTATGAAACTATTGTCATCATAGATATTGACTGCCAGTATCTTAGGAGGTATCTTTCGGGAGGGCATTGCAATGAGCAAAATGAATTTTGTGTGATTTTAGCTGTGAAGGGTCTGAGAGGGGTTTTTGGGTTCCCCGCAGGTACCGTCACGATGACAGGGTAAACAGGGGGTGATGTGGGGCGAGGTACGGAATGGAGGTTTATGACAGCCGATGGGATAGCTCAATCTCTCTGTCGAGTCCATGGCTGTTCTAGACTTGCTGCATCGACCCACGACTACACTACTCTTTGCGGCTGTCCAACAAAAGCTGACGGAGGTGTCCGGCAGTTGGAGACGGTGACGCCAAATGATACCGGTATTGCACTTTTATGCTGGGCTGTTTGGTCAAGTGCAGTCCCGTTCCCTCCAGGGTTAAAAAGACCAAGTGCTCTTTTCTTCAAGGTTGAAAGATCAAGTATTCAATCTCATCAATACAAGCAACTGCACATTGCACTAAAGCCGACAATGAGTGGCATCGATTATGATGTTGACTCTGGGTTCCTGTACTGGGACCAAGAAAATCAAGACACTCTGGCCCGGGATACCTCCCAGGTAAATACTTTACACCTTCCGACACTCGACGTCGTGTCCGAAATCTTCCCGCTCCACTTTTCTGAAATCCTCCTTTGACGTCCAACCACTGACATGCCATCAGCTACCCCTTGCTTCGACTCTAGATCAAGTTGCCCTTCTAGGATGCCTTCACAATTTCCCACCAAAAACTCACGCGCCATTATCCCCAGCCGTCCTCACTAATAATGTCTGGAGTGCGATGGAATCGCCGATATCCGACGCCTCCACCGGCGATGTCAATACGGCACTCGAAACTCCTCTTCTCCTACCAAGTGACGTTTCCGGCTTTTCGTACACGGCAGACATTCTCTATCCCCAGATCGACGGCAATGATCAGCCACTCGAAAGACTGCACCAAAGCAAGACTCTTGGCACGAGGAAGACGGATGCCGAGACAAACAGTGTGACGTCTTCCCCGACAGGGGAACCTTCTCCCCCTCAACCCCCAGCCGACAACGACGTTAATCGCGACAAAAACAGCAGCAAAAGACGGCCTGATACCAAGCTTCGTTCAGCGTCCCGCAAGCCCAAAGCCCTGACACGCAGGCAGCCACCCGTTCCGAAAAAAGTTTTGCACGCACGAGAGTGCCACAACAGTGTCGAGAAGCGGTATCGAACACGGCTCAAGCTACACTTTGAGAGCCTGCTTGCTGCGATACAAGCGCCGCGTGCCACGGGCGTCGGCCCTGACTACCAAGGTTCGGCTATCCCGGGCCATTGCGTCAGCAGAGGCGAGGTTCTGGACGGCGCAAGGCAGCGCATTTTGGCCTTGGAGAGGGAAAACAAGCAGTTGGCGATGGGGAATGATCAGCTACTGAAGGATATGGCAGCGCTGCGGCAGACCTTCCGCACGGTCAGAACAATGTGACTTGCTATGGAGCTTACTGCGTGCGAGGACATAATTCACCTATATGTCTTGGGGCGTTCAAGCCCATCTCAATAAAGCGGTCGCTGAAGGCACCTTCGGTAATGCGTCAAGTTTCTATGTTATGACGCAGCGCATGTTATCTTATCCCCCTACTTTGTGGATTTACCAGCACCCTGTTGCGCCGTAAGATCGTCAAATCCCCCACTGGATGTTACCGAGGCCGCACTCGGAGATAGCCACTGACCCTTCATAGCTCTACGGTGTACGTGTGTCATCTGATCCTGTTCTACACTCATAGAGGAATTGACAGCTGTTTAACGTCATGGGATTTAACGTAGGGACCCCACCTTTGGCCACCACCCCCCTTTGGCCAGTGGAAATTGCCTCAACACCAAAATTCACACATCACGTAAATCAGCTATTTCTCAACGAAAAATAATGCAATTAATTTAGTTGAACCTGGAATACACTCTGTAGACCTTGCTCTTTCCTCTCTGCTGCTTTGATGGAATTCTCTTGTAATTTGGGCGCCTCACGGTCGCGGTATTTCGTAGGTGCTTTCGCCGCCTCATAATGAGCGTACGCAATTTCCTCGATGCGCGCAAACCTCTCGTTAGGGTCATAATCAACGGCCTTCTTGCCGGTGGGCTTCTGCGACTCCAGCTCGTCCTCTAGGAAGTCAATTCTCTGCTTCTGGCTGGCGATAATGCTATTTAAATGAGTGATTTGCTTGGCGTTCTGGTTGATCAGATGTCGGGCTTCACGTTTGACACCGCCATCGCTATTCCGGGCCTGATCCAGCCGTCTTTTGACATCCCTCTCGTTCTTCGGCGTACAGAGATTATCGCGAGCTAGCGACTTCTGCTTTTTTGGTGTTGATGGTGTCAAATCCGGCGGGGAGGGCGCTTGGTATTGACAACCTGCTTCATCGGCTTCTCAACGTCGACAGGATAAATTCCTGAGCCCCGGAATGAGTGTCGGACATTCCTCTCGTTCAGGGCTTTCTTTCGAGCTATCTCATAAGAGTATATGAAGCGTCGTTTTTGAATGGGAGACCTGGCTGCGAAGGTGGCGTACTTCTCAGTCTCCTGGTGAAAAAATCGCTTAAGAACCGCAAAGACACCAACGTCGAGAGGTTGTGTGGCATGAGACGAGTGTGGCGGCAAGTAGAGAAGCTGTACCTTATTTAACCAAGCCAGGAACATTATCTCTACCGTCACATGAGAGCTATGGCCGTCGAGAATAAGGAGTCGCCATTTCCCGGGAGCAGGCTCTGTTTCCGGCAGAAACACCTCGACGAACCATTTCCTGAAGACCAGGCTATTTGACCAGCCCGTAGGTGTGCAGTCGTACTTCCAATCCGGCCACGGAGGGTTAAACCACTGGCCCTGAAGGTTCTGACCGGCGAAAATCACCACCGGCGTCGTACTGGTGCCACAAGCTGAAATACACTCGATTATCGAGACCCAGGTACGAGAATCGCTCTTTGAGACGGTTGAGAAGGATGTAAAGGAGGTCCCTACAACCCTTCCGGCCTCAGTCTCCCCTTCAGCAACTCCATGTTCGTCGACATTATGCAAGGTAGTCCAGTCGATATCTTTATCCTCAATCTGGTGCTCCAGGAGTCGAAAAAAGCGCTGTAACTGCTCCTCCGTAGTCTCATTCGCTCGTACGGCGTCTGTAGATCGTGATGGCTTCATTTTGATATCCTTATGGCGCGCAATAAAGCGGTTGACCCAGTTATGGCCGACGTGTTCGTCTCGTCCATCGTGCTTGAGTATGAGGTCCGCAAACTTGCGTATATTTGCCTTGCTTTGGCCGCGGCCAGCAGCTTCTTCGTTTAGAATCCAATTGACTAGATTCTTCTCTTGGTCCGGATTCAACTTTTGAGCCGGAATTTGAGCATCGCGAGCGTTGGTGCCGCCTTTTTTGCGGTTGCGAAGACTCCCGCGTGAGATGGCGTGCGTAGAAGCAACTTGCACGAGCGGAGCGTGTTTAAGGTCTTTGAGAGCGCAAGAAATTCGATATTCACGTTCTTTGTCCATTTCCGATTATCGTGATATATTTTTGAGCTTCATACGATATAAAATGACAATTCTGTGGCCGACTCAATTATTCGCATTGCCAAGCATGAAGTCTATGATGATGTGGCTAAAGGGGGGGTGATGGCCAAAGGTGGGGTCCCTACGTTATCAGATTTGCTTGCAATTTGGTGCGTCGATGTTAACCGAAGAGGAACCGGGGAAATTTTTTGGGACTTGACCTTTGATGCGAAAGAGGTACTTCCCACACTAACGGTTTTACGCCTAGTTTACAACTAAATCTGGTGCTGTCTCGCGTTTTTGTGACTCTCTCGCAATTTTGTGGCCAACTAAGCTTGCTTAGTTGGTTCGCCTCGGAGCTTCTTCTGTCACGAGCCCGAATTCTCTGATGGGTCTGATTGGATGTGTGTATATTCTTGGTTTCGTCAGGACCCCGCTCTGAGTTCTGTTGGATACGCGATGGGGTAGGGGTGAATTCAGTAGATTGTGGGCCAGAAAATGATGATTTTATTGATTGAAGCCTTTTTTCATATTGTTGTTGCTCGCTTCGTCATCGTGCGGGGGCGTTGGCCCATTCTTGATGTTTTCACCGCCACAAGCCACACATTGTTATAACGAGGAGCAAACTCCCTTCTATCCGCACACAGGCGCCAATCTAACAAGTTCCTGTACATCCTTATGTATGTATGTATGTATGTATGTATATTTTTCGTCCGGGAGGCCGTGAGGCCTCAGAAGTCTCCTAAGGGAGCACAGGACGTGCTGAGCTACGGGAGTCTATCTATGATCTAACCATATAGTGTCCCCTATCCAGCATATAATCGGCACAAATGGCGCTTTATATCGAGCCTGTTACCCGTCAGCGGGCGGTCCAGGCACGGCTAGTGAATAGTAGCCGCGGGGCAGCTCATGACTAGGATAGTCATGGTGGGGGGCTGTGGTTGAGGATGGCCGCAGCCAGACAGAGAGCGTTGCGGCTCCCTGTCTGGCCAAGCCTATGTAATAGAAAGAGGTAACAAAAGAAGAGAAAAGAGAATAAAGGAGGGGGCAGACGCCACTGCATCTCAGGTTGGCCCCTGTCTAGTAGCGAGGGCAGATCCTATCAAAGAAGGCGCTTATCTTGGCCAGCTTGACGAACTTATCAAAGTCTTTTCCTAATGCCAGATTCACTGCCGTATTCGGCGATGGAGCGAGCCTCGCTCGCTTCCGTGGCGGTACCTTTCTGCAGTAGAAGATATGGTCAGGTGTTTTGCGTCGATTGCATGAGCAGACCACTCGTGCTTCAGTATGGTTGAACCTCTCGTGATATGCGGCAAAATCCCCGTGAAGGGACCTTGCAGCGAGTAAGTGGTGCAAGACTGTACGCGGGAGTGAGAGCTCCGGCGGGCAGGCTATTGTCGCCTTGAGATTCAATCTCTTGTACTGCTCAGGGGAGGCGGAGGGCCACCAGGTTCTGAATGCTTCTTTTGATTTCTGCCTCGCGATTCTTCGCAGGTAGGCCAGCGTGGGTCGCGCGCCCTCGGGCTCGGGCAGCGAGGATGCTGCTTTTGCTAGTTTATCGGCTTGTTCGTTACCGGGGATTTTGGTGTGACCGGGTACCCAGCGCACTTGAGTGGCCCTATGGGATGTTACTAGGGACTGGAACTCGAGAAAGACTTCCTGGGAGGAGTCTGATGGTGTGCCCCGCAGGCATGTAGCGGCAGCGAGGTTGTCTAGGCAGATGAAGATGTCTCGGGTTGCTGATTCCTGCAGGTGTAGGGCGGCTTTCAAGCCTTCCAATGCCCCTGTGGCTTCGGCATCAAAGACCTCAGCCGGTCCGAGTCGTCCTGATCCATCAAGGATCGGGAGGCTATTTTGGTGGATAGTATAGCCATAGCTGGCGGCTCCATCCGAGGATAGAGAGCCATCTGAGTATACGACCAGGGTGAGCGGGTCGAGCGTCTGGGCCCAATGAAGGAAGGCACCAGCTGTCTCTTCTTTCGATGCTATCTGCAGCGGCGTCATTTGCTCATCGCTAAAGCGTTTCTGGATGAGCTTTGGTCGTGTGCAGGGTGCGAGGAGCTCGTCGGTGCGTCGAAGACGTGTCCTGAAGCTGCTCTCTGGCGGTGCTTGGTATTTTCGCTTGATAAGGTCGTGGTAAGTAGGTTGGCGGGGTAGGCATGTTCGGCTCGCCAGGGGTGAGCCACATCAAGCGACTTAAGTCGTGCTGAGAAGCGGAGCTGCCGTGCTTCAAGAAGCTGGGCGACTGGTGGTATCCCGCATTCTCGGTGGAGGGCGGTAATAGGTGTTGTCTTCCAGACAGGTAGGATAGCCCTCATGGATTGGTTCATGGCCTCGGTCATTCTCTGCATGAGGTGCTGGTTGTTCGATGGTACGTCTTTGGTAGGCTGGTTCCACCGCGGCCGGTCTACGCCTGGGTACCACGCCTCGGCGCCATGGAGCAGCACTGGCTCGACGCATGCTCTTACGGCGCTTCGCACGGCGCTCGGCAGCGGGCCGTGTTTCGTGTTGGCGAGCCCTCGCAAGTGATGGGCCACTACCTTCGCTTTTGCTGCCCACTTTTCTACGTGGACTCGGAATGACAGTCTACTGTCAAGCCAGATGCCCAGCCAGCGCAGGGCCGATTCGGGCTGTTTCACGACGTCACCGTGGCGTATCGCCGGGGAGGACCTGAGTTTGCTGCGAGAGAAGTGCATGACTTCGGTCTTTTCGGGGTCGAAGGAGACACCGTTTGCCGCGCCCCAGCGGATCATTTCTTCGATGGACGCAGACGCCGCAGCGGTGGTCTCGTCGACCGTGTCACCTGTGAACAGGATGGCTGTGTCGTCTGCGTAGCCGAAGCGGCTTTGGGGGTTGCTTAGACGGTAGATAGGCTCCGTATAGAGCAGAAACAGTATCGGCGATACCGGCGAACCCTGAGGGAGGCCACACTGGAGGGGAGAGGAAGCGGTGACGGTGTCTTGGTACCTGACACGCGCAGATCGGCCGCCCATGAAAGATCCAGCCCATCTGGCCAGATGATCGGGCCAGCCTTGTTCGCGTAGGCGCAGAACCAGCCTGTTGCGCATGACGGTGTCGAACGCGCCTTGGATGTCCATCGTGACCAATGTGGCCACCTTCTTGCGTGCGAATGCTTCTTCGATGTCGTGGATCAATGCAGTCACCAGGTCCGTTGCAGACCTCTTCGGGAGTGCCCCGGCCTGTTGCGGGTGGAGGACTTGGTAGTGGATGGCTGCCCATGCTAGCCGGCGTGCAATTAGTCGTTCTAGCCCTTTGCCGAGGCAGGAGAGCAGTGAGATGGGCCGCCACGCCCGCGGCTTCGTGAGGTCCCTTCGTCCCGGTTTCGCAATCATGACCACCTCCGCCTCCCTAAATGGTTCTGGGTGATGGCCTATAGTGAGGCATGCCTGAAATAGGCGGCGGACGTGCGTCCCGATGATATGCCACACGGCCTCGAGGAGCTTGACTGTGATGTTGTCTGATCCTGGGGAAGTGTTTCCCGTATGGAGGGTCGCGTACTGCGCCTCTTCCAGGGAGATTTCTAGTGGGAATGGTATCGATCTAGGATGGTGCACCTCGATCCAGGGGTCCTGGATATCGTCTTCTGCGGTTCGTCGCTCTAACGCAGCCCGGCGGAGTGCGTTTGCCTTGTCTATCTGGGTTTCGTAAACGACGTCGCCAACCTGCAGTGGTGGTGGTTGGAAGGCCCCTGGGGACTTTAGCCATCGCACTGCTTTGAAGACAGAGCTACTATCCGAGAAGCTGTCGATGAGGTTCCGCCAGTAGAGTCTTTTTGCTCGGCGGACGACACGGTGGAAGCCTCGTTTGGCAAATTGGACTTCTTGGTTAAACCCGAGGGGGTAGAGTCTTCTTATGGCGCGGAATTCGGCCGCGGCGCTGGCGCATTCTTCGGTCCACCAGGGTGCAGTACGCGCTCCCTTCCGCGAAGGTCGGCCGGCCGCTCTTGCCGCCGATGTTAGGAGGTTCACAAGCCTCGAGGCGAGCTCGTCAAGCTCTGATGGGGACGAGTCTGCGAGGGGATTTGTGCAGCTCCGAGCTCTACGATTTCGACAAAGCGTTTGAGCTCGTCTTCTGTTGTCACGCGGATCCGGCCCGGTTGCATCGGGACCGGTGTTATGTCGGGGAGGGTGAGCTTGAGTGTGAAGTGATCAGAGCTGGTCGCGAGATGGTCCTCGATTGCGGCTTCAGCCAGTGGTATATTAGTAAAGGCGAGGTCGATGGTGTTTCCATGTGGGTTTGTCGGGATATCTGGGGTATTCAGTAGGCTTAGATCGTTTTCCGAGGCCCAGGAGGCGATGTCTTGTCCCCGGTTGGTAGCCTGCCCGGTCTGCCAGGTATGATGTCTGGCGTTGAAGTCGCCAGCAACGAGACAGCGCTCCGGGACAGGCCATCGTAGCAGATTGTTCAGTGCGTCCTTCTCGTCGCTCTGGCGGTAGAAGTTGACCATGGTCACTTCGTTGACCCTGAGCCAAAGAGTGTCTCGGGTCTGAAAGGGCCGGATCTGGTCCGCTAGGAGCCTTGGGTCCCGTCGGACATACGTCATAACTCTGGGTCGAGTGTCGTTGCTGTTCCATGTGTCGACTGGCGCGAATGTGTCGTACGCCGGGTGTGTTTTGGTGATGCATTGCAAGCTTGTGAAGGCCGTCCATGGTTCCTGTAGGAGGACGACGTCGTATCGTTCGGAATCGGCTAGTGCCAGGGCGCAATCGTGGGCCGGGGGGATCTTACCGACGTTGGCCTGAAAGATCCTGAGTGGCTGTCTATCCTTCTTTAGTGTTTGCAGATATCTATTCCTGGTCATGAGGACGGGTGATGAGGACTATGCGGCGTTTCCTTGGTGAGCCAGGTCTGGGATGCTCCGGTTCCTCCTCTACTTCGGAGGTTGTAGCCACCATTATGCATGAGGGCGCTCTTGATGCGGTTGGGCTAGATGCGTGGGCGTCCAGCTGTTCTTGCGGTGTATCGGTGTCGCGTTGCGGTTCTGGGTTGCGCTGACGGTACGTCTCAGCACCTATCGTCCGGATATGTTCTCTCTGCTCCCTATTTAGTCGGCGAAAGACGCCGTGCACTTTCCTCGGTCGAGCCGGACACTTGTGGAAGTTGGCCCGGTGGGGGCCCGAGCAGTTGGCGCACTGCTCTGCTGCGACACAGTCATCCAGGGCGTGGCCCGTCTTGCCGCATCGTTGACAGCGAGGCTGTCTACGGCACATCCGGATGGGATGGTAGTCCCAGCATGTTTCGCACTGTCTGGGGCGGTCGGTTTTGTCGAAAAATCTAGCCGGACGGCTGCCAAAGACAGACCAATATTTCCTGATTGGCTTTAGGAAAGACACAAGCAGGGTCTTGGTCAAGGGGTCTTCCGAGGCCTGTCGCGAGGGGCGCACGTCGACGGGCTTGAGCCCCGTCTGGATCTCTATCTCATCGCTGACAATACTGTCAACGTCAACCTCCTTGCCGTGGAAGTCAGTCAGTCTTCGGGGAAAGTCCGAGATCACATAGGTGAACCATGTCTTGTTAGTCTCTATGGCCGTGGCGCCCAGGTCCGCCGCCCACTCGGACTGCTTCTCTACGAGGTAGTCGCGGGTCTCAGGGTCGGCGGTCTGGACGGCCCATCCCGATCTGACGGGGAATACCTGCCGGATCTTGTTTGAGATGGCGCCGAGTTTTTCGCAGATGTGGGTCCGGATCGCGTAGCAACTCTGGGTCCGGGCCGGGGCGCTAGGTTCTAGGCGGATGAAGACGCGGAGGTCCTCGCGGGGTGGGGCGATAGTCGCCGGTCGTCCCTGGCAACGCGGGGCGTCAGATTGTTGTCGATGTTGTTGTTGTCGTTGGCGTTGGCGTTGGGGAGGCAGATGGCCGGGATCAGCCGCAGGAGGTGAGGCAGCGACGCTGCTGTACGTAGGCTTGGGGGTTGGTCCAGCACCGGAGAGCTCGCGGCTCCAGGAGTCTAGAAAGCTGTTGGCGAACTGTTGGGCGAATTGTCGTTCCGGTCCAGTGGTAAATTGTTGCGCAGCTTCTTCGAACTTGGCACAGAAGGCCTGGAAGACCGTCAGTTTGGCGTTATACTCCTCTACACGTTCGCGTGCGAGCCTATTGGCTGACTCGACAATAGAGACTGGTCGTTGTCCAGGAGGTGATGAGGGGGGGTCAGGGCGAGCTCCTTCCGTAGCTGCGGCAGTGGTGGTGGTGGCATTAAGTGGCGAGGACGGCGTTTGAGCCATGCGCCCGGGATCGGATGAGACACCAATTGGGCCGTTCACGATCGCGGGGCTGTTCTGCAAGAGAGCTGCACGGGCTCCTCGGTTCAGGTTGGCGGGGGTGTGGATACCCAGGTCAAAGGGATCCGGAGCAGCAGGCGGGTTCGGCGTAGACGATGCCATCGCCGCCGCGTGCGGCTGCGCAACGCGCAGGTTGGGACGTTTGGTGTGCGATTGTTAAGGATTAAGGTGTAGATAAGGTTACTTTCTTAACACTTGCATGCCAAGAAAGTGTGATTACAAGTGTGATTGAATGCCTGTACATCCTTATGCTGGTGTCATGATGTGTATTTAGGGTAGCAGGGCGTGTACATGGCGTGCCACTGCTATAGCAATATCCTTCTAGCTACTCCAGCATAAGGATGTACAGGAACTCAGAGCGGGGTCCTGACGAAACCAAGAACATACACACATCCAATCAGACCCATCAGAGAATTTGGGCTCGTCACAGCTGGAGTAGCTAGAAGGATATTGCTATAACACGTACACGCCCAATTATCCCAAATACACACCGTGACATCTTCCACATGAACCAACGGGTAGAAACCTCAACGATCACAGTTAGAGATGATCGTCAGATAAGTGTGAGAACGCCATATCTGCGGCTCTCAAGCCTATACCCTCTAAGAATTTAAATCCATCCGTCCTCCCGTCATGGTTCTCCGTATCCGATGGTCCTCCTCTTCATCGCGATGTAGCTGTTCCCCCGGCAATCTCACCGCATGGTCCAATGCGACCGGCAGCCCGCGATGCCGGCCACGCAGCATGACAAGGCACAAGACAAGCTTGCTGCTAGTGTGCCAGGCTCCGGAGAAGCTATACGCGTCCCTCGGGATTCCTACAGAGATCCCGACCGTGCCGTAAGCAGACACGACCTCGAAGATAATGTTGAACACGGAAAATGCCACCGGGTCTGCCATGAAGTACGAGGTCTCGATCGTGGTGATCACCAGGACTGCCAGCACCAGCCACCAGATGTCGTGAGCCAGCTGCCCGTGGATTTGCTGGCTGATGAAGCCGATGCGGCTGTTGCGTTTGCTGCTGCTGCCGCCCGGGCGGTTCGGTGTGGGACCGTTGTAGGACTTGTTGCTGCGCATTGCGGGCGGGGCGCCGACACCGTTCCACGTGAAGGTGCGCTGCAAGGCGTGCCCGATGTCGACGGCTGCGCTGGACCGGCTCAGTCGGCGGACGAGAGTTGGGGCCGTGGATAGCACGCCGTTGGTGTTGGAAGCGTGGATATGAGACTCGGAGTCGTGGCCATCAGCGGAGAACAGGGGGGCGGCGGCCTCGGGGTCGGCGTCGGACGTGGAAAACCCATCGCCACTGTAGATGCCGAGCGAGCGCTCCTCGTAAACATTGGAGTGGCGCATCGTGATAACGACGGGGTATACGGAGATGTACATCATGATAACATACAGCACCTGAAGGCCGATATAGACCTGGGAGATGGGCACGACGTAGAAACCACCAGACCTGACGGCTACGAGAGGTTGTTAGAATGTTGGTCGAGTCTCAGGAATAGTAGTGTGAGCGGCTTACCGAGGGCTTGGAACAGGCCGTCAAGGATGCGAGAGCCTGTGGGAATGCTCTCGATGACTGGATTTCCGATATTCATAATCTCAAATGCGACCCAATCAATGGAATTCAACCAGATGAGCATGAAGAGAAGCCACCAGGTAGGACGAGACGGGAATAGGTTCGTATAGACTCGGCGAGGGTACTTGAGAATAAACTCGAACGTGGCCTTGAGGCCATCATAGGCATCATCTTTGGTCACAGCCTTCAAGAGCTTGAGGCCAATCCATACAATAAGGCGGAGGAAGAGAGGGTATGCGGTATTGCCGGCCAGGATCATGAGCCCCATTGTGATGAGGACGAAGTAGGCGTTCTGGAATGGAATCATGTTCGCATCCAGGAGCGACATGCCCGAATTGTTGAAGGCTGAGACGCCGTTGAAGACGCCGAGCCACCACGGGTTGATGCCGTTCGCTTTTGCAGTGTCGGGCATGTTGTTGTTCATCCATGCTCCAAGCGCGACGCATCCCAGGAACTGCCACAGGAAGAAGTAGAGAGGCACCAAGACTGCAAGGGCTTTCAGGGCACGGTACTCGTACCCGCCAAGATTCTCACGCTCCTCGCTAGTGAGGCTATGAAACTGGCCATTGCGACTGGAGGAGCGGCTCCCAAGGAAATGCCGGATGCTGAGTTCAACCCTGTTCTGGTCCGCTGGTGTCTTGGCGGCGCCATTTCTCCGCGTAGGCCGACTCTCGTTGAAGTACGAAGTGCCAGTAGAAGTGGCATTGCTGCCTTCTGCCCTGTGCGGAGTGTCGACAAAGACAATGTGTCTGTCAGCAGTGTCAGGACTGCGCGGCTCCGGTCCCGCCGACGCCTCGGGTGGCTCCATGAGATCTAGATCGGGTAAAGACAATGCACGCCGAGATTTTGGCATCGCCTTGGCAACCTGCAGCCTGTCCGCATCAGGATCTAACTTGCTCTTCAACGCCCGACTACCTATCGCCGGTAAGGTCTGGTCGGGGACAGGGACGGTCTGTGCTTTGCGGAACGAGATGGCCTTCCGCAGCTTCGGCAGGGTTAGCAACATGCTGCTACCCCGTTGGCTGAGCCTGCGGACGCGCTCGGCACGCACAATATCGTCGAAGCGCTTCTCGAAGACGTGTTTGCGCGCCAAGACGGTCCACATGGAGACCCAGATCGTGCTACCCAGCATGATGAGGAGGAAGAGCATCGTCTGCTGCCAGGTCGTCAAGGCGCTGAGGTTGACCGTGTTCAACCCGGCCTCGGTCATGGCAGACACCACGAGGAACAGGCTGTCGGTGTAGCTGATTGGGGAGGCAGGGTCTGATGACCGCCAGAAGATGACGGAGCTGATGAGACACACGACGATGAAATAGGCATAGTGGATGGTGATGAAGTTCAACGGCGGCAAATACTTGCGCATCGAGAGAATCCGTGACACCCATGGATGGTCGTCGACGAAGTCATCCCAGCGCGACATTCTGCCCAAAAGCTGGGAAATATGTGGCATCACATTTGTTCAGGAAGGTTTGGCGCGTTCAGAAAGGAATGGAATGGAATCCATGAATGGATTTTAGTTCGTCCGGGGGGGATGATTAAATGAATTGAAATTTATTCCGCCCAGGAGGACTAACTTCATAGGGCTAAGCGCGCTAGGCTGTTTACGGTTCTTAAGTTTATCAGTTGCGTCCCCTCAGAAGCCCCACATTGTTCTGTTGGAGAAGTGGCATGCATGATGGTGTTACACAGGCAGCCACCTCAAGGGAAGATGTCTCACGATGATACAAGAATTGTCTGAACAGCGTTACAGACCTGTTGCAGGATCAGCAGATCTAGTATCTTGGCCTCGCCTCTTCAGATATAGAGACGAGGAGGGAGAACGAAGAACAAGAAGGAGATAACACATCTACAGATCAGTCACACACATGATCATGATCCTAAATCAATCATTCTCGCTCCTCCTCCATCTTCTGACTATCTGTCCCCATCATCATCTCCTCTGCTGTGCGAAGACTACCGCTGAGTCACCCGCAAGGATCTAGCCCAATTGAGACCAGCGTGTTTTCCGTGACTTCGTGAAGCACTGCTCTCAGGAGGGGTGGCGAGTACCGGGAAGTTAATGCTCTATCTTAATATCGAGTCGACACTCTAAGATCAGTTAAGATACTAACTGCGGGGCGAGTGACCTGCTGTAGTCTTCGCACAGCAGAGGAGATACGAACACGCGTGTCTGACAAAACTCTGGGTCCGCACGGTTTTAGAATAGAACCCACTCTCACAACGAACCAAAGTACGATGATTAGCGGAATCGCTCTCTACTAAAGTTGCCACGAAAGTAGAGGTACCTCCATAACCTTGGCACTCATGCGTCATCCGGCTCGCATTTACTGCGCCACAATCTCCTCAGTGACAGTGAGGGATTTTCGCAGTTCCGGACCCCTACCTCGAATGCCAAGGTATCATGTCTTGGATCCTATTCCACATCAAGTTGATGCGGTTGTCATTCTGAGAACCGGACTCATGGACTTCTCTACCGGCGGCGCGAATCAACTTGGAGATGATGTTGGCGAGACGGATGTATTCCTGCCATCACCGGCCGGATCGATTCAAGTCTATCTGAACATTCACCGGTAGAGTCATTTGTCGCAACACAGATTTCAGACGAGCCGGGGTGCTAACAAGCATGAAATCTTACAGCATCAGGCGGTTGTTTCTTGCCTCTATCGGTAGGCTCGGTGCCTATGTGGAATCCTGGGGGTTTCCTCGCTAAAATGTAGATAGATGACTCGTACACAATCGAGAGTTTTCGCGAGCCTAGGCTGAATGCTTTGCTAGTTAGGCCTCTAGTAGATCGCCTTTATGATCCTGGAGATATCTCCATAGGTAAGATATCCTGGATAGCTCGTGAACCTTGATTTAACCTGGCTGAACTAGTTTACTGTTTGCTTGCCAACCGTGTTCATTTCTTATGTGAGCAGTCTGACTTGGCGCATCAAAGCGTCAATGCTGCCCGGGCTACCTTGTGCGAGCTGGCTGCTACTCAAATTCTCCGCCGTTTTCATGAGGCCAACCTGGGACAGACGGGGCTCCTTCTGCTCGCACGCATCCTTGTCGAGGGCTTCGACCCCTTTCAAGGTGCTCCGAGCGATCTCGAGGAGGAGTGGAGGCACATGCAGTGGCCTGTTCAGGAACGTGGTGGTCATGAAATGAAGCTCACGGCTCTTGAGCTCGCTATCGTATCTGAAAGCAAGTTCTTCATCAGCTCGGCCGCCTGCCATCGCGTTGTCGATGCCATTAACCGAGGCCAAATCACCTATACACCCTTGTCGTTCGTCGACATCCTCCCGGACCATTACAAGCATTTGCCCATCTCCATCTACAACGCCAAACAAGCTCGCTTGCTCGACCACCATCGCCTGATTGTTCCCCGTACCCGTGTCGTTATCGAGCTGGCTCAGTTCCTTGTTCTCTTGACTCTTTATGTCCTTACAATGGTCAACAGACATCAGGGATTCACTGTTTGGGAGCTGGTCTTTTGCGTCTACACTACTGGTTGGGTCTTGCAAGAGTTCGCAGCCACCATAGAGCATGGTTGGGAGCTTCACTCTCAAAGCTTATGGTCTTTCCTTGATGCCAGCTTCATAGCCATCTTTGGTGCGTACTTTGTTGCCAGGATATATGATTTAGGCAACGGCACTCTGGCTGACGGGTACGGTCTTCACGTCCTCTGTGTTGCGGCCCCGGTTCTTCTCTCGCGAGTTGCCTTCAACATCATGCCAGACAACGTCGTCTTCATATCACTTCACGCCGTCATGAAAGACTTTACACTTCTCACATTTCTGGCTTTCTGGTGTTTTACGGGTTTCCTGCTGGCTCTCCAATGGCTCCTAACTGCAGAGCAACTCCCAGACGAGGAGACACCTGGATGGCTCACTGTGACCAAGTGGCTCCTGTGGATCTGGTTTGGTCTCGATGGCGCCGGGATTGGAGAGTCTGCAAACTTTCACGTTATCCTAGGCCCTGTGCTCATGGTGGCCTTCGCCTTCTTAGGGAATACGCTATTCTTGACAATCCTAGTGGCCATGTTGACGAATACCTTTGGTCGAATTGTGGCCAACGAGAGCGCCGAAATCAGATTCCACAGAACGGTACTGATATTCGAGAGCGTTAAAAGCGACTCCATCTTTTCATACCCTCCTCCGCTTAACATTCTTGCGTTAATCACCCTACTCCCTCTCAAGTTCTTCGTTTCTAGCCGACGATTTCACACCATCAATGTATTCCTGATCCGGGTTCTCAACGCCCCAGTGCTGCTACTCATTAACGCACTTGAACGACGAATCCAAGATTCGCGGCCCCGAAACAAAAAGTCGTGGTTGGGCTGGCACTTTACCGGATTCTCTCCTCACGGAGATGTTCAAGCTGTGTTCAAGGCGGTCCCGCCATCATACATGTCTGACAAGATCAACCAGCTCGACCCTTTGGACGAAATTCCTGTTTTGGAGGCCGATGTAGTTGCCACATCCCAAGCAGATGTATCACGGGCGAGGTTGCGGAGGGCGATGATGCGAGATGCGTGAAATCATCGACTACGCCTGCTGCCCTTTATGTCACGTTCGCCCTCTGATTCCGATATCATGCTCTGTGGTAGGTTGGATGTGGCGATGAAAATGTCGGAAACCGGGCCCCTGGGGTCTGATATGGCGGAGCAACATGACCGCGAGTCAATGGGTTTGAAGAACGGAGAAAACGATGGGCTATATCGTTTGCTAATGGGGCTGATTCCGTGCTCGGGCTGAAAAAGAGAGGGATAACAACAACACATCATGATTCGTATGTTCTCGCTACGATCCAAACCTCAGTCTCAAAATGACAGCCCTGCAGCATGCACGATGAGCGAAGGGATTAGGTTTAAGACACTCCGAATGTCAACACATAGAAAATACCTGTAGCATGACTATTCACCTAGATCCACGAGGGTTGTAGGATTGAATGAGGGGATCTCATTCATGTACGGCCCCGTACACATACGGCCGGGCCTTAGTCAGCAATAACCCACTGTAACTCCTTTCCTCTCAGCGCCCTAAGGGCCCTATGACAAAAAATCAAAATCAATCTTTACAATCTTTACAATCTTTACAATCTTTACAATCCTTTTGAGGGACGTAGAGGCCGGTGCGACCGTGGGCGCGGTGCCGCGAAATGGACGCGACTGCCGACGAGATCCTGGTGCGAGGTGGAGATTCAATCACCGTGGCGCGTCGGTCCTCAAGACCTGTGAAGCCGACTGCAAAACTACAGGAAAGGCTACAGGCGATTGAGAAGAGGAGTGATACAGTGAAGAGGAACGGGTCACAACAGCCGCGGGATGGTGAAAATGAAGGCGAGACTGGATTGGCCGACGGGGCCAGAGAATCGCAGACGACGGAAGGCGCGACGGGCAACCACGCGTCGCCCATGCAGATCATGTTCCGAGCGATGCTCCAGGAGACGTCGGCCCATTTGATGAGTGAGCAGAGGAAGATGCTAGAGAGGCTCTGGGACGCGTTGATGGAGAACCAGCGAACGGCAACGCGGATGATGAGCGAGCAGCTGGAGATGATACGCCAACTCCAGCAGGAAATCCAGACGATCAAGGCCCAGGCAGCCGAGGAATCGAAGAAGGTGGACGAGCTCAGACGCTCGCACGAACAAGCCACCAGGCAGCTGAGGATAATGCGAGAGCAGACGAACGAGCAGCTCAAATCCATGCGTGAACAGGCTGCAAGAGACCTCGAGCAGATGCGAGAGCAAGTTATGAAGGAGCTGGGGAGAACACAACCCCAGACGGCAGAAGAGTTGAAACAAGTGAAGGAGGAAATGAAACAGGTGAAGGAACAGCTGAACACGATGGCCGACAGCATCTCTAGCAGTGCTCAGACGAGCCCACAGCCATCGTATGCCGACGTAGCCCGCACCCCGCCTACGAGCCAGCCAAGCAACGTCCGCACCTTATCGTCCATGCGCACGACCCCATCGTCATTCACGGATACCTTGTTTTGCACCATCGACACCTCGCGGGCCAGCGAAGAGGACAGAGGCAAGGCGCAAGTTGGAGAAGTTCGTCAAGCGATCGAAGAGAAGGTGCGGGTCAGGGAAGGCCAACACAGCTGGCGGTGCGCAGCCGTGGTGAAGGATGCGAGGAATCCAGACCGCATCAAGGTGGTGTGCCGAGACGAAGCAGAGGTGCAGCTCATCAGAGAGGTGGCGGAGAAGACGGTGGTCAAGGGCGCCAGAGTGCTCAGGGACCAGCTATACCCGGTCAAGGTCGACGGCGCAAACAGGACTGCGGTGCTGGACTCGTCCGGTAATGTGCTGCCAGGTGCGGCGGAGGCACTAGGGAAGGAAAACGAGGTGACGATCGCCAAGATGCACTGGCTCAGCGACAAGGTAAATGGTAAGATATACGGCTCGATGGTGATCTACGTCACCAAAGCGAGTGATGCGCGACGGCTGCTTGAAGAGAGGTATTTCCACCTTGCCGGAGAGTCGGCCAGCACCAACGTCTTTGAGCGGCGCCAAGGCCCGGCTCAGTGCTACAACTGCTGGGAGATTGGCCATAAGGCCTTCGCATGCAGCAAGGCGCAACGATGCGGCAAGTGCGCGGAGACGGGCCATCGACACCGAGACTGCCAGGCGGTCGAGCCAAAGTGCATTCTCTGTGGAGGGCCACACGAGTCGCTCAGCCGAAACTGTCGGATGCGACAACTGCATATGACCGATGGCCACTAACCTCCAGATCCTACAGCTCAACGTGCGGAAGAGAGATGTGGTGCAGCTGAGCATGATGAACGATAGGGACTTGCAGGACTATGCAGTACTGGCGGTGGCCGAGCCATACGCGCTGAACATCGATGGGACGCTGATGACGACACCGAACCACCACAGGAACTGGACGAGATTCGTACCATCAAAGAGACACGAGACGCAGTGGCCGATCCGGAGTATGCTCTGGATACGCAGCGATCTAGAAACTGAGCAGGTGCCCATCCCTTCGGCTGACCTGACCGGGGCGATACTTAGATGGCCCGACCGAGAAGTCTTGGTGGTGTCAGTGTACGTGGCAGGAAAAGATGAAGACGCTCTGCACACTACCATGAGACAGTTGCACACGACAATCACAAGTTTTCGCAACAGCACGGGGAAAAGAACGGACGTCATCCTGGCCGGTGACTTCAACCGCCACGACCAGCTCTGGGGAGGCGATGAGGTGACAGGCAGGAGGCAAGGCGAAGCGAGCCCGATCATCGACCTCATGGACGAGCACGGCCTACTCAGTCTCCTCCCGCGGGGGACGAAGACGTGGGAAGGACCCGGTGGGGAGAGTACGATCGACCTGATGCTCGCATCAGCTGAACTGGCAGACGAGATGGTTCACTGCGGGATCCATCCGACTGAACATGGATCAGACCACAGGGCCATCGAGACGGAATTTGATCTCACGACACCAGAGAGGATGGCGGGCTCGAGGCTGCTGTTCAAGAACGCACCATGGAACGCGATCAGGGCGAAAGTGCAAGACAAGCTGGCACCACTCCCGTGGGGCGGTGGAGTTCAAGAACAGACTGACAGGTTGATGGACGTGGTCCTAGACACGATCCACGAACTTGTCCCAAGAGCAAAGCCATCGCCGTACGCGAAGCGATGGTGGACGACAGATCTCACAAGGCTCCGAAGAAGTTACACGTTTTGGAGGAACCTAGCGAGGACCCGGCGTCGGGCTGGTCAGCGAATCGACAATTTGGAAACCCGAGCCAAAGAAGCAGCCAAGGAGTACCACGACGCCATCCGAAGGCAGAAGAAGGCACACTGGGAAGACTTCCTCGCCGACGGGACCAACATCTGGCAAGCTGCCAGGTACCTGAAGCCTGGAGACGAAACAAACGGCGACAAAGTGCCTCCGCTGAAAAGAACAAACGGGGCAACAACACAAGACAAGGCTGAACAGGCGGAGGAACTGCTCAACGCGTTCTTCCCACCACTACCGACCGACATAGAAGATGAAGGCCCACGGCCGCATCGCAGAGAAGTGGCCATGCCGAACCTGACGATGGGGGAGGTGGAGGAGAAAGTCATGGAGGCCAAGGCTTGGAAGGCACCCGGAGAGGACGGATTGCCGGCGATGGTGTGGAAGCAGCTGTGGCCGGTGGTGAAGGAGCGGGTACTACATCTGTTCCATACATCACTGGGCGAAGGACGACTGCCGGACCAGTGGCGGACTGCCAAGATCATTCCGCTCAAGAAGCCGGGCAAGGCTGACTACAGAATTGCAAAAGCGTGGAGGCCGATCTCGCTATTGTCGACGCTAGGCAAGATCCTCGAAGCAGTAGTGGCGGATCGCATCTCACACGCCGTCGAAACATACGGACTCCTGCCTACCAACCACTTCGGTGCGAGAAAGCGGCGGTCGGCAGAGCAGGCGCTGCTGCTCTTCCAGGAACAGGTCTACAAAGCATGGCGGAACCGCAAAGTGGTCAGCCTGGTCAGCTTCGACGTCAAGGGGGCCTATAACGGGGTGTTCAAGGACAGACTGTTGCAAAGATTGGAAGCACGGGGCATCCCTAAGGGGCTGGTGAGATGGATAGACGCATTCTGCTCGAGTCGCACGGCCACCATCACGGTAAACGGCTACACCTCTGCGCTACGGGAGCTGCCACAGGCTGGCCTTCCGCAAGGATCGCCACTGTCGCCCGTGCTCTTTCTCTTCTTCAACGCAGACCTGGTTCAGAGCAAGATAGACGCAAAGGGAGGCTCGATCGCATTCGTCGACGACTACTCAGCCTGGGTCACAGGCCCGACGGCGGAAGCGAACAGAGACGGAATACAGGCCATTATTGACCGCGCACTGAAATGGGAGAAGCGCAGCGGGGCGACATTTGAATGTGACAAGACGACCATCGTCCACTTCACACGCGTGGCCGAACGTACCAGCTGCACGCCGTTCATGGTCAAAGGGAAGGAGATCAAGCCGAAGCAGGAGGCCAAGATCCTGGGAGTGGTCATGGACGCGAAGCTCAGGTTCAAGAAACACATGGCCGAGGCGGCCACCAAAGGCCTCTCGGTAGCCATGTGCCTGAGGAGACTCAAGATGCTGTCCCCACGCACGGCTAGGCAGCTCTTCATCACGGCTGTGGCGCCGGCCATGGACTACGCCTCGGTCGTCTGGTCGCACGCACGTGGCGAGAAGGAACTGACCTGGCTCAACAGGGCTCAGAAGATGGGAGCACAGGCCATCACGGGAGCCTTTCGGACAGTGTCGCGGGCGGTCGCGGAAGCGGAGGCCGGTATCCAGACAGTAGACGGACGACACGCCCAAGCCGGCATGAAGCTGTACATCAACGTCCGGACGTTGCCAAAGACGCATCCGCTCGCAACGCTCAAAGTATCAGTGAGCCGGAGATACTTGTCACCGCTCAAGAGGTTGGCACTTGCATTTGAGAAGAGCGGAATCGAGCGAATGGAAACGATCCAAGCCTATGCAGTACCGCCGTGGCACAACCGAGTGTCACTGGTATGCGAGGCCGACCGTGAGGCGGCGATAGCAGCAGCTAACGATGCCAAAGATATCGTCATCGCGACCAGTGCCTCTGACAGAGAAGGGCTTGTAGCTATGGGAGGCTTCGTCACGCAAGAGTCAACTGGTCAAGTTGGTAGGATGGTGGCCAGGTACTCGGTCACCCTCGGGTCGCGAGACGACCAGAACCCGTACACGGCCGAACTGGAGGCAATAGCGATGGCGTTACGATGCATGCCTGACGGACTGCAATGTCGAGAGCTCACCGTGGTATCAAGCTGCCAGTCGTCACTGAAAGCGATCGCACGACCGCGACAGCAATCTGGCCAGACCACCATCCGACAGATCTACGAACACATCGAACGACTGGCGAGAGGAAACAACAGGGTCAAGATGATCTGGGCTCCGTCCCGAAACGACGGTTTCGCCATGGGCCGCAAGGCGAAGAGACAAGCCAAGAAAGCGACCAAAGCAGGATGCACCCCAGAGTCGCCGCCGTACCAGGCTCGGTCGACACGGACCAGGCTGGCGACGTCGCAATTGCGGCGGCAGCGGGCACTCCCCGACAAAGTAGGCGGCTACTCCAAGCGGATCGATCGAGCCCTACCAGGCGAACATACGAAAGCGCTATATGACGGCCTAAAGAGACGGGAAGCTGACGTGCTCTCGCAGCTCCGCACGGGAATGGCGAGGATCAACAGCTACCTGTGCAAGATAGGAACCGCCGAATCGGACATGTGTGAGTGCGGACGAGCACCAGAGACGATGGAACACTTTCTGTTCCGATGCACGAGATGGGAGACGGAGCGTGAAGTCATGCGACAAGCTGGACAAAGCATGATGGGAAACCTTTCCTACTTCCTTGGTGGGAAGTCAGCGTCGGACGGACCGAAATGGACACCTAACCTGAAGGCGGTGCGAGCGGCGGTAAAGTTTGCAATGGCGACGGGAAGACTGAGGTGAAAAAGGGAAACAGAACATGCTAAACACTAACACCACAGCTGACTACTAACATTGAACAGCCTCATGTTGACAGACCATGCTTCAGCTGCTGGGGATAGGATGCTGAACACTTGGAGAAATCGGTCTTCGAGCAGGCCTGTCAAGCAGAGTCAAGCAAGCGAGGCTGGAAAAGAGACGAGCTGGAAGGAAGAGTGGGGCTCTTTTGGGTGGTCTGGAGGAATAGCGGAGAAGCGAAGACAGCTTAGCGTAGCCACTGGCCCTATGAGATCCGTTCTCCCGGGCGTAATAAAAATACTACTACTACTACTAGCGTGTTTCTGGGCCCTTTGAGGCTGCTTCCATGTCGCATATCAAGCCCTGGCCCCACTAGTGCAGCTGCCTGCAGGGCAGCTGCTGCTGCCTAAACAGGCAACACTTTCATTTGTGTATAAAGAGCTGCACGACTCAACGCGTCTTGCCATTGAGTTCTTGCTCCTCAGATAATTCTCATCAATTGACTGGTGCCATCAATGATCCCTGTGGAGCCAATTGTCTGACGTTCCCCCAGGCAGAATCAATTTCATTCATTCATTCATTCAATGTGAGCTTCGGCCTTCAACAGCAGCCTTATCGCTAGAGTTTCTTCGTCTCCCAAAATCCAAGCACATCCAGGAACGAGCCCCGCTTCGGTCGCTTTGCTGATCCTAACTTCAAGCCGAGTTCTTCTTGCGTTCACCCCAAGCCAAGAAATCCATGAGGGAACTTCGCCTTGTTTCAGCGGCCGGGGGTGGAGTGTAGGCCATGACCTGGAGCTCAAGTTTTTCAAGGTGGCCCTCAACCTCGACGGCTGAGTACCCGCAGCTGGCAAAGCCGTTGCCTGAGTAAAACACGTAGCCGCTAAAAGGACTAGCCAAGGCGACGACAACTATTCCTTTCACTCGAGCGAGCTGCAAGCTATGTTTACAGAGGAGCTTTGCGTACCCTTTGCCCCTCCAGTGGGGATGTGTTATGACTGCATGGAGAAACATTAACCGCCCAGAACGGGTGAGGTAGTTTTGCTGGCTTTGTATGATGGCAGCCAGTAGCACGGTAATATTTTCCGCAACCTTGTGGTCGAGGGCGTATGGCAAGTCCAGAGCTTGATCGGATGAACCAAGGTCAGCAAGACATGCCAAATCGCATTTTTTTTTAGTTTTTTTTTTTTAAAAAAAAAAAAAAAAAAAAAAAAAAACCTCCTCGCATTACACCAATGAACTTCCTCGAGAATACGAGAAAGGGAAACCACGAGGGAAGGTCATTAGTAAATGAACATACTTTTGTGGATTTGGTTGGCGACATTGCACTGCTCGCCCTGTTCCTCGTCGATGGTCTGCCAAATTGCAAAGGAAACGACTTTACCAGTTTTCGGGGTCTCAGCCACGGCGAGAATCCAGCCTCCATCATCCGAATGAAGGCATTTCTTGAAAACATGCTCGACGTCCTTCTCGGCTGTCGCCCTCTGGGTGCGAGATGGAAAGCAATATTGCCAGAGAAGGTCGTTAGACAGGCCGGCGAGAGCGATTTCCTTCAAGGCGGGGATGTCTTCGTCGATTGCGAGTCGTACTTTCATGGATGCCCTGTTGATGAAGTTGCTTTTCTTTTCTTCTCTCTTTTCCTAAATAAATGCTGTTGAAGTTTTATAGTGTCTTGATGAGGGATATGTGTCCGATGGAGGGGTAGGCCAACGGTAATATCCGGAATGCCCTTCCGCAATCTGAGGCGAGGGAGACGACTCCAAAGGTGGCTTTCCGTGCCCGCATGGAAGTGGGTGACCAGAAAATGGGCCGGTGAGGGGTAGGCGGCCTCCTGAGATTACTTTACGGAGTGGGAAAGAATGTGACCTAAGAATCGCACACTGCAAAATGCAAGAGGCCAATCAGCTCGCAAGAGTATAGCTGCGAAGAACTACCGGTCACCTGTCCAAGCCGAAATATGCAGCACAGCTTGACCATGCCCGCTGGTCCCCCCCTCGCATCATCTCGCGCCACCACCATTCTCTTGGACAGGCAGAGGCCGCCTTGGCATGCCGAAGTTCTTCGATGGCGAAGCTGAAGGGGGCCGCCACGGCCTTGTCCCGTGGAGGACATAAAACACGAGACTCATAGAGGTGAGAGCACAGCCAAATCAGTCTCGTGCTTTTGTCCCCCGCTAGCTGGGACGGGCATGCTGCATCCGTCCAGGACATGTGATCCACATCTCCCTCGACGTCACCATGGCTTGTGCCCACTTTTTCCTCCAGCGCGATCCGGGGCCAGTTTGGTTCTCTTGTCAGAAGGGTTGCCAACGTCTCGCTGGTTTGGATGGGCAAAATAACCCTGCACCTCTCTCAACAATAAGCTCTAAGACTGCCGCTGCCACCTCCAGGCCGCAACATTGCCACTTGGGAGGTGGGATGCAGATGGAGCCCGATGGCCTGCCCAGGCCGGCCAATCCGTAGAGGCAAATATGCTCGCATTCCAGCATTTTTTTTTTTTTTTTTGGGAGGGCGTTTTACGAAGACTTGGTCCTTCACACCGCCTCCAACCGGGTCGAATTTACCCGAGGCCTCCAACAGGGCCCTGTTGGTAGAGGAAGCGTGGAGGCTGTATCCACCCTTGCCAGATCACCTAGCTGAAGAGTGATTAGCCTTGTTCCCCCTTTGAGGTAACTGGGGGAGGTCGAAACAAGCTTTGCTTGGCATTTTCGCATCGTCCTAGCCCAAAGCAGAAATCCGACACATCCCTCCCAATTTGCTAGGCCAGGAAGTTCACCGCGAGCCTGGCGGCACGCGCTTGGAAATTAAATCACTCACAGGATAAATCTGGGTGGCGGTTGACGTATGCTCTTGGCATGGCGTTGTTTCCATCAGATGAATTCGGTAGTTGTCGTTTGGGATCGCTAGAGAATGTTGTCACCTTTCCTTTTATCAAGGACACCAAGTAGCTCTGAATTGACCCTACCTGTCCCTGCTTTGATGTGTTTGAACTTTACTGATTCGTCAATGGCAGCCGGCCCGGTCGGAACCACCTCCTTCTCTGCCGAACACTCGGGGAGGAAACAATTTTCAGCTCTCGGCCGATGACATGAGCAATGGGGGAGCTACGCCTCCAAAGTCGGCATTGGACACGCTGGTCAGAGAGCTATTAGCGAGCCCGGAGAAGATGGCTGTCTTGCGACTTATGGTGAATCAGATAACATTTCCTTTGGAGACAGGCAGGACGAACCTAAACAAGGTCCGTGCCGACCTGGAGAGCCAAGGCTTGCCGGTTTCAGACTCCGGCTTATCGACCAGATGTGTCGAACTTAGTGTCTTCTGTGAGCAGGTAGGGGGCTCTATCTGATTTTATTTACTGTTCAAAGCGTCGCGGATCGTGAATTCTAACGCCTAACTACCCTTTCGTTTGCCTCCATAACATCCGTAGCGGGAGCCGCCAACTCGTCCGGGAATCTTATGAAACGATTTGGAGCTGGTGAGTTACTATTCTGAGCAGCTGTATCAGCGTTCGTCTCCGCACTACGGGGCGTCTGGCTGTCAGGAATGATAGTTCCACCGATGCGATAGATCGGGCCGCGGCGTTGCGGGGGTTCTCGAGAAAGATTCGGTGTCCTCTCCCGTCGTGATTCTCGGGTAACAGAGCGTGGTCGTCGCAGCGTGAGAGTGCTTACGCGGCTACCCAGGGCCAGCAGCACGTCCCCAGAGTTGCCTCGGTCGCCGCTAGGAGTCTCAATAGCCTGCGAGAGGGTGCGAGGGAGGTAGTACCCAAGCTTGCCCAGGGGAATGCTGAGTCCATGAACAATCTGAGGCCGTAGTAAGGAAAGTTAGCGAAAGAAAGTCCGTTTAGAAGGAGAAAACTGTTGCCATCCATTACACGTACAATACTGCAAATTGCAATGAACCAAATAACAGTCTCGACCACATCAGGGAGCTCTGCAACGTCAAAGCGAGGTTTGCCATCGCTAGTATTCAACGAGCCCAGGAAGTCCAAGGTGACGTAGAGGTAGAAAATGGCCGAAACGCCAACTGGGCCAAAGAACCCGACGAATATGGCTTGCCGGACCTCCTCAATTTGATGAATGTGCTTGTGGATAGCAAACACCCACGGCAAACGGCGCAAGAGCAAGATCAAAATTCCGAGAGCAACTAGGCGGTAAATCGGGATGACGTCGTTGTTAGCGAACTTGGTCCAGGGGCACACAGCTCCGTACCACATAAAGATGCTGACATTAAGCAACATGTCGATCGTTGGCTGTAGGGAATCGTCCATCGTTTCCTGACGGAACCAATCGTCCCAGGTAAAAGCGTTACCAGCAATGAAGCATGCAAGGACATCGTCGCTTCCAACCATGCCACAAGTGCCAGTGATGAAGAGAGCAAGAGAAATTGCGAAGACGAGGAAGCTCTCACGGTCGACATATTTGCGGGTTTCGGCCCAATGAAGCAGTTCTTTGGCAACCCAACCAACAACAGCACCATAGAGAGCACTGAGCAGGATTGTATATCCCCAGGTTTCTGCAAACCACAGCCCAATAGCTTTGCCTGCTCCGCCACCATAGTCCGTGGCTCCGGCGCCAACGTACTTGATAAGATAGAGAGCAAGAAAAAGGAAAGGATAGCCAAGGCCATCATTTGCACCTGACTCAGCAATGATAATCTGCTGCAAATCCTTGGGTATGTTGCTGTCAGCAAACTTGCCCTTGACAATAACTGATGACAGCACGGGATCTGTTGGCGTAACACACGAACCCACAGCCAGAGCATGGAAGAAAGGGAGGCCAGGAACGAGGCCCCAAACCAGAAGACTGGTCGCCAGCCACATAGCTGTCATGATGGGACCGAGGAGGATGGACAAGGGTTTCCATTCTTTGCGCAAGTAGCGGCTTGGCAGCTGGACACCAGCCAGGACCAATTGCACACCCAAGACCAGGCGAGAGAAACCGAGTGTCACCGCGTTGAGATTTTCATAGCTCCCGGCATACTCGAGCGGCTTGATGAAATTGGCTGCTGCCGGAGAAAAGATGACTCCAGCGACAAGCGAGATCACTGAGGCGAAGGTCAGTCTTCTGTCATACCGGAAGAAAAAAAAAATGATAGCCTAGGCTGGCCGGGCGTGGAGACGGACATGCTTCGGAAAGATAGAAATTTTCCTTGCACAAGAAAGACACAAGGCCAAACAGGGAAATCCAGCCTCCAAGCACACTCAGAACGATATTAAAGTTGGTGACTGCTAAAACGGGCATCTTGATCGGTGCCGCCGCGGTCTGCACGGAAACCTCCACGTTTTCCACGGTGGATCGTAGGGCTAGCGGACGATGGAGACTTGAAAGGGGTACCGGCTGGTGTGATTGAATGGTGATGATAATTGAAGCCGTTAGAAGTAATCTTTTCTTCGCGCCTGCGGTCCGCAAGAGTGGATTCGACAGAGATGGTGGATTATGAAAGAGACGGGCTTCGCAATTTTGGCGTGAAAAAGAAAGCAAAAGGGACCCTTGACTCGCAAAAAAACTACTTACCTGGGCATAAATGAGTATGGGCCCTTAGGTCACTTTCTTCTGCCAGCGCCTCATTAGATTCATATACTTGCTAATAGTCATAAAGCTGCCCCGCGGTACTTGGCCTCTAGTAGTAATTTATATATAACAGTAAGTATTTTGCGAGTCAAAGACCCCTTTTGCTGGTCAGCGTGCCCCCCCCCGTGGGAGCGGCAGCGACCACAGGGATGCCGGATTGGAGGCCCCACAAGTATTAGGCCTGGGGCATATGGCTATTAAGGCTGGAGACATTGTCACTTTACTTTGGGGAGTTCCTTCGCCTATAATTTTGCGGCCATGGGACGAGAGCATTGGTAGCGGCTTCACCTTTGTTGGAGATGCATGTGTCGATGAGATCATGTTATGGAGAGTTTCTCGAGACGTCGCCAGTGCGCGAGGACTTGGCACATCTATTGAACATCAATCAGAATAGCAGCGCCGGCAGAAACGGTCTGCGTTCACGAGGTCGTCATAATTGTCTAAATCGCACCTTGGGCTATTCAATTGGCCCTTCCGAGTGGCGTACAAGTGCTGTTTGGAGCTGTTGTTACTTCAGGCATATAGCAGAGTAGGTGTGCGATTTTGAACCCATGTGCAAGCCCGCCAGCTTAGATCACAGCCACAATATGCGCGGCTTGGCACGTGCGCTCACGGCAGGCGCTATGGCACCCTCGAAACTGGAGCACGCCTCTGAGGCCTTAGGGCTGGTAGTTGACGGATTCGCCCGCCCTCCATGTCTTCTCTTTCCTCCGCCACCAAATACATCCCGACGCCCGCAGCCCTTCAACCTGTCCGTCATCCGCGCTTATCTTGTCTCCTTGCCCCCCACTCGTCTCATGGCCCTCCCACATATCGGCCACCTCACCTGGCACCTGCAGTTATCCGCCTCGAGCTACCCTTGTCCGGAGCGAAGGCATGGAATGGCCGAGATGGCTGCCCCTGGCGTTCACCGCTGATAGCTAGCCCCCTGCGTCTCCCTTTTCAGTGATGCAAGTCGAGTCTGACAATCATCATTCTGTCATCCGAGTCTGTGATGGCCTCCAACCAACGCCCGCATGCCAACCTGCCGCATATTTGGCGCTAGCTTATCCTAGATAAGCTCTTCACTAAGGAGGCCGGTGGGCTGCATCGAGGTGACAGCTTGCTTCCATGCTACTGGACATGCTCTCTTCTCTCTGCGCCCGCTTGGACTGGCACCCAGTCTCCTATCCCTTCAGCGCATCGCCACCTCAAAAATAAAAGACTGCCCATCCAGGGCCCCCATCTTTCACTCCTGATGCCTCCCCTCCTCCAGATTCTTCTCCTGCTTCCGCGCCGTGCTCTGGTCACCATTAAAAGCTCCTGGTCACCGCGAGGTTGTGCTTGTGCTTTTCTGTCTCCATCTTTGTACGCCTGGCATGGTCCAACCCAAGATCAAGATCGAAGACAGCGCCCAGCAGATTGGGTCCGGTTCTACTGTTGATGAGCAGTCGGCATGGCAGCGACCTGATATCGGACCCAGCACCGGCATTGCCGGTGGCATCTACTATGGCCGCCGCCTGTCCCGCTCTACCAATGATCGCCGCAGCATCTCGCGTTCTCGCGCCAACGAATCCAAGCTGGATATCGAGGCCGGTGACGACTGGCGTCGGGATGACGGAAGGAAGAAGCAGGTCTTTAAGGGTAGAACACTTCTCTGGTCTGTATCGATGCCCAATTATTATGCTGCTAGGGGTCGCTGAATTTTGCCCTGCAGGCTGGCATACCAGTCTATTGGTGTCATCTACGGCGACATTGGAACTAGGTGCGTGCCATCGACCATTTCCGCCCAAGTCATGCTTAACGTTTCATCAGCCCTCTATACGTGTTCTCTTCGACATTCTCGGCGCCTCCGTCTAGAAACGACGTCGCCCAAGTGCTGTCACTCATCATATGGTCCCTAACTCTCATGGTCACCGCCAAATATGTCTTCATCATCCTCCATGCTGACAACGAGGGTGAGGGTGGCACCTTTAGCTGCTACTCTCTCCTCACCCGATACGTACGTCTCTTCCACTCAGGATCGGCCATCCCCCAGCTAAATAACCTTCCAAGGCAAACATCACCGACAGAGACCCTCGTGAAGAAGCAACACTTCGCATGGAACGCCACAACACCCAAGACGTCCGCCCTGCTACACGCAGCATCCGCACCAGTATCGAGAACAGCAAGTTCACTCGTGGTTTCTTGAAAACCATTGGCGTCTTGGCCGTCTCGATGGTCATAGCCGACGGCATCCTCACCCCCGCCCAGTCGGTCCTTGGCGCAATCCAGGGTCTATCGGTTGTTGAGCCCGATATCAAGACACCCACGATTGTCGGCACTACCTGTGGCATCCTCATTCTACTCTTCCTCATGCAACCCCTGGGGACAACCAAGCTTGCCTCTACTTTTGCACCCATCGTCATCGTCTGGCTCGGCTTCAACGGCTCATTTGGCATTTACAACCTCGTCAAGTATGACTGGACTGTCCTTAAGGCCTTCAGCCCCTCCTTTGCCATCCACTTCTTCGTCGAGCACAAGACCGAGGGATGGAGGATGCTGGGCGGCGTCCTGCTCGCTTTCACCGGTGTTGAGGCACTCTTCGCCGACCTCGGCGCGTTTAGCATGCGTGCGGTGCAGATGAGCTGGCTCTTGTGGGCATATCCGTGTCTGCTACTTGCGTACAGCGGCCAAGCCGCTAATATTTCTGTTACGCCCGAGAATTACTCGAACCCGTTTTTCAAAACAGTCCCCCCTGGGATGCTCTACCCGAGCCTGGTTCTTGCTGTGTTGGCTGCCATTGTTGCTTCGCAGGCCATCATTACAGCAACCTTTCAGGTAAGTCACCAGCTTGGCTTTACTCCTGACATATGCTGACGACCATCTCAGCTATCCAGCCAAATCATGAAGCTTTCGTATTGTCCGCAGATGAAGGTAGTCCATACCTCCAAGAAGTTTCACGGCCAGGTCTACGTCCCCTTCCTCAACTGGCTTCTCATGCTCGGCACCATCCTCGTCACCGCCGTGTACAACAACACCACCAGCTTGGGCCATGCCTATGGCGTATGCGTCATCTTTGTCACCTTCTTCGACACCCTCATGGTCACACTGGTTGCAATTCTGGTCTGGCGACTCCCGATATGGGTTGTGTTCTTGCCGGCCCTGACGTTTGCCACCCTCGACGGCTTGTATCTCTCGTCGGCCCTCAACAAGGTGCCTAACGGCGCGTGGTTCACGCTGCTCATCTCGGCGCTCATGGCCGGCATGTTCCTGCTGTGGAGGTTCGGCAAGGAGAACCAGTGGCGCGCCGAGGCGGAAGACCGCTTCCCGCCCAGCACTCTCGTCGTGAAGGACGGGAAGGGCAGGTTGGCGCTGACGCCCCGTTGGGGCAGCGACCTGCTCTCCTCCGTCAGGGGCTTCGGCATCTTCTTCGACAAGACCGGCATTCTCACCCCGAGCGTCTTCACCCACTTCGCCTCCAAGCTCGGCGCCCTGCCAGACGTCTCCGTCTTCTTCCACCTCCACCCCGTCGAGATTCCATCCGTCCCCGACGAAGAGCGCTACCACATCTCCCGCTTCGCCAGCATCCCGGGCTGCTACCGCCTCGTTGTCCGCCACGGCTTCATGGATGAGGTCGTCAGCCCGGACTTGGGTATGCTCATCTACGAACAGGTGCGCAAGTTCGTCGTACGCCAGGCCGCTGCCAAGTCCGCCGCCACGGGCGAGCAAGAGACCGCCACGTCGTCGGAATCCACGGGGGGTGCGGAGGGCCAGCTGGATCTCGTGGACGAGAGGGTAGCTGCGGAGCTGGCCAAACTGGATGGCGCATATGCGCAAAAGGTGCTGTATATTGTAGGAAAGGGGCAGATGCGGATCCGGACGGGAACGAGCATTTTGAGGAAGATTGGGTTGGGGACGTTTCTTTGGATCAGGGACAATACGCGCGCCAAGATTGCGAACCTGAGATTGGCGATGGAGAGGGTTGTTGAGGTGGGGTTTGTGAAGGAGATCTAGCTCACTCAGGTTTCACTTTCAGGGAGCTCAGCCACGGCTCGGATCTCTCGATACTCGGTTCCCCTGATATTTGACCAACCCATCCTGGTCTGAATCATCTCAAACCCTGCAATGTGACTACGTGGCGCTTATGATGTAACCCCCCTCCCCGTGCCCCGACATTAAATCAACTCTACCCCCGGTAAAGTGAGCGGGAGGTTAACTCAATTCTATGGATACTAGAGTTGATATTGTAATGAACTACTGGGCCGTTGATGTTTATTACCGAAATTTCGCTATTGGGATAAGATGTCTTTGGCAGATAGTAACGAATGGAGAGCCAATCTCTCTCTGCCTTCATATCTTCTAGCGCCTACACCTCGGGACTATCTTTCATCCAAACTATTATTCCCCTTACAACTTAGCCCGACAATACGGCCATAGTATCCTCCATGGGCTAGGGGGAAAGATACGCCCCCAGACTTTACCTCATCAGCACTCATTCCATAGGGGCAAGACGTGACTTACCCAAATATCACATAACAGGCACACATCAAGGCCCCTTTCAAACCACTCGTCCTCAGACTTGAGCTCCCTTCGTTGAGGATGAGCAAGTTCACTAACAGAACTGCCCCCACAAGCGTCACCATTTCAAAGACATTGAATGTTAGGCCCAAGTCTCGCTGTAGTACCCACCCCGCCATGACAGTCAGGGGGGTAACGCATAAGGAAATTTGGATGGATGAGCCAACAGCAACAGCAATAGCAAGGTCCAACTTGCCCCTGACCACCACTGTCACAACGGTGACGTATTCAGCGATATTTCCGACAATGGGGAGGATGATGAGACCGATGAGGGGCTCTGACAGGCCGCCGCCCTCGTGCGTGACGTCGTCGATGGTGCTCACGAGGAACTCGGCACACATCGACATGAGCACTGAAGTAATGATGAGTACGACCACGGAGGCCATCCTGTCACCCGTAGAGCCGTGCTGTTGCGGTTGGTCGTGTACAAAGTGGTCCATGTTCGCGCGATTATCCCTCAAGAGTTGAAAGGCCCTGACGTGCCGCCCCTCCCCGCTCATGGAGGAGTCTCGGCTGTGGTATCCCCGACTGGAGCTGAGCGAGAGTGACCGGGTGTGCCTGCGCGAACGACCTAGCGGTTGATACGAGCTTGGCCGAGTGTTGGCGTTCCAAGTATCGCCGCTGCTGCGTCCCCGATGCGCGAGAAAATCGACGTCGCCCTCTGCTCCCATGGGGTCAACCATTTCCATCTCGGTGGAGTCGCTCGCTTTATGAGTCGTGCTTGTCGTACCGTTTCCATCATCTTCATCGGCAAAACGAATTGTCCGCAGAGGCAGAGTTTGTGAGCCTGAAGCGCTTTGGCGATGAAGGGGAGGTCGATGGGAGGGAGGTCCGCCGGTCATGGCTTGACCGCTCTCGATGTCCAGGGCCTGCGTCGTGATGGCTGCTTCGTTGGCTGGGCGCGATCTAACCTCGTGTGCAAAGTACAAGATGTAAATTAGCAATACAATCAATGCCGAAATCCTGCTCATTCGAAGGGTCGCTCCATTATCGCCATTCTGGCTATCGACAGTATACACAAAAGCTGTCTGTTGATTTTCAGCGAAGTGTGTAGCATAGAGAAAGGGGCGGGTGACTCACAGGCATCAGGATGACAAAGACGGAGACGAAGAGCAGACAAGCAAGCAGCTGTGCCTCTACAGTGTTGTAGATGGGGTCGATGTCGACTATGCTACCTGCCAGAAGGGCAGAGCCAAGGATCAAGAGCAAATTGACAAGGATGGACCCGAGAATCGAAGCCTGGACTATATAGATTTGATTGTTGGCCAGGGCAATACTTGGCTTGTGGGTTAGCACTGCTGTTCCTGCGTGGCTCCAACTCCAATGCTCACACGCTCCAGGAATGTCAGCCTATCGATATAGAGTAGTATAAAAGCTCCTACTGACTTACAATAGTATTAGCTCGACCAGATTACCGAAGCTGATATTCAAAAGCGCCCCGACAGTATCACCTGCCGTAGCAGCAATCCGCTCCGTCGCATCTGTCAGCAAGGCAGATAAGGGCACGATTGCGATGGCATTGCATGTGAAAACTAACAGCGGGCTCATCCCGGCCAGATATGTTCCAATGCCGGCTAGGACGAATATGAGGAGAGTGTTCATCCAAGAAGACAAGAGCATCGCTCGAACTTGTCCCGCAATAGTCGCACTCATCTCGCGCTTCGCACAGGTCTCATCCTCGCTCCCGTCTAGGCGTTCTACTAGCGGCTGGGCTGCGATGATAGATGCACGCGACCTCGTTCCTCGGCGGAAGGCGTCGCTGATAGAGCTCCAGATGTGCAGTGCTCGCTGGATGCTGTCTGGTAGCCGACCACCGTTCATTATCAGATGATTTTTTTCGCGGAGAATTCAATCTGGGAGCTAGTTGCTTACCTCTGGTACGCCAGCTCGCGTTCCGAAAATCGCGTTTGCCCTGTGATCCGATGGCTTCGGAAGCGTCGATACTTCCAGCAGACAAAGCAGCGGAGTTCGTTCCTTCAGGAAGGTCCTCTTCATCATCGCTGGCTGAAAAAACCGAAAAACCATCATTTGGGTTGCTGCTATGGAAGCTGGTTGGCGCAGGGTCCATCTGGAGACGATAGTACGGCTCAGGATAGCGCGGGTTCTCAATGAGCAAGAGTCCGTGGCCGTGATGGCAGGGGACTAGATATCATATCATGCATAATGATATCGGCAGAAGGCGCCACGTAATTATCCCTTTATCCCTCTCATTTTGGCACTTCCATGGAGCAGTCGGTGAGGGATTTTTGCTGCTCACGAGAACCCCCTACCGCTAAGCTGAGCTGATAATCCACGACCATTTGTATGTATCGTGCTAACTGAATTCCAGCGGAGAGATGAGGAGGTTTGGTTTCCTGGGAGTTTCCATCATCCCCACCTATCCTATGAGTGCCCACAAGCCTACACCTACGTACAGTAAGCGGCGTCGATCCAATCAAAAATGCACTAGATAAGAGGTACACCATTCCGCTTTCTCTTCTCCATAGTAATAGAAGTCTCATCAATATCTGCACTTACATGACGCAACCTTAACTCTATGACATACTCACCTATCTCCCCTACTCATTAGTTAGGCTCCCTGTAACTAGCTTGTGCTCTCGTTATGTGGAGCAGTTATGGCTGTGCAGGGTTGTGGGCACTCATGGGATAAGTGGGGTTTTCGCCAACCACAGTGAAAAGTGGATACCGCGACTCATGGACTGGGGGCCAAGAATGCTTAACACAGCCCCCAGCCATCAGCATGGAGCATGGCCTGTTGATCCAATGGCAGGGAGGTGAAGGTTGTGGCATTGGCGGCCTCTTGATGTCACGGCGGATTCTCCAGATGGGGGAACCCGTTTGTCGCCCAGAAATGTCTCAAGGGCCACATGCACTTGTGACTCTGCACGAACTCCCCTCTTTGCCTTGAAGTATTACAATACCAAACTGTAGACTTTTCACAACTGGGATCAAGCAACCGTAGGGGGGTGTATTTTTCCTTTGGCCGGGCGCCTCACCAAGACACGGCTTGCCTCAAGCACTGCCCTCAGCAATAGCATTTGGGAAGGGAAGAGATTTAAGGAGAATTCTGCTAACGGGCTCACTTTAGAAAGGGGGGTTGCCAATATAGAATGTAACCTCTGACCGGCTCCGCAGCGCTAGGACCGTCTTGGCGAGAAAGCTTGGCTCTCAAAGTGCGAGCTGGGCAATGCTTGTTTCGTTGCGCAGCGCACTGACCCTCATCCCCGTCGATCTTTTCGTGTGGAGACGTGGGTGCTTCAGGGTCCAGTCAGGCTGACGCGCTGACCTGAAGGATATTATTGGCCGACACTCTGGTCAAATTGTGACTTGTTGCAGGGATATATCCCTCAACTTTTCTGAGAAGCTTACCTCGAAAGTTGGGGGCCCGTAGGGTGCACCCATGCATGGGTGCTCCGTACATTCTGAACGCGCCAAGTCCGGAACTCCCACCGTTTCACGGGCGCAGTCCGGGATGGTGCTGACCAATACCCAAACGGTTGTCGGAAAATTGACCCAGCAACAACCTTCAGCACCTGCAGCACCTGCAGCTCCTGCATGCCATCACACGATAGACAATCATCCTTTCTGATCCGCATTGACCACCCAGAGACGTCATTCCACAGGCATCACCGTCGCGGCCTACGATAGGGCTCCTAAGCTCTGCATCAGATCCCTTCAGGGATTGGAAGTGAAGAAAGCACCTGTAACGACAACATCAACTGCAACGCAATCCGTTTTAGCTGTCCTTGACTTGGCTCGGAAAGCAGCGTTAGCTTTCCAGGCACAGAAGGGTGGAATCGTTGGATGCCCCTCCAACGGGATCAACGACAGAGCTAATAATGTCGACGAGCCATAGCAAACCGACCTAGAAAGCAGAAGGTCCTGATATTCAAGACTCACGCGCATTGGGCGGAGAATAAAAAAGTCCACACGTGATCGTGGTTGAGTGCTTTCTATGAATGATCCAACGAGCGCTAGTCTGAAAGTCCAGTAATTGACCAGGCGACGTTACGCACGCAGATTGTCGAACTGTGGTGATAGTTCGATGCATCGACTCCATGTAGAGTAGCGCACAGCCTGAGGCGTTGACAAGTCAATAACAGAGCTCAATAGCAAAAAGATGCAGAGGATGTGACAGATGCGACATTGTCTATTTTCAACCCTGTCAATTCTGGTCAATCGTAGACACAAGATTATCTGTGTGGCAAAAGAATTTCTCCTTTTTTTTTTTTTTTTTCTGTTTCTCCCTTCCTCGTATCTAAGGGAACAGACCCAGTTAATTTCCCATCCACATCATATCTGGCTAGACCCATTCCGCGCCACGAGTTGAGTCAGTTGTGACAAGCGACTGCACCAGCGTCCAGAGCGCCCGCAGTGCAAGCGAAATTCGTGTCGAAGAGGGGTGGAGGTGTGGGCCTCGAGGGCGAATGCCAGCTTGAGCTTGCCCTCGTCGGCGTCCGAAGCATCAAGCTCACGCCAGCGGAAGAGGATCAGACGACCTCGAGTCGCACAAAGGCCATTGGTTCAGAAAAATGGCTCAGTTGGCTCCATCCCTTCATCACCGACGGGAGCTGCTGTTCACAGCCACTCCGGATCAGGGAGCAAGGGCAAAAGGTCCCGACGTCACGCTCAGTACGTAGAAGACACCAAAGCTGAGTTTACGACCGAGAGCTTCGATCTTTTCCGCACACCCCCTGACGGGCGGCCTCGATACGGACCCACCAAAGCATCTCTTGAGCGGGGACGAAGGGTTCTTCCGTAAACTAGAAATCTTTATTCTTTGCTGTAAGTCAGTTAAGAAGATACAAGGCTTCGAAAACCAACAACGCAGAAGAGATCCAAAGGCTTGTCTCCTGCGCTTCTAAATCTTTCACACACCAGGATACCTCGGCAACCACGTGCAAATTGCTAGGGACGGGGCGTAGCCAGCCGGGAAACTTTTGATGTCCCACAGCCTACCCTGCGTAATTGATCGCGTTTTCGGCTGTGAATTATCACAGAGGAGGTCCAGTGCAGTCTTTTTGCCTCCCCATTGCCATCAGTAAATGTCCATCCGCTTCATCGTCTAGTTGGATCGTATTGTCGCATGGCTTGCTGGGGTCCGAGACGCAGGGCGAAATCAAGACATTGATCAACAGAAGAGATACATTGTGGATTGTACTGAATACTTATCCTCGTGCGTGTTCTACTGGTTTGGAGCTCGAAGCGACGTGGTCGTGCAACGCGCTGCCGATGGTCATCATGTACCTGTACAAGGGATAAGAAATCACTCATCCAAATGCATTTTTTGGGCCGACACCCAAAACGAGTCTCTCTTACAGAACAGAACCCTGGCCGTGATGACACATGAGAGGGTTGGACCAACGATCTCTAAGCGATATTATCAAGCATTTTCGAGACGCAGACAATGGGCAAATACGGCTGCTGGACAACGGCACAACGGCACAATGATGTTACAGTGACTTCTCGACTTCTGACCGCTACATGCCAAACCCAGGCCATTGAAGCCATGCCATGACTTGCTTTTCCAATCTGAGAGACGCTTATAATCCTGTCTCTGGGGTCTCCTGTGTCCTGAATAACTTGGAGCTCGTCGCAAGAATATGGCTGATGGCCACGAAACTTCGTCAACTCTCGACAGGACACCAACCACGGTATCTATCATTCTGGTAATTGTTCTTGCACTTATTATCGGCGGCTTTGCATGTATCGCCAGACGAGGTTCGCCCCTTAGAATTCTCCGGGAGGGAATGCACCATTCCGCCAGTGCCACCAGCGCCACCGTTAACACCACAGGCGGCCTTGGCCGGGACACTGTCCACCATATTCCAACAGTCGTCTATCGTGCCCGGTCGAGCCGTTTTGGAGATGCTCATACATTCGAGACGGAAAATAAGAGATCTAGACGCCGACCGAGCGACGGCGGGATACAGATTCCAAGAGAGGTCTTCATCCGGCACTCAAAACCAACTCGGAGACAGTCAGAGTCAAGATGCGGCCACCAATCTGAATGTCCCATTTGCACGGAAGGTTTTGTTGATGGCGTTTTGCTGCGCCTCTTGCCCTGTGGGCACGTATTCCACCCAGCGTGCATCGACCCATGGCTTGAGCGGCGCGCTCGTACCTGTCCTCTATGGTATGCCATCACCAGATTGCGAGAAAGAACGTTGGCGTTACTGGCATTCTCGACTGACGATTTACTCGAAGTCGCGCAGGTTTTCAAGTGCAGCTTTCCCCCGGATTCTCTGCAACCACCATACGAGCCTCGAGCACCACGATAGCATGACGGCCGTCGACAGCCTGGAACATCCTGTTTGTTGAAAATGTGGCGGGCTGGACTTCGGGGGTTGATGGTAGATTGCGGCTCACTCTTCGCAGTACATATGGCGAGTTGAGCGGGGAAGCGAGTTTCTTGTACCTAAGGGAATAAATAGAGCCATTGGCATTGGTGAAAATACGATGGTGAGGCTTTCACCAAGAAGGAACCTGCGTGACATCACCTGGAGCCACGCCACTGCGTCAACCCAGGGGCGTCTAAACGTGGGACGCTGTTGGAATGAGGATAGAAATAAGGTAAGAATCACGATGTTCGTGAACGACCACAACTAGCATCAGGCAGCAGGCTGCTGCCTATGATATTGGAAGACTGAATAGAGGTATAAGAGGCCGACCTTCGTCGCTCCCTTAGATGGAATCAAGCAGCGCAATGAAATCTCTTCTGATCACACCCTCCGTTGCACAACTCGTTTTTTGAGACCATGAGACTGGCAAATATTTAGCTAATACAATCGACAGCTCTATTAAATCCTACTGAAATTATAACTGTCTATAAAGAAATGCCCTCAATGTTAAGCTTACCGACGCCCGATCTTTCTATCTCTACAAAATGAAAAACGCTCAAGAATATTATAACTCAAAACAGCAATGTGGTAGCGAAGCATATCCGTCCAAACCATCCATTAAGAAGGGAATCTAACGCAGCAATGGGGAATAAAGTATAGATGGAGGCGTCCAAATTCCCTCTCATCTACGCAAGAGTTGAAAGGGGCTTTGATTGTTGACTTGATCCGACGGGTGCACCCGATTATGTCAAGCCAAGGAACAAGGGCAGAGTGAACGAACAGACCACCTGAACAGCCAGCGGCACGATGGCGTACGTACCAGTGGAGAACTCACCCGGGGCAATGGTCCAGCCCCAGGGCGCACCGACGGCCATGTAAATCATGCCTGCGGCGATAACAATGCAGATGAGGAAGGTGTACTTGAAGCGGTGCATCATTTTGTTGAGGCCAATGTAAATACCTGTAGGGCCCAGCTCCTTGGAGGTCGAGGCCCACTCGATGTTGATGGAGAAGGCGTGGCACAGCAGTGCCTTGGCGCAGTTGATACTGATGCCACCAAAAAAGAGGAGCAGGAAGGGCAGCCACTTAATGGTCTCGATGATGGTGACCCAGAATGACTTCTCCTTGAGCCGGTGGCGGGTCATGCTGAAGGACACGGAGGCAACGCCGTTGAAAACAACCAGGAGAGACACCCAGAGACCCCATGAAGGAGTATAGAAGTGGTCGAGATCGTAGAAGAACAAGCCGACCAGGACGTAGTTGATGATGGTGAGCAGCATGCCGGCAGCGATGGCGTAGTCTGCAATGGTTAGCTTGACGAACTTGGAGAGGGAGTTCTAGTGGGAGGGAGCAGTGGGCTTACAGGTAAAGATGTAAGCAACAATGGAGACCTTGCTGGAGACGGGTATGTTGCTCCAGAGGAAGCGGAGGAACATGTTGGAGATCACAAGTGTGAGGCGACCAAGTCGGTGGCAAGGTGTGGAAGAAGGAGGAACATTCTACAAGAAATCGTGCCTGTACATAAATAGTGGTTCCCCTACTTCACTTTGAGATATGAATTAAGCAACCTGCATCTTCTCATTCCAACATATTGATACTATGTGGCAGGACCTTGATGAAGATGCGTTCATGAAAGCGCGGGTCGGCAGGTCCGTGGCCTCCGATATATCTGCGCTTGTCAACAATACCGAGGAATTCACCGCGTCATTTGAGGGGGAAGCCAACTTTTGTGCCGGGTCGGCACAAATTCACGTCCACAGCCCCACTTGCGTAAAGTACTCTATAAAGAGAGAGGCTGGAAAGAGGGATCTGTGCCGGTTCCAAGCACCTTGGAAGTTGGTGGAGAAGACGACTTTTGATGAGGATGGTGTCCTACACGTCCGGCGCAGCCACGCTCTGGTGAATCGATGGAACAAGGCCATGGCCGTGGGTCTGCGACATAACCATGGCATATCATTTATCGTGACCGAGTGCAAAAGTCTCGCGGCTATCTTCTATTTGGCGAACTACGTCACCAAGATTGAAGATCCGATATGGAAGCGGGCAGCTGCAGCGAAGGAACTCATACCCTCTTTGGGCAACGAAGAGATTCAGAGTCCGGCATGTGAGCCCGGCCCGACCCAGAGGGATTATCGACAAAACAAAACGCGACAATTCCTGATGAAGGTTGCGAACAGGGTCTTTACTGAGAGAACGTTGTCGCAGGTAGAGGTTGTGGTGCACTTGCGAGGGTATAAAACGGAGTTCAGCAGTGGCGACGCCTGGGTCTTCTTGAACGTATGCACCTTATACTGGCAAGTCTTTAGGCGGTGGGCCCATCTCCGAAATGAAGCCGGGTAGAGGATTCTGCGGCGGGCGTCGAGGAAACGGTACTGCTAGGGGCTACAGGACAGAGACTGACTTACCTGCAAGCGTATCCCTTCAGAGGGAAGGTGCTTGAAGGACTGGCCCTCTATGACTGTATGTCGCTGGTCGTGTTGAAGCGCAAGGGCAGAGGCGTTGCCGGTTGGGGGGAGGTGGAATTCGACAGTTCCTGCCAATACTCGTCTTCGTGGGTGCAGGTACTCCGACGGCCATGCAAGCAGGCAGTCGTGGTCTTCGACGGGTACCTGAGCATGGATTTTGCGGAGACCGATGACACGTATCACAAGAGGTGAGTGCCATCCCGACGAGGTTTAGTGAGTGACTGACAGGCGAGTTGTTGCATATCAGGGCGGCGGTGCAACATTTGTCGATCTTCGTGCCTTGGCAGAGTTTCATCCATACTCGTCCGGCGGGGTGAATGCAATCTGGGAGAGAGAAAAGGCTTGCCTCCCGAGAAGGGTCTTATTTCTGGTGGATAACGTCCAACTCTTGCGCCGATCGGCCGAAGACGTGAAGATTGATGCGAAACAGTGGGCCGCTAAGTCGGGCGAAGGGGATTAGCTGGTGACTCTCTCGACCCAGCCGCGGTCGTTGAAGGAGAAGAGGCAGCCGATGAGGGATACCGTCCAGACGACGTAGCCTCCGCAGTCTGCCTCGTAGACGTCTTCCGAGGTGCGTTGAGAGAGAAGGAAGTCACATCGGGCTCATTGGAGATTTCCCGGGCGGTACGCCTACTCTGTCTGTGCTCTTCTGGACACACAAGGATCGCTTCGCCAATATCCGGCAAGAATTTGAGTGGCTTGTACGTGGCCCTACCTCAAGCTGGCCTGAATGCTAATGAAGTATCTAGTTAATGGCTTACGCAGCTCCCGGAGGCGGAGTGCTGTGCCTGGAGCTGCTGAAGCCGACGTTCCAAGGCGCCTACCCCAAGAATCCGCGTTTGACACGGTCGAGCCTGATACAGCAGCTGAGCCTGGTCGTTGGGTTCCTGGAGTGGGTTCGTCCGTCTGCACCGAATGGTAAACTATTTGCTAGCTGCAAAGTCGTCATCCAGCGCGTGCTGGATCACTGCCTCAACCAGGAAGTCGACAGCTCGGGGACTCTAGGGTTTGACCCAAGCTTTATCGCACAACCACGATTTGCATTTGCATTTGACTTATTGAACACTTTTGACTGGCTATAACGAAATAACATAAAACGTGCTGTCGTTGCAAAATGTGTGTTTCTTGGGCAAGCAGAAGATCTGGCTAACAAGGTGTTCTAATTGGTTGAATTTCTTCCAGCTGATTCTTCAAGATGATGAGTCACCGGCGAAGGTCGTACGCCCTTGACGCTTCAACATTTGAGATCAAAGCTAGAACACATGGCTCATCCCAATCATTTTCTATCCTTCAGTATCATGATCCTTGGAATCAGCACCTTCAAGATGGAAATCACAAAATCAAGGAGCCTTACGAAGGAGAAAGTCGCCGGCCGAGACTTTTCCTTTGAGATTAGTGAAGTCGTCGCCAAACCCTACGACCATCTCTCCAAGGACACAGAGATCATCACAACTCGTACCACGCCGAAGTTGAAGACCTACGGATTCGATGAGGAGGACTTTGCCAATTTGGATGACCTCGACGCAGTCGTTTTCACAGTGAATCGGGATGGACAGGTCTTAGGGTATGCGCATGCAGCCAAATCGTGGAACAATTTCGTCACACTCAACGACATCGCCCTAGACAAGAGTATTCGCGGCCAAGGGCACGGAAAACGACTGCTCGACGCTGCTGTCACATGGGCCCGCCAGCTTGGAGTAGCAGGGGTTCGATTGGAAACTCAAAACAACAATGTTCCGGCTTGTCGGTTCTACAAGCGGTATGGGTTTGTGTTTGGAGGATATGATGAGTTTCTGTACAAGGGAGTACCGGAGCACCGAGACGAGACAGCTTTCTTCTGATATTATCTTTTCACTTGACGGGTATCTGTTATCGTCCCTTAAAGATAAGATCTCGGCAGCGGTCATTTTTGAGTACTTGAACCGAAATAAACAAGGATCAAGCATCATGTGATTAGCCGTGCCAGGTCAACTTTCTTCCACATTGGAAGGCCGGTTGCTGGTCTTCTCTATCTCGCCAAACCTCGATTACTTCCGCAAAGGTCGCTCCCAACCGTCCGTGAAGCCGGGAGACAGCGGGATCATCTTCCGTTGACATCGAAGACTGCCTTTCAGTAAATATCTCCAACGTGTCCATTTTCGGGCTGAAAGCTACAGTGAATCAGAGGATATAGATAGCTTTGAAAGAAACGGCCAGCGACATCGATGTGGATGATCGAAGGCGACAATGGGACGCCTAGTTTGATCCCTTGTTGCAGCAACAATTGTGCAATCATCCTCGCTCTGATAACCCTTGTACCAATTGATTGCAGAGCGTCTGTTCCCAACGTACGTGGTAGCCCACTTCTGCCTTCCTCTGAGCCAGGCAGAAATTGGGTGGTTGGCAATTGCAAGTCGTATGAAGCTCGCTGTATCTGTCATCCGGACCGCATCTGACTATTGAAAGGATGTATTCTCAAGCTTTCCAGCACAGAGAGCAGATGTTACAGAGGAACAGCTGAAGCCTGGAGGCATGTCAGCTGACGCTGATGCGAGAGTCCGAGCACGCCATAACGACGGCGTGGATAGCTACGGTTGTCGTCCTCGCCAACGGCAGACTTCTACTACGCCCTTCTGCTGAGCCACTGCATGGCTATCTTATTTCGAGGCCAGTTGCGCGTCTCTACATTTCAGTTAGGGCTGGGCACAATGAATCTGCATCCGACGACGCTTTATTTAGCGGGGAGACCCGAGTGAGTTTTAGTCCAGCGGTGTGACCTACAAATGGCCTAGGAACAATTTTCGAGAGCACGAGATTGATCGCAAGCTTGAAAAAGCATGTGCTGTCTATTAATTCAATATATATGTCACTCATGCCAAGAGAGGAGTCGAGGGCTTCAGATACGATGGCATTGGGGGCAACTTGGCTGTGGAATTGGGTTTTGGGCAACAAAGCCACTTGGCAATCGATGCTGGGTCCACGGACGGCGTCGCATTCCAGCAAGATAGTCTATCGCCACTGAGAATCGGTAGTTGGCTTGAGATGAACTAAAACATGGTACTCGCTGCAGAAAACAAATTCCTCCGAGTTTACGAGGCCGAAACCCGCCCACCAAAACAATACCCTGTCCTCCGAAAATCGTGTGGTGCGTGAGAAATGCCGCAACAGCCCTGTCCCGATACCCATTGCCCAAAAAATTAAGGCAGCTTAGCAAGCACCCGATACTCGGCATGTTCCTCTCCGTCGATATCAATAAGAATGCCCTGCGACACGAGCTTGCCGGTGAACGGGCCTTTGAACTTGCGCTCGTACTTGATGCCTCCGTGAGACTTGGTGAAATCGGCGGTTGTCTTTGACCACAGGCGTGCTGCAGCGATGTGCGGATTTTGAGCTTGGTCGAGGTTCTGAGTACTTGCAGCCAGGGCGTCGGTGTGTTCTCTCCATTTGGCGTGGCGGTCTGCGCGTTCCTGAGCGTCCTCAACGCGTGCGATCTCGACGCCAGCCAAGTCCTTGATGCGTGCGATAGTCCTCGGAACGCGTCTAGAAGCTGCCTTGGAACAGGGTTTCCGGATGGGCTTGGTAGCGACTGGTGCCTGGGCAGCTACCTGGTTGTCTGATTGCCTGGCAGGCTTCCGTCGGCGCAGACTGGAACGGTTTATGGAGGGCTGCTCTGGGTCTTGGCCCAGTAAGGGTTCAACGTGTTGAAACAAAAAGGGTTAGGACCTAGGAGCCTGTTGGGTCTTATATTTCAACACTCCCACTGACACAATAGGCGGGATATTTCTTTTAAGCTGAAGACTTAACTTGACCTTTTTGATGGGCTCTAGGTCATTATGTAATAGGAAATTTGCTCCGGTGCAATGAAAGTGCGGCTTCGGTGTGAATCGAACTCGCAACCTCGGCATTTCCGTTTGGTTTTACGCTCTATCCGCTAGGCTACCGGGCTCATAACCTGTTGAAACAAAGAGGGTTAGGACCTAGGAGCCTGTTGGGTCTTATATTTCAACACAACGGGCTGTCGTTAGCGTCAACTTCAACAAGAAAAAAACCATGGCGCTTGATCCAGCTCTTCCGTCCCTTCGAGCCCTTTCGAGACAAGAACTCTTCCAAAACATATCGTTTGTTCCTCCATATAGCTTGCGGGAAATCTGCAACGGTAGGATAGTCTGGCAATGCCGTCTATGTCGTCGATTTAAACTGACTCGCCAAGTTCCTCGGCGGTCGGAGAAGAGCAAAGGCGGAGGGTAGGGAAGGAAGCATAATGCCGGGGGGTTCCGTTGGGTTAGGCGTCCATTAGAGCTAGCTGGCACGCGTCGAGAGAAGTAAATAAACTGCCAAAGACGTTGTTTGATGATATGGGGGCGAATAGTAGGGAAATTAAGAAGCTACTTTGTCCATAGCGCATTTAGAGTGAGGTCTGAAGGTAGCGCACTCATAGCAACTGTGGGCAATGGCTCTGATTGGCCAGGCCGCTGACAGGATTCTGTCACACACTAGGTTCCGGGTAAGCTCACCCCAGCAGCCTAGCTGGTTGGGCCATAACCTCATATCACGTATTAAAAATACTACGTCACCCCTTGCACTTTAGAGCGGTGGTGCAAGGGGTACAATCAGCCGAAGGCTGAGAGTCCGCGGGCCAAGCAATTATTTACAACCATTACAATACTTACGCACTGGAGCAATTTTTGTAACATTTCTTCTTGTCGCGAGCAGAATCACCTAGAATTATGCAGAACCGTGGTCTGTCTTGTAGGGGATCCCGTATAAGAACCTGTCGTCTCCGAAGCTGCTGATCCCTCATCTTGGTTGAAGTAGTCCTCAGCGTCAATATCGGACTCAGAGAACTGGCCCCTGTCATCTCCTTCCTTCCTTATCTCATCCCCTCCTAGAAGCTCACTCGGCTGTAGTCGATCTTGACTCGCGTCTACGTTTCGTGGTTAGCCCGAACAAACCACTGGGACCACAGGACAAGGATACCTTCTCTAGGACCCTCAAAATCTCCAAAGACGCCGAGTTGAGATATTGTGGGTGTCAGTGACACAGCCTCCCCTGCACGGCGTCGTGAACGATGGTCGCGCTGGATAGCGGCCTGCTTCGCCCTCGCCACGGCCTTGGAGGGATCATCTTGCGAGTCCTTCCCGGCCTTGTGGAACCTAGCAGCCAAGTAAGAGTAACCCAAACCAGTTGTGCTGCTTCGGACAGTAGATGGGTCAGAATATGAGGCGATTGGATGGGCCGTTGGCTGCAGGGGAGGTGAGGGAACTAGAGCACGGCAACGTCGCGTGCTTTGTTGGGTTGGTGGAATTGGCGTCCCCAGCACTACGTGCGGCTGGCTAAGTGACTTCTGAATAGCCTCCTAGCTGCATGAAGTTGCCGTAGTTTCTCTGGCGACGTAGGCTGGGTTCCTGATCTCTCGTTAGGAGGCGATAAGCCAGCATCCCGGTCGGTTCTCTTCGGGGCACATCTCTCAGCTGAGGCTAGGTTTCTCAGCGTCAAGGTCGCGTCTCTGGATCTGGAATACTTCATTTAGCTAGTATTGATCTTACAGAGTGGGGAGACAGAGCTGACATGAGAATTGTTCTTATTACGACAATCAAGGCAGCTCTTCGTATTCCCAACAGATTTCCTTTTTGCTGACGAAGTCGCCCGCCGGTCTCTCCTCGCCACAGCGGGCACAGACAATGGGAATTATGTCCATTATACAGCTACCGGGAAGTAGATTTAGGACCCATTGCCTAACGAAAAGAAGACGCAGAAGCGTTGAAGCGGACGAAATGGCTGTCTTCAGCCAAGTGTAACATAAACAAATCATCTTCGTAAACAAACGGCGAGATGGTGTAGAGGGGCCTGGACCCACTTCTCTGGAGCCAACAGCCAATTGTCGAACGATTTGCGGCTGGCAATACAAAACTTAGGCCAATCAGAGCCCGGGAAACTTATATTACCCTTGTCTGCACCAAACCCTCATTATTCTGGAAACTTATGGATTAATGTAGAGTCAGCCTTCGGCTGAAATATATCAAATGGCATTTGAAATTCGGGATTTTGTATTTATTTGATTTGAAATAAGATTTTGGCATATTTGATCGATTTATTCGGTAGTTCGTTCGATCGCATTTGATTTATGGGCAGCGCTGCTGGTAGAGCAGGCATGAGGGTATTGAGTCAAGCCACAAATTCGTGAAAAGGGCGCGGGGTAGTTTTGTCTAGGTATTGCGGTAATACCAGAAAGCCCATTAATTTGCTTCGTTCTTAAGCTAAGGGTTTCAAGGGTTGGCGCGTTTGGTTCGTGATCAAGTGCTCCGCGCGAGGCTCTTACCTGCCGCTTATGCTATATCGTGAATGAAGCCGTGTTCACGATCGAGGGTGGACCCTTCACCCCGTGTTCTCGTTTATTGGTGTGTCTTTCATCGCTAGCGCCGGGGCTTCTGCAGGAGGATCGTTCTTCGCACCATCATGATGAGAACCGATGTCTGCGAGGCCATCTCAATGTGCTCTGACCTCGTCTCTCGTAAATCCCTTCCGGATTCATATATTCATGCCGTTGGTAACGCTCACCTGAATCCTGCCTGTGGCGCTCTTCACCCTGCAGCCTTTCGGTATGTTTAAGCGGCTTAAACGAAGCGCCACCGCCCGGACATGGCGGCAATGGGATGGATGAGAATGGTGCTCCTCCGAAAACACCCAGACACATCGTTCAGTCACGGAAATAAAAGCACGTTATTTTTGCATGTTAATACTTATGGTCCTCGCTTTTGCGCTAGCTTAGCTGGGCTGGAGCTTAACTGTTTGGAACTTTATGATCGATGCTAGGCTGAATAGACGAACATAGCTAGGCACGATGTATCAGGACTACAGAGCTAATCTCATTGCCATTCGGGGAAGATAGAGAGCGGAGGCGCTATACCAAATGTAGTTTTGGACGGACCTGTCTAAGTTTTAGAAGGATGGGTTCGGAGTACTATTAATCGCCCCCAATGCGACCTGGCGAAGCACGGGCCGCCTGCTTCCGCGTCCCCGCCCCTGTCGCGGTCCGTTCTCACGAGTTGGAATCGAAACCGTTGCATGGTCGCCTTGATAGAGGGCCAATGCAGACGTCAAAGTCATCAGAGCTTCACACTACATTTAAGCAAGCCGGTAGCTTTGACACGGACAGAACGGCCTGGAAGCGTTTGCTACGAGGCAATGACGACAGTATCGGGCGATTAGCCCATCCTTGTCTAGACGCCGGCCGGTCTTAGGCCTTGACGCGTTGACATTTCGTTAAGAAAATACCCGGCGGAGAGGATGAGACGAGAAGGTAGTGGCCTTATTTAGCACATCAAGATCTGCTGACTGCTAGATGTCCAGCTTGAAGCCGTCCCGATGTGGCGTTATCGCCTTCGGTCCGGATACCCGACGAGGCCTCACAAGCGCTAAACACGCCCCGGATACCCCGACACGACTTCCAACAGATCCGAAGACGTTTGCTAATCATATTCACGAGCCACACCTTATGGAAGCCATTGTCTGTGTCTGTTTGAAGGACATCGACGACACGCAAAAGAAGCCCGTGCTCCAACAGGTCTAGAGCGAAGTGGCTCTGACAGTGCAATCGTGTGATGATAGGCCTCTCGGGTGAATAGTGGCATGGGTGAGTATCGTGGTCCACGACAAGCAACCAATAAAAGTATACTAATAAAGAAAGAGTCCAGTATTCACGATATCTTGTCTATCAGCAGGGGTGGAGTTTGCTGAAATGCAACACAACGCCGACGTGATCAAAGAGATCCCGACACTTTTTCCCTGCTCTCCTCCCCGTAGGCCTCGACAGAAGGTATGAATGAGATGGTTCGCATCGCATCGGCTCGCAGGTCTGGAGCGAGCAGCAGCAAAAGATTCTCTAATCCTTGTACGGAAGAGCCAAAAACCAACGCTCGATAGACAGTAGACATCGCCGGCCTGTTCGAAGCAGGACTTGATTGTGATAGCCCAAGACAAGACAAGTCATCAAACGGTCACGCCGCATGAAGAACAAGGGAGACAGGAACCTTTTGCTCTCGCGTGTCAAGGGTGGCTCCTGTGCCTCAACGAGATTCTTGATGCCCTCATCAGTTCCCAACTTCGTCATGGCGGCGCCAATACTGGCCCTGAGCGCATTGTCGACTTGGTGACGCGATGTACCGAGCGCCAGTTGAGGGCTGCAAAAAGACAAAACTTCGACGCGCCGAACAATCGCTGTGGCTTTTGGCACAAGCTTTCCCCTCCCGAAGCCCAGGGCCACCGTGCACATTGGTTGTCGCCCTTTACCACTAGAAGTAAAGGCACTGACCCCAGTGATCGGACTCCCGACCAGATGCCAAGTACCGGAATATGGCCGGGGCTATCCAGTCCGCATCCCGCCCCCGTGTTATACCTCTAACAGCTAGCGCCTACTGTAGGGGGCTTCAGGGAGCGTGCTGTAATTGCTTTGTAACCAGTCTACTCTTTCCTGGGGTGGAAGACAGTGGAAACCAAGGTATTGTGACTAAAAAGTGCTCTGATTGGACCGACTACCCTGTCGTGACCGCCGCGGAGGCAGCTGAGGAGATGGGCCGCGCCATTTCTATCTTCTCTCTTGGTGCCTTTTTGGTGCTTCTCGTGCTAGGCTTTTTTGCTCTCTCTGCTGGAACCAGGGGGTGGCTTACATTCCATCAATCAACAATACAAAACATGTTGTCACCTCCCCTTCTCCCCTACAGAGGTTGTGGAGGCTACACATCCCTTTGCAACCACATTCGTTACTTCTTCCCTCCCCGCCGGCCCTCCAATCAATCCGTACAGCTCCGATTCCCACATTTCTCTCAATAAACATCGAATAATGACGGAGTCGGGTTTCAAGGATACCGCAAAAGCCGAGCCTCGGCTTGATGCCCTCGGCATCTTCTGGATGGTTTTCACCTTCGCCTGGACCTTCATGCTCGCCGGCGGGATGTACTTTCTATGGCGTCGTCGCAATATGCCCTTGTTAAGGATCCGAGGCCTGCCGCTATCCTTTACTGCCATCATCCTCCTCCACCTCTACTGGGGTGCCGTCCAAACCGCTTACGTCTGGTTCCCCCTAGCCACACCCCAGGTCGAATACTGGGTCATGAGCACCTATCTGCCCTTCGGCATTGCTCTGTTTCACGCTTCCAACAGCCGATTCCTCCATGTAGCCAAGACCCAGAAGGAGCTCTTCGCCGCAAGCTCACACGAGAAGCCCCGCCGATCCGAGTCCGGCCCGAAGGGTCGCTTCCAAACACTCAATTACACCAAGAAGATCCTTGTCCTTGTCGGTCTCGGCATGGCCTTCCAGGTACGACACTATGCTGCACCACCGGTCTGGATGCATGGCTAACTTACACAGCTTTTCCTCACAATCTTTATGTTTCTTATCTCGCGAAAGTTCCACCCTTCCTTTGGCATCCCCGGCACTGAAGTCACCGGCACTGAGGACTACCAAAAGTCTCAGATGGGCCGCGGCTGGGAATGGTACGCCCAATATCTCCCCGAGAGCCATCCAAATACTGACCCGTACCCAGGTGGCCGTCCGTCTTCTGGCAGTTCTTCTGGGCATGGATCGTTGCCCCCTACATTCTGTGGAAGTCTCGTGATATCAACGATACCCAGGGATGGAGGACTCAAACCGTAGCTTGCTGCATTTCCAAGCCAGTCTCCCTTGAGGCTATGCTCGACTCCAAGCTGACCTAGACATAGTCTTCATGCTACCCCTATGTGGCTGATTGCTTTGTATGTTCCTGGTATGGCTCCCGTCAACCACGTCTGGGTTCCTCCCCAATGGTAGGCACATTTTATGATACTTCCGTCAGGCATTGAACTCTGACTAACCGTTTGCTAAGGATTGCCCTCTCAATCATATTGCTTGAGATATTTACCGTCTTCTTTCCTTGCTATGAGGTTATCCAGCACCAGACCCTGCGACAGGAGACCCTTGACTCTATCGCCCAATGGCAGCTCAATAAGAGAGTTGTCGATAGGGGCGCCAGGTCAATGGTCACTGGATCAACCACGGTTGCCGGCTCCGCCTTGACTTCCTGGTCCAAGGACAGCAAGAGCAGTGGCTCCGGCGAGAGTATTCTTACTATGGAGGCCCTGGAGTACGTCCTTAAGCGAGACCCCGAGCCACTACAGCAATTTTCCGCCCTCCGAGATTTCTCTGGTGAGAACATCGCCTTCTTAAGAGCCGTCGCCGAGTGGAAGTCCTCGCTGCCCGCTGGCGTCCGCGACCCCGAGAAGATCAAGGACGCCTGTGTCCAAGAGCTCGTCCGCGAACGATTCAACAGCGCCCTCCGCATCTACACCAACTTCGCCAGCTCCCGCGACGCCGAGTTCCAGATCAATCTGTCCTCGCAAGACCTCCGAAAGTTGGAAGTTGTCTTCGAGAGCTCGGCCCGTATCCTTTACGGCGAGGAGCGCCAGATCGACCCTGCCACGCCCTTCGACTCGTTCCAGATGACCTTGACAAAGACCAAGTCGTCTGCGGCGTCGGCTCACGGCTCTGAGACGGGCATCATGCAGACTGAGTCGATCAACAACTGCTCGGGGTCCATCAGCGACAAGGCTCTCTACTGGGGGATATCCCCGAGGGCTTCAACGCCACCATCTTTGACGATGCTGAAGGAAGCATCAAATACCTCGTCCTGACCAACACGTGGCCCAAGTTTGTTAAGGACCGGCGATGCTCGACCAACTCTAACGATACCCTCGAGGCTGGAAACGGTATTCCCGCGGCTCGTTGATTGAAGGCATTGAAGCAAAGTACGCGTGTTTTACGGTGAATTTTCTAGGCGATATTTCACAACTTGGGAGGGTTTTTAATGCTTCTATTCTATTAATGAAAACGCGACTGGACCATCAGTCTTCGTCTGTTACTCTTTTGTTAACTGCCTCATCTCGTGTCGTGGTACTACACTTTTGGCTGTCAAATCCACCGCTGCTTGGCTTCAATCCATCGTTCAACTTGGCACGCCGGCGGGTGGCGGCAGCGAGGTTGCCGAGGCAGACAACGATGCCTTGTGTCGCCGAATCAGGGTGGCTCAGCGCGGCTTGCAGGCCTCTGAGAGCCCCTGTCGCTTCTGCGTCGAAGACCTCGGCGGACCCTAGGCGATCGGAGCCGTCTAGAACTGACCGGTCGCCCTGCCGGATGGTGAACTCATAGCTGGCGGTTCCGTCTTTCGACAGGGAACCGTCTGAGTATACAATCAAGGCATGTTGTGGCACCGTACTTAGCCATTGATGGGAAGCCGTTGCTGATTCCTCTTTCGATGCTGTTTGTAGCGGTGTTGCTTGGTCGCTGTCGAAGCGTTGTTGGATGAGCAGTGGTCGTACGCGCGCGGTGAGGAGTTCATCTGCTCGTCTAAGTCGTTGGATCAGGAGATCACGGGTGGTTGAGCCAGTCGTACGAATTGCTCATCCAGTATTGACCTGGATCGCCTGCGGGATCCGGCCAAGGTCGATGCCCAGTGTCGCATATTACCACTAGGTTCGTGCGACCGGATATGAAACGCGGACCGTACTTTGGGGTCGTGTATCCGTTTTCACATCCAGCTTATCGCATTAAAGATTCTAATCCTAACGATATGAGCTTAAATAGCTGTGCCTAAACACATGGCTGTTCAATTTTCCTTTGTTCTTCAGATAATTCTCATAAGTTGACTGGTGCCATCAAAGATCCCTGTGGAGCCAATTGTCTGACACCCAGTTTGCCGGAAATATGGGTCCGGATGGCATAGCCGATCTGGTTTCTGGCCGGCGCCTCGGCTTCGAGCCGGACGAAACGCGGAGGTTGTCGGGAAGTGAGGCAAGCGGAGCCGGTTGTCCCTGGAGACACTGGCCTTTTTTTGTTGTTGTTGTTGATGTTAATATGGGGGAGCATTGTTTGTGGCTAAGGTCGTAGACCGAGTGGGAGGGCGCTCGAGGTTCGCGGCGGCAATGCTGCTGTAGGTCGGTACGGGAGCAGATTTGGTGTTGGCAAGTGCCTGGTTCCGGAATTCCAAGAAACTCTGGGAAAAGTGTTCGGCAAAGCTCCGCTCCGGTCCAGAGGTGAATCGTTAAGGAGTCTTTGCGAATGATACGCAAAAGGCTTGGAATACAGTCAGGTTGGCGTTGTATGTCCCCACTTCACGCGCGAGTCTATTGGCTGATTCGAGAATAGAGATGGGACTGTCTCCGCTTCGTGAGTTGGGGCGCGGCAGGCCAGGAAAGTCGGCGCGTTGCGCTCCTTCGGTAGCTGCAGCGTAGGAGGCCGCATTGAGCGGCGACGAAGGGGTCTGAGCCGCCCTCCCAAAGGCGGGCAAGACGCCAATTGGACGGTTCACGATAGGCGAGCTGTTTCGGAGGAGGGCAGCACGGCTGCTCGGCGTGCAGTTAAACGATTTACAATACACATGTTAAGCAAATGGGTGAAGACTAGGCTACTTTCTTAACATTTATGTGTCAAGAAAGTAAGAATACAGGGGAAGGTGACGAAGTTGTGAACCCAAACTCCCGTCTAACTACAGGGTATCCTCACCGCGCTTTTACGTTTTGCGTTACGTTGCCACACGGGCTGCTGCTCGCGCACGGATGAGAAATGCCGACAGAGGCACAAGAATATGAGCACAGACCCCTTTGTGAGTGTTTTGTCAAAAACACAAGGGGACCTGCGGAGTGGACAGTCTGCATGTACATAATCCCAAGCCGTCAGGTTTGCGACTGGCCTTAGGCTCTGGAATGTAGCCTTGGGCGGGGCCTTGAGCCGCATCCCCTTGGGACTCGGGATTTTCTAACTAATAAGGTTTGTAATCATGTAGGAAGGCCCGCGTCTTATCTTGTCGCGTCTCATATCGGTTGTCTCAGCTAGGTTTGTATAGTAAACACAGACACCAAGATATGCCGCTGAGAATCGAAGATGCGCCTCCTCGCCAATCAAGGACCTAGGGTATCGCGAGGCTGCAGACCTAGGTGGAAGCGCTGGGTCTCACATAATGTGCACACAACACTGGCAGCACTAGAGTGCATGGGTTTAGCATTTGAACACCATGAGCCTCCCCCCTATTGCCACAAACTTGAGCTGGGTTGCGCGGAACTTTCCATATGCACAATTTGGCCAGCAATTCATCCCACCAGGCGCTATTGAATCCTGGCGACGCGTTGTTCCTGCTGGCATTGTGGTTCCGCACGGCGAGCCCAACGGCTGATATGGACGTTGTAGCCAATATCTTTTTCCGCGGCTTAGAGAGTACGTACTCAACCGGCCGTGTTGTGTATAGAAACAGGGATCTGGCAGCATGTGAGAAAGGGAGATAAGACGTGGCACACGTAGTAAAATGCTTCGGAGGCTTGCCCCGTGAAATCCGCCAATTCTATCTGGAGAGGCTTCCGGATGAGCTGGTACACAAACAATCCCGACGACAATCCCGACGAACTTTACGAAGGGGACCGTTGCAAACCGTTCCGGAGACGGCGTGGTGCTAGCTTGTATCTGGGCCTTTTCGTCGCGTTGGCGCCATTTCTGGTTGGCGCGTTCGCTTGAGCCACTCAAACTTACCGGAAGTTTGTGGGTGAATGGCGCCGTAGAAAAGATTCGGGTGAATGCTGGAAACGGCATAAACATACGAATGCGGAAAAGCATTGGCCAGAGACCAAAGCGGAGTGCGCCGAGATCGCCTCCAGGCCTTGGTTCTCATAATGCTGGTGGGAAGAGGCGGCTGCCCCTTGCAGCAGCCCCCCACATTAGTGACGAAGGGCGCACATCATTAACAGCCAAAGCTCGGGCGTTAAGAGGTCCAGTTGCGAGCACGGTATTATTTCCGATCTAGCACAAGCAACGGGTAAAACCCTGTTGACCGCGAACCGGACCCGCCACCAATTTAAGTCTTTGGCTTGGCGACCAGGCATGTTGATAGGCTTTTCGATGCAACCGCAGTCCCTACATAAAAACACCCTGCGCCCGTTGTGTGAATTCATATCTTGACTTAGCGCCGTCATCTTTGTTTCATCTGGGCAGAGCTCAAGCCACCCCTACGCAAGCCTGCTCGGTTACTATCCCCCGATCAGCTAGCTCAACACCCCAGACGGAAGAGAGATCGCAGATGGCGTTTCAGTCTCAATTCCTAATGGGTCCCCGAATCACAACCAAGCTTTCACCCTCCTTACGTTAGCCCACCTGGCTAGTCCTTGGGTGTTAGTCCTGGTCTGATGGTGGTCATCCAGGTAGCGGGAAGGGCATCTTGCATCCCACAATGGCTTCCGACTTCGTAATGAATGACCAAGTCATCTCAAGTGAATCCCAAAGCGTGGCCAGCCTGTCCTAGCAACCAAACTCAACCAGAAGCAATGCTGCCGAGCTTCTAAACTCTGTAAGCCGTGCCCCCGTTTGTAGGTGTCAGTTAAGAGCCGCCCGAGTCGCATTATGTTCCACCCAGCTAAGTAAGGATTTTTGCACTCTACTGCACGGTGTCAGTAACTTGCCGTTGCTCTTCCGCGGGCTCTAGTCTCATCATGACTTCCTACGACTTGCTTGGTGAGTATCAGAATCACATCGTGCCCCAGAGCTACAATGCCGGCTTCGTCGCTCTCAGCTACGTTGTCAGCCTGGTCGGCGCAGGCTCGAGCCTTGAGCTTATCAACAGACGAGCCGGCTTCCGAGGCCTGTTCAACCAGTATGTTCACGTGTTTTTGATTCTCAAAGTCACATATTATGTCTTGGAATGATCGCACTGACCAAATCAGCCTGTTACTCGTGAGCTCGGCTGTTACCATGGGCGGAGTAGCCATCTGGTGCATGGTGAGTAACAACAATATCCATCTTCATCACGTAGTCCTCGAATGCTCACCATCTGTTCTACCAACTAGCATTTCATTGGAAATATAGCCATCGATCTTGCCAACGGAGAACCCGAGATGCAAATAGCCTACTCGAGGGGTTCACAGCTGTATCCTTCTTCATCCCTATCCTCGTCTTGCTGGTCACCTTTCTCGCAATCGGCACCAATAATGCCGTTTCCTGGTGGAGAGTTGTTGTCGGCGGTGTTCTCTGCGGCATTGCTGTCTGCAGTATGCACTATCTCGGGAACGCGTCTATCAAAAACTACACCTGTGTATATCGGCCAGTTTATGTCGTCGGATCTGCCATCATCGCCGTCGTTGCCAGCAATGTTGCCCTCTTCACGTTCTTTGTCTTTAGAGCTATGTGGACCAATTCGTGGCAGAAGCGAGCCATCTCGGCTGCGGTCCTTGCAAGTGCTGTATCAGGGATGCATTGGTGTGCCGCTACTGGAACTCGCTATCGTCTCAGAGATATCAAGTCTGAGGGTAACGAGCCCTCTAAAGGTGCAACTGTCATTGTGGTTATCTGTTTGGTCAGTAAGCAACCGCAGTTGACAACATGAAGAGTGCGGCTAATCCAGAACAGTCTCTCGGTGCCTGTTTCATCATTGCTACCTCAGCCATTATTCGCACGAGGAACATGAGAAAGTCGGCCCTTCGAGCGCAGCAGGTCACACTGGGAGCGGCCGTCTTTGACAAGGGCGGAAGAATTCTCATTGACCCTGATGGATTCATTCCCAGTGCTGTTGTCACTGACTCCTTTCTGGAAAAGGTAGACATATATACTCTGCCAGGTTGTGTATGAACCTCTACTCACTTCGCTAGAATACCAAAGACGGCTTTAGCATCAGTCACCCAATCTTCCAATGGATGTTCCAGGCATCAAGAAACTGGAGTACTATCTCGAACTTTGTCGGCGGTATGAGACGGCACATGTCACAGTTGCCGCATTCTAGCACTCACAAGGACGGACGACGTGGCATTCAGCTCATTAGCGAGTATGGAGAGATAATTGAACGCTACGACGTCGTTTTTAAGGAACTTTTCTGTCTTGCCGCAGCCGAGCTTGCGGACCGGTTTCATGAGGATTTGACCTCAGTAGGTGTCTTGTGGGATGAGATTATCCCTACAGGCCCGGGCGGCAAGTGGCCACGAGCCCAATCTCGAATGGGCTCCCGTCTAAGTCTCTCTTGGGGAATGGGAGACGCTCATGAGGACAACCAAAGCGGCTCTGACATGGCAGAGAAGGGGCTCAACGCTCGACAGCAGGACTTTGGGCGCGGCTTATTGATGTTGTTAATTCGCCGCGTCGAGTCGGATCGGGACGCCGAGCGTTTTGTGTCAGCCGGTTATCGTTTCGCCGAGCTCCATCAGGTCAGCAATATCATCAGGTCGTGCATGCAGATTCAGAGTTCCGATTTTGAGACGAAACTCCGATCCATGTCGACATACACAACCAAGCACAACGAGGCACCCCCCAGGTGTTCATATAGGATTCTTCTCCCATCCGAGCCTGCGTCAGCTCCGGATTTCGAGGTCCTGGTACAGAAGGACGCCCGACATCTTCTCCCATCCACGGCTCTTCCACTTAAGACACTCGAGAACTGGCACGTACAGTTCCTCAGGCGGTTTGAAAACATGCCAGTTTCCAAAATACTTCAAAGTCTGAAGGAGGAGATCTCGGCGCGGCAAAACGCTCAGGAGATCGAGTTTGCGGGTCAACTATCAGAGACCATCAAGACGCTGTGTGAGTGGACACAAGAGCCCCTTTTTGAAGACGCAGTCCTCACGTCTACCATGGTTCGTGTACCCTGCCGAGGCGATGAAGAATGGGTGCAATCGACCATGATTGTGATGCGGCGGGTGATTCCTATCCACTCAGTGCTGTCGAGCCCCAACTGTGAATTTGTGCCTCTTAGCTTTTTTAAGATGCGCCAGTTCTCAGCACAATTTCAACAAGAATTTATACGAAGGGTACACCAAGAGTTTGGACACGTCGTAAAGTTGGCGGATAGGCGTGAGGGATCCCCAGATAGCGAACCTGGCTTCCTATCCAAGTTCTGGCCGTTTGGGCGGTCCGACAGTTTAGTGGCCACGAGGATGAATAGCAAGACTATGGCGGCGGTGAGGGGACGACGCGCCTTGTCGCCCAACTCACGACAGGCCCGGCCGCCATGTGGAGATATCATGATGTTTCAAGACATCACGGCCGACGTTGAAGAAAGAAAGCCGAGAGCAGAGCAAGGGCCCGGATCGGAAGACTCAGACACGCTCACGATCGCACCGACTAATTCAAAGACATCACCGGTAGCAGGGATTGAACTCCAGTCGATGGGCCACTTCGGAACCAACTTGCAGGCGGACTTACGGGTGTCCAACGACATTGGGACACGTAAAAGTTCAGTGAACCATACGTTGCCGTTTGTGGATATTCTTTTTGTCGAGACTATTGAGAGCCGCGAGAAAAAGACGGCGAGAGAGGCGAGCGGTTGATTGCGCAGGCGCACGAACATTGTATATATCACCCAGACAGATGGATAAGAATCACCGAGAGACTCTTGATTTTCCTAGCTAAATGAATATCTAATGGTGAGTCTCGTACTGTTGACAGTTTCATCCATGTAATTGGGCTGTGCTGAAGGCTATGCTGGAAGGATCTGACCCCCTAATCTTTCTGACCCTTTGCCCTAAGCGGTTAGATTTCCACAACGGGACCATTATAGTCCTTCCTGGCCTGTACGAAGTAATAGACAACGCTAAAAATGGCAACTGAACCAGTAACTAGAACGCTATAATTCATCATGTCGGGGGTTGGGTTCAGCACCGGAGGCCAAAAGCTGAAGAAGCCAACCACCGCCAGATAGCAGATGGTGAATATGTTGTTCGCAATACCAAAAGCGCCCGGAAGATGGAAGGGACCCCAAACGAGTTCGGCGCCTGTGCTGTTAGCCAGGGCTGGGAGATCTGAAGTAGCTGGCAACGCGAAACCTTTGGTGGTACGGCGGTAGAGGAGCAGAATAGCGACCAAGAGGTAGGAGGCGTAGAGACAGGAAATCGAAAGGGACGTAACGTTCATGAATGCAATAGGAGACCCAAGGTTGATGAGAGATAATAGTACCGAAATTGTGGTAGTGACGGCGACAGCCCAAACGGGAACAGTGGTGCGGTCGTCGACCTTGGACAAGGTGGGCCAGAAAGGGAGACCGCGGTCACGGGCGAAAGACCAGAATACTCGTGAAGTCGAGGCAAGCATGCCGACGGTAGCGCAAGCTCCAAGGATCATGATAATTGTAGCCATGACGGTAGCACCGGCCGTGGAATTGGTCGCCTGCTTGAAGATATACATATATGGAAATCCCAGCATGCCGGGACCAGAGTTAATAGCCTCGTCAAAATTACCCATGCAGAAGACCATGGCAATGATCATGGCGAAACCGCAAGCACCATTGATGAATAGACTCAGTAGGACGGAAGCGGGAACCACGACAGATGGGTTCACAGTTTCCTCGGACATCTGCAAAAGCGAGTAAGTAACGACCTCCACTGGGTGTATATAAGCAAGCTCTCAAACAGGGTAAAACATACGTGGAAAGCGGCATCAGTACCGACAAAGGCGAAAACATTGCCCATCATACCAACCATAAAGGATAATCCCTGAGATGGCCAGCCGCCGTTGTTCACGAAGGTCGTGAAGAGCTCTTCGACATCTCCGTGAGGGCCTAGAATAACCAGGGGAATAAGGATGGCGAAGAAACCCAACACGTGCAGAATCAGGATTAAGCCCTCGAATTTGGGCAGCACCGAACTGACAAGGGTGTTTATGGACACGGCGAAAACGAATATGGCCCAGAAGAGCAGAGTGCCTTGCCACAGCTTGGGCTCAAAGCTGTCGTTGTTCAATGATATTAAACCCAGAATCATGTTTCCGGTGAGAAGAGCGCTAGAAGCAACGGAGCCTTGCCAGCCGCCGACCGTCAGAATCCCTGTAAGGTAGCTCAAGAACTTGGCGCAGGATCGCGGTGCCATCATGGCAACCCAGTGGTATTGTCCACCGGATGTAGGAGCCATGGAGACTAGTTCGCACATTGTAGAGAAGACGCTGAAGTTGCCGACCCAGACGATAAGGAAACTGTAGATGACGCCGGCAGTGCCGCCGTTGTTGAGGCCCTGAGCGAAGAGAACTGTGACAGCTTCCCAGGTAATCAGGATGGTACAACTAAAGCCGAGAATCGACATGAAGCCAAAATTTCGCTATTCAAGCGATGTAGTTAGTAATGGAATGAGGCTAATGTAATAGAGGCTGAAAGTTGATGACGCGGTAGCGTACCTTGAGAACCTGCTTCTTGCCTAGTCGCGCCAATTGATCACTATCAGCGTAGCCGTTAGAAGACCGAGCAGAAAATGGCTTGACCTCCATCGAGACGCCGGCTTCATGGGCCTCGACAGCCACCGTGTTGCCCAGCTCATAGCTGGAGTTGTCGCTACCTATCATAGCGGAGCGGGAAATGGAAGCAGAAGGCGAGTTCAACAAATGATGGACCAAAGAGGAAGGATGAGAGAAGAACAGGACAGAAGAGTTTAAAATGTAGAGAAATGAAAGAGAGAAAAAAAAAGAGATAAAAGGAGAAGTCGAGAATTCCAGACGATGTCAGGATGACGGCAAAAGGAGGATGTTGACGCCACCAGCTCCTCCCTAAGGCGAGAAGTTGGTGGTGCTTGAGGTTGAGTTTGTTCTCGCGGTTTAACCGGCAGCCTGCTCCGGTGCCCCGGCGCATAACTGTGGAGATTAGCAACCCTGGAACCTGTCCAGGGGCCTTGACACTGCATTAGTCTACCGAGGACGGCGCCTTGATGTATGCAGCAGGTGAAGAGGGTCAGTGCTACAACGTCCAGGGTTCATATTTGCTGACAGCCAGACTACCATTGCTTTTTTTACGTCTCTCAGCTGTCTAGCAATACTTCCAACCCTGACTCAAAGAGACGGTTGCCTCGGGCACCGGAGAGATCATCAAGCAATTGAACGCCGACTGCATACGGCATTATGAGGCGCCTTGGGAAGACGCCACATGGAAAGTTGACATCCTTCATGCTCCATTCCAGGTCAAAGCGACCCCTTGTCCGATCTAATACCCAATCTGCCCTTTCCTATCCAGCCACGTTGCCAAGTTGGCACCTCCTCCGTTTTCACCCTGCCCCTGTCATGTCCGTGCTATGATGTATGCAAGCATTCTCTTAAATGGCTGCCATCCCGAACCACTCCCGTGGCTAACATGCGGCAAACATGTACAAAACCTGTTCCCCTATGAATTGAATTACCCCTGCCATGGCTCATCTACATGTTGGGTCCTCGCTTTGGCCCCCTGCAGAGTGGCGCATCATCTTGATGCCTCTTCACGCCCTCAGCTTCCCGGATGATTTCGCTCTTGACAAGATTGGGGATTCAAGCTGTCCGACCCCTTGATCGATTTCCATTCACGACGTTGGTATACAATGTTTCCCTGTGCGTGAGATCCAAAGCGCTGTGCCTCCTTTAGCGGGGAAAGAGAAATTCTCTTCAATCTTCCCCAAGGGCTCTTTCGTGCATGCTCCGCACTTCCACTTGCCATGTCTGGAGGACGAGGATAGACTGACTTGAGTGGCTAGTGCGGCGGCTTTGCCCCTCCGAAGCAGCACCCTGCTGCTCCGTCGTCGTTTTTACAGCCCCTCGTGAGTTTGGCTTAGAGAAGTCAGCCAACTCGAATACTTGGCTATGCTGTGGTTCAATCGTGACAGGCTCCTCGATCAACCTGAACGGCCGTGACCCAGTGCCTAGAGGGGTGCTCCGGCTTGACTTGTTTCCACTGTACCCCGGCCTCCCACTCGGGTAGCCGTTGGTGCTAGTCTTGCCCTGTCGCCGAAGGTCATCCATACGGATCTGGCCGGATTCCACGCTGTCGAGAAAGGGCTTGAAGCTGGGAATGCAAACGATGAGTATGGAGAGACACTGGACTAGCTGTAAAGCAATAGTGGCTTTCCAGATCGAGAAAGTGAAATCGGTGGCACCAAAAGCCTTGTTGGAGTAATAGATTTGAACCGCAATTGCGGGTGTAACACTTTTCCGTCTTTGTTAGTGTTTTCTGTTGCACGAAATCTAGATAGAACTATCTCAATTGCGGGATTAAAACGTACAGGATACGGCTGCCAAAAACACCCATCACCAAAGCCTTCTTGGACCATGATGTTTGGATTTTCAGAACGCTTTCGCACATGATGACAACAATAGCAATGTCCGAGGCAATATTTGTGATGGAATAATAAGTCCAGAAAGCAGTTCGGTCGATGCATTCTTTGTCGTCAGCGTACCTCCACGGCGTAGGTAGTCGGCACTGGAAGATGTTGATAACGAGCGCAGTGAATCCCCATCCGCCGACGGCAGCCTCACAGCCAAAAATGGTCCATTTCTGGCTTCCCTGGCTCATAATCCGGAGACCGACGATACCTGATAGCTTGCAACAGAAAAGGGAGGTGATGAACATGGTGTTGGCCGCGTATTGGCTCTACAGTCGCAATACTCGATCAGTGCTCCTGGCCATGACTCTGCGGGTTGCGGTCAACGCATCTACCTTGAAGAATGTGTCGATTTCGCGGGAGTTCAACGTGTTGAAATGCCGCCCCAGTCCATTTTCACATCCTACGAACACAGCGATGGACTGGCCGATTGCAAGGACCTGCGGGTACGGGCGTGAGCACACAGCAGTTGGATGTTTTGCTAGGTGAATCGCGCTGACAGGACTCTCTACTCACACTTGCGACAATGGTGAGGATATCATCGGCCCTCAGGGTTTTGATCATGCGGATCTTGGTTCCCGTGCGGACAGAGCATGCGAGAAGAGCGATGACAAGGAACATCAAGGTTAAGACCTGGACTAGCGGAGACTTGTTGGTGTCGGTGATGACCTTTTGCGTAGGATTCATGTCGGGCGAAGCAGCGGTTGTCACGGTTACAATGGTGGGAGTAACGGAAGAATCGAGCGAAAAGGAGAGGGGAACCACAACGATTAAGGAAAAGCACGACGGTTGGGGAGAACAAATAGAAACGATAGCTGCCCGCAGGAAAGGTGAGGAAGAAAGTCAAGCGCCTCAACACCCGAGATTGGGGAACGTTGATTGTGTGAAAAATCCCAGAACCGCTTCTTGGGAGCGGCGCGGGAAGAGGGCAGGGCGGCATTGTTGACCTAGATAGCAGTTGAGATTGCCAGAATCGCCTTCACTTACTTGGCTTGGCACAGTTTGTCGATAGTGTCTGGGCTGAGCCTTGTGGGCGCAAACGAGACTCGGCTGGATTCAATCACTTGCTCCTCCCCGGGCCTAAAACACTAACAGGGGCACGGTCCGCCGTCGACGGGCCACCAATGACGGAACACGTTCGGCACCCGGCCGAGGTCTGGAATAGCCTCCTAGAAAGGACGTAGCTAAGTGGTTCCATGATGCACCGTGGTGAATTAAAAAACCTGCCTGTGACTTTCTGGTCTTTCAATTACTCAGGACCAGTTCATAAGTGTGTAATGTTGACGGGTGTCCAAGCTTCCAGTTCGAATCAAGGTATCTTGGCATAGAAAGTGTGCGGAGGAGATACTTCGCCACCAATCTGCAAGCTTGGCCGAAAACAGGCAAGCTCCACCAAGACTGAGTTCAGGCACAGTGATAAGAGCCCACATTTCAAGGGGTTCATAGCCTTGTGACATGTGCATTGACACTCCATTCGATCAGGATGTGAGATATGAGATATGATATCACCAAATTGCCCCGTGCGTGCCTTTGCGGCTGTCGATCAATCGGTCCGCGGAGAACTATCCGGGAGGGCCCGCGCACCATGTAACCTTCATGATTGGTCCTAAACCCCCGGCCCTCAAGTTTGGCTCAGGAACTCACTCACCTTAGTTCAAGGTTAGATGTCAGAGAACACAGTTCCCGTTGGTTATACTCCGTTCAAAAGGCACAACCACCGTCCTGCCGTGTGCTTGGACGCAGGAGAAACTGCATAGGGGTAATTCCCGTCAGGCGTGGCACAGCATCCTCTCAATCCATTTGTAGAACCAGCACCGTGAGAAAAAATGGTAGAAACTTTTGAGGCTTGAGAGGTAATCAGTCGATCTTTCGGGGTCTCGGCATGCGTTGACTTTGGCACTGTCTGGACTCAAATGAACCCATCTTCGTATGCGATTCTGCGCATCAACAAGCTCCTGTCTCAACCCACAAGATCAGCATCATGCTTTTTAAGTTGCTCGAGGTGGACACCGCCACTGACTTTGAAGAAGTCATCGAGTGCCAATGAGCCGCATATGAGAATCCCTTTCAAAGTTTCTTCCGCCTCTTCTGTCCAGTTCATGGCGACGGCCCTACTGCCCGAGCAGAGTCACTTAAGGAATGTACAGCTCGCCAGCTAGACTGGTACAATTCGGATCCAACGAGTTACTGGGGGAAGGTCATTGATGACAACGGCAAGATTGTTGGCGCTTGTCTATGGAAGATCTGTCCAACCAACCCTTTCGAAAAGCACGATGGCTATTCTGAAGCCTATTGGTACCCGGAAGGAGAGACGCGGGAATATGTTAGCAAGTGTTTGGAGCAGTTCGACGCACCAAGACGCAAGATCGGGGCAAGACCGCAACTTTGTAAGTCAAGGCCCAGATATTCCTTTCGATCCTCTTTGTCATCAAGCTTCAAATTGGTCGCTACTTAGTAATTTGGAAAGTTTGCTGATGGTGCAAGACCTTAATATCATCTATACACACCTAGACTTCCAGCGTCAGGGCGTGGCAGACTTGATAATGGACTGGGGTAAGCAGAAAGCTGACGAGATGGGCGTTGAGATGTGGCTGGATGCCACCGAGTATGGTGTACCTGTCTACAAGAAGCACGGATTCACTATTGTCAACATTAACCGACTGCAACCGGCAAAGACAGCCCCTGGCGAGGTGTGGAGGAAGATTGACGAGGAGTTGCAACCCATGACCTTCTGGCAGATGTGGAGACCCGCTGGTGGCAGCTACGACGAGGGTAAAAGTGTAAAGCCGTGGGAGTGAGCCGCATTCGCAGATGACATACCAGGCCATATCGCTCAAGCTATCTCTATTCCATTCACGGCTTCAATGCCTATGAATTCTCGCCACCGTAATAAGCATTAACCCCGAGAGAATAATATATACCGAATAAATGCGCCTTTCCCGCCTTGCTATAAAAAACCAAGTTTGGGTCATGACCCGAGCCCTAGTCGTCGCGGTGCATCACAGCGCCTAGCATGGCCACAAAGTCGGTCTCGTTCGCAAAAATGCTCTGTAGTGTGGACGTATTCGCTCAAAGGGTGTTCTGTCCCATTTTTCGCCTTCCAGTCGATACTTGGGTTCCCAAAGGTGAATATTCTTAGCCTTTCCTTAATGATTCGTCTCTGAGCAGAGCCTTTCGGAATCTCTGTTACCAGCGTCTGTAGCGCTAGGCGCAAGGCCAGGCAAGCCTGAGAGTGCGCGATCATGACGATTTTGTGGGGGACCTTACCAGCGGCGGGCCATAGAGCACCCCTAAGCTCTTGCTCGAGGGCCTTCTGGGCAGCCTTGCTACTCTGTGCGCTTTCGATAAGAGTATTTGGCTCAGCGGCCCTGCGTTCGCCGCAACACTCGATAAAGTCCCAGAGGATGCCGTCGCTTCTGTTGTATACTCAAAGTCGCTGGGTAGACTGGCGTTTAGTTGAACGTCGTCGAGCCTGTTTGGCATTTTGCCTCTGCCCATCTTCAGAATGGCAACAATGGTCAAAGCCACTCTCTGTGCTTGGCAAACCACAGCGTTTCTGTTCTCCGGTAGCTGTAAGGCGAGTTCATTGTACGGATTGTCCATGCCTGGGAACTCAGCATCTGGGGTTTTGGTCGTACTGTCAGTGACCGGAAATCTACCCAAGACGCTCCCAGGTTTGATGAGGTCGTATAACCACTGGCCCAATTCGGGCAGATGGTTCAATATGAAGTTTAGGGAGGGCTTGTTGACGCCGTTGGTAAGATAGCCCTCCAAATGAGGGCTGCGCCGCTGAGGCTTTGTGTCATGGCTTCAATACCACGCAGTAACCCACCCGTCGTACTTACCCACCTACCGTGCAGCAAAAATACAAATTCCCCACACAAAATGTTCACTTTCACTTGCACGGTGCTTGGCCAAAATTGAAGCTACTGCCATTGAACAATGTCTATTTTATTGGGAATTTTATTGCGTTTGATATTCCTACCTTGTTTTTTTTTGATCGCATAAGCGGTATGGTCGCATGACACATGTAAATTGTCTCAAAATGCCTCCCTCATCACCCAGCCTCCCCGAAGCTTCGTCGAATTTCTATCTACGCTAGCCTTCCCTAATCGCCTCGAAAATGTCTCAGACGTCTTATACAGAGAATGATATTATTGAAGCCATATTGGATGTCACAGATAATGGCCTCTCGCAGAACCAGGCCGCCCAGAAGCATGGCATACCTCCGACCACTCTCTCTGATTGATTAAGAGGCCTACCATCAAAGTCCGAGGTCAACTAGCCTGCCCAGCAACTATCCAAGTCTCAGGAGGTCAGATTAGCTATATGGATACTGAGACAAGAGACCTTGGGCTATGCCCCTTCTCGCAGTCAAGTTCGCGCTACCCTCTTGAGGCAACAAGGCCGGGAAAGGCCTATCGGTGTACACTAGCTAGCCAGGTTGATAAAATGTCGTCCAAAGATCAAGGCGAAGGTAATAAAACGTCAGGAGGCTGCGAGATTCAATTCTTTTACCCTAATGGCCGTCAAGTACTTTGATATCCGGGAGAGCGAGTATGGCTGGATCAAGCCTGAGAACACTGTTAATGTTGATGAGGGCGGTATTATGGCTGGATTTGGTGAGTATTTACCATTTTTGTCGTAAAACTCACTAATCCATTCCGAATCTAGGCCTAGATTCCTTGGCTATCGGAAGTAGCGATCCCAAGAGGAAGGCCTTCCTCAAAGGCTCTCAGTCACGCGCTTAGACTAGCTTTATCGAAGCCGTGACTGCAGATGGCCGCCTTCTAAAACCAGGGATTATTTTCAAAGGAAAAGATCTTCAGAAATAGTGCTTTATCAATAAGTTCAAGAAGATAGCTGACTGGTATTATGTCACTGAGAAGGGCTGGACAGTAATATCGCTGTCGAGTGGCTCAAGGAGGCCTATCTACCTCAAACACAGCCAGAAGACGAGTCTGATGCCAGGCTTATCATATTAGGTAGCCATGGAAGCAACGTATCTATGGATATCTAGCTAGCTTAAATCATGAACGTCGCCGATTCAAAATCCAGGATGAGTGGATGGCTACGTGTTTTTTGAACAACGTGCATTGTTATTACCTGCTGTCTCATTGCTCCCATGGCCTACAGCCGCTCGATGATGGCGTTTTTAATGCCTCCCTGTCTGCATATCGTAAAGAAAACTAAAATTTGTCAAGTCTAACTGATTCTGCACCGGTGGATAAGGTCAAGTTCATCAAGGCTTATGCCAAAGCTAGGGAAGTGGGTATGACTAAGAAAAACATCCTTTCAGGCTGGGGGGTAGCTGGAAATTGGCCAATTTCACGACGGAAAGCACTCATGCATCCGGAGATTCAATCAGACAAGAAAGAAACTACGCCTGCATCAGAGGGTCTCAGAGACGGGCAACTCGACTCTGATAATACGGCAAAGACCAGCCGTCATATCAGAGATCTAGGAAAGAACAAGACCCCTTCAAATAAAAGACGGTATTCTGTGATACCAAATGGGTTTAGGGCCCAGGAGTCAAAGATAGCTTCCCGCAGCGCAAGAATCACCAGTCTGGAGGAGGAAGTCGGCCGGCTGTGTAGAGGCAAGAAGAGGAAAGCCATACCCAATCCCAACAAGAAGTTCATGACAATAGCCGAGGCTCCAGTGGCTAATGAAACTATTTCCGAGCTAAACCAAGCAGTTGAAGAGGCAGAGGCTGTTGAAGCTGTGATCGAGGTGGGAGGGATGGAGGATGATGAAAGTTCAAATTCGGAGGCGAAAGAGTTACCTATCATACACACCCGCGCAGGCCGTGAAGTTAAAAGACAAGAAAATATTAAAATCCACTCGATTCTCATCTGAAATATAGAAACAATTTATTTTTACTATTTTTGGTGAATTTTCCCCATGAGGTTAAAAATTGCATTTTGTATGGGGAGAAAATTTTTGGCTGTACGGCAGGTGGGTACTGCATGGTAGATGGACGGATCCTCATTGCCGCAAGAAAGCCAACCACGATGCTATCATAAATATTTCCATATAGCTTGTGGTCCAGGAAGGAAACCAAAAATACCAAGCACTTATCGTCAAACTTCCTCAAACTCTTGCACTGATCTGAGGTGAGGCTCTCGCCCTGGCTCTGGGCTAGTTCGGCCACCACGCCAATGGCCTCGACCATGGCTATGGTTTGCCCGTCGGTACAGTAACATGACAAAAGTCTGTGGCCACCCCACCCCAAATGCAATACCCTCGTTGTGGCCGTACAGCTTCGCTTGCACATTTCTCAATAAAAAGGGCTAACTTCTCGAATAGCTTAGATTTACCGTCGCCCAGAGGTCTAGTTAAGAACAGTTAAGAGGAAGCCGTCGGTCGCAACCTCGGTCACAATTGTAATTAGCAGTGTGAGGCAGCACTTGATCCGACGAACCATGAGATCCAGGATCCAATTCTGTCCCTCTGATAAACATTGATCATAAAAATACCTGACATTTTGTAAGCAAACAAGACGGGTATACTTTGATCATCGCGGTTGTTTCCTCTTGCCCCATCTCATCGCCTCATCCTAGTACCATGCGTATATATTAACCCCCTTGGGCTATCCCAAACCATCTATAACAACCCTCCATCTACTCCATTTCAACTGCCCAATTGGGCGGTCTGCATGCATGCTTCGAACTTGGCTGTCCAATAGGGCTGGCTCTTCATCCTCGGAACATCTCCAAGATTTATGACTTGGTACCCATGCCAGGATCTCCGATCCCCTGGTCAAAACTATCCCCTCCCTATACTAGTGAGAAACCGGTGTATGCAGCTTCAGTCTGCACGAGCGAGCGCACAGATACCAGGTCTGACCGGTCTCTTGCCAGTGTGGATGATCGAGATGTCATTCCACCGCCGTCATTCTTCTGGCACCATCCCTCTGGGCAAATGGCGAGCCAGACTGTGACAGGCGATGGCCCTCAGAAAAGACGCTAGGTCGAGCAACCTGGGTTCTAAGGCCAAGCCACGGTTTTCTAAACTTGCTGTGAGTCTGGTGTTTAGAGGTGCTTGTGACTCAGCCACGGCCTCTCCTTATCCAAGCGCTTTGATATCCTTTAACCTCACCCTTCCTGCCACTCTTTGAGTCCTGGTATGTATGAGCAGCTAAATGAGCTCTCTTGCCGGTTGCTCCCACTCCTAGCTTCGTAACTATGTTCTAGAACACGCGTCGTTTCGGTTGCAACGACTCATAAGAACCAGTATATAATCTTCCACCTCCGATGATTCCGAGCTTCCATTACACCATTCTCCATCAACTCAAATCCACCATCACTCGTACAGAATCATAGCCACCGATCTATTTAACACGCTACAATAGTTAAAGCCGTTCTTTAGCTGCTCTTTCCAGTGCTTTGGCCATTGATTGAACCTCTTGCAAGAGATATACCTTTTGATCCCTCTCTATCTGATAGATGACAGGGCTCTAGGTGTTCTGGGTCCCATGGAAGACGACTCACCTTTCGGGACAGCAAACATTTTCCAACCTCTCCCATGGGAGCAATGAGGGCCGTGGGACCAGTCAACCCGCTCGATACATCAGGAGATGGGAGCAGCACGGCAAACGGCGTCTACACGCAGACTAGTCCTCTACTCAAAGGCTTCGCTTATGGCTATGGTGCCGAGTCGACAGACGGTTGGAATTATATCAGTCCCGTGACCGACTCTACCAATTGGTGGAATGCCCTTGATCCTACTATGGAGTACGCGGATCCAGCTTCAGTTTCTAGGCATATCGTTGCCAAGGAATTGCCTCCTCCACAGGGCTACTGGTACTCGCTCTCAACAGCAAAGAATCCGAGTCCGGAGCGGAATTGTGACTCTAGCGATCTTTCGACCCGCAAATGCGCTAGACGAAGCTGGTTAGGTAACGGAAACCTTAATCCACGGCCAAAGAAGAAGACGAGACAATCAACTATTAGCCGCAAGAGAAGTGCTAGCAACAACGGCGATCCATCAACCCAACAGCATAACGACCAGGTCAAAAGGAAACAAGAACAGAACCGAATCGCATCCACCAAGTTCCGGGTCAAAAAGAGGGACAATATATCGAGACTTGAGTCTAGCAAGCAGGACCTAGAGCGCATCCATGGCGATCTTTCCACTTGCGTGGCCGACTTAACCCTCGAGGTGTATGAGCTCAAGATGGAAATTCTACAGCAGTCGGGGTGCAACTGCGCTCTCATGCAGAACTACCTCGCCCATGAGTCCCAGCGATACGTGCAAACGTTGGTGAACTCGGCGTGAGCGGCCTTCTTTTCGTAGGCGTAGCCCCTTTCGCGGCGGGAGCAGAATTAATGCGGGATTAAAACGGGGCGAGGAAAGATACCAAGGCGCCATCGCGGAGGTCCCTCCGGTTGTTTGAGGGATGTGGGGGTGAGGAATGTCAAAAGCAATGTGAAACCAACAGGTGGCAGCAGGACTGAGACCTACAGGATACTAATTTGATTTTCCTTCCCTATTTACCTGCCGCTAGGTCAGTGGTCAGGGGTGAGGGACCTACCCTTATAGGTGACTAAGGTTTTACAGGTGGTTGGCCAAGTCAATCCCTCGCAGGGATTGCGCGTATGATGTATCAACATGTGGTAGGCGCCGGTCCGGTTAGGGCGTGACGAACGGCGGCGTGGGACTGTCACACAAAGACGTCTGAGACCACCCCTCGGCATCCCCCTGGTGTCTATGAGACGGACTTTTTCGTAGTACAGGCCAAGGGCAGCGGCGGAGAAGTTCTCGATATGTGTATAAGCTGAGCGAGCTGAATCGTCTGACGAAAGGATAGACGCAATGGGGTTAATTCGGTGATAAAGGCGTGTCGCATATCACCACTAGGTTCGTGCGACTGGATATGAAACGCGGCCCGTACTTTGGGGTCGTGTATCCGGTTTCACATCCAACTTGTCGCATTAAGGATTTTAATCCTAACGACATGAGCTTAAATAGCTCTGCCTGAACACATGGCTGTTCAATTTCTTTTGTTCTTCAGATAATTCTCATCAATTGACTGGTGCCATCAATGATCCCTGTGGAGCTAGTTGTCTGACAAGGCGTCTATTTCTCTTTGTCCAGGTCTCCCGCACTTTCGAAATCGAACTCCGGATGAGGACCAAACCAGAGAGTCTCGGCGAAGTAGGAAATGCATACAAGTTTAATCACCACGTTCGCATATGACACGTCGCTTTTCGCAGAGACATAGAGCCTGCTTTTGCGCGTTGACCCTGAATTTCGTGAACTGACGCAGAGCGAAGGGAAGATACATGTTGCCCTTGCCCCTGCAGTGGCCTTGTTGCCCCCGTCGCTCAGCCTCTCAATGCAACATGTTTTGGACTTGCAAAGGGTCAACGTCCATTATATCTGGTCCTTTCAAAGCCCTGCAAAACTTCGTCCTTCACCCTCTATGCATTATCCAATGTGGACAATAAAACCCACTCACAACATTGGCGGGCCGGTTCCTACCCGCGGCCACAGCTCTGGAAGTGAGGACGGCCCTTGGTCAGGACGAGGCTACGGATCTTTCCCACCAACATATAGCCACATTGACAAAGCGGAGCCATCAGAACCTCTCCTGCTTAACGTTGCCCAAAGTAGCGGGACGCATTGTCAGGGTGGGCCAGTGTTAAGACCGGGCTTCGTGGGTGAAGACGTGATGGGTCCGTGCCCGAAGCCCCAACTGAAAATCGGCCCCCCTTCATTCTGGGCTAGAATGAGAGTTAGCGTCTGAGCTACCGTCTTCGACCAGCATCTCCTGCGGGGGCTTTGGCAATCATCCGTCCTAGGGGTACTCCGTACTCCATAAGGCTAAAGACACCGGCAAAGAAAAAGGAAGAGGTTACACAAAAAGATCGTTTGGCGTGCTTTCCATATCATGTGTGTTTGTCTAGTGGAAGTAGCGTCGAGGCCTTTCCAATAGCACCATGCATGGAGAATGACGGTGAAACTTATCTTTCTTTAAACAGGCTCCTGTTCTAAGATAGCTTATGTGACAACTGAGGGTGACTCTGTACCCTTCTCCTGTCAGCCAAAGTTGCCCCTTTGAGCCATCCGGATATGCCATAGCTCTGATCTTCCGCCACCAAACAGCATTGAGGAGTCTCAATAGTAATGAAAGAGGAGGGGACCCGCTTGCAGCCCTTATCTTCGTTCGCCTTGAAAAATGCCGTTAGTGACCGCATGTTTGTGTCCAAGTGTGCCATATGTGGAGCTCGCGAGCTGCCTCTCAATCCGCGAGGCCGGGGATTCTATCAGCAGCGTTCCTCAGGTTTATTCTGTCGTCATTTGTGAGGCCGGGATCCTTGTTCGTCTGAAACATTTTTGGAGGGGCCAACCCCTCCATCCATAAACAGAGCCCGCGTTAAGTCTTCTGGGAAACCATGGGTGTCGATAGCTATCTGCTCTCAGCATTACATCATCAAGTGCCACGGCCGGTCAAGGGTTAGCCTTTCACCGCAGATGTCAATCCGAGCCCCTCCGCCACTGGAAGGGCAATATCACGGGCGGGACAGGGGCTAGGGATAAGACCCCAACTGAGCGTCTGGGGAAGCTAGGGCCCGCTGCCGGCAAACATGCTAACGCGCTTAAACTTCTGTGACCAATGGATGATAAATCGGGGGACCGGATCTCTCCGGGACAGCCCTACTTCGAAAAAATTCGGGGTCAATGTCATCGGGAGAGCCTCGAGCGACGAGGCCCCCAGTGATCGGGCTCCTGACAGGAATAATGCATTTGCAGATGCCGGGATCAGGGGTTGTCGCCCACGAGGCTCTCCTCATGGATGGTGGCTAGATCCTTTGCTCATCCGTGGTGTGATGGTGGTGTTGAGGCTTCTCAGAAAGCCTCTAGGACTTCATCACCAACAATACATATTCATATCGTAACTCCTGGTTCCGCTTCTAGGATTCCCTGTTGCGGAGACCTTATTCCCCTATAGCTTCCATCTATCTACATATCCCCTTTCCTGAGAAACCTTGTCTATTCGGTTCCCACTTTCCCATTTCCTTCGCTCCCAAACATGGCGGTGACGGGCTCGACGGAGTCTGAGGCCCAGCCTCAGGTCAACCTTGATGGCCTTGGAATCTTCTGGATAGCATTTTCCCTCTCCTGGACCTTTATCGTTGCGGGCGGCATGATATTTCTATGGCGTCGTCGTGACATGCCTATCCTTAAGATACGAGGTCTACCGCTATCATTCCTTGCTATCACCTTGCTCCATCTCTATTGGGGCACTGTCCAGGCCGGTCATTTTCTTCTGACTTCACCCCAGGTTGAGTACTGGATAATGAGCATCTACCTCCCCTGTGGTATCGCTCTGTTCCACATCTCTAATTCCCGATTTCTCGTTATTGCTGAAGTCCAGAAGGAACTCCTCACTTCAGATGCTGCCTCGATTCGGAGCAAGGGTGGGAACACGAGTTCCCTCATTTCCCACTTCCACCCTCTCGACTATACTAGAAAGATTCTACTACTTGTGGGCGCAGGCATGGGTTTTCAGGTGACACAACTTGCAGCATGGTGTTCTCGTTACAATCACTAATTCAGCAAGGTTTTGCTTACGCTCTTTATGTACCTCATTTCGCGAAAGTTTCATCCCTCTTTCGGCATTTTTGGCACTGAGATTTCTAGAACTGAGGACGTTCAGAAGTCGCAGATAAGGAGAGGCTGGGAATGGTCATGCCGACGATTTCCTCTTACTAGCCTGAGCTCTAACGCATTTTTCTAGGTGGCCGTCTATCTTTTGGCAATTCTTCTGGACATGGGTTGTCGCTCCCTATACTCTCTGGCGCGCACGTGGAATCAATGATACACAAGGGTGGAGGACCCAAACTATTGCTTGCTGCCTATCGAGGTTAGCACCCCTTGACATTACTTGGCCCGATTAGACGCTAACTACTACGTAGTCTTCATGCTACCCCTATGTGGCTTATTGCTCTATATCTCCCTGCTATGTCGTCGATTAATCACATCTGGGCTCCGCCTCAATGGTATGTTATCCCGATATTCGCTTTTTGCCGGAATATCGAGCTCATTCGATTTAAGGATTGCCATCTCTATCATGATGCTCGAGATCTTCACTATTTTCCTACCCTGCTGGGAGGTTATTAGATACCAGACTTTACGCCAAGAACATCTTAGCTCGATCGTTCAATGGCAACTGAAAGAGGCAAGCTCATCACTAAGCGCATGGCCCAAGGATGGCCCTACCAAGAGCAACCCCAACGAGATTATCCTCACTATGGAAGCTCTCGAGTGCGTTCTCTGGCGAAATCCGGGGCCACTCCAGCAGTTCTCTGCCCTCCGGGATCTCTCTGGAGAGAATATTGCCTTCCTAGGAGCCGTCGCTGACTGGAAGTCTTCGTTTCCTCCGGCGCTTCGTAACTCGGATGAGTTCAAAGTTATCGAGGTCCAAAAACTTATCCGCGAACGATTTAACAGCGCTGTCCAAATCTACTCCGACTTTATTAGCTCCCGCTATGCCAAGTTTCAAATCCACCTTTCCTCACAAGATCTCAACAGGCTCGAGCTTATTTTCGAGCCGTCCGCCCGCACTCCCTATCAGCACGGTGTTGATCCCGCTACACCCGCTGACTCCTTCGCCATGATCACCAAGCCCAAGACGTCTTCCGCATCACCTCACGGTTCTCAGACCGGTATCGTGACCAGGTCGATCAACGAGACAGACGGAATGGAAGACAAGACCGTCTGCTGGGATGACATCCCCGACGGCTTTGATGCCAGCATTTTTGATAACGCTGAAGCAAGCATCAAGTACTTTGTCTGGACCAACACTTGGCCAAAGTTTGTTAAGCAACGACGGTTCTTGATCAACTCGAACGATAACATTGAGACAGGAAATGCCGTTGCGCTACCCGTTGAGCATGGTTATGAGTTTAGGGAGCCTTGATGATTTAAGTCTCCTAGGACGGATTTTTGACACTTCCCTGTACTGATGCAGATGAGTGGATTAATCAGAGCCTGTTTCTTACTGTAACGAACGTACTTGATAAACGAGTGAGCAGGGCCGCCGTCAGATCAGATTAACAATCAGATATATCAATCAGATCAATCAATTCAAATCAGATATGGAATTTCATTAGATCAATCAATTCAGATACAAGCGTCTATACATCTGATATATCTGATATCCCTTGCACAGAGAGCGGTTACCCTAGAACTACCGAATCATCTATATGCTCCGACTCCGGCAACCTTCCCTTGTAATCACACTTTCTTGGCATGCAAGTGTTAAGAAAGTAGCCTTATCTACACCTTAGTCCTTAACAATCGCACACCAAACGTCCCAACCTGCGCGTTGCGCAGCCGCACGCGGCGGCGATGGCATCGTCTACGACGAACCCGCCCGCTGCTCCGGATCCCTTTGACCTGGGTATCCACACCCCCGCCAACCTGAACCGAGGAGCCCGTGCAGCTCTCTTGCAGAACAGCCCCGCGATCGTGAACGGCCCAATTGGCGTCTCACCCGATCCCCGGCGCATGGCTCAAACGCCGTCCTCGCCACTTAATGCCACCACCACCACTGCCGCAGCTACGGAAGGAGCTCGCCCTGACCCCCCTCATCACCTCCTGGACAACGACCGGTCTCTATTATCGAGTCAGCCAATAGGCTCGCACACGAACGTGTAGAGGAGTATAACGCCAAACTGACGGTCTTCCAGGCTTTCTGTGCCAAGTTCGAAGAAGCTGCGCAACAATTCACCACTGGACCGGAACGACAATTCGCCCAACAATTCGCCAACAGCTTTCTAGACTCCTGGAGCCGCGAGCTCTCCGGTGCTGGACCAACCCCCAAGCCTACGTACAGCAGCGCCGCTACCTCACCTCCTGCGGCTGATCCCGGCCATCTGCCTCCCCAACGCCAACGACAACAACAACATCGACAACAATTCGACGCCCCGCGTCGCCAGGGACGACCGGCGACTATCGCCCCACCCCGCGAGGACCTCCGCGTCTTCATCCGCCTAGAAGCTAGCGCCCCGGCCCGGACCCAGAGTTGCTATGCGATCCGGACCCACATCTGCGAAAAACTCGGCGCCATCTCAAACAAGATCCGGCAGGTATTCCCCGTCAGATCGGGATGGGCCGTCCAGACTGCCGACCCTGAGACCCGCGACTACCTCGTAGAGAAGCAGTCCGAGTGGGCGGCGGACCTGGGCGCCACGGCCATAGAGACTAACAAGACATGGTTCACCTATGTGATCTCGGACTTTCCCCGAAGACTGACTGACTTCCACGGCAAGGAGGTTGACGTTGACAGTATTGTCAGCGATGAGATAGAGATCCAGACGGGGTCAAGCCCGTCGACGTGCGCCTCTCGCGACAGGCCTCGGAAGACCCCTTGACCAAGACCCTGCTTGTGTCTTTCCTAAAGCCAATCAGGAAATATTGGTCTGTCTTTGGCAGCCGTCCGGCTAGATTTTTCGACAAGACCGACCGCCCCAGACAGTGCGAAACATGCTGGGACTACCATCCCATCCGGATGTGCCATAGACAGCCTCGCTGTCAACGATGCGGCAAGACGGGCCACGCCCTGGATGACTGTGTCGCAGCAGAGCAGTGCGCCAACTGCTCGGGCCCCCACCGGGCCAACTTCCACAAGTGTCCGGCTCGACCAAGGAAAGTGCACGGCGTCTTCCGCCGACTAAATAGGGAGCAAAGAGAACATATCCGGACGATAGGTGCCGAGACATACCGTCAGCGCAACCCAGAACCGCAACGCGACACCAATACACCGCAAGAACAGCTGGACGCTCACGCATCTAGCCCAACCGCATCAAGAGCGCCCTCATGCATAATGGTGGCTACAACCTCCGAAGTAGAGGAGGAACCGGAGCATCCCAGACCTGGCTCACCAAGGAAACGCCGCATAGTCCTTATCACCCGTCCTCATGACCAGGAATAGATATCAGCAAACACTAAAGAAGGATAGACAGCCACTCAGGATCTTTCAGGCTAACGTCGGTAAGATCCCCCCGGCCCACGACTGCGCCCTGGCATTAGCCGATTCCGAACGATACGACGTCGTCCTCCTACAGGAACCATGGACGGCCTTCACAAGCTCGCAATGCATCACCAAAACACACCCGGCGTACGACACATTCGCGCCAGTCGACACATGGAACAGCAACGACACTCGGCCCAGAGTTATGACGTATGTCCGACGGGACCCAAGGCTCCTAGCGGACCAGATCCGGCCCTTTCAGACCCGAGACACTCTTTGGCTCAGGGTCAACGAAGTGACCATGGTCAACTTCTACCGCCAGAGCGACGAGAAAGACGCCCTGAACAATCTGCTACGATGGCCTGTGCCGGAGCGCTGTCTCGTTGCTGGCGACTTCAACGCCAGACATCATACCTGGCAGACCGGGCAGACTACCAACCGGGGACAAGACATCGCCTCCTGGGCCTCGGAAAACGACCTAAGCCTACTGAATACCCCAGATATCCCGACAAACCCACATGGAAACACCATCGACCTCGCCTTTACCAATATACCACTGGCTGAAGCCGCAATCGAGGACCATCTCGCGACCAGCTCTGATCACTTCACACTCAAACTCACCCTCCCCGATATAAAACCGGTCCCGATGCAACTAGGCCGGATACGCGTGACAACAGATGACGAGCTCAAACGCTTTGTCGAAATCGTAGAACTCGGAGCTGCACAAATCCCCCTCGCAGACTCGTCCCCATCAGAGCTTGACGAGCTCGCCTCGAGGCTTGTGAACCTCCTAACATCGGCGGCAAGAGCGGCCGGCCGACCTTCGCGGAAGGGAGCGCGTACTGCACCCTGGTGGACCGAAGAATGCGCCAGCGCCGCAACCGAATTTCGCGCCATAAGAAGACTCTACCCCCTCGGGTTTAACCAAGAAGTCCAATTTGCCAAACGAGACTTCCACCGTGTCGTCCGCCGAGCAAAAAGACTCTACTGGCGGAACCTCATCGACAGCTTCTCGGATAGTAGCTCTGTCTTCAAAGCAGTGCGATGGCTAAAGTCCCCAGGGGCCTTCCAACCACCACCACTGCAGGTTGGCGACGTCGTTTACGAAACCCAGATAGACAAGGCAAACGCACTCCGCAGGGCTGCGTTAGAGCGACGAACCGCAGAAGACGATATCCAGGACCCCTGGATCGAGGTGCACCCTCCTAGATCGATACCATTCCCACTAGAAATCTCCCTGGAAGAGGCGCAGTACGCGACCCTCCATACGGGAAACACTTCCCCAGGAACAGACAACATCACAGTCAAACTCCTCGAGGCCGTGTGGCATATCATCGGGACGCACGTCCGCCGCCTATTTCAGGCATGCCTCACTATAGGCCATCACCCAGAACCATTTAGGGAGGCGGAGGTGGTCATGATTGCGAAGCCGGGACGAAGGGACCTCACGAAGCCGCGGGCGTGGCGGCCCATCTCACTGCTCTCCTGCCTCGGCAAAGGGCTAGAACGACTAATTGCACGCCGGCTAGCATGGGCTGCCATCCACTACCAGGTCCTCCACCCGCAACAGGCCGGGGCACTTCCGAAGAGGTCTGCAACGGACCTAGTGACTGCCTTGATCCACGACATCGAAGAGGCATTCGCACGCAACAAGGTGGCCACATTGGTCACGATGGACATCCAAGGTGCGTTCGACACCGTCATGCGCAACAGGCTGGTTCTGCGCCTACGCGAACAAGGCTGGCCCGATCATCTGGCCAGATGGGCTGGATCTTTCATGGGCGGCCGATCTGCCCGTGTCAGGTACCAAGACACCGTCACCGCCTCCTCTCCCCTCCAGTGTGGCCTCCCTCAGGGGTCGCCGGTATCGCCGATACTGTTTCTGCTCTACACGGAGCCCATCTACCGTCTAAGCAACCCCCAAAGCCGCTTCGGCTACGCAGACGACACAGCCATCCTGGTCACAGGCGACACGGTAGACGAGACCGCCGCGGCGGCGTCCAAGTCCATCGAAGAAATGATCCGCTGGGGCACGGCAAATGGTATCTCCTTTGACCCCGAAAAGACCGAAGTCATGCACTTCTCTCGCAGCAAACTTAGGTCCTCGCCGGCGATACGCCACGGCGACGTCGTGAAACAGCCCGAATCGGCCCTGCGCTGGCTGGGCATTTGGCTTGACAGCAGACTATCATTCCGAGTCCACGTTGAGAAGTGGGCGGCGAAAGCAAAAGCGGTGGCCTACCACTTGCGGGGACTCGCCAACACGAAACACGGTCCGCTGCCGAGCGCCGTGCGAAGCGCCGTCAGAGCATGCGTCGAGCCGGTGCTGCTCCACGGCGCCGAGGCGTGGTACCCGGGCACAAGCCGGCCGCGGTGGAGCCAACCATCCAAGGACGTACCATCGAGCAACCAGCATCTCATCCAGAGAATGACCGAGGCCATGAACCAATCCATGAGAGCCATCCTACCTGTCTGGAAGACAACACCCATCGCCGCCCTCCACCGGGAAAGCGGAATACCACCAGTCGCCCAGCTTCTCGAAGCAAGGCGGCTCCGCTTCTCTGCACGACTCAAGTCGCTTGATGAGGCTCACCCCCTGGCGAGCCGAACATGCCTACCCCGCCAACCTACCTACCACGACCTTATTAAACGAAAATACCAAGCACTGCCAGAGGGCAACTCTAGGACACGTCTTCGACGCACTGATAAGCTTCTCGCACCCTGCGCACGACCAAAGCTCATCCAGCAACGCTTTAGCGATGAGCAAATGACGCCGCTGCAGATAGCATCGAAAGAAGAGACAGCTGGAGCCTTCCTTCATTGGGCCCAGACACTCGACCCGCTCACCCTGGTTGTATACTCAGATGGCTCTCTATCCTCAGATGGAGCCGCCAGCTATGGCTATACTATCCACCAAAATAGCCTCCCGATCCTTGATGGATCAGGACGACTCGGACCGGCTGAGGTCTTTGATGCCGAAGCCACAGGGGCATTAGAAGGCTTGAAAGCCGCCCTACACTTGCAAGAATCAGCAACCCGAGACATCTTCATCTGCCTAGACAACCTCGCTGCCGCTACATGCCTGCGGGGCACACCATCAGACTCCTCCCAGGAAGTCTTTCTCGAGTTCCAGTCCCTAGTAGCATCCCATGGGGCCACTCAAGTGCGCTGGGTACCCGGTCACACCAAAATCCCCGGTAACGAACAAGCCGATAAGCTAGCAAAAGCAGCATCCTCGCTGCCCGAGCCCGAGGGCGCGCGACCCACGCTGGCCTACCTGCGAAGAATCGCGAGGCAGAAACCAAAAGAAGCATTCAGAACCTGGTGGCCCTCCGCCTCCCCTGAGCAGTATAAGAGATTCAATCTCAAGGCGACAATAGCCTGCCCGCGGGAGCTCTCGCTCCCGCGTACAGTCTTGCACCACTTACTCGCTGCAAGGTCCCTTCACGGGGATTTTGCCGCATATCACGAGAGGTTCAATCATACTGAAGCACGAGTACTCTGCTCATGCAATCGACGCAAAACACCTGACCATATCTTCTACTGCAGAAAGGTACCGCCACGGAAGCGAGCGAGGCTCGCTCCATCGCCGAATACGGCAGTGAATCTGGCATTAGGAAAAGACTTTGATAAGTTCGTCAAGCTGGCCAAGACAAGCGCCTTCTTTGATAGGATCTGCCCTCGCTACTAGACAGGGGCCGACCTGAGATGCAGTGGCGTCTGCCCCCTCCTTTATTCTCCTTTCTCTTCTTTTGTCACCTCTTTCTATTACATAGGCTTGGCCAGACAGGGAGCCGCAACGCTCTCTGTCTGGCTGCGGCCATCCTTAACCACAACCCTCCACCATGACTATCCTAGTCATGAGCTGCCCCGCGGCTACTATTTACTAGCCGTGCCTGGACCGCCCGCTGACGGGTAACAGGCTCGATCCAATGCGCCATCTGTGCCGATGATATGCTGGATAGGGGACACCGTGTGGTTAGATCATAGGCAGACTCCCGTAGCTCAGCACGTCCTGTGCTCCCTTAGGAGACTTCTGGGGCCTCACGGCCCCCCGGACGAAAAATATACATACATACATACATAAACAACCACCCACAGTAAACTGTACACATCTGACTCCATCGAGCGTCGCAGCCCTCCAGCTGGTCTCCAACTTAGTCATTTTGCCCGTCAGATGCCCGTCAGATGCCTATCTCGACCTGCATCCCATATGTCGTCTCGTTTCGTCATAATGACGCAAAAAGCTCGACTGGATAACATGCCACCCTTCAACCCTGACGCTTCCAACAGTCATGCGCTGTATCACTACAGATTGCCTTTTGTCGGACCCCGCCTCGCCTTCCAAGTTACAAGCCTCCGAGCACGTACTCACGTGTTGCCCTTTACCATGCTAGCGAAAACATTCTAGAGGCTATTAACCCGATAATCGCCTTTCTGAGTGTCCGTGAGAAAGTGGGAGATGGGGCTATGGCGTTCGTCTTTGGCACGCCTTGAAAGACTCTCAAAAGATCAGACCACCTTTTTTGACAACCACCATCGCCCAACCCAGCACCAAGCGGACCATCCACCTTGTTGCCGTGCTTCTGCTTATTCCTCACCAACATGTTCGCAAGGTCTAGAAGAAACTGATTGACCCATTTACTTACGCCGGCGCTGAGACAAAAATTAAGTGACGACTACTGACAATTACATACTGGGCACCTTGCTGCCCATTGTGCGGCCCGTCTTTGCCCTTCCGTCCCCCGTCTATGGCTCCCTCGAAAGCTACCCTACGCACGCCACCATTTCGTTTTCGGCGAGGAAACCATGCCGGACAGTGCTCGTCACTATTGCACGCCGGAGAACAATTACATTCACGCTCTCAGCTGCGAGCAGCTGCCCTCTCTCTTGCCTTTGGTGCTCTCTCATTCCAATGTAGCCTGTCTGCTGATCTCGTCAACGGCCGCTGTTTAGACCCCTTGCTTACCGTACCCAACCTGCAGTAAAGGCCATCAGCTTTTCTCTCACCGCACTCTCCATTATACTCTAACTACCTTCCTCCCTCCCGGCCCTCCTTCTTGGCAACCCCTCTGGTCTCCCATATTAGAAACCTTTCGAGTCTGTGGCACATGTAGTTCCTTCTTTTGCTCTCTTCTCTCCTCATTTCTTTTCCAAAGATTTCACTCCCAGCTCTTTACTCATCGCCTCTTATAACCTGATCCAATGGCCGAAGTCGAGTCTATCCGGCCTTTTGGCCCCGCCCGCTCTACTATCAAGAGCTCCCCGCTCTCCAAGAAGGAGATTGAGCAGTCCAATGACTATTTCAAGGCCAGCTGCTACTTGTCCTTAGGTATGATCTACCTGAAGGAAAACCCTCTTCTTCGAGAACCTCTTAAGCCCGAGCATCTCAAGCTTCGGTTGCTCGGTCACTTTGGCTCTGCTCCTGGTCAAATCTTCACATATATGCACTTCAACCGCTTGATCAAGAAATATGATCTTGATTCCATCTTTATCTCCGGACCTGGCCACGGCGCCCCTGCCGTTCTGTCTCAGTCTTATCTCGAGGGTGTCTACTCTGAGGTCTTTCCGGACAAGACACTCGACGCTGAGGGTTTGCAAAAGTTCTTCAAGAGCTTCTCGTTTCCCGGAGGCATTGGCTCTCATGCCACTCCTGAAACCCCAGGGTCACTTCACGAGGGTGGTGAGCTGGGCTACTCTATCTCACACGCCTTCGGTACCGTTTACGATAACCCCGATCTAGTTGCTCTCACTATGGTTGGTGATGGTGAGGCTGAAACCGGTCCTCTTGCCACCGCCTGGCACAGCAACAAATTCCTCAACCCCATCGTTGATGGTGCTGTCCTTCCTGTTCTTCACCTCAACGGCTACAAGATCAACAACCCGACTATTCTTGCCCGGATTTCCCATAAGGAGCTCGAGAACCTCTTCCTCGGCTATGGATGGCAGCCATACTTTGTTGAAGGTGATGACCTGGATACCATGCACCAGGCTATGGCTGCTACCCTGGAGCGTTGCGTGACCGAGATCAGAAAATTCCAGAAGCAGGCCCGGGAGAGCGGCGAGGCTTTTCGTCCCATCTGGCCCATGATTGTTCTTCGAAGTCCTAAAGGCTGGACCGCCCCCCGAAAGGTCGATAATAACTACTTGGCCGGTTTCTGGCGTGCTCATCAGGTCCCCATTACAGACCCCGCCACTAACTCTGCTCACCTGAAGCTTCTCGAGGAATGGATGCGAAGCTACGAGCCTGAACGTCTGTTCGATGAGTCTGGCGCCCCCTTGCTTCTCTGCGTGCTCTCACTCCTTCAGGCAACCGACGAATGAGCGCCAACCCTGTCGCCAACGGCGGTCTTTTGAGGAAGCCTTTGAGGATGCCCGACTTTAGAGATTATGCCATCAAGGTCGATAGCCCCGGAAATGTCGTGAACGCCAGCATGGCCAATATGGCTATCTTTTTGAAGGATGTCATTGCTGAGAACCAAAAAAACTTCCGTCTGTTCGGTCCTGATGAAACTGAATCCAATAAGCTCGGTGGCGTTTATGCTGCGGGCAAGAAGGTTTGGATGGGTGAGTACTTTGAGGAGGATGAGAACGGTGGCAACCTTGCCAAGTCTGGCCGTGTTATGGAGATGCTCTCTGAGCACACTTGCGAGGGTTGGCTTGAGGGTTATATTCTGAGTGGTCGCCATGGACTGCTTAACAGTTACGAGCCTTTCATCCATGTTATTGACTCGATGGTCAACCAGGTATGTAACAACTTCATTACGCTGAGAATTTCTTCTTACACCATCTCTAGCACTGTAAGTGGATCGAAAAGTGTCTTGAAGTTGAGTGGCGCGCCAAGGTTGCCTCCCTCAACATCCTTTTGACTGCTGTGGTCTGGCGTCAGGATCACAACGGTTTCACCCATCAGGATCCTGGCTTCCTCGATGTCGTCACCAACAAGAGTCCCGAAGTCGTCCGCATATATCTTCCTCCTGATGGCAACTGCCTGCTTTCTGGTATGTTGAAAGCATGCCTCTTATCATTGCAGACTTTTAATATAACCTTAGTCATGGATCACTGCCTCCGCTCAGTCAACTATGTCAACGTTGTCGTTTCTGATAAGCAGGAGCATCTTCAGTATCTCTCTATGGACGCCGCTATCGAGCACTGCACTAAGGGCATCGGCATCTGGCCTCAGTTCAGCACCGACGCTGGCCAGGATCCTGATGTCGTCATGGCAGCCTGCGGTGACGTCAGCACACACGAGTCGCTTGCGGCTATTGATCTCCTGCTCGAGCACTTCCCCGAACTGAAGATCCGCTGCGTCAACGTTGTCGATCTCTTCAAGCTCATCCACCCCAGTGACCACTCCCATGGCCTTTCGGATACTGAGTGGACCAGCCTCTTCACCGATGATACCCCCATCATCTTTAACTTCCACAGCTACCCCTGGATGGTGCACCGCCTTACATACAAGCGCCCCGGCAGCAGGAACCTGCATGTTCGGGGCTACAAGGAGAAGGGCAACATCAACACACCTCTCGAGCTCGCCATTCGCAACCAAACCGACCGCTTTAGTCTCGCCATCGACGCCATCGACCGTATGCCCCAGCTTCACAACTGTGGTGCTTCAGCCCGTCAGGCTCTTCTCAACGCCCAGATCCAGGCCCGTAACGAGGCTTTTGCGACGGGTGTGGACCCACCCTTTCTCAAGGACTGGACTTGGAAGCGCAACGGCCTTGCATCGTGACAAGGCGGCTTAGAGCAATGAACAGAGGGGCCACGGCGGGAACTGGAATTCTAGATGGTAGGACAGGATGAGTACGGAGAGAAAAGATGGTGGAAGGAATGGGCGTCGCCGGACAGAAAGGGATGTTATCATGTTACGAAGAGTCTTGTTACTATTTCTTTTCCCTCTTTCTGGATCTATCTATGCAGCGCGAATAATTTGAAGGCCATCTTCTCTGGATGTAAGCTCTCTCAGTATCAGTATCAGTATCAGTATTTATTTGTCAACCTAGCACCGAAACATAAATGCAGATATCGAACAAAAGATCAGTGTAGATTGAGGATCAAAAGGAGCGTGTGATTTCTTATCTAAAGGAGCGACGAGAGTCGGTCTCTTATACCCGTGTTTAGTCTGCCGATTCATAGACAGCAGGCTGTTGCCTGACGCTAGTTGTGGTCGTTCACTCTCATCGTGATCCTTGCCTCCAACAGTAAGCGAGGGTCTCCGGAGCTTGACATTATTACGCCCGGGAGAACGGATCTCATAGGGCCGGTGGCTACGCTAAGCTGTCTTCGCTTCTCCGCTATTCCTCCAGACCACCCAAAAGAGCCCCACTCTTCCTTCCAGCTCGTCTCTTTTCCAGCCCCGCTTGCTTGACTCTGCTTGACAGGCCTGCTTGAAGGCCGATTTCTCTAAGTGTTCAGCATCCTATCCCCAGCAGCTGAAGCATGGTCTGTCAACTTGAGGCTGTTCAATGTTAGTAGTCAGCTGTGGTGTTAGTGTTTAGCATGTTCTGTTTCCCTTTTCACCTCAGTCTTCCCGTCGCCATTGCAAACTTGACTGCCGCTCGCACCGCCTCTAGGTTAGGTGCCCATTTGGGCCCCTCATATAGACACGACCGGTCTTACCTCAGGTACTCAGACCCGCTCACTAAGCGCACAGATCACGTGCTTCTGTGAGAGGGCCTGAGTGGTTTCCGACGCGTTTTGGTGTGAGTGCGACTATCTACCATACAAAATGGGTACAGTGAGTGCCGCTTTGCAAACGCGACGTGAACGCCATCAACTCCCACGCGGCATAGCGCCTTCAATTCGACACTTTTCATTATAATTAGTATTTCCGAAAATCCTACAAACACCAGGTACCTGCTCATCTTGTTTTTGTTCAATTGGATCCGGTTCTTGTGCAATATCACTACGAACGGCCTTCGCGTCGGAAAATCCGCCAGCTAATTCACTCGACAACGACCGGCAACTCCACCATCTCCTGTGCAACAAAGACTCCATTATTAAGAGAGGCTCTCCCAAGCTAGTACGACCTTCGGGCAGCCTTGGACTTGGTACTCTACAGTCCTCTGTTGTGAAACCGACACGAACATCAACGGCTCCCAGATTTCATGCAATAGCGATAGTCGGATAGTCCCAGACTCAAGGCATCCGCCTTTCCTCACTCAACCGAATTGAAACGGATATTCAGGAGAGGCTGCCGATTTGACGGATCGTCCAGCATGGCTGAGATTGCCGCCACTAATATGGATGACGCGCAATTGACTTCTAAGATTGAGGGTTTGGTGGGTTTCCGGCCGCGAGTTGGGCAGGTAGAGGCGATACGCAAACTCGTGGTTGATCAGAAAGATATGATATTGATTGCACCGACGGGTTGGGGGAAAAGCCTCGTCTTTCAAACAGTTCCAGCCCTGGCTGGTGGAATTTGCCTCATGATCATGCCGCTGACGCTTCTAGAGGAAGATCAGGTTAGTCATCCGCTCTTGATACATGACTACGAGTACGGCTTATCTGAGTCGCCTTAACTAGGCAAGATCAATATCTAGGGTCCCAGGCTGCAGTCCATGTGTACTCAATGCAGGGACGAACTCACTGGCATTGCTTGAAAGCATCAGGAAAGGTGTGTACACCCATGGTTAGTGAGAGCCTTAGATATCTACGAACTACGTTCTGATTCTGTAGTTCTTCTCGGTCCGGAGCTTGCATTGTCTGAAACCTTTAAAACAAAGGTGCTTAGAGACCCGTCGTTCCAACAAAAGCTGGCTCTTGTTGCTATAGATGAAGCTCACGTAGTTTGGGAGTGGGGAGTGTCATTCCGAATGCACTACAGTCAACTAGTTGTACTGAGAAGCTTCATTCGCGGAACGGTGCCATGGCTAGCATGTTCTGCAACACTTGATCCTCAAACACTAGCCAAAGTGAAGGAGTTGTGTGGTTTTGATTCGAAGGTCTTCATCCAGCGCAACTCTGTTGATCGCCCGGACATCTTCATTGATGTGAAGCGGATGGCACATCCGCTTACCACGTTCCGAGACCTTGAGTTCCTCATTCAGCCAGTGAGGAAGGCCATAAAGGATGCAGTTGCCCAGGACTGCGAAAACCAAGCGCGAGCAGCAATAGCAGTTGGCGACATGCACAGTGCAACGCAGCTTATATCCCTCGCCGCACGAGAGCCACGGAGCAGCCAGGTCCTTCAGGGAGTGGACAGCCGGACATGGTGCATGAAAATCCGCAAGACAGTGGTGTATTTCGACTCCATTGCGACTCTTGAGGCTGCCGCAGCGTTATTAACTGTAGCACTAATCAACACTGGTTGCTCAAAGACGGCTGCATCGAACGCGATCCAGCCGTATCACGCCGAGCTCGCAACCTTCGATAAAGAGAGCATCTCGAGGGAATTTGCGAAGCCTGACAGAGAAACTGCCCGGGAGAGCTCCAGGCATCGCATTATCATGGCTACTGATGCCATGGGAATGGGCATCAACAATCCAGATATCCAACTCGTGGTACAGTGGAGACAACCGGCCACACTATGCTCTCTGTGGCAGCGGGCAGGTCGGGCAGCCAGAGGTGCTGGTATCACAGGAGAGTTCATCTGGCTCGTGGAACCTTGGTGCTTCGAAGTGGCGATGCCCGAGAAGGGATCTCAAGGAGCTTTACAGTCAAGCATGGCGCGCAATCGATCTCTATCTCAGGAACTGAGTGACGTGATCAACAGCAAGCACTGCAACAGAAAGAGTATCCTCCAGTTCTTCGAAGATACTGCTTCATACTTGCACCCTTCCGGCCCACAGTCTTGCTGCGCTCTTTGTCGAGGAGATCCACCGTCCTTACAAGTCAGAGTTGCACGAGGCCTACCGAATACGATGGTATCACAGAAGCATATCGTTGCTGCTGCAAGAGCCGCTCTGTTGAAGTGGAGGAAAGAGGCTGCCCAACGGTGGTCCTCTGTATTGTCTCGGGGCGGAGAGGATTTAGTGCTCCCCGATACTGTATTACGCAAGCTATCACAAGCAGCGTCTTCCATCGATACTGTTGACACGCTAGGGCTGCTAGTTGGTACTATTTGGGCCGCTCGGGAGACTTATGCAACTGAAGTAGTAGACCTCCTACGAGCTGCATGTTCGGAAGCCAAGGCGGCAAAGGCCACCGAATTTAGACCAAGGAAGCGTCGTGCTTTGCAAGAGATTGAGAGCAACAGTCAAGGGACGAGTAAGAAGGCACAGAGGGCCACAAAGCCATATAAAGTATAAGCCGAGCAATGAGCATCACAGCGCGTCTGTGATGGATTCTAATAGTGTAAATTACAGCTATATAGTCCTCATGCATTTTTACATCCGAGCTGAGGAAAGAAGAAAGAAGAAAGAAAGAAAGAAAGAAAGAAAGAAAGAAAGAAAGAAAGAAAGAAAGAAAGAAAGAAAGAGAAGATGACAGAAAATCCTTCGACAAGATAGACGAAGTCGTTACCACTCACCGGAGCAACAGTGCTTAGACTAGCAAGAGGACAAGGCAGTGCCTTGTCCCGCAGGGCTTAGCCCGTTACCTCGTCTTCCGCATCGACGGTGAAGAACTCACCTATCTCGTCTCCAGCATCCTCTTCTTCTGCGTTGAGGTCATCTGCGGTGAGATCCAGTCGATCTAAGCACTCCTTCCTATTGAATTTGCATAGACCTCCTCCGGCTAGTTTCGAGATCGCAGCATCAAAGAGATCGATCGCTTCATGTGTGACTGGGCGGCGCTGAGTGCCAGTGATAGATCCACTCCCAACGAGTACTTCTGCCATCATTCTGAGATCTTTGGTTGCCTTCTTCTCGGGATGGTTCCCGTTATGACTCATGCCAAGGAGCGACTCCGTATTCTCTTCCACTGACTTGAAGAAGTCTGTGTTTAGAGCACAGTTCTCCATGAGATATTTGACGGTAATGGCTGAGCCGCGGCGGTTCCTCAATATAGTCTTCAGCTTGCCATTATGGAACTCAACCAATCTATCGGTCTCAAACCAACCGTCGTCAACGCCAGTGGTATTCACTAGACCGTTTGCCAAGATGGCTCTCTGTAGTTCAGGCGCTGCGGCCGTGGTTGAAATAAGACGCTTAAGATAGAGCATCTCAAACGCGTATTTGTGCTGTCCCGATGCATGGAAATAAACACAACTGCGGGCAATACCTCGATGGAGGAGACCAAGATCGGCGTGCTTGATGGCATGCTTCATAACCAGGTAATTTTGGGTATGTTGTAAGAACAAGATGTGGTTTCTAAGCTCGGGATTCTTCGTGTATCGACAGTCGACGTCGTAAGACTGTACGATGCTCTCAATGAGTTGGCTGAGTTCGTTCGGGCCGTATGACTGCAAAATGCGGGCGATATCCAACTCTGTATCACCTAGACCCAGAATACCGAGTCTAGACCACATAAGAGCACAGATCCTGGCCTGAAAGCTGTGGATAACGAGCTGTTCAAGAGCGTAGAAGTCGGCCTTCTTCGACTGGATTCCTTTGCGAACCCAGAAGTTCATAGCGTCATAGAGTGTGGCCTTGCTGCCATCACCTGCTGCGCCGAAATGCGTCCGGCTTAGCATATACAGGTAGTTCATTCTCACGTGAAAGAGAGCTGGCACAGGCAATACCCATCTTAAGCTATCAACTGCTTGGGCGGCCCTAGATCGGCGACTCTTGATCATGCGGATGCGCTGGGTTGTCTTCTGGTCACCGTATACGAGAAGTAACCGCTCCTTGAATGCCTCATCCGGCAACTGGTATTGCTCCCGGAAGATATTGGATAATACATCCAGATTGCCTGCATTCGTGCTCTCGTCGTATGGGATAGGACCAAGCGATAGGTGAGCCGTCTTCCGTCGTGGTAGGATATCTATCACCGGCATAGGATGTTGCGGTGGCATTGACATGCAGTCCGAAAAAGCAGCCCTGATTGACTCGTACACGAAATGACGGGATATCTACCTCTTTACAAGATCAGCTAACCGTAAGGTGGATGGATGATATGGAAATGAATCTCACCTCTACTTCAATGGTATCTCTTTGATTCCCTGGGGATAAGAATATATCCTCCAGTTGCAGCCTTGCTGCTGGATTCAGCATGCTTTGCATCAGGCCTCCTTCCGGCATCTCAATGCCTTGGATAAGCAGTCCAGTCGTGACTGAATGGAACGAGCCCTGATTATCAACACGTTGTTCTTTGACGTGCTCCATCTGCTCGAAATTATCGTATGCAGTAACGACAGTTGGTTGTTGCCCTTTTGCAGCTACTGCTTTCGCAGCGTGCTCTGACTGCCTCTTGATCACCTGCAATGTCTTGTGATAAGAGCAGCAAAGCCCGAGTCGTTGTAGGGCTTCTAACTGCCGTCTTTTAACGCCTTTGGAGTGGAGATATACGCTCAGTTGTATCTGGAAACCCGACGATCGATTCCGCTGGTGCGATCTACATATTACTGCCAGGACGTTAATGAGATATCCGTTATCTTCATGGCCCTCATAGCCTCTCCTGAGGTGGTTATGTGGCCTCAAAACACTCCGCAGAGTCTGCATAAGCAGTGGGCACTTCTGCTCAGCGGCCTCGATGATCTGATTGCTGTCCAGTCGCTCAAAATCAACCACCTCTTGACCCTGAGCATAGAGAAATGGCGTTATCTTGCCAAGTTGCTCAATCTCCTGCCGCAGCTCCATAGCACCGATGTTTAGGTACTGGATCAAGTAACCTCGAGAGGATGCTACAACCCTATTCTCAGACCGGCCCACGTATGCATCCAGGACTGTAGCATCTTGGAACGTTGCTTTGGCAAATGCAGTCCTCCTCTGAGTATTCCGCTGGCCCTCAGAGGTTGCCAGAGCTCGAACAAAGTCGCCAATCGACCAGTTCAAGTCGTCACGTATGTATTTCCATATCAGATCAAGCTTCTCGGTGCTATCTCGCTTCTGTTTTCGTGCATCCGTATTGCGCTGCGATGGAGATGGCGGAGGAGATGACGGACTGCTGATAGATTGCGGGCTGCCTATCGAGCTGAGGGATGACAATGATGTGGCGGGTTCATGCATCGTGCGCTTCGATGTTGAAGAATCGTCCTGTGTCGTATTTTTGCCCACGGTCTAATGGAAATGCCTGTGGCATTCGCCTGGACAAGCTAGCGATGGTGCGGGGTGGCGGGGACGCGTCGATGGAATGAATTCAGTCGCACTCACACCAAAACGCGTCGGAAACCACTCAGGCCCTCTCACAGAAGCACGTGATCGGTACGTCTGTGCGCTTAGTGAGTGGGTCTGAGCCTGCTGAGGTAAAGCCGGCTGTGAACGTATGAGACCCCCCTGATTGGGGAATAGAGTTAAGGGCCCACAACTTGTTTCGGTGGGATAAGGTTCTGGATCTACGTCAATCGCGACGCCCCTGTGCCCGTGTCGCTACGCTTTCCTTCCAGCCACTCTTCACCGATTCGCCGAACTTGCTCTTGAACTGTATCCGCTAAGCGTCAAGGCCATGCCGTTTTGCCGGCTTGGCGTGCGGTGTGAATTTGCAGGGGCGCCGAAGTCGAGACATGGCGTGCAGCCGCTGACATCACGTGCAGACCTTGCTTCTTTTTAACCTGGTCCACATGCTCAGCTCAAGGACCAAGAGGACCCGACCGCCATTATCTCACTCACCCCAGCTTGATGTGCATTTGCAACATGCCATTAGATCTGGAAAGCTGCCCAGAACTCGTTGTCGAATGCTTTGTCAATCTGCTAGACCTGGACGATATTTGCAATCTCCGCCTAAGCTGCAAATCTCTTGCCCTGAAATCCTCTCAGTATCATTTCAAGACTTTCTTTCGTTCCAAACACGTCGACGTTACAGCCGATGCTCTACGGATATTCGCTCAGGGTATTCAGGCCGGGGGTCTTCGATCTCTAGTCCAGGAACTATACCTCATAGGTATTGCCAACGAATCTAAAACACGAAGGAAACCGAGAACGCGAAGCGATGGGCAAAAGGAGGAAATAAGGATGAGGCAGGAAATAAATCTACTTGGCCAAGCGTTTAACGGGCTTGCAAAATACAGCAAGAATGGAAGTCTTCCGTCGCTCACGCTGAGGGTAGCCATCGCCCGTAACGACAAAGAAACACCTTTACCTGCCGATGCAAGACATTTGATGCCCTTGCGGAAGAGTATGTGGCTCTGCACAATCTACACATTTGACACGGCTTTACGTGCATTGGCTGCAAGTACCTTGCGAATCGAGAGCCTCAACGTCTTCAACGAACCGGATATGCAGCACTGCAGCCTGGCCTGCGAGCAACTCAACGTCATCGACTGGAATGATTCCGGGTTTGCCGAGTCCTTTGCAACTTTAAGGTCACTATCAATAAGCATCTCCACTCGAGTTTTCAGGTTTCACAAAGACACACACGAGGATGAGCATGACGAGGGGCAACCCCCGAGGCGGGATGCAGCCGAGGTACAAGCAGAAGCTGAAGATGAAAACAACTTTGTCGGTCTTTCAAGACTCCTCCGGCTGTGTAACCGACTTGAGAATCTGGAAATAGATTATCTCCGGATCCCGACAGGTTATTCGGACTTGATCGGTCGCTTCTGTTGCGAAAACATTCTACAGCGCGTAGTCGAGATGGACAGGTTGCCCATCCTACAGCATTGCAGACTTTGCGGGATCTCTGCTAGGGAGATGGACTTACTTGACTTTGTTAAGCGGACAAGAGTCCGCGAGCTGTCCCTGGAGAGTATGATTCTAAGTACAGGAACATTTCGGCCAATTCTCGATCACTGTACCAGCAAGACGGCAAATTTGACGAAGCTACACTTTGACGCCTTATATGAGAGGCATGACCGCGAGAAGATGATTTTCTTTGCCGGTGGTGGAAAGTCTAGGATTGGTTTTCCTTCTGCATATGCTACTGAAAGACTGGACCGAGAAGGCGAGAGTGTTAGGCATCCCATCACGTACTATATCCCTCCTCTAACACCGAGCGAGAATCCTTGGATACCTGGATGGAGGAGGTTCAAGCGCACAGCATATGGCGCATGATTTTGCAGGATATGTTTCACTTTTTTCATGATTGAAATACCTTGTTATATTGCGGAATATTGAGGCTCTTCGAACATGTCATGGCTTTATTCCTTTTAGATAGATATTTCCTGTTGGTGATATTTGAAACCATCGTCAGTCCCCTTCCTACTAGTCTAGACCAAAATTGCGACCTGTGAAAGTAACTGTTTCCACCTAGAGACGCTAATGCCGTGAGTACGAATCTCGGTCAAAGTGAAGTCGGGTCAAACGATTCTTGCAATTAAGTGGTGGCAGAGGCTGAAGCTAGGTAGTATTCTACCGGTACAGGAACGGCACGCCCAAGCAGCAACAAGGTTTTTGATCAACTGTCAACCTAGCACCGATACATGAATGCAGACATCGAACAAAAGATCAGTGTAGATTGAGGATCAAAAGGAGCGTGTGATTTCTTATCTAAAGGAGCGACGAGAGTCGGTCTCTTATACCCGTGTTTAGTCTGCCGATTCATAGACAGCAGGCTGTTGCCTGACGCTAGTTGTGGTCGTTCACTCTCATCGTGATCCTTGCCTCCAACAGTAAGCGAAGGTCTCCGGAGCTTGACAGGAGCTCCGGTCGGGTCACGGCGGGGGGGGGGCCAACCAATAAAAATGCATTGGATCAAAGGTACCTAGCCCCCCACCTATTTTAGCCTATGATAGAAGTACCAGCAACCTCTCGAGTTACAAATTGCTGCATTACACTGGTCAACATCCCCAAATTGTCTGGCGCCTCCATTTATTACCACTGACGGGCGCCAACGGCCTCCTTGAGCTTCTTGACCTTGGCTGCCCTAATTGAAGCCCCTGACAAGCGTGGCAGTTCGAACTTTTTCCCTCTTCGGACCTGCTTATGCTGTGCAACAGGCGTAAATTCGTCCCCAGCTCGAAAAAGCTGCCTCGATTGACTTTGCGGATGGAAGGCTTTAAAGACCTCGTTGTATAGGCATTCCCTCCACTTCTTCTGGTTCGTATAACGGCTCCAAGCCGGATGGTCGTGTAGCTGTAAGAGGAAGCTATTCACAAGGACCACATCTAATAAGAAAGTCCAAGCAATAGCCTGCCAAGCGCCCCGGCGGATAGGATGATCATAGCCAAGGTATGACCTTCTTTGGTCGCCCCGGTCAACATGATTCATTTCGTCGTTGTAAGAAGCAGCGATTGTAGGGATCGATACAAGCTTGACTGGCTCACTACAAAAAAAGCGCTGTATTGGCCGTGCCGTTGGGGTCTTCGTTAACGGTCTCTTCCTCCAACGCTCAGTCGTCTCATCGCCGGTGAAGACGGTTGAAAGGAACCATACGAGGGCATTATCATTCCACGCGATTTGGTTGACCTAGGGAAGAAGAAGACTAGTCAGCAGATAGATAAGAAGAAGATCAAATTGTCTTACCTGATTATCAGCCGTTGGGATGACCTTGATCTCATTGAATTGGAAGCCTGACTTCCCTGCCTGATCGCCCTTTTTGGCCTCTACAAGACCTTTGTAGATTCCACAGCGAGGTCGGGCTGTGCCGGTTGCACCGTGGCCGTGTTGGCGAAGGGAGCGGAAGAGGTCCGGCGACGAGAAGAGGTTATCCACGAAGACGTGATATATCAATATCAGCAGTAGGTTAATAAGGGCAATAACGACGCTTTGAGTCGAGTTGAGAGCTATGATCTTAGCCCCGGCTTCCGTAGCCACGTAGATAACTTCCTCAACCTCGTCAGCCTTATCAGCCTTGCTAGGAGCCTTGTCTTTTCCGTTGCTATTCTTCCTTTGTGATGCCGGCTTCTTCTGAACGCCAACAGGGCCGTATCTTGCGCCGGGCTGGTGCCATATCCACCTCATGAAGAGGCCTAGCTGGGCAGCTATCCACACCTTGAAGTCTGTGTCGATAGGCTTATTGGAGACGTACGTAACTTGCTTATTCCTTCCGGTATATCGGATCATAGCCTCGTTGTCGGACAATTGGTTCCGCAGGGATCATTGGTGGCACCAGTCGATTGATGAGAATTATCTAAAGAACAAAAGAAATCGAACAGCCATGTGTTCGGGCACAGCTATTTAAGTTCATGTCGTTAGGATTATGCGACAGGCCAGATGTGAAACCGGATAGTTACATCCGGTCACACGAATGTTATGCGACACACTCTGGATATGCGACATACGGAATGGAGGTTTATGACAGCCGATGGGATAAGTTGGGGCGTGGCCCAAGTGGTAGCAATTACCCTTCCTGGGGACGCCGACTAGGGTACTTAGAATGGTAAGATGGTCAATTAAGCTGAGTACAGCCTCCGGTTTTGTGTTGATAATACATGTTCCAGCATAACTAACATTATAGCTCAATAACAACCCCTCGAGATACCTCATCGTCTGCATATCTTGTTCTGCTAAACCAACTCAAGGATTGGATCGCTGAATCGAGACGCTGCAGTAGCACCACCGTCGATGACAAAGTCTGCGCCGTTAATAAAGGCTGCATCTGGGCCTGACAAGAAAGCCACAAGACTTGCAATCTCATCCGCGCAGCCGGCTCTGGGGATTGGGGTCTCCGGAATCATCTTCTTTATCCGATCTCCCAACTCTGATTCTAGCTCCTTTCGTATCATTGTCGTCATAATCACGCCCGGACTGATTGTGTTTAGTCTCACTCCTTTCTTTTGTCCTTGTCGAACTGCAGCCTGCATGCGAACGATGATTCCCCACTTGGCAATGCCGTATGCCAGCTCAGGTGAGCCCTCCAGATCAGCAGCATCGTGACCTAGTAGTTGTTCTCTTGGGGATGTCGCCAGATGCTTCTCTAGCTCGGGACTAACCGCCTTCTGGACCAAATGGCCAGCTATGCTCGCAATGGATGTCAACGAGGAACCAGGAGGCATAACCTCAAGGAAGGCATCAATGACATTCGCTGTTCCGAGCAAATTCACCTCGAAGATCCTTCGAGCGGTACCCATTCCAGGGGAAATACCAGCGGTGTTGATTACTGTGTTTAGCCTAGCCGCCCCAGAAGCGACCTTGGAGAGGTTTTCGACAGATTCGTGGCTTGACACGTCAACGATTTGAGTTTCAACTTCGTGCCCATCATCTTGGAGTGAGGATGCAGCGGAATCGAGAACTTTCTGCGAGGAATCGGCAAGAATCACGAGCTGCCCTGCCCCAAGACGTCGGGCAATGGCGAGGCCCATGCCGCCAGCTCCGATCACAAGTAGTCCTCTTCGAGATGAAGCCATTGCAGGTTGGTCTGTAAACCTATAGTGACGAGTCGGCTGAGGTTCATTTATTCACGCCACTAGAAAGTGGTGTTCATTTGCAATAAATACAATTCATGTCCCTCTGCTCACGTGGGAATACGCCAGTTAATAGATCAGATCATGAGTAGTAGTGACTCGACAGACTGACCCCTTCGACTCGTTAAAGTTATGAAGAAATGGGCTTGTTATTAAATCAGATCATGGCTTGCGACACACCAGCTCCAACTCCCTCAGCAAGGTTAAACCGTGCAGAAATAGAGTTTCCGGATCAGATCATGACTGCGACAAGGCCCATTGAAGTATGCGATGCGGGGTTTTAACGTTACCATTGACCTCACTACATCGTGCAATAGCTGGTAAGGGTGTATCACGCGGGGTGGTTAACACCGGAATCTAGAACTTTAACGGCCCCGAGAAATTGCGGAGGGCCGAGGCTGATGCTCTGAACCTAGCACAAATATCACTTGGATGGGTCAGAAAACTTACAAGTAGCATATGAAGGGAAAATTGATTGGTCCTCGTGAACGAGTCAGAACCGCAGCCATACACGAACTCGTAATCTTTCGGGAGCCAAACACCAAGGCAACATGTTATGATGTCCACCGTGGACCTAGGTTGCTAGATTGACGAAGCCTTGATGCTTCCCCGCGCCTTATTTCACTAGTGATTTGGGGGTTATTCTCTGGCCTTGGCTCCCGCGTTTCCTTGATATCGTCCGGTTCCGTCCGAAGCTCGAGGACAACGGCCAGGCTCTCATTGCACCATGCACCAGCCTTCAATCGTCCTATCTGAGCACCTTGATGAGCTTTCTCTCCTGAAGTCTGGCGGCCGCCTCGTCTCTCGCAAAGCCCTCGGCAATAACAATCATAATCTAATCCCGTACTTCGACTCCAACGGAAGCCCCACATGTCCACATGATGTGAAACCAGCAGAGTACATGGTCAGCGCCATCGGCGCTGGCAATTGACTAAAACGGCCAAGATTGGGCCGCTTGTAAGCGCAATCCTCAGAACGTAGAACCCAGGCTCGCGGAATCGAGGAAATTATCAAATGACAACGCGATGTCGAACCATTTTATGGCGCCAAGGATGATCGCAAGTACGCATACCTCTCTCCATGCAAAATTGAGTTTTGTGGTGCTTTGTCATCGTCTCCTCGCGCTCTCTCGACTCTAGTACTCCAGTCGCTGGGTGAGGGCCGAAACACAGAACCCCTCAAGTAAGTTTGGGGCACGCGTCACTATGACACCGAGCATCACATCACACAGTTCGCAGCTCTTCCATTCGCCTGCAAAGAAGCCCTGAGCGGAGATGTGCTTCAGGATTGCCAGCCATCTTTTGCAAGGCCATCATCCCCACGTTCTGCTTCCACAGGTATAAAGCGATGGTTTCCATCCCCCAGTCCTAGAGTTCTTGACAGAGAACCCGAACAACCACTTTCATGTCATGTTCTCTTGCAGATCAACTGTTTGCAGACAGACGAGCACCCTTGCAGGTCAACTATTTATCAACAAACGCGTCTTTCTAAAGCCCACCGCCAACCTCACGCACAATGGCTCTTTTCCCTCGCCATTTCTACAACTCTGACTCCTCCTTTACTCCCCTGTTCCGGCTTCTTGACGACTACGACAGCTATACTCGGCAGGGCCAGAGCGGTCGAGATACCTCATTGCGCCGTTGGCAGCCTAAGTTTGATATCTGCGAGACCAGTCAAGCCTACGAACTCCATGGCGAGCTCCCTGGCATGGACAAAAAGGCGGTTCACATTGAGTTCACTGAGCCTCAGACAATGGTCATCCGTGGAAAATCGGAACGGACCTATACTTCTGGCAACCCTCCTGCGGGGTTTATCGAAGGCACCGCTATGCGCGGTGCCATCGTAGGTGATGACGGGGAGCCCGATACATCGCAGCCCGCTCAACGCACGGAGGAGACCGATAAGAAGATGACAAGACGAAGTACTGGCTCGCTGAGCGTAGCGTCGGGGAGTTTTCTCGCACCTTTAGCTTTCCCTCTATGGTGGATCAGGATAGCGTCAGCGCGAAGTTCCAAGACGGTATCCTCAGCATTGTCGTTCCCAAGGTTAAGAAGCACGAATCGCGCCGAATCCATGTTTCTTAAAAAAAAGCAAATCGGCATCAACACTTGACATGGCATCAAAACCGGGAGCTGGTTGCATTGTGCTTCGCCTGCTTTTATTATCTGTAACGTACGTGATAAGCGAGTGTTACAAACAAGTGAGTGTTACATTGAAAATTTATACTGGCTTACACTCGACTAAAATAAACCCTTCTAAATTTAAACCATGCCTAAAATGAAAGAAATTTTAATATAACATAGATTATAACTGAATCTATAAAATATATTTTTCCCAGATTTTACATAATTTCTTTAATGGCTAGTATAAAGAAAACCTATTTACACTGTGTATTTGTAAATATAAGCCTAAATAAATTAAGTAGAATTTTATAAAAGTTAGTATAGTACTTTACTGTGTAAAGATTACAGTAAATTCTTTTTCTTAGATTTTTTTTTAATTATATAGTTAATTTTTAAAAAGCTAAATCTTAGCATTTTTGGTTATACAGTATAGTGTAACACTCACTTGTTTGTAACACTCGCTTATCACGTACGTTAATGTATTTCGCGAAATTCAGAGCACGACTCGGGCACTACTTGTCTATTTTAAATTATACATTCCCTATAACTAATCTGAGTAATTAATACAGAGGGGGTAGTATTGAAAACTCTTTTAGTATCAATGAGAACAATATAACACTCGGTCGGAATTACTATCTATGAAATCTGTTGGACATAAAAAGAGTGTGTGCATGCACGAGCCACTCCGCCTCGTGAGAGAAAGCCGGGATCCTCCGTTGTATTTGCTTCATGTTCCATTTGCAGGCTGTGGAGCTCTGTGCTGACTTGTAGAGATGACAGTGATACCGGTGCGTGACTGGCCGGTCCTGCAAACCTCTCCAGAGACCAGGCAATGAGTAAAGGCGTGTCACCTAGATCTGCTTAACCAAGCTGATTATGCAGCTTTTGCCCTTGACATATGGTCCGGGGGAGAGGGGGACCCCCAGCCCCCCCAAGCAATGCGCGAATTTATCGTATTCGCTGCAAGGCAGCGGAATTTGGGTATGATCGCCTAGGTTAGAGACAAGAACGGGCAACTACATTGTCATTGTTACATCGAAAGAGTTGCCTCGTGAAGCCAACACATTAGCAGGTTGTTTTATCCCTTGTCGAGTATTGCGAGACGGCACTCACAAACTTCTAAACCCAAACGCTTAACCTCCTCCAGACATGTTCCAGAATGGGTTGTCATTGGACCTCGAAAATTGACGACGAGAAGGTTTTCATGCGCACTCGACCGAACATTTCTTATTTGCTTTAAGTGACATCATATATCATTGGTAAGCAATTCAGCTATTGTATGTGACTTGGTTGTAAGTTGAGAAATGATTGACTGAAAAAGTCCAGGTTCCGTTTTCCTCGCTGTAACTCTCGAATGTGGTCCCTTCAACGCTCTTAAGACGCTCAATATGGCTCGCCACCTGGCGCTTGGTCTCCGCCTCTGACGGACTCCTTCCTTTCGTCATTCTTCGAGGCCACGAATGTTCCAAGGAAATTGAGGCAGGAACATTCAAGCCCTCACCAATAGGAGGGTTGAGTCCAACGGAGTCGGGATAGACCGTTGCTGATCGACTTTCAAGTATGACAAGACCACCGAGCAAACTTTCAATGTCAATGACTGTAAGATCAACTGGAGCTTTAAAGCGAATGATACCAACGTTCTCCCGTCCAATAGTCAAGCCTATCACACCCTTCCGCTTATCTTTGTCCATAGCAAGAATGTCTTCCTTTGTAGGTCGCATCCAGTACTCGCCGACGGGAATCGGCCGCCGTGTTGTTATCTCCATGTTTTGATCCACGTCCGTTTCGTCCTTCAATCGAACGACGGGCCTACCCGGGCCGGGTGGACTACTAGCACGTTCGTTGCCTTCGGTTATAGTGCCTAGGGTTTCGCTCTTTGCCCCTCTTTCTCTACCAGGGTCAAGTGGCTGCAGTTGTCTCTCGTCAACGACAACGCCAGTGGGTGTCATCGTGTCGATGTTCTTTCCTTGGCCCTTGCACTTAGGCAAACCTGAGAATAAATGTTTGTCTTGGCCTTTATTGATTTCAAGCGTCTTTAGCTGCCTAGAGACCTGTTACAGGGTTTTCTCGACTGTGCTTGAACCCTCTGTATGGCTGCTGATTGAGGGCGTGCCTTCGCTGGTAAGACGTTGGCCAGAGCCGCTCGTAGACAGGCTCTCGATCGGTTGACGACCTAGATTTGGGGGACGCATCCAGCTGGAGCTCTGAGATCTTTCTTCGACTTGGTCTGACGAAGTACATGACCCGTACCGAAACCCGGACCCAGAAGCCTTTGAGAGGATTTGGCGAGATGCAAACCCAGGGTACCTAAAAGTAAATCCAGGTGGAACGGATCTGCTCCTAGGTTTACCCTTGCTTGCCTGTCGGACCGCCAACGGACCTCGGTACTGGAGTTGCTGTTTCTCCTCTGCAGTCAAGAATAACCACGGTCTTCCGTAGGCAGTAATTTCATCGACTTTTGCGATCAGTTCTGGCTGAGAGGCTGCGAAACCAGCGGCTTGTGGTTGTTGTTGAATGAGCATAGCATCACCAGAAGTCAAAGTGGGCCTTCCAAAAACCTCAGAACGAGCTATGCCGGTCTGTCCATACTGACTCTGCTGGCCAAATGATTGGGGAACTTGAACTTGGCCAACCGAGATTCCCGTACTTGGGAATTGTGTTGCCTGCTGCCCTGCCTGAGTAGTCGCACCCCTCTCAGTAAACCAGGATGTTTGGCTTGGGGGCCCCGAAACCGCGGGCACTGCGGTAGGCTTCAGAGCAAATGGATTAGGAGCAGGGCTCGTACTCGTCGTCACAAACGTAAATCCTGTAGACAGTCCGCCAGCGCTCGGCTTTTGAGCTTCAGCAGAGGACGTCAATCCTCGTGTTTGCTGTTGACCCTGGAGTCCAAAGGTGAAAGGGCTCGACCATGAGGTGCCACTCGTTTGTAGAGCACTACTAGGAAGTGGTTTCTGAATAAACCCAGTTCCTGGGCTTCCAGAAGCTCTGAATGTTCTTTGGCTGCTTCCTGCTCCTCCAACATAGTCCGGCTGGATCCCGGACAGATTTGGACCCTGATTTTTTTGACCCCAGATGAAGGTTCTGTCGGCCTTAGTCTGTCCAAAGGGCGAAGCAGTAGCAGATCCGAAGCCAGTTGCACCACTTGCCATGGCTCCAAAGTCTGTGCCAAATGCACCAGATTGAGAGCCCATTCCAAAACTTTGAGGTGGACCAGAAGCGCTTCTTCGCATCGGCGTACCGAAGCCGGTTCCAAAACTTGAGCTGCCGAGCCCAAATGAAACACCATAGCGGTGGCCAAGGGCATAATCTGCAAGTCTCAGCTCTTCTTGGGAGAAGTCCTTGTATGGACCTTGGAAACAAAGATTTTGATACGAACTCTTCTGCCTGCTGCCCAGCTCACCTTCCACAAATGGAGAGAATGGCTGCTTCGAGGTATCTGTCGCAGGACTCCCCCAACCCGAACTCCCAAAAGGTTGGCTCGGAGCCCCGAAGATGGAGGTGGTTGGGGTTCTGAATCCTGTCCAAGCATTTGAGCCAAACTTGGCCGTACCTGGGCTCGTTCCTGTGCCGAAGCCCGTCTTTGTGGCGCTTGAACCAAAGGATCCGCCCCCAAACCCGGTCAGGCCGAAAGGACTCGCGACATTACCTCCGCCAGAACCGCTGAATGCAGTCGTCCCTGGTGTGTTACTCTGCCGCCCAAACCAATTAGTGCCAGTTGTTGTAGGTGGGAACGTGGGTGCCGAGCTAGACGACCGTGGTCCAAGCGAACTGAGAGAATCTAGAGGAGGGGGACTTAGTATCACAAACTATGGGAAGGGAGTGTTTTGCATTATAGTTTGCTCCTGTATTTTCACCATTACTCGAGATAGACATCAGATGACTTCGGACAACCGTACGACAGCTGCATTAGAGGGACCTTACCGCCAGAGGTTCCAGGGAATGATCCGTGTGTGGCATCAAAAGATCCAGTAGGCGATGGCGTGCTGGAACCGAAAATCCAACCACTGGGTCCTACGATAAGTCAGTTGCTGACGAAATTAGTGTCGCTGCTCTACGTGAGGGGAGACTAAGCTCGCAGGGTATCGTACGGTTAGAGTTGCGGGTGTTTGATCCGAATGCGTCAAAGCCGGCCGGTCGCTGTTGCGGTTGCCCGAAGGGGTTCTTACCAAATTCGGACATTGTGAAAAGTGGATTCTGTCATGGCTGGAGGGAGGGGAGTGATTTCCAGGACTTAAGCTATCCCATGAGTGCCCACAAGACTGCAACCAGGTCACGACGAGGGGTTGGGGCCAATTAAAATGCATCAAATGAAAGGTACTTAATGCCACACCTAAATTACACGGTGATAGAAGTCCCAACAATATTGGCTGTTACAAATCGCGACATTGCACAAGCGGCAGCCGTACCGAGTCTGCTTCCGGCTTTGGCAGTTGCCGCTGAGCTCCCCAAAGGGACTTATTTTCTCACCTTTTGACCTTATCTGCCCCTGCCGAAAGCCCTTACAAGCTAGGCAGTCTGAGTTTACCTTGCGATTGACATGATTGACCTCTCGATTGATGTGAACACGCTGTAAATCAGGGCTTTGAAGGTCACGCTCGTCGCCGGCTCTGTAACGTTGCCGCGACCGACTTTCCTGGCCGTAGGTGTTGAATAACTCATTGTAAATGCACTCTCGCCACTCTCTCTGAGTCGTGAATCGCTTCCAACTTGGCTTCGGGCCCCGTAACTGAATAACATAGCTATTGACGAGTGCAACGTCAAGCAGGAAGGTCCAGCAAAGAGCCTGCCAAGGGCCGCGGCGCAAGGGATGATCATAGGCGTAATATGACCTCAACTGGTCGCCCCGATCCACGTGATTCATCTCATCATTATACTCAGCGGCAATAGTAGGGATAGAGATATCCTTGATGGCTTCATCGCCGAAGAAGCGGCGTATCTGCCGGGCCTCGGGCTTCTTAGAGGTGGGCTTCTTCCTGCGGCGTTTGACCCGCTCCTCGCCGGAAAAGACGGTCGTGAAGAAGAGGACGAGGCGGCTATCCTTCTAAGCGACTTGGTTGACCTTGTGAGATGAAGAGAAGATAAATTAGTAAGAGATTTATGTGTGAAAGTGTCTTGGCGTTATACCTTATTATTAGGCGTAGGGATTACTTTGACCTGGTTAAAGTTATAGCTCGTATTAAGCCTTTTATCGCCTCTGAGATCGTGAATAAGCTCCTCGTTGATGCCGCTGTTAGGTCGAGCCGTGCCTGTGGCTCCGTGGCCATGCATACGGAGGCTGCGGAAGAGATCTGACGACGAGAAGAGGTTATCGACGAAGACGTGATATGTCGCTTTTGGCAGTGTATTTGCTAGGGCCACGACGACGCTTTGAGTCGAGTTCAAGGCGATAGGCTCGTCTGAGGAGCTCCCCTGTGTCTCCTGTGATCCTTGCGTGCGGCGGGTGCAGCGGCGCTTTGCGGGAGGAAGCTCAACACTAACGGCGCCGTATTGTGCGCCCGTGATGTGCTAGAACCAGTGGATAAAGAAGCCGTGCTGTGTGATAACCCAGATCTTGAAGCCTTGAGGAATGGGCTTGCCTTTGACGACTGTTGTCTCATTAGACCTGCCCGTGAAGCGGATCATACACTCATCCACAGCGAGATGAGAGCCCGGGGTAAAGATCCTTGTAGACGCAGCTTGTATGAGGTCAGACCACTCGTCACAGGCTTGGAATACCTTCGGAAGAGGCGCGGTCTCGTCGATCTTGGTGTAGTCAAAAGGGCGAAGGTGGCGGTGAAGGATCTGAAACTTCCAATAGGGCATGAACTTGATGATTGAGTGTAAAGGGCGCTGTTCCCCCGGCTTTGGAGTACTCCAATGGCTCTTAATGGTCCTTTCCTTATGTAAACCTATATAAATTAGCACTCCAAGCCATACATATACTTCTGCAACAGAGGTCCCTTGCCAAGCTCGCAGCCTGGCGTTCTTCGTCATCGGGTGATTCCAGCTATCGACAACGTCATTTTCCTTGAGCCACGAGAGCCAGCTTTGAGTGTATTGGACCCATCTCTCAACAAGGGAAATAGGAAGGAAAAGCTGGAATAGCTGCAGCGGCGATGGCGGCGGTATGTTGATGTGGAAGTTGCGTGTCTCTACGTGGAAGGGTTCAAAGTTGGTGCCGCGACCCTTTTCGGCCGGAAAAACAGCCACCCGGGTCGGGTCATTAGGGTGCATTTGATGACTATGATTTTCCTTGATAAAGCTCTTGTCGTCATAGGCATTGAGGGCTTGTGCCTCTTGTGGAATTGAGAGCGTGGCCATTGTTCAGTTCAAAATAATTTGTATGTGATTTTGTCTGTGATAGCTTCATTGAGCTAACTTTTCGTACCCTCCTTGTACTAAGCCTATCACGTGGTCAATGTGGGGCGAGGTACGCGTTGCAGTCTTGTGGGCACTCGTGGGATGATAGAATTGGCGAATCCCCGCTTATCACGTTTCTTTGTCTCCTTGTCATTCCCGAGTTGGTTCACTTCCATGAATTGTACCCCGCTTCTACCTCGTGCCCTTCTGCTCTCAATGGTGCCAAACTCTCAAATGTCCTCCTCTCGTCCACTTCCAAGTCCATCTCTCGGCGACAACGGATTACCTTCGGGTGTCCCCGGATTTCGTACACTTTTACCAGCTCCAGTTTCGAATTCTGAGGGCACTAGCTCTGGCTCCGACCGCGGACCATCTCTGCGATCCCATCTCCCTCCTCGAGTCAACCTGACAAAGATCGCCTGCGAACCGTGTCGGAAACGAAAGGCCAAAGTACGTGCGGAGGTCGACAGGTCCATGTTTCTTCTGGGAAATCTGACAAGTTCCGCCCGCTAACTCCCCATCTCTCCCACGCAGTGCTGTGGCGAACGTCCGAAATGCAGGGCTTGCATTAACAGAGGTCTCGAGTGCCATTACCAAGCTTCAGATCGAGACCTGCATGGCCTGAAGCGCAAATATGATGAGATACAAGAAAAGACCAACACATACGAACAACTCTACCACCTCCTGAGGTGCCTGCCAGAGCGAGAGTCCTATGGCATCCTCCGCAGACTTCGCGAGGGCGCCGACGTTGCCACAACTATGCGGCAGGTGAAAGACGGCGACCTTCTTCTACAGCTGGCATGGGCGCCAGAGACACGACTTCGTTACGAGTTCCCTTATTCCACTTCCATGCCAGCGGCTCTGTTATCACCGGGTAGCCCGTATCTCGGCTCACCAGTATTCCAAACTACGTTTCACGCTCTGCCGCAGTCAGCAGAGCAAACGGAGGCTTGGGCAAGCCCGTCCGAGACCATCTACATGACGCCGTATCACGCAGCAGAACTGATTGACCCTCACATACCAAGCATTCAAGTTTCCAAGTGGACATCGGTTGAGTCAGACGATGAGTTGCTGCGAACACTCTTGCGAGCGTACTTCCTCCATGACTATGCGAATTACACTTGTTTTCAGAAAGACATCTTCCTCCAGGCCATGAGAGACGGCGATGCTCGCTTTTGCTCTCCTCTACTCGTCAACGCTGTCCTGGCCGAAGCGTGTGTAGGTTACGAGAACGCAACAACACGTAGACCTGCTAAATCTCTCTCAGCATAGTTATAGTGGAGTCACCCACCGTGCCCAGCTTTGGAGACCAGAGACTCTGGGCTACAGGTTCCTCGAAGAGGCGAAACGACTTTGGGAGCTGGAGAGCGGTAAGGTCAAGCTCACCACTCTGCACGCCGCATTGGTGTTGCATATCATCTATACCATCAATGGGATGGATCAGGTCGGCATATCGTATCTGCTTCAGTCGGTTCAATTGGCGCAGGACCTGAAGCTTTTTGCACCGGAGCAAGAGAAAGGGAGAAAGAGGGCGGCCCGTGTATTTACTGCCTGGGCCCTATATCGCTGGCAATCGTGAGCCCTTTTACTCCATGTTGTACATAATCTGAGGAAGGCTGATGAACGGCTGACAGAATGCAGGGCTTCCACTGCCTCAGAGCTCCCCTGATCAGAGAACCTCCAGCGACGCCTATGCCAGACCTAGACGAGGAACCCTCGTGGTACGGGGAACTCTGGTTGAGATACCCCCCTAGTTCGACACTCTTCCCAATGCACTTTGGATATGTCTATCGAGCTCAAACGGAACTACGTCGTATTGCGAATGGCATTGCCTGTATCATATCCGAGGGCCAAAATATGACTCGGAGTTTGACAGCAAGCGAACTGGCTCATTTCCGAAAGGAACTCGACGACTGGTACGATGCTGTCCCAGAACCTATCAAGTCACACAAGGCGGTGCTACCGTGCCAACTCATAATGCAGTAAGTTTCAAAAGATAATAAGAATACACTACGCAGTCCTTGAGGCTGACATATAGGCAGCATGGAGTACTGTGTTCTGCTCTTCAAGGTTGCCCAAATGGTGCCAGAAGAAACGGAGTTGCGCCCATCAACAGGTCCTGGAGCAGTCAAAGATGAGACTCGATCCCCCCAAGCTGTCGCGTACGCTTTGAGATGTCTCGAAACTGTACTTCGTCTCTACTACCTCCGCCACAGCTTCAAGCACACCGACACATTCCTGACCTACTTCCTCTCCATCCTAGCAAATATGACCATCGAGAGCATGAATAGCGATTCAGTATCCCTGGATGATGTGGAAACTCTCAAGATCCTACGCGCAACACTTATCCTCGCTGTCAAAGGCCTCTACGACCAAGGCCAGCACGTGTACGTCTCGTCCGTTATCTGCCGGCTGATGCGGGACCGCATGACGGACGGAGACATGAATGCGCTGAGGCGACACACGACGTGGGAGGACGACCAGCCGCTGGTGCCGCAGTATGTTAGGTCGGCGTTTCCGGTGAAGATTGTGAAGCTGGATGAGGATTGGCAGATGGAGACGGTGGAGAATCTGACCAAGAAGTATGATCAATTGGCACTTGAGGCGAGCGAGAGCGCAAGTGGTAGGGCCCATGACGCCGGATAGGAGGTCCAAGCATGCTGTATGAAAGCTGTTAATTGACTGACCCGTCCTCCGAGTCAATGAACTTGACAGTAAATCTAACACCTAGCATACGTAAGCTGCCAGCTTTCACGTCTTCGTGTTTTTGTGCTGGCGATTGTATACCTGCAAGTCTCTGCCCGCACCGAGTCACATCTTGTTTGGTCTGGTTTAAGACAAGTATTGACTTGGGAACTAGTGTCTCGCGCGAAGCTGCCATGGTCCAGGACTCAAATGGCGGGAACGCGGGCAGACCCTTAATGAATCCTTCGCCAAGAATAGGCGTGAGGGTTTCCAGCTGGGCACAGCCTGATGGTGGTTCGTATCCACAAATCTATGTCATCATCAGCTGGGGCAGAGGTGACGTTGTCGATACTAGGGTTCCGTCGAGGTATTTTACATGACAAAAACCTCTCATTGGCCGATGTCCATTTCTTCTCCACTATTTTCTAAATCGGTCTCTTCCCAACCCCAGCCATCCACAAAAATGGAGTCTTGGAAGGTGTTGTCTACCTTCATCAGCCGAGCAACATCAACTATCTCCCAGTTTTTAACAACCATTGGTTCTGCCCGATTATCTTTGACAGTCTTAAGCCTCTCTAGCACCCAACTGCTTATATAGATAAAGTGACCTTGTCAGTGCTAAGCGGACTAAGCCGATTCCGAAGCTTACAATGAAGGTAGTTCGTAGTGCTGAAGGAACGCTCTGAAGGAACAGAGTTCGCCAAAGATCCTAGAATTCTTCTTACTAATGTAGCCAACTTAACTCCCATAGACCCAAAGTATCCCCACGTGCGTAAGACATAATAGTGAGAAGGCATATAAGAAGTCTTCGGCTATTCCTGATAGATCTGCAAGGTTGGGCCAAAGAGAGCACCTTCGCAAGAGTATTATACTTAGGACTTGTCAATCTGCCTCCTCCTCTTCTTCCCTATTAATAGCCTTAGCCTTTAGGGAATTGAGGACTATAGCATTATATACATATACCTGAAGAGCCTCTCTATTCACTAGTGAAGATATAATAGCTCTAAGTTATATTCTCTAACAAGTGATGGCTAGTGTAACGAAAGCCTTCTGTTTACTGTAACACTCAAACTAATAAGCATGAAGTCGTGCAAGTTGGAGCCTGGCCTTCTTAAAGAATATAATAATTCTTGTAACTTTCTTAAGGACTACCGGTAAAGCCCATCTCTTCAATTCCACAATGTCTTTCACCAGAAGTTAAAGACCATAGAAATCACATAAAATAAAGAAATAATACCTAAAGTTAGACATATTCTTTATCTCAGCGTGGAGTTTCTATATTATCGAGCATATACCTGTGCAGATAGTATTTATACAACGTAATCCTGAAAGTCCTCTTCTTCCTTTATAAATATATCTTCCAAAAGTGGCTGAATTAAGCAAATAATATTCAAGACTATATACTCCTCATTCTATATATTAACAGTCTTCTAATAGAATATAACTGAGTTGGGAACTAAAATTGAAATATTAACAATACAGTTATTGCTTACATTATCGGAACCATTAAAGATAATATTGAGATAATCAGCATCGTCGAGGATCTCCTTAACTTAGACTTAGTAATCTTGGTAGACTTCAGGCAGCATAGAGGTAATTTAATCACCGCTAGGGGGATTGTACACTGGATTGAGCATTTGGATGAACTTAATGATACTAGAGTCTTCGAAGGTAGTATATGGCTTGCCAGACTTAAAGATGGCGAGGGCTGCAGCTCAATCAAATTAATCTTTAGACTTTCAATCTATCATAGACAGAGCTATAGTAATTCAGGGCTGGCGATCAACATAACCTGTAGCTTATTAGAAACCAAGACAGTCTTTAACAAGGTGATTCTGTTGCCATTGGACGTGCTTGGCCATTATTTTAGAGCAGTATTTACACCGAACACAAAGTTTAGTAAACTTCCCCCCTCCTGGACGAATTGGGGCCGCTTCAAAGTATTCATGAACACCATGGGTTTTAAGGCGACCGCCTTTGTTACTCATAGTGACAGTCACATATCCATTGCTTTTCAACACCGAAGATGGGAATGTGGTGATGATTTGTGCGTCTCATCGGTGATTTTGCAATGCACTAAACCTATTCCGTGCACATGCTAGTCCTAATACAGGTAGGCACTAAGCCTAAAATGGGAGGGTTTTTGACGTAAATTACCGCCAAAAACCCCCTTTAGGAATTTGACCGTCAAATACTGTTTTTGACGGTCAAAAACGGAACCCTACTGCGACCGGTCATTCCATCTCCGGTAGCTCCCAAGGACAATCTCCAGCAAGCGCACGACGGTTCAGTTTTGGTCATCTCCGCACCCCAGACTTACCTCCCCGTGAGTACCATATGCTTATGCAGTCAAAGTTGCAAGTATATGTTTGTAAACTGATGTACTTTCTCAGATACGGCCATCCAGAGCACATTTTCGAGAAGACTTGGCGGGATACACAACATACATATGCCGAGGATAACATCCTTGTCGACATTCCAGGATACACACTTCCACTTTCGCGATGGACGACTATCTCCAGCGACGATAAACCCTTGAGCTATCTCTTGCTGCTCTATTGGACATGGGATACAGTCTGCAGTCGTGTCATCGATCGGACCATCTTCGAGGAGGACCTGAAATCACTTGATCCCCCCTCAAGCCAGCCACACGCGTTATGCTTCTGCTCCCCTTTTCTTGTCAACGCGCTTTTAGCCGTCAGCTGTGTACGTAGTTTACTAATGTGGCCACATATGAAGCCTTTACTGACGAGAGCTTTAGCTGTACACAACGAACCAGGCGACTTTTCGTCAGTCCAGCGACCCAAACACACGAGGTCGGGCTTTTGCTGAAGAAGCAGCAGGACTCTTACCTTTAGAAGATATCTGCCCGTTCATTGCCAGTAGTACAGGGCCTGGCGTTAATGTACGTCTACGAGGGAGCTCTCGGCAATGGGGAGACGGCGTTGAGTTACCACAGTCGCATGCAAGCGAGATACCTTACGCTGCGACTCGATGATGTACCGCGCTCCACTGGCGTCGCCATCACCGGAGCGCGGCAGCGCAGAGAGGCACACGCGTTGTCATGGATTTCATGGGGGTTCCACGTCTGGGATTGGTATGTTACGACCTCTGGCCATGTTCAGACAGGAGGCCCAACCATTGTTACAGGAAGCCAATGCACGGCCTCTGTCACCGGTTCGTTACCAAGAAACCGAATAGACCAAAGACCTGGCGCGACGAAACCACATCGCCATTGTGCAAGAGAGACAATCCGGATTACTGGTGGTTCCCATACCCAGTGTCTGTGGTTCCACAAAAGGCGTTGAAACGAGAGATATTTGACGCGGAATATGACCTTACAGAGATTACAGAACAAGTCCTCGAGTTCTTGAACCTGCCCGAGGAGGGCCGTCCGCCTCGCCGGAATACGAAGAGGGCTATGGAACTCTACACAAGGCTTAGTGAGTGGAAGTTTTCTCTTCCAGAACCACTTCAGGCGGAGAATGCGGTGCTGCCAGCCGCTATACTACTCCAGTATGTTAGTAATCTCTGAAGTTGCTTTCCATCACTAACTTAAATGCCGTTAGCCTCAGCGTCGAACTCATCATCATCAGCATACTCAGGCCGTTTGATGGTTTAACTAAGGAAGAGTTTGGGCCGTTTGACCCAGTTACAATGTGTTACGCACACGTACGCAACATAATGTCGACATTGTGGCACTTCCGAGCTCTGTATACTCTCCGAAACGAGCACTGGACGATTCAAGCTGCTTCGGCCTGTGCATTTCAGGTGTTATTCGACATAGAGGCCAGTCCGATCCAACTTGAGGCGTTCATCAAGGCTTGCCGGGCGCTGATTGAGCTGGGAGAGTCGTTTCCGGTTGCCAAAGATGTCACTCTCGATAGAGTCTGTTACAGGCTGAAGCCAACTTTAACATAAACGCGGTGACCTTCCCAAAGCTATCCGCTGTTCCCTAAATGCCCGTCTTCGACCCACTCATCTGTACGATCTGAGAATAGCCCAAGGCGAGCATCATACCAACCCCGACCTCTCTCGCGTATTATTCGAACATTCTCAGCTCCATGCCTTGACCATGACTTTGTCCATTCATTCTCCCCAAGATCTGCCGGATAGCATCCGTCCACCAGCTCAACACAAATCCACCATATCGAGGCAAGGCTTTCCAAGCTCTACAGCGGCTGTGGAAATATTTTCCCACCCCACAGCTTATCCGTTGTCAGTGTCCGACCCTTGGACTTAATGACTTGTCTGGATTCTCGGGCGAAGGGTGTCGCTGGGGAAGCTATCAAGACTGGCGTTGGCAATCTGCTCGTTATCTTCAGTCTGGCACGATTAAGTTGGATCTTACCCTTGGCCGGCCCTGGTGATCGTCTGTACCCGTAATTGTGTGAATTGCTCGAAGTCGCCCTTCTTCATACCTGGCGCTCAATGTCTTCCCGTGGTATGTTAGGTCCTCATCCTTGATGAGGACGAGGGGCATAGAGTAGAACCACATTCGTGGTGTTTGCGACGTCTTGGTGATGGTATTGTCCTGCGTTTGGTCATACACTCGGAACGGCCTTAGAGGGAAGTTGGCGCATCTGTTCGAAAATACTGTAAAAGGAAGGAGGATATACGTGTCGTCATGGACCCGCCTGAGACAACACACAACACATAATACACACACACCAATGTACGGAAAATTGGATGCAAGGTACGTCGGCATAGAAGCTTCCCCTAGACACATCGCGATCCATCGCTCGTCGTGTGATCATATAGAGACCCCGGGCTGTAGGACCTCCTGCGAAGTTTGATCCCGCCCCCCGCAACGAAATTGTCTCAACCGTTGCGCTGACCACTAAAACATTACGGAGGCACTCCGTCAGCCCAGGTTTAGGGTTTGTCGCTGATAAGGTGGTGCCCGAGACATAAGCCTCATTGGCTTGATCCACGTCATCAAGGCGCTTTCCGAAAGGTGCTTTCCGAGAGGCGGTTTCGTCGAGAGGGTAGGTTTCCCGGTCGCGTCCCTGGCATCTTTTAACAGCTCAGCAATCACTAAAAACGTGTGTTTTTACAACGGATGAGGCTCAATCACTCCAATCCATCAGGGTACCTTGGACGGCAGTAACGTAACGATAGGCCATTTCTGAAACAAAATAAAAAATAAAATAAAAAAACGGAGGGTGAACACGAGGAGAAGACGAAGTTCATTTTCACATTTATGATGCGCATCGATGAGAAGTTAAATCCTACATTACTACAAGGGTATGGTTCGGGTGTGCGCAACATGGTAGTGGCAAGTATCTGGTTGCAAATCTCGATCTGCCTTGTCTTTTGGGAGGTTATATTCGATTTATTGATCCTACCACGTGAGAACGCGCAGGGGATGATATCAATATCGTTCACAATTCACAAAAGAGTTTTGGCTGCGCCCCCTCATGCCTAACATTACCAAGGTGGCCTGCACAGAGTTAGCCAAGGCCAAATAGTAATGGCTGAGATACAACATGCAATGTATATGCCGAAGGTATCTCCCTCACTGGGAGGGATACCTCGCATAACACCCAGACAATCGTACTGAGACATGTAAATAAGGTCCCCGATTGAATACTACAAGCCGCCAGCGGCAAATAATTCGAATTGCCTGCAACTAAAACGAGGACGGCTCCGATGGAATATGACGCTAATTTAGATGATCCTCATCCCAGCTTAAGGTATCTTTCCCGTTTCCCCACTCCATCCTCAAGCTTTTAGATCGGCTCCTCGTCCCCCTCTCATCTCGCTCTCCCGCCCGTTGCTCGATATATCGCCCATTATGGAAGACCCGTGCAAGTCGTCGTCGTACTCGGTCATCCCAAGAATCCGCTACAACACTGTCGGCGGCGTTAACGGTCCCCTCGTCATCCTCGAGAATGTGTGTCGTTATGCCAAGGTCCAGTCAGCTTGTGCCTTACCAGCTGACAACAATAGGTCAAATTCCCGCGATACAACGAGATCGTGACGCTCACTCTTCCCGATGGCACTGAGCGATCGGGTCAGATCCTGGAAGCTCGAGGTTCGCGCCGCTACTAAACAACCCCTGGAAGTAATGACGCGGGACATGCTGACAGTGATTAACAGGCGACCGAGCGGTCGTTCAGGTACTTCCTCGAAACGCGATGTATTTCAACAGGGCGATTGACGAGTGTACCAGGTCTTCGAAGGCACTTCCGGTATCGATGCCAAGAAGGCAGGCAGCAATGCGAGCTGTAATAAGAAAGTTAGGCTGAGACGCAATAGACTAAGGTCGAGTTCACCGGCCAGAGCTTGAAGCTCGGTGTGTCTGAGGACATGCTTGGTCGTATCTTTGATGGATCTGGACGAGCTATCGATAAGGGTCCCAAGGTACTGGCGGAGGACTACCTCGACATCAACGGCAGTCCCATCAACCCTTACTCTCGTGTAAGGCAGGCGCTCCGGGCGTTCATTCTTGACTAACAACCCTAGGAATATCCCGAAGAGATGATCTCGACCGGTATCTCCGCCATCGACACCATGAACTCGATTGCCCGAGGACAAAAGATCCCCATTTTCTCCGCCTCCGGTCTGCCTCACAACGAAATCGCCGCCCAGATTTGCCGGCAGGCTGGTCTGGTCCAGAAGCAGGGAGTTACCAACAAGGGCGTCCATGATGGTCACGACGAGAACTTCTCCATCGTCTTTGGTGCCATGGGCGTCAACTTCGAGACTGCACGTTTCTTCACTCATGATTTCGAGGAGAACGGCAGCTTGGAGCGTGTCACTCTCTTCCTGAACCTCGCCAACGACCCTACGTAGGCGCGGTCATCCATGATATCATGCAATCGAGACTGACCCTGCCTAGTATCGAGCGTATCATTACTCCCCGTCTCGCCCTCACCACTGCCGAATACTATGCCTACCAGCTCGAAAAGCACGTCCTGGTCATTCTTACCGATCTCTCTGCCTACTGCGATGCCCTTCGAGAAGTGTCGGCTGCCCGAGAAGAAGTACCCGGTCGACGCGGTTTCCCCGGTTATATGTATACTGACTTGTCCACCATCTACGAACGAGCCGGTCGTGTCAAGGGCCGCAACGGATCCATCACCCAGATTCCCATTCTGACCATGCCCAATGACGATATTACTCACCCCATCCCCGATTTGACTGGCTACATTACTGAGGGCCAGGTGTTTGTCGACCGAGCTCTGGACAACCGCGGTATCTACCCTCCCATCAACGTGCTGCCTTCGCTGTCCCGTCTGATGAAGTCTGCCATTGGTGAGGGCATGACCCGCAAGGACCACGGTGATGTGTCGAACCAGCTGTACGCCAAGTACGCTATCGGTCGTGATGCCGCGGCCATGAAGGCTGTTGTCGGTGAGGAGGCTCTGTCGCCTGAGGACAAGCTGTCTCTGGAGTTCTTGGAGAAGTTTGAGCGCCAATTCATTAGCCAGGGCCAGTACGAATCGCGAACCATCTACGAGTCTCTTGATCTCGCATGGACCCTCCTCCGAATCTACCCCAGGGGAGATGCTCAACCGTATTCCCGCCAAGATCCTCAACGAGTTCTACCAGCGAGCCGCCAAGGATGCGAAGGCCAAGGTCAGGGTTCGGGCGGAGACCGAGACCCGGGGTCAGCAGCAGAACAAGGAAAACCTCATTGACGCCTGAGGAGCCAATTTGTTCGCGTTTCGATAGGTAACAGTATAATGGGCGCGCAAGGCAGAGGTGGGACTCGTAGAGAGAGCAACTTATTTTCAATGGATGTTCACATGCTGGAGGACTCGTCTTGGAGGAAACTGTAGCGCGCAAGAGAAGGTCTTGGGAGTGAACATAGGTAGCCGAGTTAATTCCATTCAGTCAAGTCCTAAGCCGATACTTCAAAGTTTCTACAACAAGTGATCTTTATGAGTGTTTGACTGACTTGACAAATCTGGAAAGTGGGCGGTACAGTGCCAGAAATTCGGGTTTACATTGCCGCCCAACTTTTCATTCTGCAAGTCTAGCCAGACTGATATGAAAGCGAAACTTAAGAAACCGGAAAAATCACTTGAATTTTCTGTTTCTTACTCTTCTGTACTTTCATACCAAGAGGAAATGGAGGAGGACCGGCGACAGACCGACCTTGGCACGGCGGCCGATATCGAAGAAGCCCAGCTCGCTAAGTCGACTTCGCCCCCCGCCGCCGAAACTTAGACGGCACCGACGACACAGAATAAAGGAACGCCATTAAGGCAACCAAAGAAGATATGCGTGGGTCGACGAGCCGCGGCTGAGGCTGCGGTGAAGACTGGAGGATCAGGGACGCCAGGTGAGAGTGGTGCTGTTCAGAGTTTGCTTACCGCTTCATGACAACCAGTTTCTTTCTCGAGTTTGTGAGATCAAAGTATGAGTGAGGATCATATAGCTCACATATCTTATTATTATTGCTACTAAATCTTGAAGAGCACTCAGATTCTTGAACCGAGTTCCCAAGGAGATCCTCGAAGATCCCAACTTCAAGGCCGCTATCGCCCTGCTGCCCGCCAACTACAACTTTGCGATCCCCGAGACGATCCATCGCATCCGTTCCTCAGGTGCCCAGAAAGTTGCACTGCAGTTACCGGAAGGCCTACTCCTCTTTGCCATCACCATCTCCGACATCCGCACCCAGTTCTGCCCGGGCAATCGAGACGCTTATGGGTAACGTTACCGACGGCGCATACCGTATTGCCAATCACACGGCGCGGGCGCTTGGCTGCGATCTACTCGTTCATTTTGCTCACAGTCTCATCCCCGTCGGCGTGACTAAAATCAAGGTTCTCTACGTCTTGTCGAGATCATTATCGACGCGTCACATCTTCTCGCGTCCCTGGAACGCAACTTTGCCAGCGGCAACCTAAGTTGAAAGTACTGGTTTCTAGCTGTGGCTAGCTTAGCCGTCTAAGTGAATTTGTTTGGATTAATCGCTCCTTGAATTCGTACAGTAGCGCAGCAGAAAGGCCCTGATACTCTGTTCCGGAAACTGCGTCAACTTCCCTCCGTTCCTCGTTTATCTCTAGGGTTCTGGGCTCCCTTTAACGTACGTAATCAGTGAGTGGACCAAAAATCTCAATCCTCAATAAAGAGTTTATAACAAAAACACAACAAAGCAACTAATCAATTAAACTAATGGCTCTACTCTTAGACGTCTTAATAACAACCTGACACGTTCTTGCGTCATGACCGGTCTTGCCGCACGTTCCACAGCGCCTTTCCTTCGGTTGCGCCGACGCTCCTTGTCCACCGCTTCTCGACGATTCGGCCACCACCTGCGTATCAATATCCATTTGGTCATTTACTTTCCTACCCTCATCTAGAGTCACCTTCCCTCTATTCTGTAGGTGGGCTCTCTTTGCTTCCCGCCGCTTACTAAGGGCCTCATTTGAGTCGAAGGATCTGGATCTCAGACTTCAATAATACCATCTCATGCATTATTGCCTTTGTTGACTTAGAAAATGACTTCAGCGCCTCAAGTACAGATGCCTAAGAGCTACTCTGATACCTTCTGATTCGTCTTTCAAGATATTTAGACTGAGAGCTAGCCTCAAGGATGGTCTTTGGAGTCTTCGAGGCCCAAGGGTCGGGGAGGCTTGCCTCCTCCTTGGCAGGCGTTGGGGTCCGTAGCTGCACATCAAGCTTTGATATGACACTTTCGGGGTCTAATGGAACAAGCCCGGCTCCTCTAAAACCCCCCTTGATATTGCTTGTTGTCATGGTGGCCTGGTAGGCGGCGTAAAAGGCTAGGAAGAACTCGGTCTTCGAAATGTGGGTGAGAAAGCATCTGATCAGATGCTCCATCTCTCGACCGTATGCCTTTTTGAGCGGCCCAAAGCACCCGATGCCAAGAGGCTGGAGCAGATGAGACGAATGAGGCGGCATACAAAAGCGTAATAATCTTGTTTTCCTCGCAATACTTCTCGAAGTCGACTGAATGGTGACTTTCGTGGCCATCAAGGATTAGAAGACGATAGCGACCATTTGATCGGGTAGTTGTATGCCGATCAAAGTGTTTTAACCACTCGAGACCCGTCTCGTTATCAGTCCAGCCATTGTAAGTCGCGGCGATAGCCCAATCGCCCGGGAGGTTGCTTTCCCGGCACCAGCTGGCGAGGTGATATTGGCCTGCAACCACGATGAGCGGCTGGATCGCCCACCCCTCGGCATTGATCGCTTGGATGACTGTGGCGCATTCCCGATTTCCGGTCTGGACTGATTTTGGTCTTCCACGCCTTTCGGCGCCTGTAACGACCATTCCGCTTGCAATCATGCCCATCATAAAGCCGGTCTCATCAAAGTTGTAGATATCGGTGAAGGTGATACCATATTTCGCGATTGTATTCGCTACGAGCGTAAACCAATCATGAATAAGGGTCGGATCTTCGCATTTAGCCCTCTAATAGTCATACTTGCGAAAGAAACGCGTCTTGAGGTCTAGATGTCGCTTGACGAAGTTTGAAGCCCAGTTCTTGCCAACTGGTGATGCGTTACGGTCGGCAAGCAGTTGATTGGCCATTTCTTCAACACCACGCAGTCGCGGGGGAAACCCTCGCGAATCTAGGTCGAGGTTAAATTGAATAATGATCTGTTCCTCTAAATCTGATACCTTGCGTGATTTGGGTATGGTATCGCGATGAGAATGCCCTTCTGTCGGCAATATAAGGCCCAAAAACGGACCTGGTAGATGCTTGCAGCGCGTCGGAGACTTAATTTTCGGTCATTTTGAAGGGCTTGAAGAGCAAGAAGCATATTAGCCTCGTTATTAAATTGAGACATATCTGGTGGTTGAGAATCAAATGATCAAATGGAAGAAAGAGAGATTGAGGGAATTTTTGTTGCACTTGCTTGTTTGTTGCACTTGCTTGTGGGGCACGTTACGTTATTTATTCGTGGTTTTGCTTCACGCGAGACATCCTCTACCAAACCAAGGCACGCCAAATCAGATTTCTGCCACACACTTTACCCCCCTTACTGAACTGCCTTCTCCAAACAGAAATCACATCCCAAGTTAAGTCAGCATGACTGGAGGCGAAACTACTTAGTACTCCTAATTAAAACATGGGTCGCATCCCAGAGTGTGCATCGCTTGCATTTACCGCCAAGCACAGCAACGATAATGAACGAAATTCCACAGACGATAGCTAACCGAATTGTAATGTAGGCACGGTGCCCGAGGCGTATATGATGTGGCCTCCAATGCGGCACTGGTTAGCGAATTTGGCACTTATTTAAATGAGGTCATTTAAATGAGGGTGCCATCAAGGGAGATCTTGGAGAAGGGCTCCATCCAGCGATCTGAGGTCGGTTTGCCCGGTTCCTCCACCTGCAAGAGCTCAACACTAACGTCGTGTGCCCAACACATGCCACCGCGCCAGGGAACAAGGAACGACACGCGAGGAACCATGGTTGCCCACCAAATTGTGAGAAAGTCCAGATGCCAACAGCTGGATTCATGAACTCCGTGGCTTCCGATCATAGTAAATGCGATGTCATCTATAGCATTAGCCCCTCCCAACTCAGGCATGGTTCAACACTATCACTTCTGCGTACCGGAGCGGTGCAACTTCATCGTCAACGATGAAATATTTTCCAGCCAGTCTAAGTATTGGCAATAATTTCAAATCTTCCTTTCATAAATCACTCTCGCTCTAGAAATCGCTAGAACATGTGTCAGACCGTGAAGTCTTCGGTGGCGAAATAATGAAGTTGGTGCTACGCCCCATCAGGGATTGTGTGCAGACCTTACCAATATTGTGTATTCGCCCTGTCGCCTGTGGACATTTGCTCAGATCGTTTACCAGACAAAATAATCGCGTCATTGTTCGCTTTTATGCTCCTAGTTTAGAATATTCTTTGCTAAAACTTCCTAAATGTTGTTTGAGCCTCAGATAGCGCTGCGCAGAAGCTTTAGTATCAATAAGAAAGGATGACGGTGCAGAGATGATGTCCTGACAAGGGGAGCAGACGATGCAAGCCATAGCGTTAGGCCGGTGCAGGCGGCGTGCATGATGAAGACGACGCTGCTGGGTCCGTAGATCTTCTCGCGGCGTTATACACGAGCTGCTGACAAGAATCACCGTGGTGGAGTGGAATCCGAACTACGGATACGGGTGCTGGGCAGCGGTAGCGATGGGATCCGGTCTTGCGCGCATCGTGGGTCCCGGGTTTAAGAATGACCCAAGTAACGAATAATAATGATAAACCTCCTTCCGTCCATGGAGAGTGACACATGACCGAAACCGTATTAATTTATGCGGTCAAGCACTGGGATCCCAATACGGTGTGATGATAGTCAAACGCCTTCGCCATGCCATAAAAATGCGTTGCCGCAGCGAGCAGGACAAACATGTGGAAGATCTGATGGGAGCTGCCCCAGATGTCGAATGCTCCAGGGAAACTCCTCTCCGGCCATCGAGCCTACATTCCCAGTCAGTCAGTCAGACACCGTCACTGTAGGAGTCGATTGGGACGTTTGCGCCTGACCGCGTAGAGAGCTGCGCCGAAGATATACATGGCGCCGTGGATGATGATACGGGTGACGCTCATCCTGTTCTCGAGCCCCTTGTAGCCGTAGATAGTAATACCGTGGATAACAGGGATGAAGCCGGATAAGCCGAGGCCGATGAACATCATGGCTCGGTATGGTCGCCATTTTGAAGTGCGGAACTGCTCTGCCCACGAGACAACGGCGCATCCGGTGCCAAGCAGACAGATCTGGGTCTTTGTCAGTGGCCGTCACCGTTACGTCACGTCCTCTCAAAGTCAAACTCACCAGGCACAAGTACGCCGTGAGGAGTGTAGGCTTGCAAAAGAAGCCATAGTATAGCGCCGGCACAAAACTTCCCACAATCAATACGACAATTCCCGTGTAATCCAGCTTATTCCCCCACCGCGCGACCTCCTGGCTGTGATTTAGCACAGCGTGGAACGTCGCGCTCATGCCAAGGCACAGTACTGCGCCGCCAATAAAGCACGCGAAGACGAGCACGTCAGACACCGTGGCAGAGTCGTAGCGCGGGCGGATGACGTAGTACAAGTAGGGCGAGCCAGCGATGGCTACAATGGCGCCGACGAGGTGCGACCAGATGTTGACGGATTCATTGTGTAGATAGAAGAGGGAGCGCAGCGAGTGCAGGTAGGAAGGGCAGATTTGGCAATAGGCAGAGTAAATGAAGGCGTTGTCGCGGCGCCAGGGGGGAGGTCGTCCCAGAGGAGGAGGAGTGTTTTCTCTGCTTTATCCTCGATGGCCTTAATTGTGTTGATAGATTCTGTTGATAGGCCTGTCGCTGAGAGACGGCGGTGGCGCAATGCTACTTCCTGGGGCGCAGACTGTGAGCTTCTCATGGCGCTTTGTAAACAAGATGTTAGATGAATGGATTGATCAGATACGATTTTTAGGGTAGAAAGAACTCAATCAGTCGCGAGTCGTGTGTTGAGGTCTTGGGTTTTATTTAGTGGATCGGATGGCGTTTTTCGTCCTGACACGTTACTAATCTGGGGTTCCTAGACGGAAGTACAACTGTACCAAGGACTCGTAGTATTTTTTGTCAACATGCCATCGTTTCGGCCGTACACACGTGATAGGTTCATTTCCTCTGTTATCCACCATCGCTGCAAATCCTAGTCAACGGTTTTATTGATTGGCAATATACATGTAAATGGTGTTAATCATCATCGTCCCCCCTCAGAGCGAGCAGGAAAGCTCTTGCACATCGAACCATCCTCCAGCGGCTATGCTCCATTCCATCATTATCAGGGACTGTTGGACCGGAAGAGAAGAGAAGAATAAGATGTCGATTGTCCACTTCGCTGTACTAGATCAACCGTTGAGTAAGCTGCCACAACTACGGCGAGCTTCCTTTTCCACGGGATCATATCTACCCCTTAATTCTTGGCCAACCTAGGACTGTACATTGATTCGAACGCTCGAGTTTTGATCTGTTGTCACGAGGAGTGTCGAGATGCCCTCTGCACTCGCCGTGCGCGAGTGACCACGCATCTTAGGGTTAAGCACCGGATCCCAGAGGAAGCAAGAAAAGGGGTTGATGAAGTACCTGAAATCCTGTAGCCTTCGTGACCCTAACGAGTCGCCTCTTCGTGATGATGGTTCGCCGAGCGCCGCTAGCTTGAGGTTCATGATGGGTTTATCTGTCTTGGCTTAGGTAACTATCGCGCAATTAACCTCCGATCTATTAAGGGCTGTTTCTCTGACCCCCTGGCAAATTCTTGCCCTAATAATGGCATGGCGCGGCATGGGCATGATATTGACGAAATGATTATGTTAACTTGCAGACGTGAGGACCGGACCGAAGAGAAAATACTACACCATCCAGTGAAACGGGGCCTTAGTCTGACCACTAGATCGTGCGGGGGCCTACTAATAATACCTGTAGTTGATCCTTAAAACGTGGACTTGACTAAGGGAAGATATTAGAATAAGCGTAAGGCGCCTTAACCTCGGAGCTATCGGAACTTACTTTTGCTAAGCAACGGCCGTGGTCCATAGATAAGAACCAGCGAGGATAAGATATAAAAGCACGTCAGTCGCGAGCTTCTCTCTGCCCTTATTCAACTCCTTCTTTATCATCCCGGTAGATTTTGCTACCTCCTCGCACGACGTGACACTAGTGGCCTGTCTGAGGACTTAGTGAGTCTACCGGCAGACGAGCGAAGAATAGCTTTGATTCTTGATCTAGAGGACTTTGTGATAGACCAGTGCGAATACACGGCTAAGAAGACGAGCCGTAGTATCCTTTGCTGGTTAAAGAGCACTTGCCCTCTCCCGAGCTACCCGAAGCCCTTCACGCTTATGCGCCTTCCGTCGACTACGGTTAAAGTATCGGCGGCTATTTAACTAAACTCGTCATAATATTCCGAGCGTATAGGCTGCCGCCTCATATCTGCGACAGGATAGCAGGCATCTAGTTAAGTAAAAGGCAGGTATAACTCCCGAATAGGATCTGGAACCACGCTTTCTAGACGTAGGCCGACTATATAATAGGAATTCACCATGCAGCTTGTTAAGTCGCTGGCGGTGGACGAGGGAATGAGCTATGCTGATAGGTGTGAGGATGAACTCTTGGAGGAGAGCGATTGCAGTGATAGTGACGACCAGGAGGATGATCAAGTGGTGGTAGGCGAGGACACAGACGATTGGGACGAGCAAGGAGAAGACGATGCTTTTGGAGAGGCACATGAGGACCATCGAAGCGTGGGCGATGCTGGTGAGGGATCGCCGTAAGTACGGGGATGACGGGGCTAACGAGGGTCTAGCGGAGGACGTGCTGGAGCTCTTTTTCGGGCTGAATTAGGCACTTTATATGCAACCTCTCACTGATGACCGGCTAAGCTCTATAGCGTTGATCTAATCTGGCGGTGTGCTTAGATTTTCGCTTTATTTGAGCAGTTTTCGCTCCGCTAGCTCCTCCACGATATATCTATCGGCTCTGATATATATATAAAAGCTCCTGTTTCTCGAGTATGCCCTTCCGCTGAGTGACTATCTAAGTTGTGGCGTTACCTGCCGTCCGCAAACGAAACTGCTGGAGCGGCGGGAGCCTGTACTGAAATGATATATGGTGACGGGCTCTTAATCGCCATTTGAGAAGGTGATGAGTCTTCGATAGTACGGGCGCTAAATCGGCCGTTCGAACGCGCCGCTATTTCTTCTTTACGGGACGAGGATGGCGAAAGGGTTTCTTGCGGGGGATAACATTGAGAGATCTCGATAGGTTAATTTCAACTCTTCCCTGAGCATTTCATCGAGCAGGCTAGCTGCCTGTGCTCTGAACTGATGTTGGGCTGGGACCCCACTGCTAATCTGAACAAGATTGAAGACGACATAACTAACGCTGATGAAGGCTATTCCTTTGTGCAGTATCCCGATAGTGGGCTTTAGGAGGTCTACCTCGAGTTATGCAACGAAGGATATACGACCGAGAAGGAGAGCCTTTCTCGCGGCGGCATATAGGACTGGCATGCAGTATTTGAGTAGCTTAAAAAGGACGAGGCTTTTCGCAGGTCCAGGCGAGGCTATCTGTACACTGGGTGCGGTTGGATTCTAAGATGTAAGGAACTGCTAAGTCTATGGTGCGTAAACTGCGAACTCGGCCTAAGAGGCTTCTACGATTATAATAGGTCGATGATATATAGTACGCCACCATAAGGCGAAGAGCTCTATGATCGAAAGTCAATCCCTCCTCTAATGCGATTCGCGCCAATTCCTCTGTGGAACAGGACGTCAGTGACTCGATGATATCGTCTTCTAGAAGCCCCTAGTTCTTTGTCACATTTGACGAGGGGATGTTGACTGTGCGTTGAAGCTCTTGATTTTTAACTGAATGAGTGACTGAAGTTGGTCCGTTTTATCCTTCCTTGGATCCCTCGTATTCGTCAGCTATGACGGAGTGTTCTTCACGATCTGTTTTATCCAGGTTTGATTTTTCTTGGTCAGACAGCCCGTGTGTCAGAGCGGCCTTAGTAATACGATGTGATATTCTTAATCATCATATAACGTTACATTAGCTATCTCTTGGTTTTGTGCCTCTCCTTCGGCGCCATTTGATGCGATTTCCCAGTTAGTGAAGTCAATCTCTTCTTGCTTAATGTTTTTTATGCTGATCTTATATTCCTTACTTCTATTAGGTCGTAGACCTATTCCGCACGTGTAAAATGACTTCTTAACTATATTAGAATGCTCTTGGAGCCGATCCCACGCCTTGGCCACAATGTGTGTTATTATGATCTGCTTTTTAGTAGGAGTCCATGGCTTGGAACTGCGTTCCGGGTTAAGGTCTCTCTCGGCAATCTAGTCGTCCGCAAATTGCTGTAACCACTGCTTAAAAGGGTTGTTTATTGATATATCCGGTGGTTATAGGGAGACTTGTATAGCCAGGAGGGATTATAGCCGGGAGGATATTCTTCTCTGATAAGAGTGTTGTTATGGCATCGGTCTTATGAAAGCTGGCTATATCCATAATGAGCATGAATTCCTGGTATGGTCTTTTGCAAGGGATAACTTCCTCGTTTACCTACTTTAGGAATAACTTCTTATTATTATAGGCCGTTGGATTGAACTTAACTGTGATACTAGGGTGATAAAGATGCCCCTCTCTCCTTAGTATCTTTCCCTTCGGTGGCTTAGCTCCTTTGAAGATTAGCTTTAGTTTTAGCCAGCCAAGACTATTTAGCGAAAATTGGGAGTAAAAGAGTGGCTTTTCTCTTGTTCTAACTACTTCGATCGGTCTTGCCGGAGATAGTTTTTTCGCCCTCAAAGTCATAGGTTGAGCCGCCTGTGTGTTCGAAAGGTACCGGGGTCTTATCTACGTTCAGGATGTAGTTATTGTGAAAGCGACGCTTTGGCGAGTCTAATATATTAGGGATCTTTTTATATGGCTTTGGAGGGAATTTAGGGGGCTTTGCCGGCGGTGGTGATGGTCTTAGTTGAGTATTCCGGCGAAGAAAGCGAAGAAAGCTAGTAACAATCCTTAAATACTCTTCTGGGGTCTTCTGGGCTTAGTTGGCGAGCCAGCGTTTAATAATGCGGTGCCTTTTTCTTGAAGTTTAGGAACTATGCATTTAAGAATCCCAAATAGCTGATTATATTCTAGATAGAACTTTCCAAAGAGGTATTTTGCTATGGTCTGGAACTAAGCAATGGTAATGATTTTCCTCTTTGATCGATATTAAGCGAAGCGTCTGAATAACTTATCCTCGAGCTCTGGCTAATGAGGCCTCTAAGTCGACTGTTCGGGCACTACGCCGAGGAGCTTTTCCCTATTCTTCCACTATACTTTGATCGTCTGTTCATTGATTAAGAACCACTTTGCCGCCTCAGAAAGGTATGGTTAGCGATAACCATCACTTTATTGAACGCGTTGAGAGCCTCTTGTGTTGGGCTTTGGATCGTAAATGCGGTGGTTAAGGAGAAAAGTAATACTCGCACCTTCTTATCATGAGAATACGTTTCTTCTTTGCGCTTGAGGGGCGAAAACGGCTTTGACTTGCGCTGAGAAGGTGGCTTTGGCTTTGGGCCGCGCTTGGGCTTCAGTGTTACCTGCATATTCGGGTCTTTTGGTTCTAATACCATCCTTGCGACCTAGGGATATGTCAGACCGTTTTAAATGTCAAAAAAAGAGGGTATTCTGACTCCTTAGTTGAGGGATTAATCTAATATCGGATTTGAATGAGCCTCATCGGCTTTAGCCCTTAAGGGCATAGTGGGTGGGGTGGGTGGGTCAGCTCCAGTTTGCCAAGAGGTTGAATTTCTCGAGTTTCTAGGGTTTTCGGTGACAGAAGTCCCTCCTTCCCTGCCGGAATGTCTTTCAATTAAGCAGGTGGCTGTTCCAACCCGCTCTTCGTAGAGGGGCCGAAAATTGCTAGAGACGGGAAGGAGTTGGAACCGTCGGTTGGGCGAAGACTGATCAAATTGTTGTGCAGGGTGCATAGACCCCAGTACTAGGAGGGAGTCTGTAAAAATAGGTCTGACAAGCAAACTCTACGAGGGGTATCCAGGCTTATCGATGGTGCCCGCAATTACGTCGTAATTCGCTTGGACCACGTGACAACTTATCCCCCGCAAAAGGCGGCCCGTGAAATCGTGTGCGCGACGCCTGATAAGTGCGTTTGATAAGTCCCCCGCAACTTATCTAGCTCCGGACGGAAAAACGACACCACATAGAAAGGCCTTGATCGACCGAGATGGCCGCAGACGACTCGTACACGGCCGCAGACGAGCGCGCCCGCGCCGCCCGGAGGGCGGGCCTCCAGGCGAAGAAGGACGAACAGCCGGCGAACACGGCGCGGAGTTACGCTGCGAAGCAGCGGGAGTGGAAGGCGCGTCCTCCCCGGCCGCCCCCCTCTCTTCCCCCTTTCCCCTCCCTCTTTTTACGCAGGAGCCCCGTGGACGGCTAACAGACGAAAACCTATAGGCCTGGTGCCGTACGCCCCGGGCTGCGGCAGACGGCTCACTCTATAGCTGGCCCGACGGCGAGCTCGTAACGCCGGACAAGCTAGCGGCGTGGCTCAAAGAGGATGTCCTCTTACGACGCGTAGCGCCGCCGCAGAAGAAGCCACGGGCACGGGGTAGTGGTAAGGACAAGGGCAAGGGCAAAGGCAAGGCGGTACAGTTACGGCAGCAGCTTGAACAGGAGCAGCTCGAGGCCGCGGCCCTGGCAGAGGCCGAAAGCCTAGCCGAAGCCCTAGAGGTCCCCCTGGCCGAGGCCGCCGAGCTGCTCGCGGACGACCGCGAGGGCTACGTGCCACCCACGGCCCTTGCGCCGGCTGCAGCAGACCTTGCCGAAGGATCTCTGCTTACGAAGGGCACTATCGACGCCTATATCGCGGCCGCTATCGAGCTCTGGCGGCTCCAGGTGGCCCACGGTAACGCGAACACGGAGAACCCCGGGGCGCCGCCGTACGGGGCTTCCTTGAGCAACGAGGCCGGCAGCGGGGGAAGCACGACCGCGCCTCCTTTAAAGACCGCGGAACCGACGGGATCCAGGCCGGCTATTCGCACGATGAATGGCTCCGGATCCAGGATCTCCTTCTCAGCGGGGCCGCATACATGCCGCAAAACCTCCGTACACGAGTCGACCTCCTATTCGGCCACTACTACCTCCTACGAGGGGAGAACCGCCGTAAGATGGAGCTTGCAGACCTGTCCCTACTCGACTATCCGTCTTCAGAAGGCCCGACCCCCTGTGGCTGCCTCGTGACCCTTCTGCGAGACGGTAAGCTGAACAAGACGGCAAAGAAAGAGTTCATGGGCGCCCTCCGGCATAAGGACCCCTTGCTCTGTACGCAAGGGGCTCTGGCACAGCTCTTCTTCTGGCGCTGGCACGTCGCCGGCGAGTCGCCCCCGTCCTTCCGGCGCCGCCAGGACTGGTATCGGATCAAGGTCCTTGTTGGACGGGACCGCGAGCAGGAGCTCTCGTACCCGACGCAGCTACAAGAGACCTGGGCGCATCTTCGGCGCCGCTGGCCTTGTCGCGTCAAAGAAGACTCACCTCCCGCGCAGGGTAGGCGCCCAGGACGCTGAGACCCACGGCACGTCGCTCGCCCAGATCTCGCAGGCCGGCCGCTGGAACCAGAGCGTGCTCTGCCAGGCCTATCTTACGCACCTACCGCGCCAGTTCATGCGTATCGTCGCCGGCTTCTCGGCGTCACCGGGGGACTACTTCCTCGCGCGTGCGGCTAATGAACCCCCGTACGTCTTACAAAAGCAGCTCTGGCCGTGGATCGAGGAGTGGGAGCCTCGCTTTGAGGCGCGCGCGCGCCGGCAGTGCTGGGCAGAAGGCGGCCTCGACGACGACGACCTAGCCGCCGACGGCTTCCTTAAGCTTATGCGACGCCTGCGCATAGTGCTCTTACAGGACCTGGCTGTCTTGCAGCCTCGCTACCCGTCGCTGCCCTTCTTCGCCCACGCCCCTTTTAATGGGCCCGAATGGGACGAGTTCGCCGTCGCCGTTCGCTCCGACGCGGCAGGGGCTACGGAGCCGTTAAGCCTGCTCGTACAACGCGCGCTGCCAGCAGCGCTGCCCATATATCAAATCCAAACAAACAAATTGCCAAACAAATCAAACAAATGGAGCGAAATCTTATTTCAAATCAAACAAATACAAAATCCCAGATTTGAAATGCAATTTGATATATTTGGTACGCAATATAGCGAGGTGGCCTGGCAGGTCTAGGCTGTTGCGTGCGAGATGCTAGCCTACCCGGAACCAGCTTCGCTGTTCATGCACTGATTAGTCTGACCAATCAGAGTCATCCTGAAGATGCTTGTTAATGAGCTACTTTTCTTCATGATTGAGAGGCCCGGGCCTAAAAGTCACTTCTTATTATCGTTGTTCCCCACAGGATCAGCACGCGTTTGGGGGAATTGTTTACCTGCTTTCAACACGTACCAGCGCGGACTGATGCATACCCAACGACATCATGCTTCCTTCTCCCACGCTCCGCCTTTGCTCTTCTCCGACCGCCTAGGAACTTGGCAAGTCAACTCGAATCGACGACGCAGACGGCATTACCAGACCATCCCACCGTTGCAGATCTCCCGCAAGCGGTATGGAGGAACAAACGATATGTTCTGGAAGAGTCCTTATCCAGAAAGGGGTCGAAGGGCCGGAAGAGCTGGATCAAGCGCCATGGTTTATTTCTTGTTGAACTAGATGCCAACGACAGCCCGTCGAACCCTTACTGGGCCTGCCGTTTATGCGATGTGAAGGGCCAGCCCGAGTTCTTCGCCGCTGCCGCTACCAGTTCGGCGGCTGACCACCTCCGCAAGTACGTCACAAGTGAAGCATCGCCAGCTTGAGCATCATTGACAAGTGCAGGTCACACCGGATCTTCGAAAGCAGCCAAAGCGCCGATACAGACCCATCGACCGACGACTCCGATCGGGCCAAGCGACCACGCTTACACTATAGCGCCGTCCCGCGAGCCAAAGTCAAGATTGTCCGAGAACTAAGCCTAGGACTTCTGATCAACGCCGACGTTCCCTTTTCTTTCTTCACGGATCCATTCTTTGAACAGCTCGTGTGGCAGCTCGACCCTCATTTATCAGGCCAGATACCATGGAGCCGGCAATCGATGAGCCGTCTGCTGGACGACATGTACAAGGCCAAGAAAGACCAGGTCAAGCAGGAGCTTTTGGATGCCCTCACCAAAATTCATCTCGGGTTCGACCTCTGGACCTCGCCCAATCGGTACGCTATAATGGCGGTCACAGCTCACTTCCTTGACCGCCAGGGCCACCACCAGTCACGCTTACTTGCACTTCGACGCCAGCTCGGGTGCCATAGCGGAGACAACCTCGCCGTGACGCTTTCGCAAATCGTCCAAGAATGGAAAATAGAGGATCGAGTTGGAACAGTGATCTCGGACAACGTGTCCTCTAATGATAACTGTCTTGAACATTTCTATAGAACTCTCGACACAGAAATGACACCGGCGGATGTGCGTGCCAGACGCATGCGCTGCTATGGACATATCTTGAACTTGGTAGCTCGTGCGTTCCTTTACGGGGAAGATTTCGAGGCTTTCGAGGCCGAGTCGCAGGTTTTCGACCTTCTCGGCCGCCACGAGGAAGACCTACGGCACTGGAGAAAGAAAGGGCCGGTGGGAAAAGCTTCATAACGTAGTCAAGTTCATCAGATCGTCCCCTCAGAGATGCGAGCTCTTCAAGAGGATCGCACGCGAGAACGATGAAGCACAAGGCTTTCTCCTAGCGGGCGAATCCACGGCGGAGCTAGAGGTTGTCCTGAACAATGACACGAGATGGAATTCTACCTACCTTATGATCTCTCGGGCGCTTGTCAAGCAGGGAGATATCAGGGCCTTCTTAGTACATCCGGATGTGGAGGGATGGCTACCCGAAGGCGATGTCTTGAAAGGTGATGACTGGAGGCTTCTGGCGGAAGTCAAGCATATCCTTGAGCCATTCTATCTGCAGACTATGAGAGCGCAAGGGTGGGGCAGTGAGGGAGGCCATGGACGCCTTTGGGAGGTGATGACGGGCATGGAATATTTGCTGGAACATTTGGAGGAATGGAAGCTGTTCTATCACGCTTCCCCGGACGAGACAGTGGAAGAGAATGCCAACTCGCAGGTGAAACTACCTCGAGGGCGACCAGACCGAAATCGCCAGCTCCCTGCTCGATTCAAGGACTGTGAGATGGACATGCAGCCGCGAAAGCCACAGGAGGGGACCCGTTCCAGATCGTGGCCGAGGAGAATATGGTGGACGGGGCAAGGCGTCCGGATTGTCGAAAATCGAAGACATGGGAAAAGATCATCGACGATATTTAAGGCTCTCTATCACGACTGCCTGGCAGAAGCTCAATGAGTACTACACCAAGCTAGGGGAGTCCCCGTTGTTCGCCGCATCCATCATTCTGCATCCGGCTCTTGGCATGAGTTACCTCGAGATGAACTGGGCTACGGAAGCGCAGCTCGTATGGGTGAGAGACGCCAAGATGGGTCTATCCGACTACCTTGACCGCTGGTATCGCTGCAGCCGGCCGACGGCAGCGGATGAACAGCAAAAGGCAATTGCGGAGACTGCGACATCGCCATGCGTGCCACGGAAAATACACGAGGATAGTGTGTTTAAACAATGGGTGAAAAGCAGGAGAGCTCGAGCAACGGTGATGGGCAGCGAACTCGAGCGCTATTTGCGGCTGGAACCACAAGAAACTGAGGATCCAATCGAGTGGTGGATGGCTCACCAGGGACCATTCCCTGTGCTCAGCCAGCTGGCTCTTGATATACTTGCTATCCCGGCGATGGCAACTGATTGTGAGAGATCTTTCAGCCTTGCTAAGCTGACGTTGACGTCGCAGAGACTTTCGATGAGTGCGGCAACATTGGAGAGGCTGCAGTGCCTCAAGAACTGGATCAGGCATGGTGCCGTGAAGCTTGGGGCTACTGCACCTGGGAAAGATGGGTTACACTGGGACATTGAGAGTAGTATGGAGAGCATAGATGTTGGGATTTGAAATATTTGATCAAATATTTCAAACAACAAATCTGGCTTTGCAGGCAATCAAATATTTCAAATATGACTCTGGATTTGATTTGTTTGATTTGAGGGCAGCGCTGGCTGCCAGAGCTAAGCGGCGTGTTAGAGAGCACGCGCGAGGCCCTCTTACAGAATAACCAGCGACTCGCCATCCGGTTAGAGGCCCGGCTAGAGGGAATTCAGGGGCGGTCTCGATTCCCTGCTCCAGGGCAAGGTCCCAATCACCTTTACCGGCCACTTTGGAGCCGGGCCAGCAGCGTCGCTGGCGCCGGCGCCGTCGACAGCCCCTACCTTGAACTTCAATACGGCTCCGGCTCCGGCTCCAGAGCCTCCAGTACCAGGTATGCCCGTCGTTGCAACCCTGGCCAAGGTCTTTACAGTGCGGGACGCCTGGAAGGAGTGGGAGGAAGGGATTGCAGGTCAGCCGGCTGTACGGGTGCTAGAAGAGACGTGGGGAAGCCGCTGGCGCCCGGGGAACGGGATCAGGGTGCAGTTCTGTCGCCGGAAGGTGATCTGGGACGATCTCTTGGCCCGCACGGCGTCCGGCAAGAGCGAGGAGGAGGCAGTTGCAGAGCTAGAGCTCTTACGCGCCGGCCGGAGCTTGAACCGGCTCGTCGACGAGCTCAAACAGCGCCGCCGGCGGGGCCAGGGCCAGGGCCGGATACGGGTACAGGTAGGGACCCCCGTGCCCGATGACCCAGACCCGGGACCAAGGCCGACTCGGGGCCAGGGCCATCGGGGGCGCTGGGCTCGGCTAGGGAGGAGGCGGACCGCCCCTCGTCGACGGTAAGCTGGCCGTCAGGTAGGATCTTTATATATTTGTATAGCGGTAACTAGTCCGTATATATATCTATCTATCTAGACGGCGTATTGTTTTTTTTTCTTAAAGATTAAGGAGCAGTAGGATCAGCGCATTGCTATGTCGTAGTCCTTGCAGCGAAGCCTGGCCCCCCCAGCCGCTGCACACACGCAAATATCTCAGCGCCCGCTCGCCTATATAGCGTCGCTCTTGAACCAAACGGACCGCCAGAGCGTAGCAGTCCTCCAGCCCTGGAATTGCATCGATTTGGCTCCTAACCGTCGAGATATTCGCGTGCGCGGCGCCGGGCACTTATCAGATGGTAGTTGTGTAATCACATACGATTTCCCGAAATTACTCCGCAAAACGACCCCACGATAAGTTCTGCTTATCTTTTGGTGTGGAGAGATGCCAACAGTGCTCCTCAGTGTTGTGTATTTCGTCCAAACACGAACATGGCAGCAGCAACAGCATCGTCAAATATTTTAAGCCACGTATCCTCATCCACGTAGCATCTAAAAAGTCGAGACCTACCATCCAGGACCACCTAATTGATAACCCCACCTAATGCATAACCAAAATTTCGCTCCTCCCATACAAAATCCAAATTTTAATATCCACAAAAACAGGCCAGATCCTTGATGAACATATGAGGCTTTAGAGAAAGTTTCTAGAAATTTATTCAGATTTTACTCTCTGCGTGGCTTTTTGACCTCCCGACCGCTCCTTGTGCGCTGGCAGTGCTTTGTTATGACCATAAAGTCCTCACTTTCGTCCTCTGACCTGACACCCACCTCAATCACCGACTCGACCTCCTCATCCACATCCACCTCTATTTCTGCCTCCTTTGAGTCAGGAAGAGCTTCTTCAGCCGCTAGAGCCTCCGCCAGAGCCATGAATCGTCGGTTCGGGTTCGGTACCGCCTTTCTTTTCTTCCCTCGCCGCAGCTGGGCCATCTATTCCTCGAGGCCAGTAATCCGCGTATTCAGAACGGCCACCTTCATCTCTAAAGCTTCTAACCCCTTTGCTATCTTACTATACTTCCTCCTGGTCGGGCGACTTCGGTATTTAGCCAAATCTCTTACTTGCCGGCTCGTCTTCGGCGTATCATCTGAGTGCAGTTAAGGAGGGCTTAGCGTCTTAAACTGTTCTACCCCTTGTCTCTATCCGGTTAAATTTCCAGATATAATAGAGCCTTATGACGATTTATTGGCCAATATCCAGTAATCTCTAGCCAGATAAGATAACCTCCTTCCTCAAACCCGCCTCCCTAGCTTTCGCGTATGCCCAGATAAAATTAACCTTATCAACCGGCGCAGAATCGGTCAAACTAGCCAGGTTTTGGAGTTCTTTCCGATATTCACCTTTAATTACATTAAAAATCCCATTATCCAACGGCTGCAAACCATGAGAACAATGTGCTAGCAGGTAGCAACAGTACACGTTGTTCAGAAAGCACGTAGCCATCCACTCATCCTGGGCGCTCGTTAGTAATCTTATAGCGGGAGAATCTGCGGGGAAACTACCAAAAGACTCACCTGCGCATGGCTCCCATGACCGTCAAGGATGATAAGTCTCGCGTCCGAGGCATTTAGAGGCTCTGTCTGGGGTAAATAAACATCTTTCAGCCACTCAAGAGCTATATGGTTATCGGTCCAGCCGTTCGGCGATGTGATGTAGTGCCAGTCCGCTATCGCCTCAAACTCCTCAAGGAACCACTGCTTCTGCAGCTCCTTGCCTTTGAAAATAATTCCTGGTTTCAAAGCTCGACCAGTTGCGGTGACAGCCTCAATAAACGACGTCCAAGCGCGCGACTGGGTGCCTTTCAACAGCGCCTTCTTCTTCGGGTCAGAGCTCCCGATTACAAGGCTATCCAAGCCTTATAGACAGCTAATTAGCTATGGCCTATCAAAACCCGTTGGGGACTTATGGGCAACGTACCGAAACCAGCCATTATGCCACCCTCGTCCACGTTAACTGTGTTCTCAGGCTTGATCCAGCCATACTCGGTCTCCCAAATATCAAAGTACCAATTAACCGCTTTTAGTGTAAACCCGTCAAATCTTGCGGCTTTCTAGCGTTTTCCAAGCTTAGTAGATAGTTTTTCGTGACGTTTAACAAACCTCGTGGTCCAGTTTTTACCCAGAGGCTTATTATCGCCTTGTTGCTAAAGGAGGGCCTCGACACAGGCGCGGAGTTGGCTATGCGAGGGAGCATAGCCAAGAGACTCTTGTCGCAGCACCCAACGGACGAGAGTCTCCTCCTGACTCTTTGAAACACATTAATGGGCTTAGATACGCTCATTCCTGCTCGCATGACCGTAAGGTCGTCTAGAAAGGGTCGACTAAGGCACTCCACGTTTCTGGGCCGCCTCGTTCTGCGAGAGGCCTCTATCAGTGGTATCGAATATAGCCTCAACTACGTCATCTTCGGTATAATTACAGCGAACCATTGTGGAAGGAGGTCCGACGAGTTTATTAGGTGAAAATTCGACCTGAGTGAATAGAGTAGCATAGGGTAGATGAAGCGAGATGCGAAGAAATTCAAAGGGCTAGAGAACCGGGTCACGAGGCAGAACGGGGAAAAGTCAAACCGATATTTAAATTTCATAAAAAAAGCAATATAGTATAGGCCTTAGCTTATGAGTGCCTTTATTCCTGGCTGAATACGGTGTAATTGAAAATTTAGATTTTGTATGGGAGAAGCGAAATTTTGGTTATGCATTAGGTGGGGTTATCCATTAGGTGGTCCTGGATGGTATCAGTCTCGTCCACTACATTTTCTAAATGGCTACAAGACGCGTCTCAATAATCGCCAAGCTCATCACCGGCACCATCTGATAGCCTGCAACCGTACCGATCTACTTTCGTTACGCCGAGCCACTTATTATGAATGGTCTACCTATGCAAACCGACCTCCCATGCAGCTAGCGTCTTGCCGATTCTATTTCTACACCGACTTTGATGATAACGCCCGAAGTTGTCTTAATGCAAGAGAGTTGCCGCCGTGAAAAATACTAGGAAACATGGAAGAGCTTGCTGATAACTACATCTTAGGTTACTACGCATAGGATTGCCTTCTAGCAAACACAATATTCAACTTAATCAACAACCCTCCGGGCATCTATATCTCAGCTACGGCAAATGCTCGAAAGTCTGCGGCCATCCCACCAGTGGGCCTACTCCCACATTAGCGTCACTCAACTTCCAGCGCATATTGCGCAGCCGAATGAAGCTCAACTATAAATACATTTTTATAGCATCAAACAGCTCTATTTCTGCCATTCTATATTTTGTATACCAGACCATGGCGCGTTGCACGGCCCTTGGTTTGCGTCGTGGTACTGGCTCCAGTGGCTTCCGATTTGTAGGCCGCGTCCAACACAACCCTTCAGGTCACCAAGATGAGGGAACAACAGGCGTTATTTCAACCTTAGAAGGTTCCAAACGGTCTCAATAGTTTCAAATATGGAGAGAAAGGCGGCGGGTCAATAAAGTAACAGGCGTGGACCAGGAACCAAGTCACCGTCTCTTTTGCCGTGTGTACACACGAGTCATCGCGCTGATAGACAGGTTCCCTATGCTTTTGAGAAAAACGTTCTTCGTCAAGCACCTTGCCATAGCTCCAGTCGGAGTATCCTTGCCTAGAGGCGTTTAAATCACGTCCCATCCACACGAGGAATATCCGATCTTCTAGACGAATTCCTCCCAGAACGTCTCGGATATTATAGGTTCTACATGGTCTGTTCAATTCACTAGGTCTTATTTATACTTCTCGCGGGTATGTTGGAAGATATGCGTGTTGGGATTGCTAGATTTATTCTGTACCGTAGCCTCTTCGGTCAACATCACCTGGGCGGTATTTAGCTTGATATCCCTACGAACTTTGAACTGCAATATCTCAATCAGTTCCTCAACTTTTGGGGTCCGAATTTGTGTTCAAGCAAGCCCCTTCTTAGTGTTATTTATTTTTTATTTTGAATGGTTTGGAGCCTTCCATTTGCGCTTCCAACAGCCGCGAGCCATCCGCCATACTGTCGAAGGGGATACCCGGCCATCGACTCCGTTCACAATGGTAACCCATGAGATAACGCGTTCTTGAGATATATACGTATTATATATCGCTTTTCTGTTTCTCAAAGTACCGCGACCTACCCTGCCAAGGCTGATTGAGCGTTGTGTGGTCACTTGTGCAGTGTTTCTTAATCCGTAGGTGAGGGTGTATGACTAGATCTTGGTAATCCTATTGGCCCGCTACGATAATCGAAGGTATGATTCTGAGCTCATAGTCCACGTTTGTCTGATTCGTAATGAAACCAGTTGATGCAACAACAGCGACACCAGTCGTTCTGATGACAGAAATCTTCCCCCAGCGAACACAACAACACCGGCGCAACGGCCCAAACGGCGGCTTTGTCAAAGCAAGGCATAGGTCTCGTGGCAGCAATTCCGGCGCCGGCGGTTATCCTCATTACACTCCTGGGCTGTTGAGGAGCTGTATCCCTTGAGATGCGCTTCACTTTTTAATGGGCTGTTGAGGTGAACTTAATCAAGTCCCAGTATGTGGAAGGCCATGCCAAATGTAGGTTCAATCGCTTCTAAAGTTCTTTCGCTCGATATTAGACACCCCAAGGCAAGGCATCTCAAATGCCTGGCTTTTTGAGCTTCCACTTTAACAGGCAGCACACCCAGCCTCGTCACGATGGAAAGCCTTGGAGAAAAACTGCTGCATAGCTGTGCATTAGAAGAGGATGCCACCTAGCACCACTGTGTGTCAAAGATTATGACTGCCACTAATGTGATCAAACATCCCAGGTCACCGTCTTTCGGGGATCTTGCTTGCATAGACCATCGCGCCTCCCAAATAGACCAGTATAGACTCTGATATGGCAGAGTAGAAATCGTAGACAAACTTGGGTCTGCGAGAGTCATATAAAGCTGTAGGATGGGCATGAAGCCGGTCAGGGCCAGTCCAACGTGAAAGACGACATGAGACCAGGCCATATCTGCGCCGTTGAATCGCGGCTGCCAAGGCAGAACAACACCACCGCCGGCCAGGAACGCTGACAGGCCCATGTACAACCACTGGCTTAGGGGCTCGCAGAAGAAGGCTGTGCATTCGACTGTCATGATCGAGGCGGTAATAAGCAGCGAAATCCCCGTATAGTCCACGCAGGCAAACATGAAGATAGCATTCACATCGACCACTGCATTCGTGGGGTGCCAAATGATGGAATATACCAGTGTCAGGCAAGCCGTAACAAAGAAAACGGCAGCAAAAAAATATCACTTTTGCTACTTAGGGACAAGTTGGTACTGCTAGGGTAGAAATGGTGGGCCACAGCGGGGACCAGAATGAGGCCGATGGCGTGGGGCTAAATGTTGATGAACTCGTTCGAGAGGTTGAAAGCAGACCGGACACACTCTAGCTTGGTTTCAGAGAAGCGGTATCCCCTCTTGATATACGGGTTGTTTCTCCATGCGGCGGGCACTTCCTCGTATACCAGCAGGCCTCTCTCCTTGGCCTGGAGAATGGCTTGTTGGATATGCTCCAGAACCAAGGCAGTTCGCCTGGCTCGCTCGATGCCTTCGTTCACGACTCCTCTTGCTCTCTGCAAGCTTTCGTTGGCGACACGTCGGTCTTCATTCATGGACGTTCCAGCAGCGGTGGCAGTGTTTTCGAGGTCCCGTTCCCGTAGCTTATACGCGCACATCTCGAATTCGGAGAGTATCGCTACGAGTAGGTCGAAGCCGGCGCAGGCCTTCTCGTTGAGTGACCGACGAGGATTGGAACGGTTAGTACATTACGCAATGATGACTTGATGGATGTCATAACTGGGCCGCTAAGCTTTCTCTTAAAGTCGGTCCGGCAATTATGCCTAAAATAGCCGAGCCCCTCCATTCACTCCATTCCTTGGAGAATGACGCACTGTCTGCGATTTGGAACAGACCGAAATAAATATCCATCCATCCACCCATCCACCCATCCATCCATCCAACGACTTAGCCTTTTTATACTCGTTATCCATAATGCCACCCAAAGCATCACAAGCCATCCCCTTCCAGTTCCCAATCAATTTCCCACCTGGAGCAACTTACCACCCGTTTCTCTGATACCTCGATTCAAAGTTTTGCCGGCGCCATCAGTGGGGTAGCCACTAGTGTTGTAATATGTCCTCTAGAGGTAATAAAAATCAAATTACAAGGACGAGATTGTCTCCAGTTGTGGACGCTCGACTTGATCAGCAAACGACGTTCATTTCAAGACAGAGGCTTGATTGGTACTGGACGAGCAATATGGCTTGAAGGGGGATTGATTGGCATGTACCAAGGATTGGGGCCGACCATGTTGGCGTGCCTTCCTAGGGGGCGATATACTTCACAGTATATCACAGGATGAATCAGTCTTTTAAATGAGAGATTCAGTAAGCCACCCCTCCTGTGTACTGGCTTTGTCTAAATAGTTGTGGGCAATGCTAAACCTCAGTCAATAGGCCAACGACAGACGTGGGTATCCTCAAGTGCGTCCGCAGTTACTGGAGGTACCTGTTCCATATTACTCACAAATCCATTGTGGGTTATCAAGACCAGACTCATTTCTCAATCAAGTACCTCTACAAACACCGCTCCGAAAGAATACAAGTCTGCCATAGACGTCGCTTGGAAGATGTACTACCGAGAAGGCATTACTTCATTCTATTCAGGGCTAACTCCAGCTCTGCTTGGGGTGACACACTTAGCAGTACAGTTTCCGTTATATGAGCAGTTCAAGAGGTACTTGACTGGAGCAGGGCTTGGGAATTGGCATGAGGACCATGGATGGCTCCAGGTTCTAGGGGATTCTAGCAGCTAGCTCCGCGAGCAAAGCGTGTGCGATCGCAGCCACATATCCTCACGAAGTTATTCGAACAAGGCTGCAAACGCAACAGAAGATATACCCCTTTACACCAGTGGAACCGGCAAGACCGAGCAAGACCCTAGACCCATCCGTGCGTGGGAGTGGTCCACGAAGGGAAAAGTGCTGTGATGGAGGAAGAACATGCGAGAGGTTGCCCCTTCGATACCAAGGAATTATCAGCACGTTCAAAACAATTTTACGGGAAGAAGGCTGGCGAGCCCTATACTCTGGTATGGGCACTGGTCTAATCGGAGCGGTACCAGCGTCTGCCACGACAATGCTAGTTTATGAAACAGTGGTGCGAGTACTCAAGAAGTCGAGAATGCAAGGGAAAAGAAAGCTCGAACTACAGGATGCCACTGGACAGAGTGGTAGCCCCTAACACAAAGAATTGTAAACACAGGGTGAAAGACTTGTTGGTGACGCGAGCCGACGGTTTACGCAGCGTCGAGAGAGTACGATATGAACATGTATACAATCGCGAATAAAGCCGCACGGGTATCGAGAACAAGCAAGCTTCTATCCTGCTTTCCATACGTTTAATACCTGTGAATCCTTTCCTAGACACGTCTGGTCCTAACGGGCGAAAGCAGGTCCGGCGTGCCTTGACTCGAGCATTGGACGGTCTACATGACTCTGTCGGGGGCGGGGTACAACACTGGAGGCTTCGCACAATCGAAGAGATAAGTACGACTAGCCACCCAGCTGCAATGCATGCAGGAAACGACAAGGGACAAGCTACCGCATGTATATATTCACACAAGTTAGGTGTGGAGGTACGTCGGCTGGCGTGCCCTCTACCCACAAAAGGCAATCTGCTGGGCTCCCCCAGCGAATGGTCCCGGAGCGCAGAAAGTTGGGGAAGGGTGGGAAAAGATGTTGAGTCGACTACACACATCCACCAGCAATCACCAGTAGTAGCAACCGCAGAGCTGGGTACCTTATCTTGTAGGTGTTGCGTTCGGGGGGCTGATCTTGACCTCGGCATTTGGTCACGACCGAATACATACTCGCCCCATATGATGGTCAATCGAAATGGCACTGCTTTCAAAGGTCTAAAGAAAAGTTTCCGGTTAGGAAACCCACTCTGTTGCAAGTTCTTGCACAGTGATGTTGCACTCGCCGTCGAGACATGGGACCGACGGGTTTCTCGCCAACCCTCGAACATGCGATTCACACCTACGCATGATACGTACACCCCTATTGCCAAGCTGTGTGTTATATTCCTAACCCTTTCGTCGCAGCAGCGGGAGCTTTTCCCACCCAGACCCGGCGGCCCGGCCCAGCGCGGGTCCAACAAAGTTTGGAGGTGCCACTTTGTTGAGTCTTTGGGTGCAACGTGTTCCCGTCGGTCCCAACCCCAAGGTAGGTTGGTAAAGAGTGGGATTGGAAAGCAAAATACAGGAATAACACAGCGACACACATCACTCACTCACTCACTCACATGTGAATCCCCAGTGTGTGGACGATCCATCTCGCATCACCTTGCTCTCAACTTCTCCTTCCTGTCCCTGTCTTTTCGTCTTCCTTCTCCCGCATCTTCATTCTTTAACATCATCACGAGCAAGGATGTGTTGTTTTCGACTCCTCCCCGTTACTGTTGCACTGCTAACCCAACTCCCAAGGGAAAATTGCCTCCTGTAACCCACATACTCGCCTGGATTCGGGGTCTGACGTGAAGCCTTTTGGCACCACCCCAACAAACCGACGACCTGCCGATCCATCCTTTCTCTCCCTCTAGAGCGCCTTACTATCTATATCCTAGCTTCCACCTCCCATTTCGCTTTCGGAATACCACCCTCATCGCGGTTTTTCGCATTGGGTGAAGAGTCCTGCTAGTTCCTCGTCGTGGTCGACTCTCCCTCAAGCAGTCCCACCACTTGTTTGACCACCGCTCAAGATGTCGTCGTCGTCTTTGGCCAGCAAGGAGGCCGCGGCCTTCCCGGACGGAACCATCGAATACGAGCCGCTCCGAAGCAACACCAAGTATAATCCCAAGAAGGTTCACATTGCCGACACTCCAATGACTTGGCCCAACATCCACCTCCACATTAACTGGCTCAACACCACTCTCATCATCATCATTCCCATCATCGGCTTTATCTCTGCCTACTGGGTCCCTCTCCACCTCTATACCGGCATCTGGGCCGTCATCTTCTACTTTAACACCGGCCTTGGAATAACTGCTGGTGAGTCCGTTGCAGTGTGGCTAACAGACCGACAGACCTAGACCGGCCCTTTCGGTCTGTCGGTCTGGGTTTGTCGGGGCTCCCGGTCTGTCGGTCTAGGTCTGTCTGGGTTAGCAACCTGGTCGGTCTAGGTCTGATTAACTGATGCCCTCATTGGCTACCTTTGCCATGCCCCACTTAATTTGGCACTGCGAACTCCGACCCGCAAAAGAGTGGGGGTGGTACGGGTGCGTTAAGGCTGAGTCGGCCAATGGGAGCCCTGGAAGCCCCTAACCCAGACCAACTCAGACCACCCAATCCGACCAGCAGCTTCGGTCTGTCGGTCTGATGACAATTGCCGGTCGGTCGGTCTGCGGTCTGAAGATGGTCTGTCAGACGGTCTGTCAGACGGTCGGTCTGTTAGCCACACTGGTCCGTTGTTCAAATGTGTTCCAATCAAATGTCCTCTCCTTCCGCTGGTTGTTGATACTGACCTTCCCACCATTTTGTAGGTTACCATCGTCTTTGGGCTCACACCTCCTACAAGGCCACTACTCCCCTCAAGTTCTACCTGGCTGCTGTCGGTGCTGGCGCTGTTGAGGGCTCTATCCGCTGGTGGTCTTACGGCCACCGTGCTCATCACCGGTACACCGACACCGAAAAGGACCCCTACTCCGTCCGCAAAGGTCTTCTCTACTCCCACGTCGGGTGGATGGTCTTTAAACAGAACCCCAAGCGCCAGGGTCGAGCCGATATCACCGACCTTAACGAGGACCCTATCGTTGTCTGGCAGCATCGCAACTACTTCAAGTGCGTCATTTTCATGGCCCTCGTTCTGCCTACCATCGTCGCTGGTTTCGGTTGGAGCGACTGGCTCGGCGGTTTCGTCTACGCCGGTATCCTCCGAACCTGTTTCGTCCAACAAGCCACGTTCTGCGTCAACTCCCTCGCCCACTGGCTCGGGTGAGCAGCCCTTCGACGACCGAAATTCACCCCGTGACCACGTCATTACCGCTCTCGTCACCCTAGGTGAGGGCTACCACAACTTCCACCACGAGTTTCCTTCGGACTACCGAAACGCCATCAAGTGGTACCAATATGACCCCACGAAGTGGTCCATCTGGATCTGGAAGCAGCTCGGCCTTGCCTACGACCTGAAGCAGTTCCGCCAGAACGAGATCGAGAAGGGCCGTGTCCAGCAGTTGCAGAAGAAGCTCGACCAGAAGCGTGCCACCCTCGACTGGGGTATCCCCTTGGAGCAGCTCCCTGTTGTCCACTGGGATGACTTCGTAGCCGACTCCAAGAACGGAAAGGCCCTCGTTGCCATTGCTGGAGTCATTCACAACGTCACCGACTTCATCAAGGACCACCCCGGCGGCAAGGCCCTCATCTCTTCCGCTATTGGTAAGGATGCCACCGCCATCTTCAACGGCGGTGTCTACAACCACTCTAACGCCGCACACAACCTCCTGTCAGCCATGCGTGTGGGTATCCTTCGCGGTGGCTGCGAGGTTGAGATCTGGAAGCGTGCCCAGTTCGAGAACAAGGACGCCACCTACATGAACGACTCGGCCGGTCAACGCATCGTCCGAGCTGGTGCCCAGATTACCAAGGTCACCTAGCCCGTGGCCAGTGCCGCGCAGGTGTCCGATGGTTTTCAGGCTTTGATATCTCCCGGAAAGTGCGCTTGGCCTGCCCTGGCCCCGGGCTGGCCTGCGCACTGTCGGTCGCTCTGGGTTCCTGACTTAGCGAGGCCGGCGCTAAGACCGAAGGGTTGGTGATGTCGATGTTTTTTTTTTTTGAGGATGTCTTTGAGGTGTCGGCGGCTATGTTTATTGTAGCGCCTGTTGCTGTTGGTTGCGGCTGCTTTTCAGCGGGCACACTTGCACCGTTACTTGATCTGAGGTGTGTCTTTCGAGGAGTCCGTTCAACATCTGGGCGTTGCCGCCCGAGTGGGCAGACGTTCTAGGCCGAGACTGGCAGTGAAGGCAGGCGAAGAGACGCCGGATGCTACTCATGATAGTCCTGGTTTTAGGGTATTCCCCATACTCCATGCAAAATCTCACATTTTGGAGAGAGGTTCTGTATTTTGTAGCGTATTCATGTGACACAGAGCGTCGTTAGATCATCCTGATCGCGCAGCGCTAAATGCTCTGATCGTGGATCCCGCGAATCCTTGTGGCTAAGGTGTTCATGGATCCTGATCCCCATCATGCAACTCTGCTCACGTTATACGTGTGATTATGGGGCGAGTATGTCCTTCATTGGGCTGTTACTTCGAACCATGTTGTTACTGATAGATGCCTCGTCGAGCGAACACCTAAAGCTACAATACGCACATAAAGCATTCTTGCTAGGATATGAATCACAATAGCGGTGTCATTGTTCTCCTCTCCTTTGCGCGTCTCCATCTTTTTTCATCATCTCTCATCTTTAGGGCGAATTCTTCAGACACTCGTCGATTTCCTTCTTGAACTTCTCATGAACGACTTTCCGGTTCAGCTTATGCGTGGCAGTGACAAGTCCCTGGGTATCGGTCAATATGGCTGCACCTAGATAGCTCTGGGTTGTTTGAGACTTACGCTTGGTGGGGTCCACTCCTCATCGGTGATGACGACGCCGGACACAATTTCCATGCCAGCTAGGCCAGAGCGCTTGCCGGTGCTCTGAAGATCCTTGAGGATGAGGCTGCGGACCTTAGGGTCGTAGTGCATGCTGTGCTCATCTACGCCTAGGCCCTTAATCTTCTCAACGAGAACGGTCTTGTTGGGCATGATGACTGCGATGGGGCGGGAGTGTTGAGAGTCGGCGTGTACCATAACGTTTATTATGGTTTGGGTGCCTCGGTAGACAGACTCGAGCTTCTCCAGGGCGATATACTCACCGCCCTGCGTCTTGACAAGATTCTTGACACGGTCGATGACTCGCAGATGGCCGTTGCCGTCGAACTCGCCGATATCACCAGACTTGAACCACCCATCACGAGTAAGGGCCATATTCGTCTCCTCGGGGTTGTCATAGTACTCTTTCATGATCGGAACACCCTTAAGCCATATCTCACCCTGAGGAACCTCTGCGTCCGTCGAGTATCCAATATCGGGAATGGATACCAATTTCACATCAACAGCAGCAGGGACAGGGCCAATTGCATTGGGTGAGTACTCGAGTGGGCAACCTAAGGCGCCGTTGGCGCAAGTTTCCGTGAGGCCATAACCAGCCAGCATAGGGGCGAGGACCATGGACAGGAAGTGCCTGGTGCCATCGGAGATGCCGCTAGCACCGTTCATGGTGAATCGAAGTCGGCCACCAGTCAGTTCTCGAACCTTGCTAAAGACGATGTTGTCAAATATCCTAGCTCCGGGGAGCTTGTTTTTAGACATGAAGGTCTTAAAGCTGAAGGCGCTCCAGAAGAGCGCCTTGACGACAGGACTAGAGGCGTCAAGTTTGGCTATGACGCCCTTCTTGACGGTTTCCCAGATCTGAGGCACCCCGACCATGACAGTGGGCCTGAACTCCCGCATATCACCAGCGCAGTTCTTCACTGAGGAGTCGGCGAGCGTTCTGGGGTTACCATATCCGAGGGTTCCGCCAATGAACAAGACGAGGTTCTCGAGTGCCATCTCGAAGACGTGGGCTAAAGGTAGGTAGGCAAGCACGTCCTCCTTGTCGCTAACGCATTCTTCAACACAGGTATAGAGACCTGTAACTATAGCCAAGGGAGTCAGTCAAGCCCGTAGATAGGACAAGTAGTGTGTAAGAATAGGATTGCGAATATACCTCCAGCAACGAGCGCCTCGTGCGTGATGCAGGCCCCCTTGGGAGGACCGGTAGAGCCGGAGGTGTACATAATGCAGTAGAGGTTGGGGCCTTTGGCCGGCACCGGATCGACCGGGTTGTCCTCGCCCATCTTTCGCAGCTCCTCGAATGTCAGAACCTTGAACTCGGCGTGGGCGTGCTTGAACTCTTCGATCTCATCCCCAGTCGCGAATATGCAGCCCTCGTTGACAATGATGGTCTTGACATTGGACTTCTTAAGGGGGCGGGCGGCAATCTGGAGGAGGTGAGGGTCGATGTACATAGCGTCGGCCTTAGTCTGGAGGAGGGTGTGTTCAAGGCCGCTTTCGCCGAGTGTATCGTAGGCGGTGACTATAGAGATAGACTGGGAGGCGCAGCCGTGGGACATGGAAATCCAGCTTATGCTAAGGAGATTGTGAGCGCGATCCGAGGTGAGTTGACCACAGGAGAAACATACCTTGTGGTACCGAAGAGATGAAGCTTGTGCTTCGATGTCAGGCCTAATCTGCGCAAGCCATAGCCAACCTGAAGTGCAAGCTGCTCGTACTCCTTGAACGTCAAGTACGAAAATTTTGAGAGCTCAAATAATTGCCACTCCTTCTCGAGCTCCTGGATCTTGCCGTCAACGACCTTCTGGACCTTCCTCCTCTCCTTGTGCAACTTAACGAGCTTCCGGGAGCCGACGGCGCGGTGGTTGGGGTAGACGCGCGCGCTACGGCGGACGATATCGAATACGGTGTGGACGTCGTTGACGGGACGGTTGATAAGGCCGTCCTTGGCTCGGGGATGGCGACGCGGGACGGTCTCACCAGGGACCTTCGCGTATCCGGGAGCTTCGATGGTGAACGGCGGCTTATGTACCTGGTTCAAGGGTATGAGACCCGACGTGTAATTCATCGTAGCAACTTCGATAGTACGGCGGGGGTCGAAAGATTTCAGTCCATTCTATAGAACGTTTTGTATGGAAAGGAGGCGGGTTTGGTCGTGCATTCAGAGTCTGAGGGGAATAATATGGAGGTGTATTAGCGCAGGAGCGATATGTGGCAAGACTTTCAATGCAGCAACCGCTGGACGGAGGCCAGCGCAGACTAATATATTGGAGTATGATAACCACTGACGACATTCTGACAGCTCCAAAGGTAGATACATTTATATGAGCAGCAGCTGATGCACAAGCTTCTTGGCTGCAAATAGAAACACTGTCTCATTCGGGCTTAGCGAGGCGTGGCGCTTCTTAGCCAACGTAACATACCCTTCGGGGAGAGATTGCGCGGCAAATAAAGCCATTGCCTAGCAGGACGGTTATAAATATCGATAACCCAGGAGCTTAGAGATGCGCTGCTAGGTATACTATACGGGATGGGAAAATGCGAGTAGACTTCGTCAGTCGGCGGTAGGGACGCATATTCACCCATTTAAATTAAGAACGCAGCTAGGTGTACGCCTCGTCGTGCTTATACTACCATCCTGTAGTAATTCCTTATCTCCTCAGTGCCCACAAGCCTCAATTCTCGTACTGACAGCGGGGTCGGTCCAATTAAAATGCCTCAAATAAGAGGTACTTTATTGTCTACCTAATTTCTATTATTATAGAAGTACCAGCAATTCCCGTTGTTACAAAGAGGAACCTTACACACGCTACACCAGTAATCAGTCTGCCCCCTTCTCGCATTGCCGTCACCCTCCCCAAGTGGCCTCCTTTTTTGGCCCTTTGACCTCACTTGGCCTTGCCGAAAGCCCTGACAAGCAAAGCAATCCGACCTCATCTTCCGGCGGACAAGAAGGTGCTCTTTTTGCTGTATTTCAGGGTCGGATTCGTCCCCTGCGCGATACCTCTTCCTTGACTGACTTTCTTCATGATATGTGTTGAATAAGGCGTTGTAAATGCACTCTCGCCATTCCCTTTGAGTCGTATATCTCTTCCAATTTGGCTGCGGCCCGTGTAGTTGAGCAATATAGCTATTGATAAGGGCCACATCAAGAAGGAAGGTCCAACAAAGTGCCTGCCAAGGGCCGCGGCGGAGGGGATGATCATACGCATAATATGACCTCAACTGGTCACCTCGATCAACATGATTCATTTCGTCGTTGTAAGCAGCAGCAACTGTCGGGATTTTTATCACATTGACAGCTTCGTCACCAAAAACGCTGTATCGGCTTGGCTTCTGACTTCTTAGAAGACGGCCTCTTCCTCTTTCGATCGACTCGCTCATCGCCCGTGAACACAGTAGTCAGGAATAACACAAGGTAGTTGTCTTTCCAAGCTATTTGGTTGACCTAGAAGTACGGCACATAGACAAATTAGTAGAGATTTCATATACAAAAAGTGTCTGAAGCTAGTACCTGATTGTCAGGGGTTGGGATCACCTTGACTTGGTTAAACTCGTAGCTGGCTTTGCCCCCCCATCAGCCTTCTTATCTTGTTGTAGCTCCTTATGGATGCCGCAGTTAGGGCGTGCCGTGCCTGTGGCCCCGTGGCCATGCTTGCGAAGGCTGCGGAAGAGATCTGACGACGAGAAGAGGTTATCCACAAAGACGTGATATGTCGCTTTTGGCAGCATATTTGCTAGGGCAACAACGACGCTCTGGTTCGAGTTCAAGGCGATAGGCTTGTCTTCTGTGGCAGGCTTCTTCCCTGCGGCCTTGGCTACACCCCTGCCTCGACCGCCTCTTCGCCCTCCCCGGCCTTGTGTAGATGGCTTCGGTGGGGGAAGTTCAACGCTAACGGCGCCGTATTTTGCTTTCTTGATATGCCATTGCCACCGGATAAAGAAGCCCTGTTGAGCGATAACCCAGATCTTGAACCCTAGGGGGTCCGGCTTGCCCTTGACAAGCGTTGTCTCATTTGACCGGCCTGTGTAGCGAATCATACACTCATCTACAGCTAAATGAGAGCCCGGAGCGAAGATCTCTGCGGGCACGGCTTGTATATGATCAGATCACTCATCAGAAGCTTGGAATACCTTCGGAAGAGGTGCGGTCTCGTCGATCTTGCTGTGGCCGAAGGGACGAAGGTGCCGGTGGATGAGCTGAAACTTCCAATACGGCATGAACTTGATGATTGTGTGCTCAGGGCGTTGAACACCCGGCTGGGGGGTACTCCAGTGGCTCTTTATCGTTCTTTCCTCATGTATGCCCATATAAATTAGTATTCCAAGCCATACATATACTTCTGCAACTGAGGTTCATTCCCATTTTCTCAGACTTGCCGTTCTCTTCATTGGGTGCTTCCAGCTATCAACAACGCCGTATTCTTTGAGCCACGTGACCCAGACCTTGGTGTATTGAACCCATTTTTCAACAGGGGAAATAGGAAGAAAAAGCTGGGATAGCTGCAGCGGCGTTGGGGGTAGTGTGTTGATGCGAAAGCTGCGTGTTTCTACGGGGAACGGCTCGAATTTGGTGCCGCGGTCCGTTTCGGCCGGAAAAACAGCTACCCGGGTCAGGTCATTTGGGTGTATACGGCGACTGTGATCTTCTTTGATAAAGCTACTGTCATCATAGGCGTTGATAACATGTATCTCTTCTAGAATTAGCGGGGAATTCATTGATAACTTCACAATAATTTGTATGGTGTTTTGGCCGAAATTGCTTCATTGAACTAACTTTCCGTACTCCGCTTGTACTGTCGTCATGACCGGGGTCATATGGGGCGAGGTACAGGATTGAGGCTTGTGGGCACTGAGGAGATAGATCAATGCATTCCAGCAACGTTGGCTCAGAAAACACTGCATCTTGCCGGTTTTATCCGCCTTGACTGCTGCCAATAGATAAGCAACTCATGGGTCTCCGTATCGTGTGAGGTAAGACTGGAAGCTCGGTTAGAACCGACACCTGCAATGCAATAGCAATTTTTTTCCGAAGGCGAGTAGACTACACAGATCATCTAGTCAGCTCCAAGTGATCTGCGCGGGGCGGGCCGGTTTGCCTTACCACGATTTGATCTGACAGGGTGTGAGGGGTAAGAGACGGACTTGAGCTCCCAACTACTGCAACCTTCAGCGTCACCTTAAACGGAGGTAAGCCACCACGGCCAATCATTCTCAATCCGGTCACACTTTGCTGTGAGTCGACAGTTTCTCCCCTCATTGTCCAACCACAATTTCTCATGTTGCATCTTCTTTCAAGGCAATTGCGTCTTGCCATGTGTCCCCACCACGAATTGCTCAGCTGCCTGCCATTAGGCACCTATCTGGCGTGTACCTATATCCGCCCTGCTTGTAGGATTTGACCCCGGGCTGTTGTGGCTGCAGCCGGTCAACCAAGCCGCCAATGGGATCTTCGACAAGGGTCTCCATCAAAACCAAAAACGGCAATGGATCGACGTAGTTTTCTCTTTCCCGGAGAGGAGATGGCTTGAGACCTTTGGAGGCTGGCAAAAGGGTACTCGAGTAGTGCGACGAATGTGAGAGCAATAATTCCCAAACTAAGGCCGTTTCTAGCTTTTGTATTTGAGTAGAATCAGGAGGCGCGTAGGCCGGATTTAATTTGACTATCTCCCTATCCCCTCAATTGTCGAAAGGCTCCCGAAAGTACCTCGCCCCACATGACCCCTGTCACATGACAGGTACCGGTACATCAGGAGAACCTAAAGATGCATCATACACCATTCTCGCCAAAATCGTCATACAAATCATTTCAAAGTCATCTATGAGTTCTCAATCAATACCAGACATCCCAATAATGAATAAATACATAATATTGCCATATTCTTATGTATTCATAGCCGCGCCCTTATATTCTTATCTATTCTTAAGCTTATGAATTATTCCTAACTTGAGGGCCCACTTATATCGTTGTCGTCGCTTGCCTGATAGGCAGCAATATGCGAACAGGACTGCAATTTAACCTGAAACACGCTGGGGAAATTGGCACTGGAAAATAGCGGGTCCATATTATTAATAGTTAACAATATATATTTATTGGCAGCGTCTATATTCTTATCCTTATGGATAAGCTTAACAATAAATATGCCCTTAACAATAAATATATATTCATTACTGGGATGTCTGATTCAATACCGGGCGAGGCCCTCAATACATATGATGATAGCAGCTTGTCGCATATCACCACTAGGTTCGTGCGACTGGATATGAAACGCAGCCCGTACTTTGGGGTCGTGTATCCGGTTTCACATCCAGCTTGTCGCATCAAGGATTCCAATCCTAACGACATGAGCTTGAATAGCTGTGCCCGAACACATGGCTGTTCAATTTCCTTTGTTCTTCAGATAATTCTCATAATTGACTGGTGCCATCAATGATCCCTGTGGAGCCAATTGTCTGACACTGGGTTGCGACACGACAGTGGATACGCAGTAGCTCGAACACCAGACCCTCCCAGCGCTCGGGACTTCCGAAAGGCGCTGGCGGGCCCGTAGCGACCGGTCACCTGTTGAAATTTCTTTCCTTTCACTTATCACCTAGAACATCGCGCGCCACGGTCGTGCAACGTTTCACACAACGCGTTGCGCGCTCTTCATTCAGTCTCTCCAGCCCAGGAATCTCCTTTTCTGTCGCCTTGTTGGTTTCACTACTTTTCTCGTTCACACGCCCTTCCTCTTCCTCCCTCTTTTCGTTTTCGCTCTCTTCGAGCAAGTTAGGAAAACGAGGTGCGCTCCAACCAGGGGGGCCGGCGCGACGGAGGTGGAAGGGATTTCGAAGTGACTGTCTGTTGGATTGAGGCCGGTTTTTCCAAGACACGCCATTGACGACGCCGGGAGAAAAAAAAAGCTGGGTGTCAACCGGGACGACTAACGAGCGACAAGTGACGGGATTTGACCGCTTTCGCAAAATTGCGCTTTGCGCGTGAGGGGATTGCAGGTGCCTATCGGCCGGTCCACATCAATCGGATTACCAACTACGATTCCATTGTCAGGCTTTCGTCCTACGCGCCCTTCGGTTACTCATTTTCAATTTCCAATCTATCACCTCAGCTTGTCCTTTGGGTAGCTCGTCCGATTCCCGCCCGCCTTGGAGCACGCGCCCCACGACTCTATTTCGGCCCTCGGACTATCGGACTGTAGCTGGAGCCATAGCGATCTTCCAATTCCTCCGACTCGACCCAGCCTTTCTTCTCTTTTTCTGGTCTAAGTTGTGGGACTTGCTCGGCCACCAGCAGCTTGCCCACCCGAGCCGCACTTTTCTCCAGCTGGAGGCGGTCATGTGCGTCCCGCATTCGACATTGACTGAAACCATCACTTACGCCAACATCCACCAACACATACGACATTTGATCTTTCTTTGAATCTCAATCATATTCGACGATTCTTCAAGGGCGACTTTCAGCCTCAACGTGGCCCAAAATGGCCACCGTGGATGATGCCGCGGCCTCGGAGGCGCTCCCAGTGGAGGAACACAAGTCCGTTTGGGACAAGACAGAACGGAATTTCTGGGCCAACCTTCATCGCCAACGAGAAGCAGAAAACAACATGATCGAGCAAGAGTTTCAACAATCTACGACCGAACTCCGAATCAAACTTCGTGAGCTCACCGGACAACGAAGCCAGCTGAGCGAGTCGCAAGCGCGGCTAGCTCGAGAACTCGCTAAGGTCGAGGCCGAGCTAGCCCGCGTGACTGAGGAGTGTGAAGTGAAGACAGATCGACTGAAGCGCATTGAACAAGACTACCACGAGTCGCGACAGGCAAGGATCGAAACTCAGCAGAAGATCTGGAAGACGATGCGTCGGTTTTTCAAGGAGAAGAGGGGCGAGGACCCCGACGTCGAGGACTCCGAAGACCCCGACATGGAAGCCCTTGGCCTTCCTCAGGAATTACCGGAACTCTCAAACGTCAGTGGAAATGTTCCTCGGAGAGAGGTCGCCGATGATTCCATCCAAGTGAGAACCCATCAATCGGCTGCCCATGGAGAGAGCATGGAAGGTGTTGAGGATCACGGCAACGAGAACGCCGCTGACAAACCCGCATCTGATGTTATAGTGGACGTTGTCGATGCTGATGGCAATGTGATCGGACCGGTGGAACGCATCGAGCCGTGGAATCAATGGGTGGAAGGAATCCAGGAACTCGAAATTCGGAGACCCGTCAAGATCCGTCGCGGTCGCCGGTTCAACGACTCGCATCTTGCTAGCATTTATGAGCGAACCGAAGCCAAGGGCGTCAAGTGGCTATCCTGCATGATCCAGGCCACCGGAGAGATTCAGTCCAAGCGATGCTGGTCGTGCAATAAGAATCAGGGAGCTTTCGATGATTGTATTATTGTCGGTGGTGACCTCTTTCAGAAATGTGGCAACTGTGAGTGGAACCGTCAGCGTTGCCACGGCGCGTCTGGAGATACGATTGACATAGTGGCTTCGAGAGAAAGGTCGCGCCAGCAGAGGGAGGCCAAGGGGTCGCACACCAGACCTGAGCCGGAACCGGAGCCTCCGCGCCTGGAGATCCAACCGAGACCTGAGCCTGCACCCGAACCACAACCCGAACAGGCACCTCGAACTGAGGAACCAGTCTGCGTGTCTTCGCATCATCCTTCACCCCAGCCTGTCCATCAGCCTGTTCCTCCGCCGGCTCCTGAACGAGGTCCTGAGCGAGCTCCCGAACCAGCTTACAGGCATGCCTACGAGCCTTCTCCCGCACCAGTCAGCCGCCCTGCTCCCGTACCCAGGCCTGATCTTGCTCCAGAGCGTATGGTAGAGGCTATGGTAGCACCATCTCAGTCTCAATCTCAACCTAGGCCTGAAGTCCCATGTTCCGCCGTTCCTTCGCATGCCCCGCGACCTACACGGCCTGGCATCCTTCAGCCCACTGCCGAGTTCGACACGCCCGTGGAAGACACGTCGGCTCCCAATAGCACTCAACCAGCGCGGGAGCCTGAGCAGATGCCGATACCGCAAGAGTATCGAGTTACCCCTGGATTCACGCCGGCCAACATTCGCAGTAGACCCCCATCAGCCGAGCGAGCGGAGCGACCAAGACCGGCTTCCATGCCCATCGAACTGTCGCCTCAGCCGACGGAATCTCCTTCTGAGGAGCCTCTGGAGGAGATCACCCGAGATAATCTGGTGCTCCGGCACAATGGAGAAGTCTACACTTACCCTGAGTGCGTTGAGGGTGTACCCCTGGTCAAGATCAACGAAAATCACCCCTATTGGGAGCCTAACTGGCCAAATGTGAGAACACTGATTGAGCCGCAGCTCGCTCGATGGCGCGAGAAACACCAGGCTGCAATCGATGCCGGTCCGAAGCAAGAAAAGGGTGGCTCGTCCAAGTATCAGATCGGTCAGCTGGTCAATCGGGGCGTCAAAATCCTTGAGTTTCACGAACAGGGTCCGGTCAGCCCGTATCAGCTCCTCAGCAAGAAGTACATCCAGCCAGGAAAGGGCGGCATCACGTCCTACGATGCGCTCTTCCGTTTGTCTGAGACGATGTCGGAGTTGGAAAAGTTCAAGTTGGATATCCAGCCAATTGAGTGGATGCGACAGCGCCTGCACGAGCTAATCCTGGCCGAGGGCGCCAGCTTCAACTTGCCTCGAACGATCCATGACTTCTATCACGACCCGAAGCTGACTGCCCTTCGATACAAGCATGGCTTCAAGAACATCGGCCGTCCCTCTGGATTGAAGGCGCGTCAGAGCCAGGGCAGTCCAAGCGACACGCCCAAGCCTCTGAAGAAGCGCAAGAGCATTCATTCTGTTGCTAGCACGCCTCGCGAGACGTCCTTTATCGACCAATCTCCCTTGGCTACTCAAGTTCCCATGGGGCCCGACAGCCCATTTAACACTCATCTTCATAAGCGACCCAAGTTCTTGTCGCCCGCTTCCGGTCCGGTTCACGACGAGTTCCACATCGACGCATGGTCTGATACGGACTCACATAGTGGTGGCGAAATCACCAAGTATGACTGGCGCCTCTACCAGGTCAAAAACCGATTATTCACGAGCTCGACGGCAGTCACCCAGTATTGGACCTGGATTGAGCAAGCCGGCTGCTTCCAGCACCAAGTCCTTAAGAACGTCAGCCCTGTCTCGTGGGGTTTGTTTAAGGATCACATTGACTTCCATGTTAACCTCGACGAGATTGAGGAAGTGATATGGAACATTGAGGCGCTTCGCATTCACATCATCATGCGCAAGGTCAACGTTACGATGGACAAGTCGGATGGAGCACCTCGTGGCGATATGATGGCATCTTTCAAGCGGGATCGAACTATGCGGCGGTTCCTGTTCTTTTGTAGGGAGAAGGGAGTCAGGATGCTAAAGCAGACGACGTAAGTACCAATCTTGCCTCCACAGCTCATTTGCATGGAGCCTCCAAGAATTGCATGTGGAAAGGTAACTAACAAGGTTGACAGGGAGGAGCTCGACCATCGCTGGCAGATGATGCAATCAGACCTGCTTCCAGACGTCGATGACCGCGGCGAGTCTAACAAACACCTGCTGGAATAGTTTTCTCATCTGGAACGAGAGCCGCCCCTATCGTCCGTGCACTGAATGGCTTTCAATATCTCCAAGACTTGGGGATTGAAGCTCAGTTAATACCTATGGGGCGCCATCCTCACCGAGCTTACTGGGAGTTTCTCATTGGGTCCGGTGGAGCATTAATACCCGTTGAGGGGGGCGGACCCACCCAACTTGGATCAATGATGGGTTTAGGGTGTCAGATTTCGCTTGTGTTCGGCGTAACCTGATTGGTTTATGTTGGCAGTTGCAACGGGGCGTGGTGTACTGAGCGTAGTAGTAGTAGTATTTTTATTACGCCCGGGAGAACGGATCTCATAGGGCCAGTGGCTACGCTAAGCTGTCTTCGCTTCTCCGCTATTCCTCCAGACCACCCAAAAGAGCCCCACTCTTCCTTCCAGCTCGTCTCTTTTCCAGCCCCGCTTGCTTGACTCTGCTTGACAGGCCTGCTCGAAGGCCGATTTCTCCAAGTGTTCAGCATCCTATCCCCAGCAGCTGAAGCATGGTCTGTCAACATGAGGCTGTTCAATGTTAGTAGTCAGCTGTAGTGTTGGTGTTTAGTATGTTCTGTTTCCCTTTTTCACCTCAGTCTTCCCGTCGCCATTGCAAACTTTACCGCCGCTCGCACCGCCTTCAGGTTAGGTGTCCATTTCGGTCCGTCCGACGCTGACTTTCCACCAAGGAAGTAGGAAAGGTTTCCCATCATGCTTTGTCCAGCTTGTCGCATGACTTCACGCTCCGTCTCCCATCTCGTGCATCGGAACAGAAAGTGTTCCATCGTCTCTGGTGCTCGTCCGCACTCACACATGTCCGATTCGGCGGTTCCTATCTTGCACAGGTAGCTGTTGATCCTCGCCATTCCCGTGCGGAGCTGCGAGAGCACGTCAGCTTCCCGTCTCTTTAGGCCGTCATATAGCGCTTTCGTATGTTCGCCTGGTAGGGCTCGATCGATCCGCTTGGAGTAGCCGCCTACTTTGTCGGGGAGTGCCCGCTGCCGCCGCAATTGCGACGTCGCCAGCCTGGTCCGTGTCGACCGAGCCTGGTACGGCGGCGACTCTGGGGTGCATCCTGCTTTGGTCGCTTTCTTGGCTTGTCTCTTCGCCTTGCGGCCCATGGCGAAACCGTCGTTTCGGGACGGAGCCCAGATCATCTTGACCCTGTTGTTTCCTCTCGCCAGTCGTTCGATGTGTTCGTAGATCTGTCGGATGGTGGTCTGGCCAGATTGCTGTCGCGGTCGTGCGATCGCTTTCAGTGACGACTGGCAGCTTGATACCACGGTGAGCTCTCGACATTGCAGTCCGTCAGGCATGCATCGTAACGCCATCGCTATTGCCTCCAGTTCGGCCGTGTACGGGTTCTGGTCGTCTCGCGACCCGAGGGTGACCGAGTACCTGGCCACCATCCTACCAACTTGACCAGTTGACTCTTGCGTGACGAAGCCTCCCATAGCTACAAGCCCTTCTCTGTCAGAGGCACTGGTCGCGATGACGATATCTTTGGCATCGTTAGCTGCTGCTATCGCCGCCTCACGGTCGGCCTCGCATACCAGTGACACTCGGTTGTGCCACGGCGGTACTGCATAGGCTTGGATCGTTTCCATTCGCTCGATTCCGCTCTTCTCAAATGCAAGTGCCAACCTCTTGAGCGGTGACAAGTATCTCCGGCTCACTGATACTTTGAGCGTTGCGAGCGGATGCGTCTTTGGCAACGTCCGGACGTTGATGTACAGCTTCATGCCGGCTTGGGCGTGTCGTCCGTCTACTGTCTGGATACCGGCCTCCGCTTCCGCGACCGCCCGCGACACTGTCCGAAAGGCTCCCGTGATGGCCTGTGCTCCCATCTTCTGAGCCCTGTTGAGCCAGGTCAGTTCCTTCTCGCCACGTGCGTGCGACCAGACGACCGAGGCGTAGTCCATGGCCGGCGCCACAGCCGTGATGAAGAGCTGCCTAGCCGTGCGTGGGGACAGCATCTTGAGTCTCCTCAGGCACATGGCTACCGAGAGGCCTTTGGTGGCCGCCTCGGCCATGTGTTTCTTGAACCTGAGCTTCGCGTCCATGACCACTCCCAGGATCTTGGCCTCCTGCTTCGGCTTGATCTCCTTCCCTTTGACCATGAACGGCGTGCAGCTGGTACGTTCGGCCACGCGTGTGAAGTGGACGATGGTCGTCTTGTCACATTCAAATGTCGCCCCGCTGCGCTTCTCCCATTTCAGTGCGCGGTCAATAATGGCCTGTATTCCGTCTCTGTTCGCTTCCGCCGTCGGGCCTGTGACCCAGGCTGAGTAGTCGTCGACGAATGCGATCGAGCCTCCCTTTGCGTCTATCTTGCTCTGAACCAGGTCTGCGTTGAAGAAGAGAAAGAGCACGGGCGACAGTGGCGATCCTTGCGGAAGGCCAGCCTGTGGCAGCTCCCGTAGCGCAGAGGTGTAGCCGTTTACCGTGATGGTGGCCGTGCGACTCGAGCAGAATGCGTCTATCCATCTCACCAGCCCCTTAGGGATGCCCCGTGCTTCCAATCTTTGCAACAGTCTGTCCTTGAACACCCCGTTATAGGCCCCCTTGACGTCGAAGCTGACCAGGCTGACCACTTTGCGGTTCCGCCATGCTTTGTAGACCTGTTCCTGGAAGAGCAGCAGCGCCTGCTCTGCCGACCGCCGCTTTCTCGCACCGAAGTGGTTGGTAGGCAGGAGTCCGTATGTTTCGACGGCGTGTGAGATGCGATCCGCCACTACTGCTTCGAGGATCTTGCCTAGCGTCGACAATAGCGAGATCGGCCTCCACGCTTTTGCAATTCTGTAGTCAGCCTTGCCCGGCTTCTTGAGCGGAATGATCTTGGCAGTCCGCCACTGGTCCGGCAGTCGTCCTTCGCCCAGTGATGTATGGAACAGATGTAGTACCCGCTCCTTCACCACCGGCCACAGCTGCTTCCACACCATCGCCGGCAATCCGTCCTCTCCGGGTGCCTTCCAAGCCTTGGCCTCCATGACTTTCTCCTCCACCTCCCCCATCGTCAGGTTCGGCATGGCCACTTCTCTGCGATGCGGCCGTGGGCCTTCATCTTCTATGTCGGTCGGTAGTGGTGGGAAGAACGCGTTGAGCAGTTCCTCCGCCTGTTCAGCCTTGTCTTGTGTTGTTGCCCCGTTTGTTCTTTTCAGCGGAGGCACTTTGTCGCCGTTTGTTTCGTCTCCAGGCTTCAGGTACCTGGCAGCTTGCCAGATGTTGGTCCCGTCGGCGAGGAAGTCTTCCCAGTGTGCCTTCTTCTGCCTTCGGATGGCGTCGTGGTACTCCTTGGCTGCTTCTTTGGCTCGGGTTTCCAAATTGTCGATTCGCTGACCAGCCCGACGCCGGGTCCTCGCTAGGTTCCTCCAAAACGTGTAACTTCTTCGGAGCCTTGTGAGATCTGTCGTCCACCATCGCTTCGCGTACGGCGATGGCTTTGCTCTTGGGACAAGTTCGTGGATCGTGTCTAGGACCACGTCCATCAACCTGTCAGTCTGTTCTTGAACTCCACCGCCCCACGGGAGTGGTGCCAGCTTGTCTTGCACTTTCGCCCTGATCGCGTTCCATGGTGCGTTCTTGAACAGCAGCCTCGAGCCCGCCATCCTCTCTGGTGTCGTGAGATCAAATTCCGTCTCGATGGCCCTGTGGTCTGATCCATGTTCAGTCGGATGGATCCCGCAGTGAACCATCTCGTCTGCCAGTTCAGCTGATGCGAGCATCAGGTCGATCGTACTCTCCCCACCGGGTCCTTCCCACGTCTTCGTCCCCCGCGGGAGGAGACTGAGTAGGCCGTGCTCGTCCATGAGGTCGATGATCGGGCTCGCTTCGCCTTGCCTCCTGCCTGTCACCTCATCGCCTCCCCAGAGCTGGTCGTGGCGGTTGAAGTCACCGGCCAGGATGACGTCCGTCCTTTTCCCCGTGCTGTTGCGAAAACTTGTGATTGTCGTGTGCAACTGTCTCATGGCCGTGTGCAGAGCGTCTTCATCTTTTCCTGCCACGTACACTGACACCACCAAGACTTCTCGATCGGGCCATCTAAGTATCGCCCCGGTCAGGTCAGCCGAAGGGATGGGCACCTGCTCAGTCTCCAGATCGCTGCGTATCCAGAGCATACTCCGGATCGGCCACTGCGTCTCGTGTCTCTTTGATGGTACGAATTTCGTCCAGTTCCTGTGGTGGTTCGGTGTCGTCATCAGCGTCCCCTCGACCTTCAGCGCGTATGGCTCGGCCACCGCCAGTACTGCATAGTCCTGCAAGTCCCTATCGTTCATCATGCTCAGCTGCACCACATCTCTCTTCCGCACGTTGAGCTGTAGGATCTGGAGGTTAGTGGCCATCGGTCATATGCAGTTGTCGCACCCGACAGTTTCGGCTGAGCGACTCGTGTGGCCCTCCACAGAGAATGCACTTTGGCTCGGCCGCCTGGCAGTCTCGGTGTCGATGGCCCGTCTCCGCGCACTTGCCGCATCGTTGCGCCTTGCTGCATGCGAAGGCCTTATGGCCAATCTCCCAGCAGTTGTAGCACTGAGCCGGGCCTTGGCGCCTCTCAAAGACGTTGGTGCTGGCCGACTCTCCCGCAAGGTGGAAATACCCCTCTTCAAGCAGCCGTCGCGCATCGCTCGCTTTGGTGACGTAGATCACCATCGAGCCGTACATCTTACCATTCGCCTTGTCGCTGAGCCAGTGCATCTTGGCGATCGTCACCTCATTTTCCTTCCCTAGTGCCTCCGCCGCACCTGGCAGCACATTACCGGGCGAGTCCAGCACCGCAGTCCTGTTTGCGCCGTCGACCTTGACCGGGTATAGCTGGTCCCTGAGCACTCTGGCGCCCTTGACCACCGTCTTCTCCGCCACCTCTCTGATGAGCTGCACCTCTGCTTCGTCTCGGCACACCACCTTGATGCGGTCTGGATTCCTCGCATCCTTCACCACGGCTGCGCACCGCCAGCTCTGTTGGCCTTCCCTGACCCGCACCTTCTCTTCGATCGCTTGACGAACTTCTCCAACTTGCGCCTTGCCTCTGTCCTCTTCACTGACCCGCGAGGTGTCGATGGTGCAGAACAAGGTATCCGTGAACGAGGATGGGGTCGTGCGCATGGACGATAAGGTGCGGACGTTGCTTGGCTGGCTCGTAGGCGGGGTGCGGGCTACGTCTGCATACGATGGCTGTGGGCTCGTCTGAGCATTGCTAGAGATGCTGTCGGCCATCGTGTTCAGCTGTTCCTTCACCTGTTTCATTTCCTCCTTCACTTGTTTCAACTCCTCTGCCGTCTGGGGTTGTGTTCTCCCCAGCTCCTTCATAACTTGCTCTCGCATCTGCTCGAGGTCTCTTGCAGCCTGTTCACGCATGGATTTGAGCTGCTCGTTCGTCTGCTCTCGCATTATCCTCAGCTGCCTGGTGGCTTGTTCGTGCGAGCGTCTGAGCTCGTCCACCTTCTTCGATTCCTCGGCTGCCTGGGCCTTGATCGTCTGGATTTCCTGCTGGAGTTGGCGTATCATCTCCAGCTGCTCGCTCATCATCCGCGTTGCCGTTCGCTGGTTCTCCATCAACGCGTCCCAGAGCCTCTCTAGCATCTTCCTCTGCTCACTCATCAAATGGGCCGACGTCTCCTGGAGCATCGCTCGGAACATGATCTGCATGGGCGACGCGTGGTTGCCCGTCGCGCCTTCCGTCGTCTGCGATTCTCTGGCCCCGTCGGCCAATCCAGTCTCGCCTTCATGTTCACCATCCCGCGGCTGTTGTGACCCGTTCCTCTTCACTGTATCACTCCTCTTCTCAATCGCCTGTAGCCTTTCCTGTAGTTTTGCAGTCGGCTTCACAGGTCTTGAGGACCGACGCGCCACGGTGATTGAATCTCCACCTCGCACCAGGATCTCGTCGGCAGTCGCGTCCATTTCGCGGCACCGCGCCCACGGTCGCACCGGCCTCTACGTCCCTCAAAAGGATTGTAAAGATTGTAAAGATTCCCGGGTGCAGTGTACGGAGTCGGATTCGGCGGAAAAGTTATAGTGGGTGTTGCTAGAGATTACAGTGGACGCTGCTGACTAATGGATGACGCGTGTATGTACGGACCCGTGTCCCTATGGGGCCCCGAGTAGTAACTTCAAATAGCTTAGCCTAGCACGTCCTGTGCCCCAATAGGGGACTTGCCCGGATGGAAAATATATATCTCCTTGCTTGCGCGAAGACCTCCAACGCGTACTTGCCCCACTGCTAACGCACTATCTAAATCTTTCAAAATTTTAGTAGAGGGCTGTTATTATCATATTGCAGCTAAAAGTGAGCTAAGTGATCTGCTAACCGTAATTGGTTTAGATCCTTGCAAAGTACGCGTTGGAGGTCTTCGCGCAAGCAAGGAGATACATACATACATACATACATACATACATACATATATATGGAGAATAAAAGACTTACTGACGATATGCAAACATTATATTTATTTTCATCAAATTGGTTGCCTTTTTCTCTATCGATTCTTTCTCTATCGATTCATGCGCTTTTTAGTTCATGCGTTGTTATGGCTGATTTTTGGTTGACTTAATTGCGTTTCCTACCAACATTGCTAACATTGCTAACATTGCTATCCACAAGAGTTTTGACACTGGCTGAAGTGGGCCCAAACAATCACCTCGGCGTAACCTCCGCAAACAACCCATGCTTGACAGACAACCTCTGCGGCTCATCTGACTTTTCTGACAGACACAAGATCCAGCGCATGGAGCCACCAGCATGAAAATAATCTTTCACGAATTGCCAAATCTGATCCTTAAAGCCCGCTGGTGGCGTGCGACCGCGAACCAGGTCCTTGACGTCTTTGTCCGTCGCCAACACGGCATACTCAAGAAGTTCATGAGTCTCGGCGCTCTGGGAGATTTGGGCCACGGTGTGCCAGGCATTTCCAATAAGGCTGAACTTGGTGATGCACAAGAACAAACTGCAGACAATGATGAAAAGAAGTATGTTGCAACCGATGATAGCCATGACGGCTATGAAACCCCACGCGGATTGTGGTGTTTGGACCAGGTCGAACCGGGTTATAGTAGCATTATCCTCAGTGGAGGTAAAGGCCGCAATCTGGTCATAGTACGCCATACGGAGGGCCATCGTGTTCAGACTCTGCAGCGCAAGGGCCGGCGAGTCGGTTTTATTCAAGATGTCAATGAAGAGTTGTGCCAGAAGGTTATCCACGGTCTGAAACGAAGTCTGATCTGGGCTGCATGAAGGACATATGGCCAATGCTTGGCCGCCAGGAAGGAGTATCTGGGTGTGAAGCCATTCGTAATACGTCGTACCATCCTGGTAGGGAGGTACAAGAGGCTTCCCTCGAATCTCTTCAAGCGATGTCTCCATATCCGACGCCGAGATTGTGAGTATTTCCCGCTCGGGGCCGCTTTTTCTCTCTTCGGGATTAGTCGCTCCTAGCTGCCTACGCACTGCCAAAGTGTCATAGAGGTTTGAATCAACATCCCATTGAAAGACTGGCTCCGTCTGGTTAGAAGGGCTCGATGCAGTGATGTTGAGGTTTTGGACCCTTTGAATCTCATTAGCGATCTGAGCCAACGGCATTAATGTCACAAGGATGGGGGGTTGACGTACTCGCCTCCCAGGGCATCAAAACACCATGACATTTGCAGATGGTAATCGACTTCGGTGTCCCCGTCCTCTGATGTAACTCTGCTCCACTGCCGCAGCCATGAACCTGATTTCGTCGAATTTAGATGAGCCCACGTCGAATTTGACTGCCAAATCGTTTTAACGCCACTTGGCGTGGCACTTCCAATTGATCCAATATCAAACAGCAGCCAGGAGCTGCCAAAAACAGTCGAATTATTGAGCGAGGTGGCATTACTTAGAGACGAAGCGAGACCGTAGCCAGGTTTAGCTGGACACAACGCCCAATTCTGTTCGGGGAACTCAACCGGGCTGTCGATGATGGGGCAGTCGAATTCGAGGGAGAACCGCCCGTCGTCATCCAGGGGCCCTGCAACATGTGTTGGCAGGTTGGCAGCGTCTATCGAGAGATTCCCACACACGTACCAATTAAAGGTGGCGCCGCCGTTGTAGCAGAAACGTGCAGTGAACTCAGGGCTGATGCACGCGACACGGGCATCAAAGGCTCGAGCCATACCCTTGAAGGTACGCAGGTTTTCCCTCTCGGACTGGATGGGTATCGGAATGAATGCTCTGATCGTGGGCCCAGTGTCGTCGACGCCATCTGCAGACTTGCCGGGTTGCGAATACTCTGCGAAAATCTCGGACAAAGATGGCTTATTGAGCCAGTAATTGTAGGCAAAGCCTATCAGAGGCGATGGTGTAGCTATAGAAGTTGACATCTGTTGAAAGTTGTACCCGTAGCTGATCTTTTGGCTAAAAGAACTAACGCGTGTCTGTTGAAGGTCTGCGACAAGCAGGGTTGAGGTAAACTGAGATGCCACGGTGAATAGTAACAGAATGCTGGCCAAGAGTCTCAGATATGCTTTAAACGTTTCGCCAGAGAGAAGAAGCATGAAGAGGGACTGAGGTCCGCTATTCGTGAAGCGAGCGATGGAGGCCTCGGCAACCGCGGGTACAGGCACACCATGGCCCTCGACAGCGATGGAGGCAATCATCGACGTGGTGATGGTCGCAAGGGATCCAATGGCGACCCTGATGAGCACTCCCGTCAAGGTTATGGCCTGTGTCGACATCCCGCTGAGCATCACGCGGCGCCATGTTTCGTACTCATGGTCCTCGAACCAGAGCCACGATAAGAAGACAATTGCCGCAAACAAGACGATGAACGATGCGAATGTAACGAACCGCAACCACCAGCCTATTCTCTTGGGAACTTTGCCACCAAAGAGACCCGGCGCAACGCTTGTTTGGTCGCGGACATAGCCAACTCCGGGTCGTTCTTCACCAGGGGGAATAGGCGGGTGGTGCTGATGGCGGAAACGCGTCTGTTGGCCATTTTCGGTGCTACTTTGGAGACCATCATGGCCCCAGTATCCAGGATATGGGTCGGGAAAAGAGCCTGGCTGATTCATTGTCCGCCTTCGAGTTGGTGGGCATACGTGGGCGAATGGGTGCAAAGCTGGAAGAGCATGATGGCGAGGTTTCATCGGGGATGATACATGGGATATATAGTGTAAAAGGAAATCAGGCTGTGAGCCTCGGGCGGATTGTGGTGGCTGGGCAAATGCAAGCCCGTGTTTTGTGATCGGTTGGTGGTGACACAACAAGGCTGGGATTCGCGAGACTCTTAAGTAAGGGTGGGAAAATGCATATTTGAGGCTTGCGTCCCTCCTAAAATAAAGGCCTCGTGGCCAATCTTAGCTCAGCGCTAACGCACCAGGACTCTGGGCATGCACACCCAAGTTACTCGACCAGTAGCAGTAACAGGATTAGACGCGCGCGAGCAAGCAAGACAGCACCAGGCTCTGGCTCTCTCCTGTGCGGATAAGGCGTACTCAGCTCCCAACCAAGGGAGAAGAGGAGCAGAAGAACGTCGCTGTAACAGGTTGGATGGGAATCTATATCCCGTAGTATACCATGCAGTACCCACCTTAAGGCAGCCTAACTGAATTTTGCCACATAGCCACGAATCGATCACATGTAAGCCCCGGTTAGGTACTGTACCACCGCAACGAGTCGGCGACCGGGGCCGGGGCGGCACCGTCACGCCGCCAGACCTATGCTCCACCGTCCCCCGCGACGACCAGACCCGCATCGACCTATTTTTAGTTACCCTTCGGCACCTTGTCTACTCCGTAGCCCGACGCGCTCCGGGCCGCCCGATTTATCTCCGCCTGCCTAACAGCCTGAACCCTATCTCAACATCCACTAACGAGGCATAAACGCAAGGAAAAAAGAGGAATGGGAATAAGCTAGGCCTCATACGTCGGACCTACGCAAGGAAGTTAAAATAGAACGGGACCCGTTCCTGGACTTAGACCAATAGCAATCCATCATGTTACCCCATTCAACTATCCATATCCTTCAACGAAACAGAGTTTATAACTCGTCGGAGAAGTCTTGTGGTTTATACATGACAAATGGCTTTTTTTTTCTTTGTTTTAGAACGCAGGTAAACCGTCGTAAACGAGAAGTTCTATACCTTAGTCGGCCGATACGATAATATCCTCATGGTTGCATGTCTTCGGTTTACCGAAGCACGCGGCATGAGCGGAACTTCCCACTCCCAGGCCATCACATGTCCAGCAACAATTTGTAGCGCAGTACACCCACCAATTGAACAGCCGGAATCTGCTGCCTGAACCTTGAAAATCTGAACAACAGTTCAAGCTCGCAGTTCAACGGCAGTCCAATTGAACCTTCAGCCACCAAGCTATTATTAGAGATATTGACGCGAGGGGTAAATAATAAAATAAGAAGACTTGTTGTGTTGGGTGATATAGAAGCCGAGACAAGGCATGTCAGCCCACCTCACATTTACTGTGCCACCACCAGCTGGCGTAAGCCATGTCATCGCTCAAAGTGGCGCTTGTGACGGTACAAGGGCACGAACAAGGTCGAGTGCGACGGGCAAAATGATTGTTTACAAGGAGAGAAAGAGATTCCTAAGGAAAACTCTGACTTAAGCTATTTACACAATATTCATTTCATAAAGCGAGACTATTCATAAAGTATGAAAGTCACATGATCGTTCTCTCACAGCGCTTCGCTGAGCTATCTCCTCTGCTGTGCGAAGACTACAGCTGAGTCACCCGCAGGGATCTAACCCAATTGAGACCAGCGTATTCTCCGTAACTTCATGAAGCACTCATCTTAGGAGGAGTGGCGAGTACCAGGAAGTTAATGCTCTATCATGATATCCAGTCAACGCTCTCAGATCAGTTAAGATACTAACTGCGGGGCGAGTGACCTGCTGTAGTCTTCGCACAGCAGAGGAGATAGCAAATCTTAGCATTTCTCGTCAAGATACAACATGTGCATACAAAGAAAAGCTTATGGACTTGAAGCCTCGTACTTCCTGAGGCCTTCATGTTCATGAATGGCGTCCAGATGACTTCTGCTCCCAAAGCATCGTCTCTTGCTATCGCTAGGTATCTGTTAGATTGGCGCTTGTGTGCGGATAGAAGGGAGTTTGCTCCTCGTTATAACAATGTGTGGCTTGTGGCGGTGAAAACATCAAGAATGGACAAACGCCCCCGCACGATGACGAAGCGAGCAAGAACAAGATCATCAAGACTTCAATCAATAAGATCATCAATTTGTAACCCACAATCTACTGAATTCACCCCTACCCCATCGCGTATCCAACAGTATCCATCACTCCCCACCCCACTCCCCCCGCGCTACCCTGAACTCAATGTATGGCTTAACCAGATCCATCTGCGTGACCTTCCCTTGTAATCACACTTTCTTGGCATGCAAGTGTTAAGAAAGTAGCCCTGTCTACACCCTGATCCTTAACAGTCGCACACCAAACGCTCCAACCTGCGCTCTGCGCAGCCGTACGCGGCGGCGATGGCATCGTCTGCGACGAACCCGCCCGCTGCTCCGGATCCCTTTGACCTGGGCATCCACACTCCCGCCAACCTGAACCGAGGAGCCCGTGCAGCTCTCTTGCAGAACAGCCCCGCGATCGTGAACGGCCCAATTGGTGTCTCACCCGGACGCATGGCTCAAACGCCGTCCTCGCCACTCAATGCCACCACCACCACCACCACCGCTGCTGCAGCTACGGAAGGAGCTCGCCCTGACCACCCCTCATCACCTCCTAGACAACAACCGGTCTCTATTGTCGAATCAGCCAATAGGCTCGCACACGAACGCGTGGAGGAGTATAACGCCAAACTAACGGTCTTCCAGGCCTTCTGCGCCAAGTTCGAAGAAGCTGCGCAGCAATTTACCACTGGACCTGAACGACAATTTGCCCAACAGTTCGCCAACAGCTTTCTGGACTCCTGGAGCCGCGAGCTCTCCGGAGCTGGACCAACCCCTAAGCCTACGTACAGCAGCGTCGCTGCCTCACCTCCTGCGGCTGATCCCGGCCATCTGCCCCCCCAACGGCAACGGCAACAACAACATCAACAACAATCCGACGCCCCGCGTCGCCAGGAGCAACCGGCGACCATCGCCCCACCCCGAGAGGACCTCCGCGGCTTCATCCGCCTAGAAGCTAGAGCCCCGGCTCGGGCCCAGAACTGCTACGCGATCCGGACCCACATCTGCGGAAAACTCGGCGCCATCTCAAACAAGATCCGGCAGGTATTTCCCGTCAGATCGGGATGGGCCGTCCTGACTGCCGACCCTGAGACCCGCGACTACCTTGTCGGGTTGAATCATTGGGCCAAATGCGATGGCTGTGCCTCTCATCGAGAAAGCTCTTGTCGTCATAGGGATTGATGACCCGGATCTCGTCAAGAATTGGAGGGGACTCCATCGTTCTCATCAAAATGAATTGGTGGTGTTTTGGCGGGGAATTAGCACGAAATCTTTCACGGATTAAACTTTCCGTACCCCTTACGTACTTCCGGGGTTCCCGAGGTCATGTGGGGCGAGGTACGGACTGGAGGGCTTCACGCACTGAGGAGATAATTTTGTGGCCAACCTAGCTTGCTTGGTTGGCTCGCCTGGGCCTCAAGGGCCCACATGAGCCAGCGGGTAATTGGATCGCCTTGGGGCTTGCCCCACCATGACCCAACGGGTAGCTCATCCGATCCGAATAGTCCCCTTCCTGCGCAAGCTATGCCATATTTCTTTATCTCCGGTAACGTCAAACATACCTACTCGGCGGTACACGCCATTATCTTCATTCTCAACCAACACTAACCCACAGTCCGCCTTCAAATTCGTTTTCCTCGCGTTTTGTCCAGTACCTAGCTGCAGCAGCAGGACACAGACGTCTGGTACCGCGTCGACGTCTGTGTCAAGATAGATTGCCACGGAGGCGCCGCTGGGACCGCTGTAGCACTTTGAGTTGAAGATTTCAGTCGTCTCAGTCTTTTCGCAAAGTCTTTCTTCGCTCAGGTACACATCGGCCACCCATCCTCGGAGGAGAAGCTCCCCCCTGAGACGCGCCCAAAGGGGTCTTTGCCTGTGTGGTTGACGGAAGCAGACAGGACATCCACCTGGACTTCGCTCTTGATCCATTTGTGCTCGTCGTCATCTACAGTGATTTCAGTCCAATAAACGCTGCCCCATGAGTCTCCGCAGAATCGTATCGGTCCGTCGTGCGCGACCCATGACCACGACGGTATGTCCGGGTCTACCGGCTCCGGAGGCCATTTCTCCTCCGTTCTCAGCCCAGGCTCAGTCAGAGCTTTGGCCGATAAAATTACGGTGTCCGTATCACTGCCTGAGCCAAGACCGTCCACTGGTAGTCGCTCCGCACGCTTAGCTGGAACCCACGATATACCCTTGAGCAATTCGCTTCTCCATATTCCTGCTAGATACGTATCGTCAGGCCGTTGTAACGCGACCGTCGCCGCCAGGCCAGATATGGCAGGAAGTTTGTCTGCCACCACAGACAGGCTGCGGTGCGAATATGCCTCAACAATACGTGGCCACTTGGAACCCTCGTATATGGTGCCGCCTTTAGTCTTGAGCGTTACAGTTGTCTTTTCGTCGTCAAGTAGCCGAGCAGTCGATAGATATGATCCTAGTTCGAGATCTCTCGCTGCCTTCGACACCATTTCTGGTGCGTCCTCCGATGCGATGGTCTCTCGGCACTCCCAGAGAATCCGCGACTTGGTGAAGTGCAGCACGCGGGGACTCATCTCGCGCTCCTGGAGGCACCACCCACGGCGGAAAACAGGGCCCTGGTTGATCCCCTTGATCCAAGGGCCAAAACTGGGGTATATGGTTAGATCAGCGGAATCCGGATGCGCGTTGAAGTAGTCAGCGGACTCCAGAGACCGCCGATACCGTTGGTTGATGGCACGGTATGTGACAGCCTTTGCTCCCTCGGCGTCACGAGGAAGGAAGCAGCCCCCATCGCCATCTGGAGAATCAGCAGCATTAAGGAGTGTTAGAATTTGTTTCGAAATTCTTTGATCTATGGCAACTTACTACAATGGTACAGTAAGCTTTCGCGTAGATCTGGTTCATCTGACCGCATTCGACTTCAAAGTCGGACCTATCATCCTGGATTATGCAGAGAGCATCGATCCATATGTAGCGATAACCTAGCTTCCGGATGAGTTCCATGGCATCGATATATGTTCTGTTTAGCTTGGCTGTTTCAATCGTCTTCAGATGCAACGGTAGATTGTCTCGCGTGGTCTTGAGGACGGTCTTGCCGCGGTCGGTACCCCAACAGTAACTCAAAGCGAAGTAAGTAGTGTTCGGGTCCAAGAAGTCCGACATGACCAGTCGTGGTTGAATCGGCTCGGAATCATTACTGGGGCCGATGTCGATAACTCGGGTAGGTAGAAACGTCTTGTCGCCCGGACGCGTGAAGCACGACTCGTGGGCTTCGGTACACTCTCCCAGCCAGCCCTTAATCATATCGATATTCTCGTCACAATCCGCACGATTTCGAACAGCAGCTGTTATCAAATCTTAGATCAGGCCAGACGTCACAGCCTGACAGGGGCGAATGCAACGTACCGCGGGCTTTGCCATACCCCTTGCTCTTCATCTCCCAATACACGCCGCTCGTCCTCCGCCCGTCCTTGATTCTCATCTCGCCTTCGACCTGCACGGTCAATTTGATCCCGGGCTTATGCTCCTCCGCAGAGGCATGTTGCCTTGACTCACGGAGTAAGTTCTTGCTGCCGGTCCCTCTAAACTCATTTGTGGCCCAGAGAGGCTCAGCTGATTCCAGTGCAGCCCAGATAACGTTGCACAGAGGACACCCTCTGCGTCGTGACGCGTCGAGTTTGGCAACGGCATCCTCGCCTTCGAACAGTAGAATGTTCAGGCGCCAGACTCTGTCGTGATCAACATGCCAGGATGAGAAGGGGAGGAAGAGGTCTAAAGGGACATTCTCCACGCAGTTATCGCAGACGGTCGTCATAATTCTGTTTGTTCCAGACCCGTAAAGTTTGCTTGCTAAGAGACAGAGCGATGAGGTGTTGATAACCTCGCTCCACCTGGGTGAGTTTGGGTTAATACCTCAATCGTTGTTCCGGAGGCCTCACTAAGCCCCCTGGTTGGGGCTTCACAGCGTTCTTAGAGGCTAGTGAGGCGGTTGTTTTAGCAGGCGGTCTGTCGCTTGAAAATGTTCAACCCTTCATTGGTGTATGGCAGCGCTGACTTCAATTCAAGTAAGTCAAGTTCGGGGGTGTAACTTGATTACTTGAAATAAAATCGTCCGTGAACTTACTTAACTTGAATTGAATTGATATACTTGAATTGAAAGCGCTGACCTGAGGCCAGGATGAAGCTATTGGTACTCTCACGCCTCCCCTCCACCCCACCCCATCAGGCCCCCACCAAAGCTGACGACCTCGCCCACAGTGATCGCTTGATGGCCAAGCCAATTCCGTAGGCACTGTATTTCCTCTATTATCTCGGGGCTTACGCTGTGCCTTTGCGAGCTTATTGTCAACTTCGTGACACTAAACGTCCGCTCAGGATCGACAGACATAGCAGGAATTGCCAGGATGTCGAGGGCAAACGTGCTCAAACGTGGATATTCTTCTTGGTGTTCCTTCCACCATAGAATGGGGTTCAAGTTCTCTCGCCGGACTGGCCCTTGCCTCATATAAACTCCAAGCTCATCTTCTTCCTCCATCATGTACCGATCGTAGCTCTGCATCCACTGGTCGAATTGGCTGGGCTCGTCTTGCCGCATCGCTTTTCCTATCACGGTTCTCGCTGCCTCAGACTGCTCCTTACGGGGATACTGTTGTTCAAAGAATTCCCGGACACTGTTCTTAGCATCCCGTAGCCACACTAGTTGCTCGTGACTAGTCCAGTTAGCCTCAAGCTAAGACACGTTCCAGCGCGGGTGAAGAATAACGGCAGCCGGGTAAAGTGGCGATTGGCCAAGTAGACTGTAACACTCGTCAAGTTTTGCCTAACAGTTATTGATAGAGATTTGTATGCATCGTCGGTGGTCATCATCAAGACCCTTAGCTTGCGAGAATGCACCGGTATATTCGTCTCGAGTGTGCTGTGGCAAGTGTTTCTCGCGTCTGCGACCCTGGTCAGCTCGTGGAGGACTACATCCTGCGAAAGTATTAGTAAAATAGACACAAGAAGAGCGAATATGAACTGGAAAGCCGTACTCGTCGTTACCGAGGCTCTGGCAATCTATAGCTCATCAGTAGTGCCATCCGGGGGCGAGAATATCAGCTTTTGCTCCTCGAAGAAGTTGAGCAAATATTCCATTCCGATCACCACTTCCCACAAGGCGCCGTAATGGCCTTCTTTAGCCCAACCCTGGCACCTCATGGTGATCTCGTAGAGTGGTTTTAGTAGACTCTGTATCTCCGCCAAGAGAAGCCAGTCCTGCTGTGAAAGATGATCTTGGACAGGCACCCATTGTCGGGGCTCTGCTGCCTTCGTGTCGAGATATGTGATGAAATGGTCAATCTGCTCCCGTTTTCGAATTGCACGCTGGATCATCAGAAACGTCGAATTCCATCTGGTTTCATTATTCTGCATCAGTTCGAGATCGATGGCAGGTCGGTCCTCCTCAAAGAGGTGATAATCGTCTTCATCGCGCTGGCTGCATGCCAGAGATTTCATCAACTCTCGCCGTTGCGGAGAAGCCCTGACGAACCGGACGATGTTATGCAGCTTGCCCACTGCTCCCCGTTTCCGCCAAAGTCGAAGCTCACGCTCTTCAACTTGGAAAGCCGCCTTGGTGAAGGCTTCTCGCTCAAACGAGTCAGGGTCTTTCCCCCAGAGGAACGCTCGAGCTGCAAAGTTGACAATATGCCCAAAGCACCGTGTTCGATTGTTTCTAATATCCTCCTCGGCCATCGCAGGAGAAAGTTGACGATAGAGGCTCGCCAAGCATGTGTCATTGGACGAGACATTGTCGCAGACACCCGCGCCAATCCGATCTCGTATTCCGTACTCGCCGAAGATGTCATATATTGTCGTTGCTTGGTTATCTCCGGAATGAGCTCCCCACACACGGCGCAGGGCAAGAAGTCGCGATTGGACTTGATAGGAGGCATCGAGATAGTGAGCGTGGAGGCCAAGGAAAGCATACCGGTTGGGAGAAGTCCACATGTCAAAGCTAAAGCTAATCTTTGTGACTGCCTTCTCCAATTGACTCGATATTGCTCCCTTCTTTACCTCGAATAATTTCCGCATGGTATCACGCACCGACTGCCGGCTCCACGGCACCTCTTTCGCCAATGACGCATCGTGTAAGTCGAGCATTCGTCGCAAGTACGGATTCGACGGCGCCGTGAAAGGAAGATTGGCAGTAACAATCCAGCCGACCGTCAGCTCCTTCGCTTTATTAACATTGGATCTTGCAGTAGGAAGCTCCAGGCAGCGCCGTTTCGAAGGGGGTTGACTGTCAGCGCGAGACGAATCTTCGTCCGCATTGCCGCCCGCCTCAGTGATCATATGTGACCTATATCCAGTAAGGCGCTGGAAAAAGAGTAAATGTCGGACTCATACGCATGTCATTCAGCCGAAGGCTGACTCTACATTAATTCATAAGTTTTCCCGAATAATGAGGGTTTGGTGCAGACAGGGATAAATAAGTTTCTCGGAATCTGATTGGTCCAGATTTTGTATGGCCAGCCGCGAAAGAACGCGCAACTGGCTGATGGCACCAAAAGAGTGGGGCCAATCGGTGCTGGCCCCCAAAAGGCTCACGGCAGCTTACGTCCATTTGGAATTGTTTGTTTACTCAGTACTGTGCCAGTACCACGCGTTCAATTCATCTCCCCAATTCGACAGGTCTCGACATGGCCTCGTTGATTGAGTAATGGATTTCGGTCTCAACCCCGAAGAGCTCTCTACTGATTTACTCTTCGTTGTTTGTGCTCGTTGTGGGGAGGAGAGACCGGAGAGTGCCTTCAGAGCAAAGAGGCAGTCTGCTAGGCAAACTAAGCAATGCATAGACTGCCGTAACCAGCGCGTTTCTCATGTAAGTTCTGCCTTCCTCGTCTATAAGTCTCTTAACCCTCATCAAATGAAGCATTCTAGATCCAAAGTCGTGCTCCAGACGCTGCGGAACATTGCACTTCGTCCATCCTCACCTGGCAGACCTGCCACGAAGAGAACCGAAGGAGATGCTGGCCTATCGCCCCCCAACGAGAGATCCGGAACCCAGCCTACATCGCCAGAGAAGCTACGGCAACTTCATACAGCTAGGAGTTTATTCGGAGAGTCAATTAGCCAGCCGCATGTAGTGCTAGGGACGCCAATTCCACCAACCCAACAAAGCTCGCGGCTCTTCCGGGCTCTAGCTCCGTCACCGCCTGTGCAGCCAACGACCCATCCACTCGTCTCACATTCTGATCCATCTACTCTTCGAAGCAGCACACCTGGTGTGGATTACTCTTACTTGGCCACCAGGTTCCACAAGGGGGGAAGGACTCGCAAGATGATTCCTTGAAGGCTGGGGCGAGGGCCAAGCTGGCTGTTATCCAGCGCGACCATCGTTCACGACGCCGTGCAGGGGAGACTGTGTCACTGACTCCCACAATATCTCAACTTGGCTTCTTGGAAGATTTTGAGGGTCCTGGAGAAGGTATCCTTGTTCTGTGGCCCCAGTAGTTTGTTCAGGTTAACCACGGAACGTAGATGGGAGTCAAGATCAACTACGACCGAGTGGGTTTCTAGATGGGGATGGGATAATCAAGGAAGGGGATGACAGGGGATAGTTCTCTGAATCTGATATTGACGCCGATGACTATTTCAACTTGCTGCTTTCACCTGCTCGACCACGGAGGTACCTCAAACAATTAGGGGTAGAGTCTGATTCCGATCTAGGGGACGAAGACGAGAACGACGATAATGATTGCGTGGATGGAAGCCCTCTTCGCCATCGCTTGCGGCAGCCTTCCGCACAGCCAAGGCGTGGTCGCCGTGGTCCTGCCCCTGGTATAGGAGGGCGACCAAGAAAATCTCGAACACAAACTCGATCATCGATGCCGCCACGACGTATTCGGAGTCCAGTGATAATTCCACCTGAAGAATCGGCGGTCTTTCATGCGCAAGATCCGGTGTGGAATGGCGACCTTGAGGCTTGCGCCTTGACTGGTCGCGATAAGGCAATCCTCCGCGAGTTCTGGACAAAGCTGGATAATGACCAAATGCAGTTTTGCAGTCGATGCCAGGAGTGTTGGTTCCAGATGAAGATCGATTGCGATGGCATTTGTGCGCGTTGTTATCGAAAAGATGAGAAACGCCGCCCCGACGAGCCGTATTTCTTCTCTGCGGATAATCAGCTCGACTTTGGCCCTGTACCGGCCCGGTTGCCCCAGCTTACGCCTACCGAAGAGTCTTTGATTGCTCGTGTTCACGTCCACGTGAACATTATGCTTGTGCGAGGGCAGCAGTACAAGTATCGGGGGCACGTAGTTCACTTTCTCCGTGAGGTTGGCTTAGTGTACAACCAGCTCCCGCTTCTGCCGCAGGAGTTAAACATTGTATTACTACGTCCTGCCAATACATCGTCCCACGCAAATCTTAGTCGGCAATTCACCCGCCAGTTCCGTGTCCGCCGCCAGCCGGTTGTCATATGGCTAGACTACCTCCGGCGCCATCATCCTGGGTATCGATGCGTCGTCATCGACGAAGAGAGGCTAAATCAATTGCCCCAAGATGGCAATGTCCTGGATGCCATCCCCAGAGTCAGGTGGAGGCTGCGGATGTTGGACCCGAGGAAGATCAGGAGGCAGAGCCTGACCTGGAGGACGAGGCTGCAGTGCCAGACCTATTGGCAAAGGACACGGAGCTCGATGCTCTGCGGTCTATTCTCGCCGGAGAGTCGGAAGCTGATTCAGAGCTTTCCACAAGCTTCCAGGCGCAGGCGCAACACGAGCTGCAGCTCCCGAATATATACGACACACACCCATTAATGAGTTCAATCGCTCTCATGCCCTGCTCTCCTTGGCGTTTCCCTGCCTCTTTCCTGACGGTAGAGCCGACTTTGTTGAACCTCGATTGCGCTCCATTGATTACAAGGATTACGTCGAGCACGCGATGCGCTGGCACGACGGGCGTTTTGCACGCCACCCGACCTTCCGCTTCGTCGCCTTCAACACGCTAATGCGGTCACAAGCACGTTCGCGGTCCAGATTCTTCGTGAAGCAACATGATGGGAGACAGCAGCCGCTAACGCGAGAGCAACTTATTCAGGCGCTGGAACACAGCGAGGACCCCGAGGCGCAGGCGCTGATCAACTCGATCGCAAGGCATGCGGTGTCTATTCGCGGTACGCGTCCATTCTGGAACAAAAAGAGGCAAGACCTCGAGGCCTATGCCTATAACCTTGGTTGTCCTGGTGCATTCATCACGTTTAGCCCGGCAGATTTACACTAGCGGAGTCTCTACCAGCACATGCCCCAGTATGACGACTAGTTAGCCGCCACCGAGCCGGAGAGGATGGCTCTATCGCGCCGCCTATTGCGGCAGAACCCTCACATTGCTGCTTTCCACTTCTACCGCCGATACACCCTCTTTCGGGATATCGTGCTAAGTAAGAAGTTTAGCATCACAGATTACTGGGATCGGTACGAATGGCAAGGCCGTGGTAGCCCACACAACCACGGCCTGTACTGGATGGATAATTGTCCAGGGGCCGACATGGAGGACGAAGCGGCTCGTGATGTATTTGCACGCACATGGGGATTCCACGTCACTGCCATTAACCCTGAGCCGAGTAGGACTATGCCTCAGGGTGAGGGTAATCCCCTGAGCGTGGATCCCCTGAGCATAGAGATGACATTCCTGCGGCTCTCACAAATCGTCAACCGTTGCCAGCGCCACAAGTGCAATACCACGTACTGCTTGCGCGTGAGGAAGAGAACCGGTGATCTGGCGAGGGACATGGAAGGTGCCGCTGCGGATATCGAGGCGGCAAACGTTGCCAATCCAGAGAGGGAGTGTCGTTTTGACTTCCCTCGTGCCTTGCGGGAGCTGGCCGCAGTGATCAGGAAGGAAGGCAGGTCGTACTATGTCTTTGAGGCGGCCCGGAATGACAGCCTCATGAATAACTTCAATCCTGCGATTATCCTAGGCTGGCTAGCCAATATCGACATATCTCCTTGCACCAGCTTACAGGCGGTTATTACGTACGCTGCGAAGTATTGCAGTAAATCTGAGAAGAAGACCGAGTCTTTCGCCAGGCTTACAGACCAGGTCTTGCCTCACACATCGCACGTTCAGCCCCTATTATCCTTCTCCTCTCGCCTAATAAACAAGTTAATTGCCGAGAGAGATTACTGGCGCAGGAGATTTCCCATCTGCTGCTTAACATTCCGCTGCAAGAAGGCACCCGTATGGTTGTCACCGTGGACTGCCGTCCGTTAGAGCGACAGGCACGTTCGTATCGTGTGGACGGAGATGTCAACGAGGCCATCGGCAGCTACAGGAAATATCTAGAGAGAAAGGACCAGCATGAGGATATAACCTATCTCAAATACCTACAATCATACAATCTCAACACGTGGAGGAGACTCACTGCTCAAGCGAAGAAGAGAGTCCTGTCTTACTTCCCTCGATACAAGTCTATGGAGGCCTCTTCCCAATTTAACGACTTCTGCCGTGTTAAATTAATGATGGTTCATCCACATCGCTCTCCAGAAGAGTTACTCGTTGTAGGCGGGCAGCGGTTCGATTCCTTCACGGCTGCGTACATGCACTGCAGACAGCACTATGATACCCATGCGGACGATCATTATGGGGAACCAGATACAGATGAATTAACAGCAGAGGAGGATGAATTTGAGCTTGAGATCCATGAGGAGCCCATCGCGGAGGAGGACTGGCATGAACTCGCCCGCATGCTACCTGACCGCCCACTGGAGGAAGAGGACATCGACATCCTCGGCCGCCGAGACATTGACATCAATTACGATTGGACCCCTCATGTTGGGCGGTATGCCGATGATGGCATTCTCAACAGCGACTACTGGAAGCAACGCAAAGCGGAAAACACCCTTGACCTTGATGTGGATGATCAGCCCTTGGAGGCTCGCGATTCCCTAAATCCAGAGCAGCGCATAGTATACGATACGGTGATGGGCCACTTCCTGACCCAGGATCCCTCTCAGTTGCTACTCTATGTGGATGGCGGAGGCGGCACTGGCAAGTCATACCTCATTAACCTGCTCTCCGCGCACCTCCAATCCGCGACAGGGGGGAGGGGGACACCTGTTTGGCGTGCTGCGCCAACGGGGGCGTCGCAGGAAACCAGATATCGGGCACTACCTTGCACTCCCTGTTACACCTCCCAATCAATAAGGACTTCAAGCCTCTATCTCCCGTTGATAAGACCCAGCTCCAGAAGAAGCTGAAGGATATCAAGTACCTCATCATCGATGAGAAGAGCATGCTAGGACTGCGTCAGCTATCGTGGATCGATGACCGTCTCCGCGAGGCGTTCCCGAATAGGAATGAGGAGTTCTTTGGCGGTCTGAACATCCTCTTGGTTGGTGACTTCTTCCAGCTTCCCCCTGTGCTACAGAAGCCGCTTTATTACGACAAAGAGGTGCAGGGAGTAGAGATCAAGGGCAGGAACGCATACAGGCGCTTCGATAAATCAGTATTCTTGAAGGTTGTTCAGAGGCAGCGCGGCGACGACCAGGAGGCGTTTCGCACAGCTCTCGGGGAACTGCGGCTGCTCCAACTATCTATGGAGTCCTGGAAGCTCCTGTCCACCCGCGTGCAGGCAAAGCTAGACGATCGAGAGGTCGCGAGGTTTTCCAGCGCCCTGCGAGTATACGCTACCAAAGATAGGGTGAACGAGTATAACCACTATCACCTCGACCGCCTCGGCCGGCCAGTCGTCCAGGTCAAAGCTAAGAACGTCGGCCCTGGTGCGGCTGCTGCCCCTGATGACAAGGCGGGCAACCTTGCGAAGCAGATCCCTATATGCATTGGCGCTCGTCTGATGCTGACGTCTAACCTTTGGCAGCCCGTTGGCCTCTGCAACGGCGCTCGCGGTACGGTTTACGACATCGGCTGGGCACCCGGGGCTGACCCCATCCAAGATCCTCCTTGTGTTATCATGATGGAGTTTGACAAGTACAACGGACCGGTGTTCCTGACCACCCCCGATGGCAAAAAGATTGTCCCAATTCTCCCAGTTGAGAGAGACTTTCTCATCGGAGCCACTCTCTGCGCTCGCACGCAGTTTCCCCTGATCGTATGCTACGCTATTACCGTGCACAAGTCACAAAGCATCACAGAAGATATGATCGTGACGGATCTCTCCTGCCGGGACTTTCAGACCGGTTTAAGCTACGTGGCTGTCTCTCGTGTAAAAACGCTTGAGGGTTTGATGTTGGATGCGCCATTTGATCGTAATCACCTGGTCTACGGGTCTCCCCGGATGGCATGAAGATGAAGATGAGGGATCAGGAGCTTAGGAAACGACAGGTTCTTACACGGAGTCCTTACATGATATATAATACCAAGAATGGCCATGGCACTGGATCAGTACGTAGATAATGCAGTAGTAGTAATAGCTTCCCGGCCCGCGGACACACGGCCTTCGGCTGAGGATACCCCATGCGCCCCATCGCCGCTCCAATGTGCATGGGGTGGCGTAGTATTTTAGGAGGCTCGTCTCCTTTCAATGAGATGGAGTGGGAGAGCCGGTAAACAGGTCGGGCTTCACTTCGTGCCGAGCCTTAGTTGAGCAGCGCTCCGCAGCTCCAACCAGACCCAATACCGAAGGCCTCCGAAATTTTGGGTGGGGAATCGTGCCTTGGCCCCTCATTCCTTGGCGTTCCGGATCTACGTGTGTGTGTAGTACTGTAATCATGCGACCGAACACCGGAAGATAGGCCGCACGTACGGCCGCACGTCCGGGGGCAGGCATCCAAGCTTTGAAATACCCACTCCTCCGCAACTTCCGTTGCGGTATACACTATCCTGGTTCGCGTTGCCTCATACCTCGCGCATTCAGCTCATTCCATGGCTGGTCCAGAGCAGCAGCCGCACCAGGCTTGCCAGTTTTGTCGTAGGCAGAAGCGGCGATGTGACAAACGATTCCCTCAATGCGTGACCTACCGCTGCAGCGGCCGGGACTGCGAGTACTCGTACGCGGCTGAGAAGAACGACGAGGTTAGTTGGTTGCGGACACGGGTGGCGTCCTTGGAAGCAGCCCTCCGGGGTGCCTCTTCGGCAGGGTTTAAAGCCACTACCCTCCGCTACACATCCGAGGATATGGAATTGATGTGGAAGATGACTAAGACTATGGATGGATATGGATCCATTACGGAGAGGGTTGCAACCAAATAAATCAAATCAAATCGAGCCTTCAAGTTGATTTGGATTGATTTGGATCGATGTGATTATTTTGGATAACCCCACTTGACTCCCCGCGGAGATGCATTGCTTGGCTCCTATGTCCGCCTGGGAGTCGGCCTCCTGAGCTGTAACCATCTGCCCTGCGAGACTGAATATTCACTTTGAGCCGGAAGATATCGCAGGAATTGAACAGAGCTCAATCGCCGTTCGTGACAGACATTGATACTTGACCATTTCCCGGAGTCTTCACCGTGCAATGGGCGGCACCAAGGCTAAAACTATGGCATGTAAATTGGGGTGGTTCGAGCCCGGTTACCAAAATAGGCAGGAACTCGACGTAAAAGTGGAGCTACCAGCCCTCCTCACACGAGTGCTGATTGGACAATACGTTTTCCAAATGAACTCAAATATCCAAATAAATCTGGACGTCCCGATTTGATTTGACTTGAATAGATTTAGATTTTATTTCTTTGTTTGCAACCCTCATTATGGATGTGAATCCACAGTGTGGAAAGGTTTTCCGCATAGAGCGATAGGCGTTGTCTAGAGGTGTTGGAAACCGGGGCCCCATAGGGACACGGGTACCCGTGGCTCCAAAATTTCACGGGTACCCGTGGGCATTATCTAAGCGTGGATGGCTAACACTGCGACAACTACAACGAGATATGGCTATAGGCTTGTGCAGATCGGGTTAATGAGGAGGGATCGCAGCCGGATTGGTGTGTTAAGTGGCCCTATGAGGCCGTTCTCCCGGGCGTAATAAATTCTACTGCTACTACTACTATAGGGCTGGATACAATGCCTGTTGCTCCTCACTATCTTTCTCACATGCTCTCCATATCTCCCCTGGCCCTCGTCTACTCGAAAAAGGTGCTACTACTATCTCATCGGCTACTTTGACATCAAGACGGTCGTTCTCTGACTTGTCCCAGTCAAGATAGGCCATCATCTCTTCTTTAGTCCATTCCCTAGAGCCTGTTGGCGTCTCACAGCGCCTAGTCATTTGCTCAGGGTTGAAAGCCACTCCACTCAATCCACTGGCTGCTCGAGTGGAGTGGGTAGATTATAATCCACTGAATATCTCAGTAGAGTGGATCCACTGGAGGCTTCCGTGGATTATGGTGGATTGGGTGGATTGGCAAGTGCCTCTATTTGTAATGGTGAATCTATTCCCGGACCCATTGCCCACCTACGTCCCTTGTTCCGACTTCCAAGTGAGACCTATCTCCAACTGGCTTCCATCTCGTCTTGAATACTCGCCACCTCAGTAAGCCACTTTGTTGCCCACCCTTCAAGCTGTTGATCTGACATCTGAGCCAATTCGAGATCAACTTTTTCATCGTCTACCGAGATAAAGAAGGGATCTAAATCATGAATAATCCCTGCCCTCAGCCATGAACGCAATACCTGGCACATCCCGATAATCTGGGCTTCAAGTTGGTGGCGCAGAGGGTTCACCATCCGACCTGCTGCTGAGAAAAGACGCTCACATTCAGCAGACATTGGTTGTATCGTGAGAAAGTCAAGCGCCATTCGCGATAAGTTGGGATACTTGAATCGCTTCTCGTGCCAGTAAGCGAGAGGATCGTCGACGGAACCATCGCCACTTTCGCAGTGCGTAATCCAATGGAGGTATTCGTCTTCGCCTGGCGTGAGGCCATCGTGACCTGCTTCTGTCGCTGTGTAGCGGTTTCGTTTAAGGTATTCCCGGAACGGATTGTCCGAAGTCTTCCTCCGCTTTGGAACTGGCTCAACGGCGGATGGCCTCTCTGTAGGTAAAGTAGCCTCCCGATATTCAAAACGCCAGACATCGTGAACGATTTTTTTCGCCTCGTCAATCCACTCGGGGCGGTCAGTCCAGTTGCGTTCAAACCATTTCCATCGGTATGCGGGATGGAGCGCCAGGCCAGTGTAGTACATAGGCGTCTCACTCAATGTCTCGTAGTACTCGTTTAATTTTTGCCAGCCCAAATTGATGTTGATCCTGAAGTGTTCAGGATCAGGGAAGTCCTTGGCGATATCCTTGAAGCGTTCAAGCTGCTCGAGAAGGAATTCGAAGCCTTGAATCACGTCCCAAATATTGCCATAGGACCCAGTCCACCCACGCTTCCGCTTGCGGATCTGGCCGTCGCCTTCGAGCATCTTGATCGTGGCTTCGTAGTAACCAAGGATTTGCGCAAATAATTCGACCACCTCCCAGTCCTTGTCGGATAGCTGGTTCTCTGGCTGGCAAATAAAGGGCAATGTGAGCGACTTCCTAGGGACGCCCCTCTTGGTCTTGTTCTGTTGTTCGAAGTCGATTCGATGGTGGGCAACGAGTCGCTCGATATAGTCGCGAAGCAGTAGAGCTCGTCGTATCATATACAACTGTGACAGCCATCTGGTATCGTTGTCCAAAATAACATCCAACGGCTTTCTGGCGTTGAGTTTAGGGTCAGACGACTTGGTGAAGGCTTCTTGTTGAATGCTGCGAAGCATACCAGTCAACAAGTCTGATGTGTGGATAGCTACCACAAGATTGTGCAATTTGCCAGCTGGCCCCTTCTTGCGCCAAATCAAGTGTTCTGCTTCAGTAAGAGGCTCCGCCCCTGACAGACGCCGCTCAAATGCATCAGCATCGTGGCCAAATAGAATGGCTTTGGCGGAGAGGTTTAAGGTATGCCCAAAACAGCGCCCTCGCCTACGAGCCCCTACGAATCCGAGCTCTCCGCCGATAATCTCCATGGCGGTATCGTTGTTTTTCGCGTTGTCAAGCGTGAAATAGCCAATCTTGTCTTGGATCTGGTACGATTCAATTACGTCGAGGATTTCGGCGGCGATATTGGGTCCTGTATGCCTAGCGCTAAGTTCGGGGAGCCCAAGCGTAATCTTGCAAGGCTTGTTGTTTTCGTCCCTAAAGAAGCAACAGATACCATATAAGGCGTGTCGGTTTCCAGACCGCCAGCCGTCGAAGGACAGGTGGATAAGCCCAGGCGCCTTGCACAAGACCTCTATCACCTTCTGCTTGTGTTGTTCGAACGCGGCGACGATCTTTTCTCGAACCGTTGTATGGGTAATATTGGCTTTACGAGCCGAAACTGACGGGTTCAAGTAATCGAAGATAGCTTGGAGCTCCGTCTCTTCAGCAATAGAAAAGGGGTGATTCTTGGCCACGATCCAGTCGATCAGAAGCCTGCGGAAGTGTTCCCTGTCGAAGCGCTTGATAAGGCCGTTCGCAATTGCTTGTTCTCGAGGGTCGTGTAGATCAAGTTTCAAGGATTCCGCGAGAGTCCGCTGCCCAGCTGGCCTTTTGCCCTTCGAATTCGCCTTCTTTTCAGCAGTTCCTTTGGTCATTCCAGGCGGGGCGCGAATCCCGTGGTCGTTGAACAGATGATTGTACGCGTTGTGAATGCCATCAGCTTCGAAATGACGTGGATGTGGGGTATTCTTGCGAATACACGCTCGGCAAATCCATCTGCGGTCGTCTTCCTTTTGGATGTCATATCCAAATTGCCAGGCCCAACAACGCGTCTCTCTGGATCGCTCGGAGAACGCCCAGCCTGGGAAATGCCTCCAGAGCGTACGTTCGTACTGTTCATCGCTTGCGGAAGAGGTCGTCAGAGTCGAGACAGGGGTCGAGGTTGAACGGGTAGGATACGGCGTCGGGCAGGGCGTTGATTCGGCAGCGGACCCGAAGCCGCTGTCGGAAATGTCGAAGCAGGAATCAGGCGAAGTCATGGTAAAATAATCTCTTTATCATGTCGAAATCGCAAAACATGGTGCAGTGATGGGTTAACAACAGGCCGTCAAGTAAGCGCGCATGACGCGTCCAACGCGGTCAGTTGGCACAATAGGCCCTTATCCCGCAGATGTTTCAGATACTTGCCTTTCGAGCTAATTTGTTGTGGACAAGCACGTAGCGAGTGTCACATTGGGGTCGGGTATTAGATAAGTCCCTAACATCCTTCAAATCACGAGCTTGACGCGAGTAGTATCGCTTGCAATTTTTCGCGCAGTATTGGGGTATTGAGGGATCTGGACGCGTTTTTTGGGTCAGCTTGCCGGAAGTTATTTAATGGTATAGGTGTTGTATTACAAGTCCAGATATGGGCAGTCGGACTTGGTATGCGCTGGAAATGTTGTTCAGCAAACAGGAAAAAGTACAAGTATTGACGGCCCTCATTGACAATATGGCACTCACGGAGCTAATCTTAAGTATATCTATCGAGACTTATGTCATCCCAATGAGAAAGCCCAGGACATTCGAATGGTACCTATTGTATGCATTCTAAAATTGCGCTGTTCAGAAGCTTCATGGTGTTTTTGACATAGGGTAGCAACATTGCCAGTCTCTGATAGAGGCATTCTGCCAAAATATATGGGTGCCCTTAACTACCCCACTTCTAATCCACCCAAATCCACCCAATCCACCCACGACATCGTCGAGTGGATTCGGTGGATTAGCCAATCCACTGGGATTTTGCCAGTGGAGTGGAAAGTGGAATCCACGAGTGGATCCACTACGTGGATTGGGTGGAGTGGCTTTCAACCCTGCATTTGCTTCCAGTCGAGGCACCAGTTGTAGTCGGCTTTACTATACTGCAAAGGCAGACCCATCGCCTTCCGATACTGCTGGTCAGTCCTGGTGCTGCCGGGCGGCTGCGTCTTGTACCAATCTTCTCTTGCTGCAGTATATCTCTGGTAGATAGCTCGTGGGTCATCATACCGCAGTACCGGTGCTACCGCTACCGCTTCCACCGATGATTCTACTGCTGTCGGTCCCTTCGTTGTCGCTGGCAACAACGCCATTGTCGAAGTACCGGCTACTGTTGGCGGAACGGCTATGGCTGCCAACGTTTCTGTTGCTGACCGTTGTGAAATCTCCACGTGCCGTAGAGGGCATGACTTTGAGCTCATTTTATGGCCTATTGCGTGGCATCTGCTGCATGTAGGCTGCGCCCTGGGTTGTGTAGCTGCCTCGACTGCCTCGAATGCACTAGCCTCCCGCCGAATGCTCGACTGTGGCTTAGCTGAGTTATCAGCTACTCGATCAATGTACTGACGAGGCTCGAGCAGCAGCTGAGGACTCCCAGGGCGACTAAGATGCCAGTGTCTATGGAAGTGCTCCAGACAAAGGGGCTGATCCTGCTCTTGTAGCGCCTTGAGCATATGGGCACAAGGGAGACCGTGAGATCGAGAGAATGCGCCGGTACAAGCTGGCAGGTCTTCTTTCAAGAGCAGTTTCCGCTGCTCTTCGACCTTGCGTAAAGCCTCATGAGATACCCAGCCATGTACGGCATTATAGAGAACCCAGAGAGCTCAATCGGCACACGCGATTGCTGCTTGGCTTGGTTATATCGTAGCTCAGCTAGTTGATTGAGCAATGCATGCTTCACGGCCCTCCAAGCCTCGAAAAGGTCTAATGTAGACTTCTTCAGGTGGCTCTTCAGGAGCGCGTGGATACCTTCGACCCGCGAGGTAACTACGTTACCAAAATGGGGGTATCGGTCCACCCAAGCCTTGATGAGCTTTTCCTTGTAGAGATCAAGCCAGTTGGTCTTGATATAACCAACTTCTTCAAGATATTGGGGCAGGTAGCGCTCTTCAAACCCCTTGACGCGCCGATCGAAGGTTTCCTCGTCCGTTGATCTTACAATCGAATGCCAGCAATTGAAAAACTCGTTCCAATCGTTGAGACTCTCTCGGCGAGCCTCTGGCCCCTGGTCATGGCGTGTAAAGGTTGGCTGGCAGTAGCGGAGGACTGCCTTGTTAGCATGCCAGAGGCATAAAAGCGAGATTGCACTTGGAAAGCAGCGAGCGACAGCATTCATACAAGCGAGGCACCGATCCGTGAGGATGACAGACGGGAGGGCTGCACCGCAAAGCTCGTACATTGATCGAAGCCGGTCTAAAGCCCAGGTATAATCCTCCTCGCTCTCGCCACTCAAGAATGCAAAGGCGATACAGAAGGATCGCTGGCAGGCATCCACCCCGATGATATCGAGGAGCGGCATTCCATATTTATTCGTCTTGTATGTGCAATCCAAGAAGAGCAGGTCTGGGTAAGCTTTGAGGTATGCCAATGACTCCGGGTGAGCGAACAATACTGCTGTAACCCGGTCATGTGAATCAAGCTGCATCCGGTTCCAGAACCCTTCCTTATCTAGCTGATTTGCAAAGGCGTGTATAGTACTTTGACCCTCACACAGCTCTCGCTTGCTATCCGCGATGCGATTGTAGATATCTTGCTGGGTTGCAATGGTGTTTGAGTTCTGGCGGATATAAGTCCTGATATCCTTTGGCGCTATCCCGGCGTTTGTGAGGTTGCTGATTGTTGATCTGTCCGTGTCGGATAGTGTGCGATGATTTGGGTGAGCAGACTGGTGCCAGGTTGGCTCATGATTGTGAATGGCGAATCGGCTATCTGGACGGTGCCTTAAAGTCCATGTGACCTTATCAAGGCTCTGCTTTGCAAGCACAGAAAACTGGCAGCTTGTGCCTCGGGTGCTTGTCTTCCGTCGTCGTTCTTTCGATACATCTGGAGGGCGACAGGCTCGATCGCAAGTGAATGTGACTGTAAGCCTCCCGGACTTCTCTTTGTGGGACCTTCCAGTAACGAAGGCATAGCCCCGTGGTGCTGCCCAGCTATTAATCGCCTTAAATAAGGCATCTCGGGATGTATACTCGCATTCAGGAGGGAGACAGTCATCTGGAAAACGAGCAGCCGTTCCCCTTGACCCCATTTTCCACCATGCAACAGATGGATATCTAAAAGAAGCGTAGGGACCGGAGAGAAGTTTGAAGCAGGCACGCGACGTGTTCGCGTTAGCGCATCCACGCTTAGATAATGCCCACGGGTACCCGTGTCCCTATGGGGCCCCTCAACAGTACTGCATGGTACTTAAAGAATACAGCTAGATTACTAACGCAGTTGTTTCATGAGGCCGTGAAGATGATGCCTACCCTGCGACACCAGCTGAAGCCGCCCGGAGTGCGCTGCCATAGTATCCGCTCTGCGTGTTGACGTCGGCGCCCTTCTCAACCAGCAGCCTTACAATCTGCTCGTGGCCTCCGTATGAAGCTGCCTGGAGTGCGCTGCCATAGTATCCGCTCTGCGCGTTGACGTCGGCGCCCTTCTCAACCAGCAGCCTTACAATCTGCTCGTGGCCTCCAGCTGAAGCCGCCCGGAGTGCGCTGCCGTAGTATCCGCTCTGCGCGTTGACATCGGCGCCTTTATCGAGCAGCAGCTTCACAACCTGCTCGTGGCCTCTGTCGGAAGCTGTCTGGAGTGCGCTGCCATAGTATCCGCTCTGCGCGTTGACGTCGGCGCCCTTCTCAACCAGCAGCCTTACAATCTGCTCGTGGCCTCCGTATGAAGCCGCCTTGAGTGCGCTGCCGTAGTATCCACTCTGCGCGTTGACGTCGGCGTCCTTGTCGAGCAGCAGCTTCATAATCTGCTCGTGGCCTCCGTATGAAGCCGCCTGGATTGCGCTGCCATAGTATCCGCTCTGCGCGTTGACGTCGGCGTCCTTGTCGAGCAGCAGCTTCACAATCTGCTCGTGGCCTAGAAGTGAAGCCGCCTGGAGTGCGTTGCCATAGTATCTGCCCTGCGCGTTGACCTCGCCGCCTTTGTCGAGAAGCAGCTTTAGCACTCCCTCATGCCCGTGGTTTGCTGCCCTTAACAGCGGTGTCCAATTGTAGGTACTTCTGGCTTCGACATTGACTCTTTCTCCTAGCAACTTTTTAACCGTCGTCTCTTGTCCATGCCAGGCAGCCCACACTAACGCCGAGCTTCCGGACCGTTGTACGTTGTAGCGGTAGAGATAGTTGTTTAGCAGACGGTAAAGGCGGCGGTTGGTTTGTGCGAAGGCGTTGATATCTCTCTCTGATTCGAGGCTCTCTGATATGCAACGGAGCAACTCGTTTGCAAGATTAAGCAGCGGCATTACTGAAATAGCACTGTCTTCTGTACTAGCTTCGAGGTAAAGATTAAAAAAACCTCAATTGTTGTCTAAAGCGCAGGGTACTCCTGTCACGACCTGAACCAACCATAGGCGGTCGGGCATGGCAGAATAACGATTAAGTCACATGACCTACCAACAATTCAGCAACTCCAGGGGGCAATTTGGTAGTAGATTTTCAGAAACACAACCAAGGTCCCTTACCTTATATAGCCTTTTCTGGGAGTTTAATGGCTAAAGAACATAGAAATGATATTTTTTTTGATGATTAGATCTATATTCCTGTTATCTCCTGAGTGCGTGCGGACCTCCGCAAAGTCACTCGCCCCACTTATCTCGGTCACCTCGGAAGTACGTGAGGGGTACGAAAAGTTTAATGCAACAAGAAATTAATGCCATTTCACACCCTAAACACCATCAAATTATTTTGATCTCATCAATGAGCTCCCCTCCAATTCTCAGACGAGATACAGGTCATCATCCCCTATGATGACACGAGCTTCTCGATGAACGGCACAGCCATCGCATTTGGCCCAATGATTCAACCCGGGCCGCGGTTTTTCCGGCCGAAGAGGACCAAGGCACGAGCTTCGAGCCCTTCCAAGTGGAAACACGTAAATTTCATATCAACACCCTGCCTCCAACGCCTCTGAAGCTATTCCAACTTTTCCTCCCTATATCCCTCGTTGAAAAATGGGTCGTCTATACGAGAAGCTGGGTCTCGTGGCTCAAATTGAACGGCTGGATCGACAGCTGGAAATGTTGAGATCCATTGTTTAACGGATCAATGGCTATTCCGATCCATTGGTGGCGAGGATGTGGGTGTCTTCCTGTCAATAGTTTCCGGTGGTTAGCACCAGTCTTTCTTCTTCTTCAATCAACACAACATGCTCATTTCAACAGGTTATGAGCCCGGAAAAGCCACCATACAGCTGAGTATCCCCTGATCATGATTTCCGATATCACTCGAGGTCTAATCGCCTCCTTCCACTGCGACAAAGATACTCATTGCACCCTACTCAAAAATTTTTAACGGAATACTGCTAGCCGCTTGATCTAGGAATCGAGCATTGGGATATTGCACACTTCCCGGCCTATCAATAAAAATGTTCGCGCGAAAACTTTCACCCTATACTCGACCTCACGATGGCCTCGCACAACTACGACTTGAGAGCCCGACTCCTCTCAAAACCGACCTTCCTTTGATTCCTTCACAAGCAGAATTTTCCTCATCATGACGCTGACCTTGACGCATATTTTGTTGCTGAATTCTACTGTTGAGTTCTTGCTGAATATGTGGCAAAAGGGAAACTGCTGGAAACTGCTGGAAAGGAAAGAATTTTTCACAAAAATATCGCCACCTATCGCCACAGGATGACCAAGCAGCTATTCTAGTTGATTCTACATCGCATAGGAAAGGACTCTTGACGCCCTGTATTTTCGGGGGGTTCCTTCTAGGTTCTGAGTTCTGAATGGCTTCGTTTGCCTCAAAAGAACCAAGAGAAACCCACGTTGCATCCAGTGGGAGCTCCGACTCATCCGTTACCGACAAAATCGACAGCAACAAGGATTTTTTTTTTAGCCTTGCGCTCGCAAAAGACGTCACCAGGCTGAAGAGGGAAGATTCAGAAGATTCACTTAAAACCTGCCCCGCTTTGTCCCAGGCCTTGTATTGTCCAGCCACCAAGGAATCCATCCTTAAGCATGTCAGCCTCCAAAGAACCCACAGGAACACTTGGCAACCTGGCCAGCATCCCGAAGCTAGAGTCAACAGCGGGATGGATCAACTGGAACCGAGAAATGAAGGATCATCTCACGATGTTGGGATATGGAGACTTGTTCAAACGAAACAAGGACAAACCCACCGGCACCAGCGCCGCGACCGTTGAGAAGATCGACAACTGGCTCTCCAAGCAGGAGCGGGCGTGCGGAGGCGTCCTCAATCGACTTGGATACAACGCCAGGGAGCAGGTCAAGGACAAGGAGATCGTCTCGGAGATGTTCGATGAACTTGAGAAGCGCTTCAAGCCAAAGGGCAGTGCGGTTTTCCAAGAGCTCGATCGGCGATACAACAGCCTCGCCCTAGACCAATGCTCAGGAGTCATGAACTTTGCGGAACGGCTGCGAGAAGCTCAATCGGAACTCTTGCAACTCGACGAGACTTGCAAAATTGGCACGCCTCAATTCATCAATAAGTTCCTAACCGGACTTGGTCCCGAATACGAAGTGTTCCTCACTGCCTTCTACCAAAACCACAACTTACTACCCGAACGAGGCTCCAATGGAGAAATAACAAAACCTGCCGTCACATTCGAAGTCGCTCTTGCCGCCGCAGAGCAAGAGGAAATGAACATTCAACAGCGAGAAAAGGCCAAGACACAAACCGCCCTGCTGGCTGGAATGCGTGGTCCTGGCAAAGACCGAGTGGCTCAGACGTGCGGCCACTGCAATAAACCAGGTCATACCAAGGCCGGATGTTTCGGCCTACACCCCGACCTTCTTGAAGAGTTCAGAAGAAAACGAGCACTTCGGAGTGGACGACGAGAAGCCAAGCTTGAGAAGAGAAGGAGAACACCTCGTCACTGCAACTCGACGAGGATCACACTGCCGCCGTCGCCTTCTTAAACACGGCCCTTCTATCTCTTCAACCCCGGTTTGGCCTGGCTGCATCAGAGCCGTCCGGGCTGCTCGAGCGAATTCACGTATTGGACAGTGGCGCCTCCTCCCACACGTTCTGCCGTCGACAGAACTTTACGTCACTCGAGAAATTTACCGGCTCTGCCATCAACGGCATAGCTGGCTCGGCCATTATGCCCGCGGGGCAAGGCACATACACCCTCAGAACCATACGGAACAATGCCAAAGGAACGACGACCTTTCATAAGGCACTTTACGTCCCAGACGCTCACTGCAACCTCGTCTCGGTCTCAGCCCTCGAGGAAGATGGAGCAACTATTTTATTTCGAAAAGGACGAGCCGTCATTACAAGCCACGGTAAAGTCATCCTCAGCGCCACTAGGAAATTTGGTCTGTATGTGATCGACGAGGACGACGAACAACTGCACACTGCCATGGCCGCATACTCTGTCAGCGACCCCAAACTGCAGATCTGGCATGACCGACTCGGCCATTTGGGAGAACAGAACTTGCATTTACTCATGAAGATGTCCACGGGCATCACTCCTCTATCTGACTCCAACGTCTGTGAAGCGTGCGTGAAAGGGCGCATGAAGGAAAGGCCTCACCGCGGATGCATTCGAAAAGGAACAAGACCACTGGAGAGCCTGCATGGCGATATCGCTGGCCCCTTCCCAGACGAAGGCATCGACGGCCATAGATACTGGGCCTGCTTCATAGACGATTTCACCAAAATGACCTGGGTCTTCCCAATCAGGCAAAAGTCCGAATTTGGCAACTGCCTTCGACAACTTCTGGAACAAGCCGAGACACCAACCCGTCGCTGCCGTTACCTTCGCCTCGATCGAGGGGGAGAAACCAAGCTGATACAATCACTCTCTACTGCGAAAACAAGATAATTGAGATGATCTTCTCTGCTACCGAACAGCACGAACAAAACGGGGTGGCCGAAGTAGCAAACCGTGTCCTACTCGAGAAGCTCACAACGACTCTCATCCATTCAGGACTGGAAAAGAAATTCTGGCCATACGTCCTCAAAGCCATGGCATATATACGAAACCTCTCACCAGCCTCGGGTCGTCAAATCACACCTTATGAAGCATGGCACAAGGAAGTGCCGGATCTCTCCCATCTCCGAGTTATCGGCAGCCGAGGCTTTGCAAAGATGCCTTCAGCCAAACGGAAGAAGATGGACGACAAGACAATCCCCTGCCGACTCCTCGGCTATCAAGGGAGCACAAACTACGCCTTAGTCGACGACGACGGAAGAATATTCTTTGCGAATAACGTCGTGTTCGATGAGAAATCCCTGCTAAGAAAGCGAATTGCATCCGAGCAACCAACTGACGAACCCAACGCAAAACGGATGGATCTCACACCATCTCTTCCAACTATACCCCTGACCGAAAACATTAGAACAGACGAAGAGATACAGTCAGCCCCCAACCAATCCTATCAACTGAATCAAGACGAGCCAAGCTTCCATGTGGAATTGGGGACTCCAGAAAGAACACAAAGCCCCGATAGTGCAGTCGACGAGCACCAAGTCGCCACGGAAGCAGCCGACGGTCATCAACAACAACGTTTTCCAGTACGGGAAACCAGAGGACAAATTCCATCAAGATACACAGTCCTAGCTCAACAAGGCCCATCAGCTCAACAAAACCAGTGGCGCTTCACCATGATCGCCATTCACCTGGCTATGATCGCCAACAACCTTGAACCGACCGAACCCAAAACCTTTGCCGAAGCAATGAACTCGCCTCATAGCGAACAATGGATGCAAGCCATGATTGACGAAATCGACTCCTTGATGAGAAACGGCACCTTCATACCAGTCAGCCTCCCTCCAGGAAAACATACCCTCCAAGGCAAATGGGTTTATAAGCTCAAACGGGGAAAGGATGGCGAGATTACCAGATTCAAAGCTCGCTTCGTCGTCAGAGGCTTCGAGCAAAAAGAGGGAATCGACTACCACGAAACGTTTGCCTCCGTGGTCAAGCCGATGAGCTATAAAATGATCTTCGCTATCGCTGCGGCCCTAGACCTTGAACTGGAACAGATGGATGTCAAAACTGCCTTCCTTTACGGCGGCGTCAAAGAAGAAATCTACGTGACTCAGCCACAGGGTTTCGATGACGGGTCGGGCAGAGTCTTCCGACTGCGGAAAGCTCTCTACGGCCTCAAACAATCTCCCCGAATCTGGTACCAGACTTTATCTGATTTCCTGGAAACCCTCGGCTTCAAACCACTCAACGCCGACGTTGGCGTCTTCATCCGTGGCACAACCTACATCGCCGTCTACGTGGATGACCTCCTAATCGCTGGTCCCGATAAGGAAGAAATCCGCCAAATCAAAGCCGCCTTGAGCGAGAAATTCGAAATGACTGACCTTGGCCCGTGTCAGTACTATCTGGGAATGTCCGTCCGGAGAGACAGACGCAACAAGGCCATCTTCCTCTCCCAACGAGCATATGTCGAGAAGGTCCTACGGGAATTTGACATGTGGGAGAGCAAGCCAGTCACAACTCCCCTGAGCACGTCAAAATTCCAACCTGTCCCAGACGAATACAAAGCGTCTGAAACGACGAAACTATGGTACGCAAAAGCAATTGGTTCACTTATGTACGCCATGCTTGGCACTCGCCCAGACATCGCATTTGCCGTCTCTCTCTGCAGCCGATATCTGGGAAACCCAACCAACGAACACGTCCAAGCCGTCAAGCGCATCATGAGGTACTTGCGAGGAACGATCGACTTGGAACTCGTTTTCAGAGGACCACTCAGACCGTTAGTTGGGTACACCGACTCAGACTGGGCTGGCGACCACGACACCAGACGATCAACGGCTGGTTATGTCTTCAACGTCGGCACAGGCGCCATCAGTTGGAGCTCCAAACGACAACCAACGGTCGCACTATCATCCTGCGAAGCGGAGTACATGGGGCAAACACAATGCACCAAAGAAGCGATCTGGCTACGAGGGTTGCTGCGCGAACTTCTGGCCCAATACAAACATGGAGACCTTCAAACAACTATCCTCTACGGGGACAATCAAGGGGCAATTGGAATGGCCAAAAATCCACAGTTCCATGCCAGGACTAAGCACATTGATCTTCAATGGCATTACGTTCGAGAACGGGTCTCGAATGGAGACGTTGAGCTCCAATATGTCCCAACCGAGCAACAAATCGCAGACGGACTTACGAAAGCTCTCCCAAAAGACCGGTTTATCGTGTTCCGTAATGCGCTGGGCCTCTCCAATCCGTGATCTACTGTTGGTCGCGTAAGTATGGATCATGAGAAAAGGAGGTGATTCATTTCAAAAAAAAAAAAAAAAAAAAAAAAAAGCCTAGCCAACTGACACTCCGCGCTGTCTCAACAACCAACCAAGCTACCAGCCAACCAAGTTATTAGGGCAGTAGCGTCGAAAGTCTACTACATTAAGTTCACAAATCCTTCTTGTCCTTTTCATCATACTCCAAGTGGCAGAGAATGGGAGCCCAACAGTCTATTCAAATCATCGAATCCCCAAAAATGACCCGCGGGCCCTCGGCTCGGAACACTTCGGCTTCCTACAACAATTCTACAACAGCTTCAGCTGTATCTGGGCGCCCATTACGCGCAAATCAGATCCACCTATTCAGAAACATTCACACAAGAGCCAATCGGAAAGAATCATGTGGCAAATGAACATGATTGAGCTACAAATCTACAAATCTACAAAATACAGCAAACGCTGCTGAATTGGCTTCTTCAGCCTTAACAGCCACTGTCCTACAAGACATGCAACGGAACCTGGTCAATCGGATCCGTCAAAGAAAACAAAATACTTCGACTATCATAGTCGACAATACATATAAAAGACAATGCCAATGTCTTCTACATTTCAAAACCACCTGTCCGTGATGAAGTGGGAGATCTGGGGTGTTAGAGCTCCAGTGATCGAAGATTCCAAGGCTTCATCCAATCAAAACCATCTGTCCGCGATGAAGTGGGAGATCTGGGGCGTTAAGGCCCCAGTGATCGAAGATTCCAAGACTTCATCCAAATATCAAACTACCTGGGAGATCTGGGGTGCTAAGGCTCCAGTGACCAAAGAATTCAAGGCTGTCCGCCTCGCAAACATCAAACATCAAACAATCTGGAGGATCTGGGGTGCTAAGGCCCCAGTGACCAGAGAATTCAAGGCTGTTCGCCTCACAAATTTATCTATCAAACAATTCGGGAGACCCGGGGTGCTAAGGCCCCAGTGACCGAACAATCTAACACAGGTGTGGTAATAGAAGCTCTTTCCTGTTTTTCACCCACGAAGGTGTTTTTGAGGTTTTAACGAGGCCACACTCTGTTACGCAGAAACATCTCGCACCAATGGCTCGAGTGGGAGTGTTGAGATCCATTGTTTAACGGATCAATGGCTATTCCGATCCATTGGTGGCGAGGATGTGGATGTCTTCTTGTCAATAATTTCCGCTGGTTAGCACCAGTCTTTCTTCTTCTTTAATCAACACAATATGCTCATTTCAACACGCAAGGCGGGAGACGAGTTGGATTTAATCGCAGCGTTCAAGTCTTTGAACCCGAGAAGAAAGGCATCAAAATTTGTTTAGGGCTTCCAAACAGGTCAAAAGCACGTTAAAAGGGGTATGGCCTCGTTTGTGAGGCCGTTTGTCCAAGGGGTAACTCTGGGAAGTCTGTGTTCAAGCTTGCTGTTCTGCCATGCATGCATCCGACAAGGTTAGTGGAGCACCTGAGGGCCCGTCTAGGACGCTACAACGGCCTCCTTTTTCTGTTTGCACGGTGTTGATCCAGTGTCGTCAATGTCAAACGGACGGGTGCATGTTGTATTGACAAAGTGATGCATCAAGTTTGGTGATAAATTGCAGTCTCGGAGACGACGGAGGTCCGCGGTGGCTGCGCTAGCACTCGGGTAACCCCTCGCAACGTAATAGGGTCCACTTTAATTAGGCCGGGCTTCAAAACATGTTTGTGATGCAAAGACCCACCCTTCGAAATCGATCCTCGCCACGACATCGATCCCACGCATAATGGATGGATCATTGAGTGTAGAAGAGTTGACAAGACTCCTACGAGAAGCTGAGAAACGCGCCGAAAGGGAACAGCAACGCGCTGAGGAAGCGGAGAGAGAACGACAAGAGGAGCGACAACGCGCCGAGAGAGAACAGCAACGCGCCGAGGAAGCGGAGAGAGAACGACAAGAGGAGCGACAACGCGCCGAGAGGGAGCAGCAACGCGCCGAAGCGTCAGAGGAACAAACACGACTCACAACACTTGACGAATACATCGCAGCCTGCCATACCTCCGTTTTCTCCCGATTTACCATCGAAACAGATCCAAATCTGACCTCGAGGGGCTCCATTACAAATCCGCGTGACAAGTGGTGTCCCAAAAATCTGAGGCCATGGCCCGACTTCCTTGATCAACAGAAGCTCATCTTCGGCACGCTCTACGATTCATTCCCTACCGACCGCCGCGTTTTCGAGAACCGAACTTTCCTGGCCGGCTTGGGAAACAGGATCTCTCAACGGCCGATAGCAGACGAGAAGACGCTCGAATATTTCCTGCATAATAGCGTGGAGGATCCGGTCAGAGCCATCATACAACAGCTCAAACTGGTGGAAGAGGTCAGAAGGGCCTTTCAGATCGGAGATGGTGTTGTCTTTGAGAACCATCCCCATGCCCTCAGCGACGTCGCCGAGGAAGTCGTGGACAGGGAGACCCCAGCGACACCACCGCGGACGCCGGACCATCGAAGAGACCTCAACCAGCTGCGACCGGATCAAATCTGCGTCTATCGATCCGACAATACCCTGTCTTCCCGGCGCACCATGGTTTACGTTTCCGAGTATAAACCGCCCCACAAGTTGACCGCTCCGCATCTTCGTCTCGGCCTCCGCGCCATGGACATCCACAAGGAGGTTGTGAACCGAAAGACGATTCCAACTTCTGTAGACCCTGACGCGCGTTTCCAGTACCACGCAGAGAAGCTGACGGCATCTGCCATCACGCAGACATACCATTACATGATCGAAAGTGGCCTTGAACATGGGCTTCTGACTACTGGCGAGGCCATCGTGTTTCTCAAGATTGACTGGGACGAACCTGAGACGCTGTACTATCATCTAGCGGAGCCTGGTCCGGAGGTGTCAGCTCATCCAAACAACCTCCATATCTGTTCGGCTGTCGGTCAATATCTTGCGTTCACCCTCATGGCTCTCGGTTCGCCAGGAGAACGACGGGAGAATGGGCAGGAGGAACGTCAAAAAGCTATGGAGAACTTGAAGACATGGGCCGAGGACTTCGAATCGACGTTACGCTCTATTCCGGAAAATGAACGATCGGCGTCATCAAACTACTCACCTGGTCATGAACCTACCACCTACAAGGGCGTCGATCGGTCGCCGGCCTTGCCCCGCAGAAGGAAACGTCGAACCGCTAAGAGCCAGATTGGTGAGGGGTCGTTGAGGAAGGACGACAGGCGGGAACCATCTGATGACGAGTCGGCGCCCAAGCCACCGGACACGCCTACGCCAACTGGACGAAACGCAAGACAAGGGACTAGGCGGGGCCAGCGACTGGCGCGACGGCCGCGCGGAGGGGGCGGTGAGCAGGGTCGGCAGTACTGTACGCAGAAATGCCTTCTCGGGATGGTTAAGGGAGGTTTTCTCGACCCAAAGTGCCCGAACGTGGCACTTCACTGCAAGAGCTGTGCTCCCGCCCGCGCACGTCATCCTGTCAATCATGAGGAATGGCTTCGCCTACTCTGGAAGCAGCTGGAACAGTCTCTTGACGACGGGATCAGGCCATTGGGGGAGGGTGGTGCGCGGGGTGTGCTCTTCCAAGTGACCCTACTTGCGCATGGCTACACCTTTGTCAGCAAGGGCACGGTGCGGGCTTTCATCAAAGATCTCGAGCACGAGGCTGCTGTTTACGAGCGTCTCAAGCCTATCCAAGGCGTCTACGTGCCTGTCTTCCTGGGTACCATTGACCTCCGATCGATGAACAAGATTTACTACTATGACCATCGGGTCTACGTGGTGCACATGACATTTTTGTCCTGGGGAGGGTGCAGCATCGACAAAGCACAGAAAATTAGCGACATAAACAGATCACTCGAAAACGAGGCCATTCGGTCCTTGAGAGCCATGCATCGAGAGGGGGTGATCCACGAAGATGTGCGGCTTGCGAACATGTTATTTAACTCTGAGACCAACGGGGTTATGGTGATCGACTTTGAACGGGCTTTGCTACTCGAGCCGCCTCGGCGTCCGTTGGCGCAGCTGGTGCCGAACAAGCGAGCGTGGAAGTCGGAGGCGATGGATGTCAAGAAGGTGACTGGTGATTCAAGCGAGCGAAGTCGGTCACATCGAAGCTTTTCAGAGGATATTTGGTTGGCAAAGACGGCGTTCTTAGAGCGGAATACTCACCGTGGAATATGAGTAGCGAGCGCTCCTTGTTAGCAAATCTGAGAACAGCCGAAACGCATCATTTTCAGTCTATCGGGTAATTACCATACCATACAGTAACGTACTAATCAACTTTACCATCAATCACCCTTTGCACACATCTTCCTCTGGACTATTACGTGCGAATAATGCTTGCTCTTCTCACCTTCCTTGTCGACAATGATTATTCTACCCTACATTACATCAGACTTTCACGATCGATTTTCCTACGCAAGATGGTTTCGGTAATGCGATAAATCCATTATAACATTGCCGGATTGACCAGCAAAAGTGAACGCGCACTCCGCTTGTGTCTCGTACTGTTCTAGCGTATATCCTCACGATCGATCAGATGCCCGTACTTGTTTATACGTTCTTCGCACCAGCATTCCGGACACTGGTATGAGGACGAGTGCTTTTTGCTCCATGAGTCGACAATCGAGTCGTGACCTACCAGAATTCCAGAAGCGGACTCCCTACGGTAACGCTTTTCCACACCTTTCCAGTAGCTCTTCCGCTTGGGCCGATACCGATAACAATCGCAGCATGGCGCCAAAGATTTCTTGAAGCGACCGCGAGCGTCTAATGGTCGTACGACATGTAGGAGTGCGAGCATTGCAGAGCAATTCAGGCGAGAAGCACGATGCTTGGATGTGCAGGGGATCATTGTGACTGTCATCGAGGAAATATTAAGCAGCCGCTTGCACGTGAGTGCCAGGAAGAGTTGGTCGACCGAGCCAGCATGCATAAAGATTTGAAGCAGCAGCTCATTCGGCAGCGCCAGGAGACCTGATGACTGAGTTGCCTGTGGCTGTTCGAGAAGCTGCTTTACTCAGCAAAAAAGGTCAAACACTCTAAGACGCAGATGTAGCCTACTGTTTGTGGGATCTTGAATGCATTCCACTGGGTAGGAGCGTGCTCGCTCTCGCAATCCGCGAGGTCATAGGGCCACAGTCCGTACATTGTGAATGGCGAATGCGGAGTACCGGTAGTTACTGAGCGGGTTCTGGAAGATGTCGCTGCTGACGTGAGTCGTCCTGCTGAACCTGCTAGCCAGACGGAAGTAAATAAACAAATAGATGATGAATAAACAAAGTAACCTAGTTAACGTGGGATATTTACTTAGTTATCCCTGAAAGTCTGGATAAAGTTTTCGTTGCAGTTCATGTGGCTCCTCATCTCGGACTTCTGCCGTTGGTTTTGCCGATGCCCCGCAAAATTGCCAACTGTTCTCGTTGGTAACCCCGGCAACTGTAAATGAATGAAGGAATGAATGAAATTTATTCCGTCCGGGAGGACTAACCTCATAGGGCCAAGACCACTGGGCTATTTACAGTTCTAAGCTTTTCTGCTCGCGTCTTCCAGAAGCCCTGTGTCACATTTAACGAGGGATGTTGACTGTGCGTTGAAGCTCTTGATTTCTAACTGAATGAGTGACTGAAGTTGGTCCGTTTTACCCTTCCTTGGATCCCTCGTATTCGTCAGCTATGACGGAGTGTTCTTCACGATCTGTTTTATCCAGGTTTGATCTTTCTTGGTCAGACAGTCCGTGTGTCAGAGCGGCCTTAGTCATACGATGTGACACCGCTGGGGCCCCATAGGGACACGGGTACCCGTGGCTCCAAAATTTCACGGGTACCAAGATGGAACAACAGCGTCATGGAACTGCATTAGGGCCAATTTGGATGTGATTTCAGCTTCAATCAGTTCTATCATTCTTAACCACGATAAATAATGGAAGTTGCGAGGAATGACTATGACCCTGACCTCTTTATCTGTGTCAGCAATAGCCGTGTGCAGCGCGAAGGCGATGAGGCCACAACTGAGCCGGATGAGGTGCCTGAGGCCACAAGAGGCCACAACTTTCAACCTCTCAACTTTGAAGAACGGCAACCTATTTTACACATCACAACATCGTCAATAGAAGACCCGGCCCGGCTTTTCCAGCTATTTGTGCCTGAAACCCTCGTCAATACATGGGTGACCTACACGAATACGGCGGCGGCGGCGATGAACCCTGAAGAACGTGATAAGAAGACGCCCTGGTACCCGACGAACCTTTCAGAAGTGTACACCTTCCTCGCGATCCTGATTTACATAGGTCTTCACAAGGAAGAAGAGCTAGAAGACTACTGGAGAGTCCCTACGCCGGGTGACTTGATACCTGACCATCCGATAGCTAAGTTCCTCCCTCTTTGCCGGTTCCACCAGCTGTTCCGCCTTCTTCGCATTTACGATGAAGATCGCCTTGACCGCACAGAAACCAACGACCCTCTGAACTATCAGAAGGTTGATGACTTTTCTTCGTGCCTCCAAGGTGCCTGTATGCGTATCTGGGGCCCGGGGAGCCGTGTGGCCGTGGATGAGGCCATCATCGGTTATACAGGAAGATCAAAGCTAACTATCACGATACCCTCAAAGCCTGACCCGACGGGCTTCAAGGTGTGGGTTATAGCTGAAGGCGGCTTCTTCCTGCGGTGGCTCTTTCACACGCCAAATACGACTTTTGGCCCGGCCGCCGGCGAGATTACGCGGCGGCGGCCCCAAGAGCTAGCCAATAGATCCCTCAACCCGACACAGAGCGTGGTGGTTGCCCTCGTTAACCTGCTGCCGACTGCCACCTATCACGTCTTCATGGATAACCTCTTTTCCTCGCCAAAGCTATATCGCATACTCCGCCAACGCGGCATCGCAGCCACAGGTACGGCACGCATTAACAGCGGCATTAACGCCGAGCTCGTAGAGCACAAGAAGCAGGATAATAAGGGCAAGCTGCAGTGGCCTTGGGACTATTATGAGGCGATCCCCACGGCTGACAACCAGGTGAGAAAGAACTATGACGCCTAGGGCCTTATTTTAGCTGTGTTTTCCCTACTGATATGTCTCTCGGCTTTCTAGGTCAATCAAATCGCGTGGAAGGATACTAAGCTCGTGCTTTTCCTCACAACTGCGTACCGTGAGACCGAGTTTGAGGCTCGCATTCGCAAGCGGCCGACAAGCACGAAGCCACAAGCACGGCAGGTCAAGCGTTATTTTAGTACAGAGGCCGTGCTGACTGTGTGGATTCCGTCCTTTGCGGCAGAATACAACGATGAGATGGGGGCTGTTGATATCGGCGATCAACTTCGTGCACCTTTTCACTATGATCATCACATACGGAAGGGCAGTTGGAGATGCCTCGCGTGGTCCTTTCTCTTGGATATAGCTGTTGTGAATAGCTATATCATACAGTCACGGCAACCGGTCAAATGGGCTCCTTTTGAACCCCAAGGGAGGTGGAGGCAGGCACTTGTGAATAGCCTCATCCAACACTACGGGCACATAGCTAAGTCCAGGAAGAGATACCGGTCGGGAGACACATTTACGCCTATTTCACAGCATAATCTCATCCAGCGAGGGAAACGGGGCCCTTGCCTTGCGTGCAAAGGCATCAGATTTGACGAAACCCGGCAGAACCGGGGCATGCGTGAGCTCCAAAGTGGGAATAGCCTCAGAAAGTACTCGGCTTGGGGTTGTGATGTGTGTGATGTTGCAATTTGTAACTCGAAGGATTGTTGGGACTTCTATCATAGGCTAAAATAGGTGGGGAAGAAAGTACCTTTGATATCGGCTATTTTAATTGGATCAGACCCCTGTCGGTACCCCAATTGCACCTTAGGTCAGTCCAGGGGATAGGCTGCCGCAACCCACCTCACCCCGCGATCCCCTGTAAGCTTTCCTCCTTTGCAATTGTATCCACAGGAGGATATCATCAGGACGACTCCATCACAGAGCCCTCTTTGCTGAGCGCGCCGACCAAGATGCCTCCACCCTTCATCCCGCTCCGATTAATGCCCCAGCAGGTCAATGTAAGCTCGGAAGATGATTGGACGGGCACCAGCGATCCCAGAGCACGGAAGAAGATGCAGGATCGGATCCACCAGAGGATCAGGCGTTAGTCTTGTCATTAACCCCGTTACAGTTCTCAGCTAACTCTGGTGTCATGTTTGATGAGGAAAAGGACAACGAATGAAGGGAATTGCAAGATCCCACCCGGTCGAGATCCGTTGCTGTGTACCAAGCCTCTCGGGAATGCCTAACTCCCATCCCGTCTTTGACGAACATCAACTCAGTACCGCCGCCAGTTCCTCCGGTAACTCTATTGACGCCGCCCGACGGGTTGATCCCTTGAGTATCTATTCTTTCACTGCCTGCGAGCCCGAGTCTGAGCGCACCGAGCGCTTCATCATTCACTTCAGCACTCGTGTACACGCAGATTTCACCAATGGCTCGCCCCGCGCCGACATGCTCCTCAACCTGGTTCAGTTCAACACCACGCGGGCATTAGTGATGAACGCAAGAATAATGAACATCACGAGTGAGCTCATGTTGCCTGACGCTCGGTCTCGGCTACCTTATCACGCTATCGACGCCGCCGCGACGATTCCCTCGGTGCCGTCGAGCTTGGAACCTACGCACCTTCAGCTTACTGTCAGCCATCACCCTTGGATCGACATCTTGCCGTTACCCGAGATCCGAGATAATATTCTGCGCCGTGACGAGAATTCCTATGACAAGAAGGCGCTCTGCCGCGACCTGAGATGTTTTCAGGACGTTGCTAATGGGCTGGGGGGCATGATTGTCTGGGGTGATCCTTGGGACTCTCGAGCATGGGAAGTCACCGAAGCCTTTGCCTCGAAGTGGACGTGGGTGATTAAAGACTGCCCCCGGCTTCTGGAATCCACGAGGCACTGGAGATCAATGCGAGGTGAATCTTGACGGGCACATGCCGCGCCGGACGCGCGCATTACCATGTTGCAGCATAATAATTCCATGGCCCTAGCATTCAATGATAATGTCACTTGCTTTAATGTCTGATTTGCAACATAGGCTAGTTTGGCGGCATGTCCCCGGACACTTTCATTTCTCATCCCTGAACTGACCCAGCCTGGCATGTTTTCTGCAAGATGGGCCTTGAGAGGGCCTGGGCTAGTGGAAGAGAGGTTAGTAAGCTGGCTGCATAAAGAGTAACCCGTGCATCCTACTCTACCTGATCTCCACGACAAGAACTCTTGAGTTTCCTGTTGTGGTGCCTGCCCCAGAGTCTTGGCGCCTTCTGGGCAACTAGACACTTGCAAAGATATTTCTTCAATAGAAGAGTTCTGATGTTGGAACAGAGCATGAAAGGGGAAAACTCTCCCAGAGCCTGCTTTAGCCGCATATATAACAACCTTATGCGTAAACACGTGGTTCAGTCGAAATGGCTTCGCTACGAGTAGTTTGAGAATGCGGCCTTTGGCAGCTGTTTCTCTGAGCCAACTGTTCCTCCTAAAGGATCAATGATGGGTTTAGGGTGTCGGATTTCGCTTGTGTTCGGGCAGACTCAGCCAGTAAGATCCCATCTAGGACGAACATTACCCTTGTCGATTTCTAGGGACTAGTACGCATCGGCTTTAAACAGGAGAGGCAAGCCGGTCGCGGCTTGCGCATAGAGCCTTGAGGAACGAAGAATGGCTAGGGTGTTATTGAAGAAGAGTCTGGCGGAGATATATCTTCAAGGTTGTGTGGGGTCTTCTTTATGTTTCGCCTGGAATTGTCTTTGGTTGCATCTGTCCAGGGTATCCTGGAAACGCACATGCAATGTGACATCACAGCAAAGTCTAATGACGGTTTGAGATGAGTGTGATGAAACATTTCCAGAATTTCGTTAACGTACATGATAAGTGAGTGGATCAAACAAGTGAGTGGATCAAAAATCCCTCATCCTCCACCCTCTCTACTTGATCAACTGATTCTTCACCACCAAGCATGTCACAGACAAATTATGAGGCAAGAATCCTTCTGGCACTTCATGCCTATCAAAATAACCCCAATCTAGGTCTCAAACGCGCTGCAAAGACCTATAAAGTTGGTTATGGTACACTATGGCGCCGACACAATGGCATTCAGTCTCAGCGCGATACCACCCCCAAATCACGCAAATTATCCGATCTAGAGGAACAGATCATAGTTCAGTTCATCCTAGACCTGGACTCGCGAGGGTTTCCCCCACGACTGCGTGGTGTGGAAGAAATGGCCAACCGACTGCTCGCCGACCGGAACGCACCACCCGTCGGCAAGCGCTGGGCTTCCAACTTCGTCAAGCGACATGATGAGCTCAAGACGCGCTTTTTTCGTAGATACGACTACCAGAGGGCCAAATGCGAAGATCCAATCGAGATTCGAAAGTGGTTCAAGCTCGTGGAGAACACAATCGCCAAATACGGTATCGACCTGGCCGATATCTACAACTTCGATGAGGTTGGCTTTATGATGGGCGTCATTGCAAACGGAATGGTCGTCACAGGCACAGAAAGGCGTGCAAGACCGAAATTAGTGCAGCCTGGAAGCCGGGAATGGATTACTGTCATCCAGGCCATCAATGCGGAAGGCTGGGCGATCCCGCCGTTCATCATAGGTGCGGGCCAGTATCACCTCGCCAACTGGTACCGAGACAGCAACCTCCCGGACGATTGGGCCATTGCAACGTCTCCCAATGGCTGGACCGATAATGAGCTGGGTCTGGAGTGGCTGAAGCACTTTGACCGGTACACCAAGACGCGATCGGTTGGCCGCTATCGTCTTTTGATCCTCGACGGCCACGAAAGTCACCACTCTCTCGAGTTTGAGAAATATTGCCAGGCAAACAAGATTGTTACGCTCTTTATGCCGCCTCATTCGTCTCATCTGCTTCAGCCCCTCGACGTCGGGTACTTTAGCCTGCTCAAGAGGGCATATGGTCGAGAAATCGAGCATCTAATGCGATGCTCTATAACCCACGTTTCCAAGACCGAGTTCTTTCCAGCATTTTATGCAGCATTTCAGGCCACCATGACAGAGAAAAACATCAAGGCAGCTTTTAGAGGGGCTGGCATTATTCCTCTTGATCCGGAAAGTGTGATTTCGAAGCTTGATGTGCAGCTACGGACGCCGACGCCGGCTGAGGAGGAGGCCGGGCTCTCTACTACTTGGGTTTCAAAGACGCCAAAGACGGTCCTTGAGGCCGAATCTCAATCTGAATACCTCGATAGACGAATCAGAAGGCATCATAGTAGCTCGCCAGAGTCAATACTGGAAGCATTAAAGTCGCTTTCCAAGGGAACAAAGGCAACTATGCATGAGCTTGCCTTGTTGAGGGCCGAGGTCCGCGATCTTCAGCAGGCAAATGAGACACTAAGCCGGCGGCGGAGGGCAAAACGGAGGCGACTACAGAAAGGAGGAGTGATGACAGTGGGGGAAGCAAGGGAAGCAATTGATCAGATGAATGTGGATGGGCAGGTAGAGAGGGAATCGTCGAGACGTGGTGGTCAAGGAGGGTCGGGGCGACCGAGGGAAAGGCGCTGTGGAGGATGCGGCAAGACGGGGCATAATGCAAGAACATGTCAGATAGTTGTTGCAATGTCTGAAGAAGAGTATAGCGACTAGTTTTAATTGATTAGATGATTTGTTGTGTTTTTATAGAATTTTCAATTGAGAAGGGTGAGGATTTTTGATCCACTCACTTGTTTGATCCACTCACTTATCATGTACGTTATAAAAATGTCATAGTTAACAGCTTTAAATTACCAAGATAGGATTTTTGATAGGTCGGGAAGATGAAGATAATAAAATGGAGGGGTTTGTGGTTTTCAGTATAGAGTTAGGTGGCATTTTTCATTTTGCGGCTAGATAATAGTTAACGTACGTGATAAGCGAGTGTTACAAACAAGTGAGTGTTACATTGAAAATTTATACTGGCTTACACTCGACTAAAATAAACCCTTCTAAATTTAAACCATGCCTAAAATGAAAGAAATTTTAATATAACATAGATTATAACTGAATCTATAAAATATATTTTTCCCAGATTTTACATAATTTCTTTAATGGCTAGTATAAAGAAAACCTATTTACACTGTGTATTTGTAAATATAAGCCTAAATAAATTAAGTAGAATTTTATAAAAGTTAGTATAGTACTTTACTGTGTAAAGATTACAGTAAATTCTTTTTCTTAGATTTTTTTTTAATTATATAGTTAATTTTTAAAAAGCTAAATCTTAGCATTTTTGGTTATACAGTATAGTGTAACACTCACTTGTTTGTAACACTCGCTTATCACGTACGTTAGGCTATTTCTGTCTTGGTTTTTATTTTCACCCTGAGAATATTGCAGCAGACTACCATCCACGTTGTTATTCCTTTTCCAGAATTTTTTTAGTGGGTTGACGGCTTCGATGTGGCCGGTTTGTCGAATCTGATGGTAAGGCGACAATTGAATGAAGCGCAGGCGTCGAAGGCTTTACCGAGGCAGGACTCTGCCCAGTAGTGTTTGAGTCGCTAGAGGAAGACGCTGAGGCTGAGGGAGGGAAGGATTGAGTGACAGTGCTGGAACTGTCAGGCGAAGAGGAAAGGTTTGGGGCCGGCTGCGGCATACGCGGCCTCTTCGTCGGCACCTGGGCAGGGTCAGGGTAGTGTCGCTTTCGTGGTGGTGTAACGGGCTGGCCGGAAGATGAGGTTGGAGGACTCGGTGGGAGAGTGCTAGGCGTAGTCACAGAATAGCAGGCAGCGCGCATATCCTGGAAAGCGGAGGAAGCCGAGGATGCTTGCTGTTTTGGTGGCGTAGAGAGAGGCACGGTGGTAGCCCTGTCGAGAAAAGTCCAAGAATCAGGAACGACAATAAAGACGTAGTCTCGTTCGAAGCCTGGCGGGTGGACCATGACGCGATGGTCGAGCAGGCCAGCGACTTTGCCAGTGCAGGTGAATTGGGTGTTAGCCTGGAACTGGGAATCTCGCCTCTCGGTCATTTTCTTGCACAGGATGGCCCAGGGATTCGTGTGAACGGGGAAGATGACGAAGACCTGGAAAGGGTGAGAGCCTCTGAATGGAGTCTTGTCGGGGTTCCCTGGAGCAAGATAAGTGGAAAGCTGGATGAAGCCGCAGCAGTTTACCATCCACAACCCCTCTTTCGGCACAACCCCTCTTTCGGCAAGCAAAATAAAAAAGTCACCACCAAAAATCACCAACTTTACTTACATAGAACTTGACCAAATTGATAGAAATGCGTCAAAATCTTCGTTTCATAAATAACGAATAGGTTCATCTATTGTACCCTGGGCTTTTTGACAAGCCGCCCTGATCGCGTGGTGAGTTGGCGGGGTATGGTTTCCTCTCTGACTTCGATGACAGAGCCAGCCTCCGATTCTGACTCCTGCTCGCTTGAACAGACCGATTCCAGTCCAACAGCCATATTTTGGGTCTCCTCTTCTATTATAGCTTCTCCACCGGATAGGGTCTCCCCAAGAGTCATAAAACGTTTGTTAGGATTCGGTACCGCCTTCCTCTTCTTCCCTCTTTTCAAGCGAGCCAATTCTTCCTCTAGGCTAGCAATCCTCAGCGTATGCGCCGCTACTGTCTGCTGTTGAGCCTCAAAGCCCTTGGCTATCACGTTGTACCGTCTCCGCGTCTTTGGTGTTTTGTTCAGCCCGAGATCACGAATTTGACGGCTCGTTTGTGGTGTATCGTCCGAGTCAAAATACGGCGCGGGTTCGGGGGTTGCTCTTGGGTTGCCCTTTGGCCTATCTTGTTGGATTTCTGGATGCCTCAGTGCCTTGGTACGGGAGATCGGCCAATTCCCAGTAACCCTCCAGCCGGAGAGTATGTTCTTCTTAGTCATGCCAACTTGACGAGCCTTGGCGTAGACCCTGATGAAGTTGACCTTATCCATTGGAGTGGAATCAGTCAATGAAGCGAACTTTTCCAACTCTCGTCGATATGCGGCCTTGGAGGCATTGAATACTCCATTGTCAAGTGGTTGGAGCCCATGAGAGCAGTGTGCTGGCAGATAGCAACAATAAACGTTGTTCAAAAAGCACGTGACCATCCATTCATCCTTCCGTCACTCAGTAGTGATCTTGAACCGAGGTAAACGAAGAACATACCGTTGCGTGGCTCCCATGACCATCTAAAATGATCAGTCTCGCGTCAGAGTCGTCGGCTGGCATTGTCTGGGGTAGGTAAACTCTTTCAAGCCATTCAACGCCAATGTGGTCGTCAGTCCATCCGTTAGGCGAAGTTATGTAATACCAGTCTGCTATCTTCTTAAATTCTTCAAGAAACCACTGTTTCTGCAGTTCTTTCCCCTTGAAGATTATGCCTGGAATCAAAGCGCGGCCGTCAGCAGTGATGGCTTCGATAAATGAAGTCCAATTCCGAGTTTGTGGTCCTTTGAGAAATGCCTTCCGCTTCGGGTCCGCGCTTCCAACAACCAGGCTATCCAGGCCTAAATAAAGAGAATTAGTCGGTCGAATTTCAAACACTGGCAAGGAATGTAGGTATATGCTTGCCGAAACCAGCCATAATACCTCCTTCATCAACGTTGACGGTGTTTTCCGGCTTGATCCAGCCGTACTGGCCCTCCCTGATATCAAAGTACCAATGAACCGCTTTGGGTGTGAAAGAGTCGAACCTCTTGGCTTCTTGACGTCTACCCATCTTGGTCTTTAGATCTGCACGGCGACTGATAAACTTGATCACCCAGTTGCGTCCTAAGTCGGGATGTTCGCCCTGCTGTCTCAACAGGCCCATGACACAGGCGCGAATCTGACTGTGGGACGGAGCGTAGCCCAAGGACTCCTGCCGGAGTATCCAGGCAGCCAATCTATCCTCTTGGTTCTTGGACAAGCGCCGATGAGGGTGGATCTGCTCTTTAACGGCCCCGCGGCCGTTAAGTCTATCGACTAGAGTGCTTCGAGGCACTCCTCGTCTCTGAGCGGCTTGAGGAGGTGAAACGCCATCATCAGTAACATCCAAGATAGCCTCTGCCATGTTTTCCTCTGTATATTTCCATCGAGGTCTCGACCTAGGCATTTTCTCGTCGTTGTCGCAGATAAAGGTCAAAAAACACGGGAAAGAGCGGTGAGGAGTTTGATGATTAAACCAACAGTATTTCCATAACACAGCATGCATAGATCACATACCCCGCACAGCCTAAGAGAGCCAAAGTCGTTAACTCCAATCATTTCTATAATCAATAGAGGCATTATCTCCTAAGTAGCTATTTACGTTGGCCAATTCTGGTATAAGTGAAGTTGGTGAGTTTTGGTGAAGCTTTTTTTATTTTGCTTGCCGAAAGAGGGGTTGTGCCGAAAGAGGGGTTGTGGATGGTAGTTGGGTGGCGTCCAGACCCGGGAGGAGGTCCTGTCGCAGCAAGGAGTGACCAGGGCCGACGATGGGGCCGGTGAAGGAAACGATGGGCGGGATACAGGGGAAGTTGACCGTGGAGGCCAAGAGCCTGGGCAGAACGCTTTGGATATATATCAGCCGAGTTTGTTCGAGGAAGCGCGTGTGGGGGGAGTGCGTTAAGACTTACGGCTGATAGCCTTGATCACGGACGATGAGGGCGGGTATGGTGTAGAGAAGGGTGCGGCCTGCATCAGATTCTAGACCGTCGAGCTGATCAACCTCCCACGCAAGGGCGTAGGGGTGGACGCGGCCATTCATGAAGAACCACTCTTCGGTCCATTCCGAGGCTACAATAGGTTGATTGTAAATCGAGAGATTGAGACTGAAGAAGATGGATGTCGGCGAGTCGTCAACGTCGGACCGCAGAGTTGCATATTCCGAAGCCAGCAACCACGAGGGGGGAGGCAGGAAGATGCGGGCGAGCGTTTCGGCATTGAGGCCCTTGATGCGATGCTGATCCTGGTGAGCGAATCTGGAGGGGCAGTCTGGTTGGGCGAAGAACATCATAGACATATCACCGCCAGCGGCCCTCTGGGTGTCGAGCGGCTTTCGAAGGTGGGGCGAAGCATGGGCGACGGGCGAAGAGGAAGACATGATACGTCCCGTATAGATTATGTGACTGATGTGGCTACAGGTGGAGGATTAAACCGCAGCTGTCGCGCGGCATGGATACATAATTAGCTGACGACCGGGCAGAAGGTCCCTCAGTGATTCGGACAAAGGAAACGACTCTTGGGTTTCTGCCAGAAAGAGTGGTAAATCAAGTTGTTCTATATCCTAGACGATGTCTGCTCGATACCGGACTGTCTCCGTGTTGAGATGGATATATATCTATATATATATATATTTTTGGTAAACTAGAATGTTCTATATTCCAGACGATATCCGTTCGATACCGGACTTGTTCCGTGTCGAGACGGTGAGTGATGCAATGGCTCCCGAGCTACCTGATCTTGACAGCAGCTCTGTATTGCGTGAAAAGGCAACGATGTGACCGTCCTCCTCAAAATCACGGAGGGACGCGGAGGAGAGCTCAGCGTTGGAATAGCTCCGCTGGCCGAGATTGTGACAATGGACGCATACAGGCAAGGCTGTAGGTGGTTAAGGGGACTATTATTAGCGGATCGCTCGGATAGTGGAGGAACCGATGCCGTACTAAGGAGCATAATCATCATCCAGAAGCGAAATCGTGCCACTAAAGAGAGTCCGACGCGGAAACCTTTGTAATCTACCGTCCCGCCTGGAGCCATCGATGTCGAGAAGGCAGCAGCAGGATGGAGAGTCCAGCGGCGAAGTCACATGAGGCGGTTGCTCACGTGGGAGCCTGCCCGTTGTCAGTTGGGAACGGACCAGAGGGCAATGATGTAAGCGTGTGGGAGAAAGAGCAGGGAAATGAGACGACGGGAGGCGGCGCGGATGCGGTAGCAGCTACGGGCAAGAGGCTGGGACGTTGGTCAAGATATGATTCACTCGCGAATGCAGCATCAACGTTCCGACAGATTCAGCCTAAGCAGTCTGCGGTTGAAGATACCGCATGGAGGCAGCGTGCGGAAGCAATTGCGAGGTCGTTGCCCAGACGACGTCTGCGAGGCGGTTTGCGGTCAAACAGAGCACGGAAGTCTCATGACACGGCCAACAGTGGAGGTTCCATGCAACATCAGCCACCGAGTCAGCTTCAATGGCCCTTGTTGGCCAGAGAACGCGGTGCGCCGGAGGCCGTGCATTCTGACCTCCCGCTCTTTCACCGACACTTTTTGCCCAAGGAGAGGCGGGATGGAGATGATGAGCGGCGCGGTACGCCTCCGAGGAAACAAATCCGAGCTGGAACCCGAAGGCAGAGAAGACGGGAGTTGCAGGCCGAAGACCTGGCGAGCGTGCTGCGCTTCTTGGACGACGAATTTGCCGTGAAGGAGAGTCTGTCCAACGAGCAGACGTGGTGTACGCCAATACCACATGAGAGAAAGGTGTCGACCGCGCGGGCCTTCTACAAGGAGTTCCACGATGTGGACGCTTTGCCAATACGGACTTGCATGCTGTGCTACTGTAAGCGCACGAAAAAAGAGTTGAGAGATGTGACATGGGACCAATGGATGTCGAGCTGCGTCGAAAAGGACAGCCGTTCGCCATTTTCATGTCGGAGCTGCTTTCCCGTGGGCGAGACCTTCTCGGCATGTGCGGAGTGCGCTCGCTGCTTGAGGCGGGGGGCTCTGTCGCCTGCGGCCCAGCTTCACAGACGTATTGGGTGTGAACATATGTTTCCCGAAGAGCTGAAGGGCCTCACGCCGGTTGAGGAGAAGCTTATCGCGCTGAACTCATGTTACGGACTTGTCACCAGGCATAGCATTGCGAGCAGCCAGAAGCAAAGTGCGCGGTATCCGAAGCACATCAAGGGCCACATCACGGTGTTTCCGAACAATGTGCAGGAGCTGGCCTCAAAGGTGCTCCCCCACCCGCTCGTGCAGGTTATGGAAGAGATCCATGTCTCGTGGCAGGGTGCGGAGAAGCCAGCACCAAGCGACTTGTCAGGTTTACTGTCGGTGAGGCGACGAGTCGTTGAGAGGGCCCTCGTCTGGCTGAAGAAGAACAACCCGCAGTACGCCGAGATCGAGATTGACGCGGCGGAGATGGAGAGCTGGGGCGCGCCGCCGCCGCATGGGGTGCCGCCGCTGGTGTACGATCGCATGGAACGGAATGAGCCAACGGCATGGGAAAGGACACGAACGGCGCAAGTCGTGCCGCCCACGGAGCGCGCCATGGACGACGAGGATTCGGTGGAGATCGAGGAAATCTTCGCTCTGCTCAACCAGGGAGAAGGCGTGCCAACATGCAAGACTGGAGGACCAGTGACGGACGAGGCGAACAAGTCTTGCTGTGAAGGCGGAGCTGAGGCTGGCCAGGTCACGATACTGATCAATGAGGTCACCTCTTCCGGAATGTTCCCGCTGGACGGACCGCCGGACGTAGCGGATGTCGAGAAATTGCGGTTTGCTTGCGACGCCGTCGGTGAAGCTGCTGGGGCCGGCCATATTGGCCCGAGAACACGGGTTGGATCCTCGGCTGAAAGGCGGCGGGGACATGCTGACGACTCTGAGCCGTACATTCATGTTTCTCGAGGGGACGAATTCGCCGACTCGTTTGATGCCTCGTTCTTCACCAAGACGTTCCCGACCTTGTTCCCGTTTGGCGTCGGGGGACCAAGATTGGCTGAAGAGGCCATACTCGAAGCGGCAAAGGCCGCCGACCTGCGAGGTAGGACTGTAGAGGCAGAGGCGGCCGTGCGAGATCTCGTAGGCTCGCGAAACTTGAATCTTCAGACGTGGGTCGACATTGTGCTGCGGCGTCATGGCGGCCGATTCGCGACGCACCACATCTTCGCATTTCTTGTCTTCAACATGGGTGTGCGGTCGAGAAACCGCCGTGTCAGCATGTTGAGTGTGACGAGGAAGAACTTCCGCAAGGTGGAGCGCATCGTGCGTTCGATGACCGCAGAAAGGTTAGCGGCGGCGAGGGTCGAGTTGGAGAGCTCGGGCAAAACGACTGATGATGGCGTAAACGAGCTTCTCAGGAGCCTGTCGTTGTACGGCCAGCGGCAGCCCATGTCGCGAGAGGTTCGTCTCAATATGCGGCGGAAAATCCAGTCGCTCATCGTTGGCTACGGCGTGCCGGCCATCTGGTTCACTCTCAACCCGAATGACATCACGAATCCCGTGAAGCTGCGACTGGCGGCGTACCGCACACGCGACCCCGGCGCGGCCGAGGAGTTTCTCGAAAGCCTGGGAAATGCGTACAAACGGACACGGCTGGCCATATCGGATCCCATGAGCTCCGCCATATTCTTCCACCGGGAGATGAAGCTGTTCTTCGACCATTACGTGAAAGTCGGGGAAGAGTCGGTATTTGGGCGCATCAGCAAGTACTATGGCGCTGTGGAGACCAATGAACGAGGGGCGCTTCATGTCCATGGGCTGCTCTGGTTGCACGGAAACGCGCATCTGAGCTCGATGCTTGCCGACATCGACGGCGAGGATCAGGCGGCATATCGTGAGCGAATCATTCGATACGTGGACAGCGTCTTCTCCGAGGCAAGGGCCCAACCAAGGTCGCGCCGTTGACTGCCCAGGTCCTCTGGCCGGCAAACATCGCCAAAGCTGAAAAGCTGACGTGGTAGGCAGGATCTGGACCGGGAAGGGTTCTGCGCCGTGCAAGCGGAGCGATCGGTCACGTCCGACATCTCCTCCCTGCTGGACAACATGGAGCAGTTCTCGGCCGCATTTGACGAGGAGGCCAACTTCTGTGCCGGCGCGACACAGGTCCACACGCATAGCCCAACGTGTGTCAAGTACTCCCTGGGCAAAGGAGGGCGGAAAGGGGATCTCTGCCGGTTTAAGGCGCCATGGAGGTTGGTCGAGAAGACCGCCTTCACGGCAGAGGGGGTGCTGCAGGTCCGGAGGACACACAGCATGGTGAATCGATGGAACAAGGCCATCGCCGTGGGGCTGCGGCACAACCACGACATCTCGTTTATCGCCACGCAGCGCAAGGCCATGGCCCTCATCTATTATGTCACGAACTACGCAACAAAAGTGGAGGACCCGGTGTGGAAGCGTGTGGCCGCCGCGGCCGAGCTCCTGGCCGCCTCGACGGGTGAAGGGACGGCCAACGGAGCGGGGAACGGTGGAGACGGTGCTACAGATGATACCGTCAAGGGGAACAGGACGCGGCAGTTCTTGATGAGGGTGGCGAACCGGGTGTTCACGGAGCGTCCGCTATCGCAGGTCGAGGTCATCGCTCATCTCCTAGGATATCCAGCCGAGTTCACCAACAGCAGCGCCTGGGCGTACCTGAATACATCCCTGCTGTACTGGCACATCTTTCGACGATGGCGGCATCTCCGACGAGCAAGTGGCGCAGCGGCCACAGATGATACCCTGGATGAGTCGGTCATCGTCGAAGAAGCAGGCCTGAGAATGTCCCACGTCGAGGCGTATCCGCACCGGGGAGAGGCCCTGCAAGGTCTATGCTTGTACGACTACATATCGCTCGTCGCACTCAAACGCAACAGCAACGACGAGAGTTGTGCGGCTTGGGGGGAGGTGCCTTTCGAGGACGGGTGGGCGCCGGGAAAAGATTGGGTCCAGGTGCTCAGGCGGCCGGGCGAGCAGGCTACCGTCTGCCTTGACGGCTACCTGAGCAAGGACTTTGCCCACGAAGAAGAGGAGCAGTGCCATCGGAGGTATGTATGGCAAACTACTCTGCCGGCAGGCGCTAGAAGAGAGGCTAACTAGAACCCCCCTGAAGGGCAGCCGTGCAGCATCTTGCGCTATTCGTACCATGGGAGTCCTTCTTGTGCGAAGAATCGGGCGACATCAACAGCATATGGGCGCGGGCGCGAGAGACGCTTGCTCCGAGAGTATCATGTCTCGTCGACAATGTGCAGCTGCTTCGACGATCAGCCGAAGACGCAAAACGCGACGCCAAGCAATGGGAAGTCACGTCCGGAGACGGTGATCCGACGGTCGCACATCTGGAGGAGGGCGGGACGGACGAGGCGGGCGCAGAATTTGCAGCGCCGTATCAGTCCAACAGCATCGGAGACGCAATGCGCCTCATCGACGTCGTCCGGGGTGCAGTGGGCACGAATCAGGTGACGGCCAAATCGCCGGAGCTCATGGCAATGATGCAGCAGCTCTGTCGGTTTCAACAATCAGCGCTGTGCTCGACGGCCGAGCTCGAGGCCACCGTGATGCCCGAACGAGGGGCAAGACGCATAAGCATGCCCGGGCGGGTATTTTCCGAGGCCGCGCTACCGCCGCAGGATCAGGTCAAGGCTATCAAGTCGCAGCAGATGAGTGCCTCGAAGGAGAGGGAGAGAATGATCCAAGGCATACAAAGCACACCCGGGGTCTGGGAAAGCAACCGCCGCGCTGCGTTGCGGAGTGTCATGACCGGCTTCGGGGAGGACGACATCGCAATGACGACGGCCGACTCAGACGAGACCGCAGGCGACACAGATGCGGAAATGCGCGTCCAGTTTGGCCCATCAACCTCTTTCTTCGCGGCGGGCAAGGAGTTGGCAACATGGCTGACGCTGAACAAAATGCAGTCGATCGCTTTCTTAATACTATGCCGTCATCTCGACCTGATACGACAGAGCGACAGAGGCGACGTCGGTCAGCTCTGCCAGTTCGTCGGTGGAGAGGGTGGAACGGGAAAATCACGAGTTGTTGAGGCGCTCGTCGAGCTGTTCGCCAAGAAGGACCTTTCGGATCGGCTCTTGATCACGGCGACGTCAGGGACGGCAGCAGCGCGGATCAACGGCATCACGATCCACTCCGCCTGTGGTTTCACCAAAGACCAAGGGTCGGGCGCGAACACGGTCAAGGATCTCGACGGGGTGCGCCTGCCGAAACAGGCGGGGCGGTTCATCCACGGCCCGTCCCGGATGGGCTGGCGGGAGAAGGACGTGCTTGTCATCGACGAGGTGAGCATGCTCGGAGCACGAACGCTGCACGCCGTGAACGAGCAGCTCTGCAGACTGCGTGGATCGCAGCAGGATTTCGGAGGGATCCCCATCGTCCTCTTCTGTGGAGACTTCCACCAATTCCGCCCGGTCCAAGACCGGTCGATCCTGCTCCCCAGCATGGCCGTCTCGTGGGACGAAGACAACTCGTTCAAGGCCGAGCAACGGCACCAGCACGACAAGGCGCACGCGCTGTGGAAGAAATTCACGACGGTCGTCATGCTGAACGAGCAAGTGCGCGCCGCCGGAGATCCGGACTTGCAGAGGCTGCTGAAGCGAATCCGACTGGGCCTGCAGGACCGTACGGACTTGGACCTTCTCAACTCGAGGTGCTATCGGGAGGATAGAAGGATCCCATGGGAAACAGGCATCACCGTGGTGACGCCGCTGAACAGGAACCGGTGGAATCTGAACATGGAGGCAACCTTGGCCTTTCAGGTCCAGCAGCGGTCGATGATGCGAATCTTCATATCCAAGCACAGATGGAAGGACGGCCTGCCGACGGAGGAAGAAGCCATCATGATTCTGAACCAGGGCGACGACAGTGCGATACCGGTGCCGGCCATCTTCATGTTCGTACCGGGGATGCCGGCCGTCGTGAACCACAACACCCACCAGGGGCTGAAGCTGGTCAACGGTGCCAGCTACACGGCGGTGGAGGTCGTTCTTGACAAGGCGCACCCGGGCCATCAGATATCGGCCGACATGACGGTCCACTTCGGGCCGCCCGCGGGGATAATTCTGGAGTCGGAAACGACAAGAGACTTCCGCTTCGTCGGGATGCCGCCAGGCACGATCCTCCTGACGCCCATGAGCGTCAAGATACAATGCCAGCGGAAGCGGCCGTGGCAGAAGAACGACGTCAGCCGAAAGGGTCTGCCGTGCGCGGCGGCTTTTGCCTGCACAGACTACAAGGTGCAGGGCGGGACGCTCGAGCGCGTAGCTCTGGAGCTGCGAGGAACGCGGACGACAAATGTCGACGGACGCATCATCCCCTCGCAGTGCGACCCGTACAGCCTGTACGTGCAACTGTCGCGTTGCCGGACGCTGGACGGCATCATGCTCGTGTCCAAGGTGCGGGAGAGAGACCTGGTGGGCAACAGGGTCCCCGAAGAAATGACTGCGGCGCAGGCGAGGCTGGAGAAACTGAGCGACAGGACGGTTGAGGAGGCGTTGCGCTGGTTTGATGACGGTGGTGCAGAGTCAAGACGACTGGGTTGGGTGACGTGATGATGGGAGAGCGGCGGGCTGCGTGGGGGCCGTCTTTGGTGGCTCGCACGTTGGTGAAGTCCAGGGTATCCTGGTGGCGCAGTTTGAAACGCTACACAGTATGCCCTGCAACGTCATAATACTATAAAAAGCAAAGACGGTATGAAAGGGCGGAGAAAATGAGGGGACGCTGAGACAAGCATGATGAAATGTTCCAAAAATTTTATCATAAAACAACCAGGAATATTCCTTCAAAAGACACATTCGATATCAATCAATCAACACACTGCTGCTTGCGGCTCATCATTTCACCTTCGACCCTTCAAGCACGCTCAGTGCGACACGTTGTTACACAGAGCATTCTAGAGCTCCGGAAACTATTATGGCAACCTCCACTGTTCAAGTCGAGTTCATTTGCCAATTTGGCGCCAGGCAATTCACACACAACCACAGCATCGCCCGAAGTCTTGTCATCGAGGCGAATCGTGCCGGACGAGATGCCGAATACAACGAACGGTTCGCGCAGGCCATGATGCCTCTTATGAAGGAGCATGAATCAGCATGTCGCAGTGCCTCGGGGGCTTTCTGTGAATGCTGCGGGCGGTTTGCGACAGACATCCTACAGAGTCCAATATCTATGTTGCACGGGGATAAACCTCGCATTGTAGTTTGGGTCACCTCCTTGTGTGGAAGAGGGCAGTGTGAGACCCAGATGAGACAGGAAATGCAATTAATGATGCAGGAAATGCGGCAAGAGGACGAGATGCTTGGCGAGGTTTTGGGACACACTGATTGCATGGAGGTCAAGTTGTGCAAGGTTTGCGGCACAACTGTGGGAGTGAAGCGGTGCGATAGATGTCGTGCAGTGGCATATTGCGGCAAAGACCACCAAAAGGCGGACTGGAAGGTTCATAAGAAGGCGTGTGTGCCGAGAGGATGTCAGCAGACAAGGAGAGTCTGGAAGGAGACGGGGACAACATCAGAGATTGTGGATGGAGTGAGGCAACAGACAAGTTGGGTTCACATTGTGGCAGATGAATAGGACAAGCTGCATTGTTGTGTGCTTTCCTGATGAAAATATTGCAGCAGACTACCAATTATGTAGTTATTCCTTTTCCAGAATTTATCAAGGGCAGGCGTTGAAGGGTTTACCGAGGCAGGACTCTGCCTAGTAGTGTTTGACCCGCTAGAGGAAGACGCTGAGGCTGTAACGTAATGGCGAAAAGCAACGATGTGACCGTCCTCCTCAACATCACGGCAGTTGTAACGGCGCCATGGAGGGACGCGGGGGAAGGTGAAGAGGGAAGGTGAAGACCGACGACCAATCACGACGGACTTTCTGGGCCACCAATGAGAAGCGAGAGACAGGAGAGGCAAACCGGTCGCGGTTTGCGCAAAAGAGCCTTGAGGAACGAAGATGGCTATGGCGGGTTTCAAGGTGCTTTTATTTACAGCATTTATTGCCAAGAGCCTGCTAAGAAGATTTTCATAAGTGTTATTCGCAAGCTTGCGTGGGGCGGTCTTTGGTGGCTTACATGGTGAATATATCTAGGGTATCCTGGCGGCATAATGCCCTGCATCGTCATAATAAAAGTAAAGACGGCATGATTACCTTATTCTTAGATAAATGCAGATGCAACTGTATTGCACCTGCGCTGGAACACTGCTGAGACAAAACGCCTTCTACAACAGTTATGGAACGTTGGTGCTACACATACACAAGAGGATACATACAATAGAGAAAAGGCATAAAGGGGGTAGTATTATTGGGATCGCCTCATATGACGACCACACCGCAGAATAGGCTTCCCCGCCTCGGAGGGCTTACTAAGGGGTTCTTCCCTCCTGCAATTGCCTCACGGGAGTCAATTACTCGCCTCTACAAGTAGCTCGTCATCTCTTCCGCAGTCAAGACTCGATTTTCCCCCACCTTCCCTCTGTATATAGAACCACTGCAATATACAGACACTTGCCTCCCTATAGGGGAGCGCGGACGTGGCCTTCTCTGACGCTACGGTCTAACGCGTTTACATATAAGACCGCAGCGACAGGTGACCCGTTGCAGCCAAACCATACACACTCTGTCCCCCTTGACTGCGTGAGGTCACCAATAAAAGGCAGAAATAAGGCAGACAGCAAGAACAACCCGACATCGTGCACCCCTTAACCATCATCTTCGTGATCTATATCATTTGATCGCATTTTCCCTCCGTTTTATCCAATAGGTAGCGCCGGCTGTGGGCGGCTGGGAACGCACTGAGTCTGAAATGTATTTCAAGGCCTCTACGGCGTCTCATCGTCGCGTCACTGAATTGCCCGCTCCCGATATTTGTCATGATCCCTAATAAGCCTCTTCAACATCTCCCTCGCATTAGCCTCTGCCTCTCTCAGCTTGGCCTGCAACTCCTCCCCCTTCCAGCCGCCGGGCAAGTACCACGGCGCAATGCTCCCTACAAGCGTCTCAAGCCAGCAATTGCGGTTCCATACATCTGGGTCGAACCCCCGTACCGGCGTCGCGACCCCCTTCTCGTGGAGGCGCGCCAGGTATGCCTCGTAAAATTCGCGCGGCCACTCCCCACCATTGTTGACGACGTCGTTCAGGAACTCGTCGACGGGCGGGAAGAAGCCCGCAAACTCAAAGTCGACGAGGCCGGTGATGCGGGGCGGCTGGCCCGAGACGAGGACGTTGCGCGGAGAGAGGTCGTAGTGTGTCAGAACGAACTCGCCGGAGGGGATGCCGTCGCCGTCGGTAAGCTCGAGGTGCGGGAGCTGCTCGGATATGAAAGCACGGAGTGTCTCTGCGAGGGATCTATTTGGGGCGTAGGTATTGGAGGTTTCGAGCTCTCGTAGCTTATCCGTCAGCCTGAGCCGGTAGTACTCGTTTGCAGTGGTGATAGGATCGTTGACCTCAATGCCCTCTTGGATGATGTCACGGATGGTTAGAGCTGTGCTATCTACTACGGGTACACATTGCTCTCCGAGTTTTCTAGGTGGAAGACGAATGTTTCCGCAGCGCTTTTGAGGAGGAATGTTTCGTCTCAAGCGCACGACAATATCACCGAGCTGCTTGGCCAGGTCTGTGAGAATCGCGTCGCTCAAGTCGGCGGTTGGCATTGGGCTTCCAGGAACGTATGACATTAATATCCACCCGCCATGCTCAGGCTTTTCCACGCCGGGCGGCATATCAAGGGAACATGTCCTTGTCTGACACGAGGTCGCATAAGTCGCGACACGTCCATCCTCGGACCAGGCCAGGGCACGCGGCGACGGGATATCAGGGCAGTATCTCTGGAGAAGCTGAAAGCAGGACACTTCGTTTTGAATCTTATTTGCCCCAAAGAAGCGGCCGTTGACCTTAAGACGACTTGCTCTGGCTGCGACAGGGTGCCTGGTAGTAACAAGGCCTTGCTCGCAGAATGTTTTAGCTTGAGGAAGTAGATACGATTATTGAAGGACTTTCCAGATGGAACCTGCGTAATCGATACCAGGTTATAGTCTGGGAGCCCAAAGGAAACAATGGCTTTAATTTCCTGACGGAGCACGCGAACGCCTGCGGTAGGATGATGGGAAGGTGTCGGTGGTCGGCCGTGGTCAAGCTCTTCAATGTCCATTTTGCAAGCTCGTGTCAATATTGAAGGTTGGTAATTTATAGCTTCCGCTGCTATTCAGTCAGTATCCCTCTCCTCAGCTTATATCTGCCTCCGCTACTTTGATAATGTTCCGTGCTGATCGATATCTAGGAAAAGTGGGACGGGGCCGGCCGGAGTGACTCATACGGCGTGGGGGGTATCAATGAACTGATGGTGGCCGCCCGGCAATCTGCGTTGCCGACTCCATCCTGCTTACTCTGTGCTCATCCAGGCTCACCTACATGGTTGCGGGGCTGGCTGAGTTTAGAGCGGCAGGGAGGGAACGGCATGCCAGGCACGGTATCGCCGGCTCGCAACTTCTCTAAGGACGCATCACGCATGAGTGCCAATAGAGACAAAGGTGCCAATGGGATTGGGCCCTCCAACTCGTCCGATCGTTACATCAACGGACCGTCACAGATGGACTGGCAGGAAAAGTATCTGCTGATTGTCAACGAGGTCAGCATGCTCGCCGCGCGGACGTTGTACATGGTGAACAAGCAGCTGTGCAGGCTCCGAGGATCTACAAAGGACTTTGGAGGCATCCCCATCGTCTTCTTCTGCGGCGACTTCCACCAGTTCCGCCCGTGCAGGAGAGGTCGATCCTGCTTCCCAGCGCAGCCGTCGCGTGGGAACAAGATAATTCATTCAGGGCGAAGCAGAGCATCAGCTATACGGCTTTGGAAGTCATCATCGACAAGGCATTTCTAGGATGCCGGGTCTCGGCCGATACCATACTCCACTTCGGGTCACCATCAGGGATCTTCTTAGCCTCTGAGACGACGGCAGAGTTCCACTTCGTCGGCATGCCGCCCGGGACGATCTTGCTGACGCCGATGAGCATCAGGATAGAGTGCCAGCAAAAACGGCCGTGGCAGCAGCACGACGTCACCCGAAAGGGTTTACCGTGTACGCCAGCATTTGCATGCACCGACTACAGGGTGCAAGGGAGGACACTGAACCGGGTGGCGTTGGAGCTGCGCGGGACTAGGACGACAAACATTGATGGCAAGGCGGTGCCCAGCCAATGTGACCCATACAGTCTATACGTGCAGCTGTCGCGCTGTCCATCGCTAGATGGGATCATACTCGTGTCGAAAGCTCGAGAGAGGGACCTAGTCGGTAATAGAATCCCTGCTAATATGGCGGCTGCAGAGGCTAGGCTGGAACTCCTCAGCCAGGAGACGATCAGGACAGCTCTGAGCTGGTTGGATGGATGACGATGCATCTATGATAAATTATAATGAAACCGGGATACGGGATATAGTAGTAGAATAATAAAAGGAAGTTAATAATCAAAGTACTCTAATAAAGAAAGAGTGGAAGAGTGATATACATATAAGGGTGGAATATATGAAGTCTCAAGGGAAGGACACGTAAGGGGTAATGAGAGGAGATGAGGGCCTGGGGCGGCTTAAAAGTTCCAAGTTTTCAAAGGAGTAGTGATTTTTGACCTATCAGAAGGGAGGTTTTCCTGGGCCAACCAGAGCGAAGGGCTTAAGTTCGGGGGTAGAGGCGGAACAACCTTTCGTCTCTTCGTTCGTTCCTCTCTTCGTTCCTCAAGGCATTTTGCGGGGTGAAGTCCGGCGCGTTCAAAAGGCCTTTCGTTCCTCAAGGCACAGGGGAAGGCGCACGTCCGCCGGGGGAAGGTTGGAAGCTGGGCGAGGTGGGCAAGTTGGCGGCTCCCTTGCGCTGAGTAGCCTTTCGGTACGAAGCTTGCAACAAGAGCCTGGTGGGTGGATGAAGAGACTTGGCCAATAGGGCGTGTGTGTGTGTTACCTTTGTTTTGCGTAGCCAATAAGACCTATGCAGCAGGCTTTGAGGAGAAGGCACCATTTTGAGCGGCACGATTTGAAGAGCTTAATGCGGAACTAAGAGACCTAGCCAATAGGGTGAGGGTGAATAATTGAGACAGTAGACCAAGGGACTGAGACTAGCAGAGATCAATCAGTTGCAATACCAAAGAGGGAAAATTGTCAATTTGAGTATAAGAAACTGCCATGCCAAGATGTCCTGGTGTTGAGACAATCGGACTTTTATCACTCGCACTGGTGTTGAAACCGCACGCTTACCTATTTCCCCCACATATCAGCCTATAAGTTTTTCAAATCCAATAAAACAGCCCAAAATACCACACACTATCACTATACTATGCTACTTAAAGTCTCTTTGTCGGATGCCTCTTGTTCCTGCCACCTGGTTCGGTAGTTGATGACCTCATATTAGGACGAACGGAGGATCGGAGTGTGGCAGATATGTTAGGTGATCGAGAGTCCTCGTTTTCCTTCGCTTCACCTTCTTCATGGTTATCGTTTTCATCAGAGTCTACGGATGTTAAAGGGGAGACCGGCGACCCTGCAATGATTGGAGATGTTGCGGTAGTTACAGTAGACCCCCTTAGTCTCTTGGGGGCGGGGTTGTTCGAACTTGACTGAGACGATGGAGATGCGGAGATTGCGGGCCTTTTGTTCTGAGATGGAGTATCGGGTTGTTGGGATGGACCTCCCTGCGGCGATTGTGATGATTGTGACCGTGACTGTTGCACCTGTGAAGATTTCTTTGAGGGAGACTTGAACATAGACCTCGCTGCTGCGAATCCGCCAGCTTGGGATGGGCCAGGTTCGGTTTTAGAGGGGGGACTCTGTTAGCGGCAGGTGCAGGTGGCGTGCTCTTGTCCGGAAACGCCCAAGAGTCGGGAACGACAATGAAAACATAGTCCTTCTCATCAACTGTAGGGGCGGCTACCATAAGACTATGGTCAAGCAGGCCAACAATCTTGCCGACGCAGTTGAAGGGAACACCTGGAACAAACTGTGTATCTTTCCTATCTGCCATCTTCTTGCAGAGGAGAGAGAATGGCAAAGCGCGAATAGGAAAGAGAATAAAAACTTGGAAGGGGTGGAAGCCTTTGAAAGGGCTCTTTGATGGCTGACCCGGCGTGATGTAGGTACAGCACTGGATAAATGCACAGCATCTCAGCTGCGCATCATCCAACAGCGGGACAGAGTCCTTGATCAAGTGGGTTTGACCTGTCCCGAGAACCTGCCCGGTCAAAGAAACAACCGGTTGGATAAGTGGAAAGCCCTCACCATTGCAAAGAGTTCGTGGGTCAATGCTGATAGTTACATTAGCGGCAAGCGCGATAGTCGAACTCGAGCTAAGGGAAATTGATAAGTCTGCTTACGCTTGGTATCCAAAGTCGCGTATGAGAACAACTGGAACCTTGTACACTTCGCCGTCACCATCTTCATCGCCGAAAACATCAGGCTCCCGTAGCACCCACTCCAGTGCGTAGGGGTGTACTTTTCCAGTGAAATGGAACCACTGATTCTCCCACTCCGATTCAACAATCTGCTGGTTATAGACAGAGAGGTTGAGACTAAAGTAAATCGGGAGTGGATCAGGGGATCGACACCCTTCAGGACGCAGCACAGAATATTCAGGCAGTGTCATATAGGGAGGGGGTGGAAGGAAAACCCTGCCAAGAGCTTCAACATTAAGGCTCTTTATGAGTTGTTCATCTGATGTAGGAAACCGCGTTGGGGTATCCAGCTGACCAAAAAAGGACATGGTCATATCACTACCAAGGTTTTTCTGAGAGTCATAAGGCATGCGCGGAGGGGGATGACCGCTAAGAGTGGAAGTTGAGGTAGAATTTGAGGTAGAAGTTGATGAAGACATGATATATTGAACTGGCAAATGTTTCGATAAAAAATGGGAGAGCAGTTAAGATTACGACTCTGTGTGTAAGGGAGAGAGAGAGAGAGAGAGCAATTGTAAGATAAGCCTGTAAGATTGGCATGCAAATGTACAGAACAAAGGAGAAACACATCTGATATTTATAATCGATTAAATATTATCGTATAACTATACAATGCGAAGATTGATACCACTTGGTAAAGATACTGTATTTCATTGCGCAGAGAGGATGTGGCATCGCCGATCTCCATCCAACATTTTCAGCCAAGAGCTACTATCCCTGCTGATGTGGATACTCGCACAATTGAATTGATCAATTAAGATAGATGGTGAACAGATCTGCTTTTTCCATGAGTACAAAGGATTGGCCAAAACGTCAGCACATGTCGCCGATCGCAGTAAAGCATCTTGAGGTAAGAACCTTGATGCCTGTTAAGTGGATACTTGCACAGCGGAATTGATCAATCAACGTAGCTGTTGAACAGAATTGCTTCTTCTATGATTACAAAGGATTGACTACGAAATTAATGCATGAAAAAAAAAAAAAAAAGAAAGTATGAGAGCTGAGCAGTATTTGATAGGTAGATGAAATAACGTGGTGTGTATTATATCAATCACATATGTGCCCATCGATGTTACCATTACAACGAAAGAGGGTGAAGGGATATTTTGATCTATTGGTATATCAATACTGCAGCGACCATATGAATAAGAGGGTGGAGGAGTATGATGCCGTATTGGTATACCGGCGTAATGGCATTCCGACAAGATAATGGGATGAATAATCAAGCCCGATGTTATTAATGTTAGAAGAATAAGAGGGTGGAGGAATATGATATTCTATTGGTATATCGGTGTGATGATGCTCCGAGTAGATGATGGGATGAATAATCAAGTCTGATATTGGGATGAAATTGGAAGAGTAAAGAAGACCATGGTGGGATAGACCTATCATTTATTGGTAAGTGGGTCAAGACAATGACGATAGACCATATTATCATATAATTTGATGGGTATAATAGAGATAAAGATGACGTGGGAGTATCGGGATAGAATCGGATCAAGAGCAGAGTAGGACTGGTTGGCCGGGTTTGGTGTGGGAGAATCGAAATCTGCCCCAGAATGTACCGATTACAAAACAGCATTGTGAATGGCATCAACCTTTATCGTTCATATTTATGACACTATTTGGCTTAATACACATTATTACACACCCTAAGAATATTCGTACATACACTGTCTTGTAATGGATTTGTCATTATCTGCTCTACTTGAAAGGTTGCGTGGTCGAACGCCTGGCAGCACACTCAGCAGTCTCGGGCTGAAGACGTACAATGATATCTTTGGTGCGGGAAACTCGAATACAAACGCAACACCAAGAGAATCACATTCTACTGTCCAACCAGGCACACCCGGTCGTATTCCGGGTGTCCAGCCTGTGGGCCCGGCATTAAGGAGGTCGCTCCCTACTGTCCAACCGAGTACACTTGGTGATATTCCAGAACCCGTACCTATAGACGCGGCACTAGAGGGACCACAATCAACGGGCCAACCAAGCAAACCAGGTAATCACCAACAATACCAATCAAGTGTAAATCAAATCGACAATGCCAATGCGCAAACACAGGCGGCAGGAAACTGGATGAGCCGGCCACCACCAGGGAGCACGACGCCGACACAAGTGCCTCCAAGAAAAAGAGGCAGACCGCGAGGTTCTCGTGCACCAAGGCGGAGAGATGTTCGAGAAGGAAATCGGGTGCAGGAACATCAGCCAAGTGCATACCAAGTCGACACCATCAATACTCAAATACAGGGACCTGAAAGCTGGATGAGTCGACCGCCGCCAAGGAGTACGACACCAATACAGGCGCCTCCAAGATCAAGAGGCAAACCGCGAACTTCTCGTTCATCAAGACGGAAAGAGGCCCGGGAAAGAAACTGGCGGCAAAGGAGACAAACCCAACAGCAAAGACCACTGGTTGCCGTTGGGACCCCCCAGCCAGTTCCCAGTTGCCATCTAATGCTCCACAGCAACTAAAACCTGTACCAGTGCAACCGCTTATAGCACCAAACCCCACACAAGCTGCAGAAATAAGCAACGCGAGCCAATATCACCCGCGCAATGCACTGGGCATGCAGCAATGTATGAGCATTCCAAGCTTTTCAGATGTGGATCAACATGGCCAACAAGAACTTGGCGCCAAGCGTAAGGCTGACCAACACGGACAAGAACAAAACAAAAGGCAAAATCGAAGACAGGTTGAGAATAGCAACCTTGAAGAGCAAACCCAGGCATTCAAGAGAGCTATTAAGCATCTGGAAGATGAATTTACAGAGAAGGAGAGAATATCCTACACAAAGAATTGGCGTAAGCCGGTCCCCCGTGAGAGGAATATATCCACAGTCATGGACTTTTATCAAGCATTTCACAACATGGACACCCTACCCATACACACATGCATGATATGCTATCAGAAGATCAGCACCATGGAGATGAAAGAGCTTAGCTGGGAAGAGTGGACGAATAGCGCAGCGATGAATAGCTGCCGCACGTATTCATGTCCCGATTGCTTCCCTGTTGGCAAGGCTATACCGAGCTGCGAAAACTGTGCAATGAAGATCCGCGAATGCAATATGGCGCGGGGCGGGAACTTGCATCAAGCACTTGGTTGCGAGCACATGTACCCGGATGCTCTCAGAGACTTGACATTGGTTGAGGAGAAGCTGATCGCACTCAACACCCATTTCGGTTTCGTTGCAAGAATCAAAGTCACAAAAAGCACCAAACAGAGTACGGCATATGCACGGCATGTGAAGGGTCATATAACTGTGTTTCCAAACAATGTTCAAGACTTGGTTACCACAGTACTACCACATCCGCTTCTACAATCTTTGGAGGACATCCATATATCCTGGCATGGGCCGCAGAGACCAGCCCCCAGCGATCTATCCAAGTTGCTCTCAGTCCGGCGAGGAGCTGTGGAACGGGCGTTGCTTTGGCTAAAAGAATTTAACCCCCACTATCGGCACATCGAAATCGACAAAGCCGAGTTGGATAGTTGGGGAGAGCCGGCGCATGGGGTTCCGAGCCCGATCTATGACAGGATAGAGAGAGATGAACCATCGGCATGGGAAGAAACGCGAACAGCGCACATTGTGCCCCCGGCAGAACGTGGAATGGATGACACTGGGCCCCAGTCACTCGAACAGATTGTGGACGGGCTGGGCAGAGCGTATGATGAGAATGATGTAAGTTACGACGAGGATCAGCAGCTCTATGACGAGCGCAGTCGGGAGGAGCTCGAGTATGAGGGCATGGGAAGCTTTCTTGATGAGATGCTTGCATCTGGTATGTTTCCACTGGATACAGCACCGCGAGCAACAGATGCCGATAAACTGCAATTTGCCATTGATACAATCAGAGGTGGACAGACAAATGCGCAGGCACAGCCGCCCAACCCGCCGGCTGGGAGCGCGCAGGATTCGCACCTTCAGCCATACATTCACATTTCAAGAGGCAACGAGTTTGCAGATGTCAATGATCTCTGGCATCTTGCAAAAGCATTTCCAACACTATTCCCGTTCGGTTTTGGTGGGCCACGGTGCAAGGAAGAGATGGAATCGGACCTGTGGAAGAACAGTGTCCAGCTCACAGGGCATATCCGTAATAGAGACGGTATTGGAGAGGGTGGAGAGGATGCGATTTCGCCAACACGTAATCTCGGACTTCGCGCATGGATGAAGAAGGTGCTGCAACGACATGGTGGTCGCTTTGCCAATCATCCGGCGTTTTCATTCCTAGTCTTCAACATAGAGGTTCGGTCTAGGAATAGAGGAGTAAGTATGGTGAGCGTGCGACGGACCGATTTTCCTGAGGTTGAGAGGATCATTCAGTCGTTAACACTAGACAGACTGGCGGAAGTGCAAAAGGAGTTAGAGGCTGGCGGGAGCACCCGAGATGAAGATATCAAAAAGCTCCTGCGACACATCTCATACTTTGGCTACAAACAGGCCATGTCGCAGGAGTCGCGGCTAGCCATGCGCAGAAAGATTAAAGCGCTCATCATCAGATACGGTATACCGGCGATTTGGTTTACGCTGAACCCTAATGACATTACGAACCCGGTAAAACTACGTCTGGCGGCATATCGAAAGGAGGACAAGGCTGGCGCGGAAGCAACCCTGCTTCGGGCCCTTCAGGATAGGTATGAGAGAGTGAAGCTGGCGATAACCGACCCCATAAGCTCTGCCATCTTCTTCCACCGCGAAGTAGAGATGTTCTTTGAGCATTACGTCAAGGTTGGGGAGGAATCTGTGTTTGGTCGGATTGGACAGTATTTCGCCGCCGTCGAGACCAACGAACGCGGTGCTCTTCATGTCCATGGTTTGCTATGGCTCGAGGGGAACTTGGAGCTCGGAAACTTCATCGGTGCTCATGGAAACGGGGAGGATGATGAGAGTGCGGCGATGGAACGGGAAGGAATCCTGAAATATGTCGATTCTGTCTTTGCCGAGGTATGTGCATCCATATATCCACGTAACCAAAAGCCAACGTAGGTCGGAAGCTAAACTATTATCTAGGATCTGAACGAATCTGCTGCCTTTAATGAGGAGAGCCAGACTAGGGTGGTTTACGACAACATATCCCACTTGATGACCGATACAGGGCGCTTCTCTGAACAGTTTGACGATGAAGCCCACTTTTGCCCGGGCAGGGTCCAGATGCATGTCCACACCGCAACTTGTGTCAAATACTCTCATAACAAGGAGGGAGGGAAGAAGCCCACGTGTCGATTCCATGCGCCTTGGAAGCTCTTTACAAAAAGCGAATTCGGCGCGGATGGTATACTTCGGCTCCAACGCTCACATCCCATGATCAACCGATGGAACAAGTCAATGGCGGTTGGGTTGAGGCACAATCACGACATCTCCTTCATCGGAACCCAAAGCAAGACAATGGCGCTGATATACTACCTGACAAACTACGCCACAAAAACCGAAGATCCGATCTGGAAGAGAGTGGCCATAGCAGCAGAGCTCTTTCCGAGTATCAGCACAACCAGCGCCGTCGGGCTTGGTGCAACAACTGCAAACTACGAAGCCAAGGCAAATATAAACCGCCAGTATCTGATGAGAATCGCAAACCGAATATTCACCGAGAGGCCATTATCGCAGGTGGAGGTGATTGCGCACTTCTTGGATTACCCAAGTGAGTTCTCGAGTACCAAACAATGGTCATATGTGAATATGACAACGATGTACTGGGCAATACTCCGACGCTGGCCGCATCTCCAGCAATGCAGTACCGGTAGCACTATAGGCGACGACGATGATGGACCTATCGAGAACATAAGTGGCAATGGCAACGGCAACGACGCGGAAGCCAGCGCGGAGAGGGTCTTGGTGGGAAGCGATGGCAAGAAGCTACCATACATTGAAGCCTACCACCACCGTGGAGAGGTGCTGCAGACATTATGCTTCTATGACTACGTGTCGCTTGTTACATTACAAAAGAGGATAGATTCATCTTCCAAGGAGTTGGTGAAGATAGAATTTGAAATGAACTGGAAGCCGGGAAGGGACTGGGTGCAGGTTCTAAGACCCCCGGGGAAGTATGCAGTGCCATGCATGAACGGGTTTCTCGATATGGACTTTGATATTGACACAAACGCAGACAGATACCGCAGGTAAGCACAAGCCATAGAACAGATGGGATGGATAAACGAGGAGCATACACTAATATTAGCACCAGAGCTGCAGTACAGCACCTCGCACTCTTTGTGCCATGGGAGAAGTTCACTACCGCAGCATCAGGCGATATTAATGAAATCCGGGAACACTGGAGACGGCGACTCCCAAAAGACTCCAGACTATCGCAAGCAACATCCAGCTCTTGAAGCGATCAGCGGAAGATGCGCGGCGAGACGCGAAGCAGTGGGCAGTTGCAGGGGACGATGCCATTTTAGATGATATCGATGCTATGGGGGATGATATCCAAGATTCTATGGGCCCAGTAAAAACGTATCGCTCAGATCAGGTTGGCCAGCTTCGCCGACTGATGGAAACAGTACGGGGTGCCACAGCTCCCAACCAGGTGACCGCTGGTTCGGAGTCTCTCGTTAAGCTGCTAGATCAGCTTCATGAAGCCCACGCAGATATCACCGACTTTGCAGATGATCTTGAGACTGTCGCCCCTGCTGAGAGCCTTGAGCAGTACCAGCCAACTATGGTAGCTAGAAGCGAGCTCCCAATGCAACATCAGCTCAGGGGGATTAAGAGCAAGCAGGATAAAGCCGACAAGGAAATCGTGCAAAGAATCCAAGGCTCTGACGGAGTTCAGGATACTCAGAACACGGCTGCCGGCACAGAAGCATTATTGAACCATACTTTTGCGGGTGCAGGAGAAGATAGCATAGAGATATCGGAAACAGACACCAGGAACACTGATGGACCCAGCACTACGGTCGCTTTTGGACCGTCAACCACATTCCTCCATGCCGGTCGGCAGATCGCAAGCAGGTTCACCCTGAACGAGCGGCAGGAAATTGCCTTCCTTTTAGTATGTCGCCATCTCGACACCATCCCGGACGAAGGTGACAGCGATGATTTCGATAGCAGTAATGTCGAGAACAATGATAACGCACAACTATGCGAGTTCCTGGGTGGGGAGGGCGGCACCGGGAAGTCCAGGGTCATCGAGGCGTTGGCGGAATTGTTCGCTAGCAAAGACATATCGCACAGGCTGCTCATGACGGCGACATCGGGGGCCGCAGCAGCGCGGATCAACGGCGTGACTATTCACTCCGCCTGTGGGATGCAACCCAACGCATCCGACGGCAATACCGACGATGGCAGCACGGTAACCTACGTGGACGGTGATGCCCGAAGAAGATGGAGCGAAAAGTGGCTGCTCATCATTGACGAGGTGAGCATGCTGGGCCTCCAGACGCTCTCCAACATCAACAAGCGGCTTTGCGCCTCCCGAGGATCGAATCAAGATTTTGGCGGCATCCCAGTGGTGCTACTATCAGGAGATTTCCACCAATTCCGCCCAGTGCAAAACAAGTCGCTATTGACGCCATGGTCCGCCCTCAGGATTGCAGATGAAATGAGGGCGCACGCACTCTGGGCTCGATTTACCACCGTCGTTATGCTCACCGAACAGGTGCGCGCAGCGGGGGACCCGCAGCTGCAGCGGCTGCTGACTCGGATCCGGCAGGGGCAGCAAGACGAGTCCGACATGGAGCTTCTTAATAGCCGGTGCTTTCAGGAAGGCCGAGCCATACCATGGGGCAGGGGCATCACAGTAGTTACACCCCTTAACAGCAATAGATGGAGCCTGAACATGGATGCGGTCTTGGCCTTCCAGAGGCACCACCAGAAGCCAGTCCGGATATTTCTACCCCAGCACCGTTGGGGTAAACCCAGTACATTACCGGTAACGGAGGAAGAAGCTACGCTCATGGCCAGCGTCGGAGATGACAGCAAGATCTGTGTGCCGGCCACGTTCATGTTCGTGCCTGGCATGCCGGTGGTAGTGACGAAGAATATAAACCCAGGCCTCAAGCTCGTGAACGGGGCCAAGTACAAAGCACTGGAAGTTATACCAGACTCCAAGAGTTTCCCAGGGTATCAACTCGCCTCGAACATCATCCTCCACTTTGGACCACCTGCCGGCATCATCCTGTCGTCCGAGTCCACCAAGAAGTTCAAGTTTGATGACATGCCACCACCAGGCACGGTCCTGCTTACTCCAACAAGTGCCCAGATACCCATCGAGAAGAAGAAGAGGGCCAAGAAGAGGCCTTGGCAGAGGCACGAAGTGAGCCGCCGAGGACTCCCCTGCACTGCCGCGTTCGCATGCACCGATTACAAAATCCAAGGCGAAACCCTCGTCGAGATTGCGCTGGAGCTGCGAGGAACCGGAACAAAGCTGAATACGACAACTGGACAACTCGAGCCAGGAAAGTGCGATCCGTACAGCCTGTATGTGCAGCTATCGCGGTGCAAATCGCTTGATGGTATTATGTTGCTGTCAAAGGCGCGGGTGCAGGACATAGTCGGGAATGAAATACCACAGGAAATGTTTGATGGCGAGGCTAGGCTGGAACAGTTGTGCGAGAGGACAGTAAATGAGGCCCGATTATCGTTATTGTCATATCCATCTGCACAATACTAGCAGTAATGTAATTTAGATAACTGTTGGATTGTGACCCTGTATTACGAAACCTCTGATAGATCGATATGCCGACCTTAGTCAGAGGCGGCGTGAGATGACATAAAACCCCTCTCGAGAAAGAGAGGGGGCCGCGAGGCATCCTAGATCAATACAATCATCATCTTTGGTCTCCACACTCTATTGACCATTAATCCCTTGGATTGAATGTGTGGTACGCGATCCAACAATAACTAATACATTAATTACACCTAACTCAAGCATAAGAGAAAATGTCATAAAATATAAAGACAAGAGCAATAATGCGATCACACAAACCGAGCTCGCACGTGCATTTCACGTGCATTTCACGTGTGTCTTAACAGGAAACCCTCAAAAGAAGACTCCTTTGCACTTAATCTCAGAGAGCGAATGAGAGTTCACATGTGCGCATTGCCAAATGAGGAAGAGAAGATTGGCACCTCTGAGGGGCATTCGGATGGGGTTAATCCGGACCAATAGGAGGTGCAGTTACGCTTCCTAATCGGGTAACCACTTAATGCGGGTGGGGGGGAATCCCAGAGCTTAAGAAGACCTTTCGTACCGAAAGGCACAGGGGAAGGCGCACGTCCGCCGGGGGAAGTTGGAAGCTGGGCGTGATTGGGCAAGTTGGCGGCTCCCTTGCGCTGAGTAGCCTTTCGGTACGAAGCTTGCAAAACTAGGGCCTGTTTTAATAGTCGGTTGCTGCACGTGTTGAGAAGAGGGCGCGGTTTTAAGTGGTCGGCTCTGGGTGGGTGGACGAAGAGATTTGGCCAATAGGGCGCGTGTGTGTGTTACTTTTGTTTTGCGTAGCCAATAAGACCTATGCAGCAGGCTTTAGGGAGCAGGCACGATTTTGAGTGGCACGATTTGAAGAGTTTAATGCGAAACTAAGAGCTAGCCAATAGGGTCAGAATCAAGGATTGAAACGGGATCAAGAGACTGCGGTAGAGACGGCACGGGGCTCGAAGTCCTGCTACAAGATATCAAGATGCAGGTATGGATGCGCACGTACGGAGCACGACGCGAATTTTTTCAATAGTTTTCTGGCAAGTGCAGATGCGCCAGGTTGAGTAAACAGACCTTCCCCGTCTTCCTAAGGGCGAAGTGGACCAATGGGGGCACTGAAACAGTAGCCCATTTAGGCCAACCGACCGATCCAGACTACCCTAGACCGACCGGTCTGACGAGAACGGCCGGTCTGTCGGCCTGCGGTCTGGCAGACGGTCTGTCTGTTGTTGGAATAATTGGGAGCTTCCCCCTCACTTCAGGGTCACATCACAAAGTCCTAGATTGAAAGTTGAAAGTCCTAGATGAAATCGCATGGGATATAAACCCCTAGGGAGCTCTCACCATGACAATAATAATAACAACCTTGATTTTATAAAACACACCCAGCATCGCTGCGCAATTCAACAACATCTGTTAGCCACAATGTTCTTGGCCACGGTGATCGCCTTGATCCCCTTTAGTTCTTCCTCGTTCCTACCGATAGTCCTCAGGCGGTTAGTATTTCGTCCATCTCTGGTCACTGCAACGCATCGCTAATGAGGTTAGTCGCTAGACGTTCGCATTCCTGTTCAATGGTCCTGTGAAGCACTGCTGGTGTAGTATCTCCCATATGATCCTCGGGCACCCTTGGATGTGTCTGCTGTGCAGAACACCGGTTTCGGGGTTGCCGATAGAACCGTGGATGGAATTGGAGTGGTAATACTAACAGGTGTCATTCGGGCAGCATCCGCATATGTCTGGCTAGGCGATCGTGCTGCATGAGCATTGTTCATGATATCTAACTGTAGCTGGGTTTGTTCCGGCTCGCCGCAAACCTGGGTAAGCTTACGGACTTGGGATAACTCTTGTGCCATCTGGGCCGTGGTCCTCGTGACGACTTCAGCCATACGGTCGTGAAGCTTTGTAAACTCGAGCTGAAACTCGGCCTTTATAATTTCCATTTTCTTATTGAAGTCTTGCTGTTGGAGTTGTTTCAGGCTCTGGATTGCCTCGATCATGCTGCCAGCGGCCTTGGGCGTGGTCCTTTTCTTAGGTCGGTTACGGCTCGACGCTCCCTCACTGCTCTCCTGCTCCTCCTCCCATTCCCTATCACGTTCTTGTTGTTCCGATTCCATTGCCCTCGTCGTTCTGGCTCATTTACGCAGTAGACGATGATGTTCCCCGCTCGGAACGTCCGGTTCGCGTTCTATGACGATGATGACGTCTGAAGCGGGGTTCGCAGCACCAGACATCCGCCATAAACTAAAAATCTTCGCCAACGGGTACCAGGTATTCCAAAAGGTATAAAGGAGATCAATAATGAGATTTCGAGAAAAATCAATCCACTGTTTCCTCTATATATATTATATATTAAAAATCCGATCTAATGTAATAGATTTCACCTAGTTCAAGCAGAAGCAGGAATCTCACCAAATGCAAACGACAATGTCACGGGCCAGGGCCCATATCCTTGCGGCTGTGCCGCAAGACGTACTGAGCTCGTGCGCGCCAGGGATGGGAAATTACCCCACAGCTCAGGGGCACTTGAGAACTTCTTTCTTTCTTCTTCATCTTTGATGTAAATAGCATCCTGGACTAGATAGCTGGAATACAGTTACTAGAGGCCGTTCACATACATCAAAGATCTTTTTATTTGCATATCTGGAGTACTTGTTATTTTGTTATTGAAGACTTTGAGCCAGAAGCCGACAGAATGGATCTCACCCACCCGATCATCACCCTCGAAGCTATAATGCAAGAGCTCAAGAGCATACGAGAAGAAAACGCAGAACTCAGAAGAACTCTAGCTGAGAACGAAGAAGAATTTAGATTGAAGCTACAAGCCGTCGAAACTGCAGTCCACGATAGACGAACCAATACCACCCCCCTCACGCCGAGCGGACTCGGTACCTCGACACCCCATGAAGAAGTCAGCATCCCAGTTCCCGAACAGAAGCCCACTCAACGACCACGCCCTCGACTCCCCGATCCAGCCCTTTACGAAGGAAAGAAGAGCACATGGCGTGGATGGAAGCTGGAGATGGAGAATAAGCTGCATGAAGACGCCGATGCACTGGGCAGCTCTATGTCACAATTTAAGTATGTGTACTCTCGGTTATCGGGAAGAGCAAAGGAGGACGTCACCACGTTTGTGGAGATCGAGACCAAAAGGCCTGAGGCTAACCCTGCTTCGCTTCTTAATCGCCTGGACCTGTTATATGGAGACCGGGATCGCGAAAAGAAGGCCATTCAGGCACTACATACCCTCAAGCAAGGAGAGAACGAGTCCTTTGCTGCCTTCTACCCCCGATTCGAGAGAGAAATTGCCAATGCAAATGCGGAAGCATGGCCAGATGCCAGCAAAATCTCATACTTGCGCAACGCATTGAACGATAAGTTGAAGATGATGCTCGTGCCGGTGAACAGGGCCGAGATCAACTCTTACGTTGGCCTTGCAACAAAGTGTGATGAGTTAAGTAACTCTATGGAGCTGCTTGGTCAGTGGAGAAAGCCAAGCAGCAGGAACAGGAGTCAGCCAAGGGCCTCCTCACCTGCTGCCTCTAGCGGCCATGCCCAACCGGAAGTTAAGAGGGAAGACATGATGGAATGGGACCCAACCCCCCGGGCTCAACGCAGGTCAGCACCTTGAGACCCAGGAGGAACAACAATCTCAACGGGTACCCCTCAAAGCGACTTCAGGATAAAGCCCTCCTGGGGAAGAGGGCCAAGTGGGTTAGTCAGGAGGAGATCGATGCGCGACGGAGCGAGCACCGCTGCCTCCGCTGTGGGAGAGACAACTGCAAAATCCTCACATGCCCATTAGCAGCACCCCTACGTCCGGATTCGCAGACACATATCAGCGTTACATCGGCAAGGCCTCGAGTCACTAAAGCAGCATTCGAGGACCAAGAGAGTGAGGATGAGACTAGTGGAGGCGAGCAATAGGGGCACGCGGCAGCTCAGAGGGAATGGAGAAGAGATGGCAGAGCAAAGATGGACGGAGACCCCTTCCTAGTCGATATCAGACTTAATGGAACCGACTTCACTACGGGTCTAGTCGACTACGGTTGTCTTTGCTACGCTGCTATGAACGAAGAACTCTTCCGCTCCTTAAAGCTGCCACAGATCCCCATTCCTCCTCGGAAACTTGAGAATGCTACTGGCGACCCAAATATAGCGATTGACACAGTTACTTTCGCGTCAGTTGATATCGACGGTCACCAGCGCCAAAGGATCTTCTTCTATGTGGTCCCAAAGCTGAACTATAGTATCATTCTTGGGAAACCCTGGATGGAAGACGAGGATGTACACATCTCAGCTAAGAAGGGCTGCCTTACGATTGGGTCGTCAGGCATACAGGTGTGGAATCGAGCCAAGCAGACACCCCCAGACCCGAAGGTTAAACAGGTAATGGCATCAGTCTTCATGGCGGAGGTACGACGAGATAGGAGGCTGCGAGGCACCGGAGTGTTCGCCGTCACCGTGAGAGACATTGACAAGGCCCTAAGGCCGAGGGCAAGGACGGACCCAAAAGAGAAGCTTCCAAAGCATTACCACCGGTGGCTTCAGGCATTCAGCAGGCAACGTGCCGACAAACTCCCGCCCCTACGACCCGGTATCGACCTCCGAATCGAGATTATGAAGGACAAAGATGGAAATGAGAAGAACCTCCCTTGGAGCCCGTTGTACGGCATGAAAAGAGAGGAGCTCCTAGTTTTAAGGAAGGCCCTCACTGAGCTGCTGGATAAGGAGTTCATCCGCGTGAGTAGCTCCCCGGCGGCTGCCCCAGTCCTATTAGTGAAGAAACCAGGCGGAGGAGTCCGCTTCTGCGTCGACTACCGAGGGTTAAACAGCATTACCAAGAAGGACCGATACCCCCTCCCGCTTCTGAGCGAGACCTTGAGGAATATCGCAAAGGCAAAGTGGTTCACGAAACTCGACATCATCGCTGCCTTCAATAAGGTACGAATAGCGGAAGAAGATGTACACAAAACGGCCTTCCGCACGAGATATGGCTCCTTTGAGTACCGAGTCATGCCATTCGGGCTGACTGGAGCCCCAGCCGCCTTCCAACGCTACATCAACAACACCTTACAAGACTACTTAGATGACTTTGCCTCTGCATATGTAGATGATGTCTTAGTATATTCTTCAGGGTCCCTCAAGGACCACAGGAAAAAGGTCGGCCAAACTCTACAGAGATTGATGGATGCTGGCCTCCAGATTGATATCGATAAGTGCGAATTCGAGGTCAAGACTGTCAAGTATTTGGGCTTTTTGATTGAGGCAGAGGTTGGCATCCGAGTCGACCCCGAGAAAGTCAAGGCAATTAGGGAATGGGCTATACCAACCTCAGTCAAAGGAGTTCGTGGATTTATTGGCTTTGTGAACTTCTACAGGGTCTTCATCCAAGACTTCTCAGACATAGCTCGACCGTTGACCGAGCTAACGAAGAAGGATGTTCAGTTCAAATGGGACGACCGATGTGAAGAAGCATTTGACAAGCTGAAGGAAATGCTCATTACGGCCCCAATCCTTGCACATTTCGACCCGGAGAGAGAGACTATGGTCGAGGCTGATTCCTCTGGCTACGCTACAGGAGGGCTGATGCTACAGAAGGACGATCATGGTATTTGGCGCCCTGTTGCTTATTTGTCGAAGAAGCACTCTCCTGCTGAAGCCAACTACCCCATTCATGATAAGGAACTCCTTGCTATTATACGCTGCCTTGAAGCGTGGCGGCCCGAGTTGCAGGCAGTTAAGCACTTTACGATTCTTACAGACCATAAGAACTTGAGGTACTTTTATTCTGAGAAGCAGCTTACTGAGAGGCAAGTGCGTTGGTCCGAATACCTCGCTAGGTTCAACTTTACTCTGGAGTGGAAGCCAGGCAAGAGCTTAGGGCGTCCTGACGCCCTGTCTCGTAGGGGGCAGGACCTCCCAGCAGATGGTAGCGACGAACGGTTGAAGGCTAGGTTCATGAAGATGTTCCAGTCTGAACACCTCAAAAGCGTGCACATTGCTTCAATGGGAGTCCCGGCGAAACCTGAGGAGATCGACTTTGAAGAGGAAGTACGGCTTTTTGAAGACCAAGAACTACAGACCCTATGGCACGAAGCTCGAAAGGACGAACTCTACCGACAACTCACAATGTGTGTGGCTAGGAATGAAAGGAACTTGCCTACCCACCTCCAGAAGGAGAAAACTATTAGCATCACTGAGTGTACTGTGGACGAGCGAGGTCTTCTTCGTTTCCGCGATCGAGTCTGGATTCCAAATTTAGAACCCCTTCGCACGAAGATCATTCAGGATACTCATGACTCCCATATTACTGGACATCCAGGCAGAGACCTTACCTACACTATTCTATCGAGGCAGTTCTTCTGGCCTGGAGCTGCAGCAGATGTGCGCCGGTTCGTGAGGAACTGTGAGGTCTGCGGCAGGAATACGATCTGGAGAGACACCAAGAAGGGGCTTCTCAAGCCAATGCCAATCCCTGAGCGCATCTGGGGAGAGATCTCGATCGACTTCATTATAGACCTACCACCATCTGGAAGGGATGAAGCGACAAATTGCATGGTGATCACTGATCGCCTGACAAAAGGGGTAGAGCTAGAGGGAATGGATGACATCTCATCTGAAGCAGCTGCAAAGAGGCTCTTTGAGCGCCACTACCCAATTCATGGCATACCGACAGCAATAACGAGCGACAGAGGCCCGCAGTTTGTGAGCGATTTGTGGAAGCACTTTTGCAAACTTCTCAAGATTGAACAACGGCTCTCAACGGGATATCACCCTCAGACTGATGGCGCTACAGAGCGTATGAATCAGGAGATCGAGAAGATTATACGGATTTGGGCTACCTACACTCAGGATAACTGGCTGGACCTCTTGCCAATCGCAATGGCAAGTATAAACAACCGAGAAGCATCCTCAACAGGCCTGAGCCCATTCTTCTTTATGCATGGCTACCACAATGAACCGATCCGCCTGGTAGCAGACCGAATGATTGAGGGAAAGCAGAAGGAGGGTGAAACTCTCGCTGAGGACTTCGTCAGACGATTGCAGGACGCCACAGAGTGGGCACAGGCGGCCATCGCCACAGCCCAGGAGAAGCAAGAACGGTTCGCCAACAAGTCCCGCTCAGCAGCTCCAAGGTACAAGCCAGGCGATTGGGTTTATCTGAATCTGAAGAATGTAAAGACCACAAGACCATCGAAGAAGCTGGACTGGCTACATGCCAAATACCAAGTGGTCCGGGAAGTCAATTCTCACTCCTATCAGCTGAACGTACCTGGTAGGATCCACCCGGTCTTTCACGTTGACCTATTACGCCCAGCGCCCAACAGACCATCTGCCCTCACAGAGACCATCAGCCCTAACACACAACCGAGACAGATAACACACAACCGGCACCTATTGAGGAGGAGTGGCAGGTAGAACGCATTTTAGATGAGCATTGGAAGACTGAGAAAGGCGTAAGGCGCAAGGAAGCTTTAGTGAAGTGGGTAGGTTACTCCGAGCCTACGTGGGAACCTATTGGCAACCTGCAAGCTACCGCTCAGTGGAAGCTCTGGCGCAGGAACCACAAGAGGAGTTGCAAATAGCCCTCAACTTCTTCACCCAGGAAGGAGGGGGGTAATGTCACGGGCCAGGGCCCATATCCTTGCGGCTGTGCCGCAAGACGTACTGAGCTCGTGCGCGCCAGGGATGGGAAATTACCCCACAGCTCAGGGGCACTTGAGAACTTCTTTCTTTCTTCTTCATCTTTGATGTAAATAGCATCCTGGACTAGATAGCTGGAATACAGTTACTAGAGGCCGTTCACAGACAAGAGCAACGTCATTATTATAAATTAGAAGCTCACGTGAATCTCACGTGAATCTTAACAGAAAAATCCAGCCAATGAAGACTTCTCTACATTTGATCTCGGGGGAGGGTGAATTCGAAGCTCATCCACATGTGCCAATGAGAGTGGGAGGATTGGACCAATTAGGAGGTGCAGTTGCGCTTCCGAATCGGGTAATTTTCGGGGGGGGGCTAAATTTTGGGGTTGGAAATCCCAGAGCTTAAGAAGACCTTTCGTACCGAAAGGCAAACGCCCTTCGGGCTGAATAAAACGCCCTTCGGGCTGAATAAAAACGCCCTTCGGGCTGAATTAACTCTTAATAATATGGACCCGCTATTATTTTCCAGGGCCAATTTCCCCCAGCGTGTTTCAGGTTAAATTGCAGTCCTGTACGCATATTGTCGCATATCAGCCTGTCGCACACACGGCATAGCCCACCGGATTATTTCCGGAATTCCACTCGGAATTTCCGTTCCACACGGATTTCCGTCTTCTATATAAGACAGCAACGTCTTTCTCTTTTGTATAGTACAAGGGCCCCTTAGATAATTCTCATCAATTGACTGGTGCCATCAATGATCCCTGTGGAGCCAATTGTCTGACACCTTGATGTTGCAACACAGAACTTGTGGCCGGCTAAGACGCGATCGCGAAGTCGTGTTTATTTTCTGGGTATTAACCTTAGCATGCCCTAACTATCTTGGGCTTAGCGTGATCCGAGTTGTGCCGGGCAGGGACCCAAGCGACTTTGACTCAATGAAACGGCTGCCGCCATGACACCAACGGCCAAAGTCCGTGCAGCAAAATCTGCTAAGTTACCCTAAATCAACAAGTCAACAAATTCAACCCATTCAATCAACAGAATATTAAAATGGATTGACGTATTATATAATCAAAATTCGATGTTGATTGAGTTGAATTGACGTTGATCATCAATCCATTCAATATATTGAAATACGTTAAGTGGTTTGCATCCTTGGCGCCGTGTTCGCCGGCTGTTCGTCCTTCTTCGCCTGGAGGCCCGCCCTCCGGGCGGCGCGGGCCCGCTCGTCTGCGGCCGTGTACGAGTCGTCTGCGGCCATCTCGGTCGATCGAGGCCTTTCTATGTGGTGTCGTTTTTCCGTCCGGAGCTAGATAAGTTGCGGGGGACTTATCAAACGCACTTATCAGGCGTCGCGCACACGATGTCATGGGCCGCCTTTTGCGGGGGATAAGTTGTCACGTGGTCTAAGCGAATTACGACGTAATTGCGGGCACCATCGATAAGCGACCCCAAGATTTTTGCCAGATATACCTGAGCGCCGCCATTGATTGGAATTGCCCAGTTCTGCATAGCCGCGCTGGTACATGCAGCAGACCTGCCACCAGCCACCAGCCACACTGCATTTGCTATCACGTGTCTTTAATCGCAATCAAAGATGCCTCTCTGCAAGCTGCCTTTTTGTAAGCAAGCTGCCTTTACATTTGTTTGGCTCTTCTGAGAGCGAACCTTACTCGCACAGCAGCTAGCTGTGCGAGTATGGGCCCCCCACAATTTCTGCCCAGTCTCACACTTTGGTTGCCAACTAAGCTTGCTTGGTTGGCTCGCCCGGCCTCGCCGCATGCCACTGTAAGCCGCGGGCTAAAGCCCCGGCTCGGTTAAGAAACTTAAGATAGCCGATTAAGTACCCCGCGTACCCCGTACCCCGCATTCGGGTGGGCCGGCGCACCTGACTTTAGGAGGCAATTGACAAGCGTTGATTAAGTCACACGTTTCTTTCCCCGGCTTTCCCAGCTTTCCCAGCTTTCCCAGCAATCCTGTCGAGCGGGGTCTTTCCCATCCCTACTCCCACATAGTCGACAAAGCAAGGCATCAACGAGAGCAGGAACAAGAGTCAATCTTCAATGGCAGCAACACAAGTCATTTGTCAGGAAGTTGAGGCTAGTCGTGCTGTCAAAGATAATGCGAGGACAAACACACGTCGTTTCTCTTGCCCACAATGCGCCGCGACATTCGCCAGGTCTAGCCACATGCGACGTCACCAAAGAACCCGTAGGTTATCTACTACACACGTAAACCCCGCTGACTCACGAGTTATTCGTTAGACCGCGCCGACAAGCCCTTTACATGCCGATATTGTCCTTTAGAGTCGTCCAGAAAAGACGCAATCATTCGTCATACCCGGACCTTCCATCCTGGGCAACTTTTGGATTCTAGCTCTAAAGAAAACGAGCAGACTGACATCGTTGGCATCGAAATCGGCGCATCGCATGAATCACCCTTTGGGTGACTGCAGCATGCCAGAGGATCCCGTCCGTATGGGAGGGCCAGTGCCCTCACATACCCCTATCATGGAGACTCGGGCACCCTTTCAAAATGTCCCTTTCTTCCTCGCATGCGGATTTGGGAAGCATAGATCTCAGCCCATGGCTTCAATTCAACGGGGGCGCTGTTGGTCTCAACCCAACTTCTCACGAAAATCACGACTTATCCGGCGGCGATACTTTTGCTACACCTCAAGTGGACTTTGGCCGTGCATTTGATCCACAATTATTCGATGTTGGCATTCTCGCACCCTTGGATCAGTTGGTGAATATCGGAGGCATGCTTCAAGAGAAAGGGAACGTTCAATCAATGCCTGCTGCCTTGCCTGAGGCGAGTACACCTACTTCTGATTACGAGGAGCGAAAAGCTCAGACCTGTCTGGATATCACTGTTGATGCTCATTCACGAGCAAAGGCAAACTTGTCACGGTTCAACGGACAAGAAAAGCTTTCAGACATGCACTTTCCGTCAAGACCTGCGATGGTTCGATTCGTGAAGGCATACTTTACGCATATGGCCCCGTACGTACCCGTGGTCCATGGCCCTACTTTTGATGTCTCTTCGCTCCAGCGTAAGTGATCCTGCAGACTTACCTTGTCAAAGTTACTTGAATGCTGACTAATACTGTGAATATGACTAGCGCCACTCTTGTTGGAAATCATGGCCTGCGGTGCTGTGTATTCAAACGAGACGGAAGTGGCAATGAATTTGCATAGGAATGTACTCAAACTCCTTCTCAACGTGAGTGCCCCTATTCGCGTTTCTTTCACCAAACAGCATTGAAATGGAGCCTTCTGAGCGGACCAATGTGGGGCCATTTGATAGCGTATTGGTGCCATCCAAATCTTCATCTCGAGTTTACTTTGTTTCACGACTGGGTTTCAGCTTCATCGGCCATCTCAAAAATATACAAATGGACTAATATTAGTAGGGAGAATTCACATCTATTTGCGACGAGACAGGAATTGAGTTTGAACTATCGCGACTCCAGACTATGCTGCTTGCAACTTACTTTGGAATTCTCAGCGGAGATTCACACTTGGAAGAGCGAGCAAGGTTTACGTTCCATCATGTAATCGAGGTATGCACAATCAAACCTACTGCAAATAGCCGCAGCGGTAGCTAATAATTCGTTAGCTTGTGGAAGCAGCAATCAAGAAACTTGCAGCTCCCGCGATAGAGTCGCAGACCACCTGGATATATCAAGAGACTATAAGCAGGTACATTGGACGCTTGATTAACATCTGCCTTTCTGATAACTCCTAACATAGCCTCAGATGCATTTCGTGCAGTATAATAATAGCTTCGGGATACTTCTCAACCTCGTTGAGTCGATCACTCAACATTCCATACCTCGATTCCAAGTATCCATTACCTTGCACTACATCGCAGTGGTCAAGAGCCGAAGCCAGCGGGGATACATTTAAACCAGTTATTTACAACCCCGAAATAATGGAAGGCATAATGCAAGGGAACAAGCCCCCTTCTGAACTCAGCGAGTACGCTTTTCTCGCCGTTGTGTGCAATATCCGTTGTCGGATTTGTTCATTCGAAGCCTTTTCCATCTCTTGCCATCCAAGCCTGAAGGCAACATTTATTGAAACAATGGATGCAGCTATGAATACGTTAAGCCAGGCGTGGTCACGAATGAACTACGAGCACTCCTCCCCACTCCATCGGCACACGAACTCGGCATTGAATTCGGCCTTTCTTCATCTTTACAGCAGCCACGAACTATCTGGCATGAAAAGGTTATTGCGAAACCCCGAGGTGCTACGTGATCCACAGGAGCTGTCGAGCCTGTTTGACAGCCCCTGTTCCCCTCCGCTGAAAAGAGGTTTAATTTGCGCTGCCAAAGCATTACAGCTCGACTTTGAGTCGGGTATAAATTACTTGAAACTTACGGCACCATTGTGGTTTGATCCTCTAGAAATTCACGCTCTGTGTGAGAGCGGTAAGTCACACTATGCTGGAACTGCTTGCATTTCCAAAACCATTTAGATGCCTAACCCCTCCAAGGTCTCCTTCTCTTCTGGTACCTCATGAGCAAAACCATCAACCCGAAGACATTCGAATCCCACCAAGACATCAGTGACACGGTGGAAGAAGCTCTATCCGAGGTCAAGCACTTAGCAGTTGGGAGTCGAGTGGCGACCTTGCCCCTCGCAGCTTGTGCCACGATGCTGAGTTCCCCCACGGCAGTATGGCGTTGTATGTTAAACTCGCACTTATTATATTATCTCACTAGCTAACCCTTGATCTATAAAGTTCCACCTGCTGTTTCTCGAGATTTACAAAAGCTTATTATACAAGTCCAGGCTACCTATTAATTACCTCTGGATTTAAATACATAAGTGTCACGGCCTATGCCGCGACTGAATGCATGATGCCGCACGGCACGGATCAACGTCTTACCGCTCACTCTGGAACCTGTCGTCCCGCTCACTCTCTCACTCCGGGGCGAGTGAGAATGTGGCAATATCTCACGATGTCCATCGTGAGATGCTCCCCAGACCCTGCTTATAAAAGACCACACAACATTCCTTAGACAGACACTCTAGCTACCTCAGCTTTCAATACAACTTGATTACTCAAGAATACCCGGGGGGCATATTCTATCGAAGTGCCCCTCTATGAGGAACGAATAGAGGGGGCATCACAACCTGTAACTGCGTCGCTCCTGTAACCACTGTCAACCTATAGAAAATTGGCTATCTGACAAAAATAAGCGATCAAAAAAATTTAAACTTTCAGCCCACTTTTCCAAAGGGGGATTTTACAGGGTTATTTTTGTCAAACAGCTAATTTTCTATAGGTTGACAGTGGTTACAGGAGCGACGCAGTTACAGGTTGTGATGCCCCCTCTGTGATGAACAGAGGGGTTGCGTATCACCTGACCCCCTGGGTACTTCCTGACATTATCAGACGTGATTCCCCACCCTACGCTCAGTACACCACGCCCCGTTGCAACTGCCAACATAAACCAATCAGGTTACGGTCTACTACGTTGGGAACGTTGACCGTCACGTGCAGATATTATAGGAATTAATAATATATCCACAGCTATAGGGGCCCCATCAGTATCAGTATCAGTATCAGTATTTATTACGCCCGGGAGAACGGATCTCATAGGGCCGGTGGCTACGCTAAGCTGTCTTCACTTCCCCCGCTATTCGTCCAGACCACCTAAGAGAGCCCCACTCTTCTTGCCAGCTCGTCTCTTTTCCAGCCTCGCTTGCTTGACTGCCTGACAGGCCTGCTTGAAGGCCGATTTCTCCAAGTGTTCAGCATCCTTTCCCCAGCAGCTGAAGCATGGTCTGTCAAATTGAGGCTGTTCAATGTTAGTAGTCAGCTGTGGTGTTAGTGTTTAGCATGTTCTGTTTCCCTTTTCACCTCAGTCCTCCCGTCGCCATTGCAAACTTGACTGCCGCTCGCACCGCCTCTAGGTTAGGTGCCCATTTGGGCCCGTCCGACGCCGACTTTCCACCCAGAAAGAAGGAAAGGTTTCCCAACATGCTTTGTCCCGCTTATCGCATAACTTCACGTTCAGTATCCCATCTCGAGCATCGGAAAAGGAAGTGCTCCATCGTCTCTGGTGCGCGTCCGCACTCACACACGTCCGACTCTGCGGCTCCTATCTTGCTCAGGTAACTGTTGATCCTTGCCATTCCTGTACGAAGTTGCGAGAGCACGTCGGCTTCTCGTCTTTTTAGGTTGTCGTAAAGCGCTTTCGTATGCTTGCCCGGTAGGGCTCGGTCGACCCGCTTGGAGTAGCCGCCCACTCTGTCGGGTTGTCAAGCTCCGGAGACTTTCGCTTACTGTTGGAGGCAAGGATCACGATCATCGTGAACTTGTTCACGATGAGAGTGAACGACCACAACTAGCGTCAGGCAACAGCCTGCTGTCTATGAATCGGCAGACTAAACACGGGTATAAGAGACCGACTCTCGTCGCTCCTTTAGATAAGAAAACACACGCTCCTTTTAATCCTCAATCTACACTGATCTTTTGTTCGATGTCTGTATTCTGCTCTGGTTGCTTTCTGCGCTTGTCCCTTCGCCTTGCGGCCGATGGCGAGGTCGTCTTCTCGGGATGGTATCCATACCATTCTGACCCTGTTACTTCCCTTTCCCAGTCGTTTGATGTGCTCATAGATCTGTCGGATGGTGATCTGACCGGATTGCTGCCGTGGTCGTGCGATCGCTTTCAGTGACGACTGGCTGCTTGACAGCACCGTGAGTTCTCGATGTTGCAGCCCATCGGGCATGCAACGCAATGCCATCGCTATCGCCTCCAGCTCGGCCGTGTATGGGTTCTGGTCGTCTCGCGACCCGAGGGTGACCGAGTATCTGGCCACTATCTTGTCTGTCCGGTCCGGCGATCTGTATGCTACGATGCCACCTATACCTACGAGCCCTTCTCTGTCGGAAGCACTGGTCACAATGACAATGTCGTTGGCGCCTTTGGCTGCTGTTATCGCCGCGTCATGATCAGCCTCACATACCGTCGACATACGGCTGTGCCACGGTGGTACCGTATAAGCCTGGATCGTTTCCATCCGCTCGATACCGCCCGCATAATACTGCTTCTGGATCATGGGCTTTTACCCTGACGAGAGAATCCAGTCGAAATCAAGGTGTGTTCGCTGTCTGAGTGCCCTGGACAGGTGATGAATGTATCACCGGTCCTCATCTACACCCGGGATGTCTTTTCTTGGGGAAAACGACCGCTCTTCATAACTGAGAACGTACAAGGAAGAGTGTCAAACTTCAAAAGGTACGTACACGTAGAATGTTCGGAAGCGCACTGCGACACAGCCGTGTATGTTGCTCGAACGTCGGCTGTTGGTGGGAGCACTTCTGGCAGGTAGATGCGACCGTCTGAGATAGTAGCGTTTGCCGCAGCTTCGAGTGCTGTTGGCCCAGGGGATGCGGATTAACTATGGAAAGATAAATGGTGGAGATCAGGGTATCGGAAACGTGATATTTAGTTACTTGTTTATAGTGGTGCGAAAGTACTTGTCTTTCTACGGTACATCAGGTTACTGGCGTGAGCTTCACTAACAAAGACTTTCCCTTTGCCATCATAAACCCCTGGTCGTCTAGCTCCATACCCTCGTGGCGGAACCCAGCGGCTAGTTCGACATCGAATGCCTGGTAGAAGGCGCAGGCAGTAAGCAGCATCTCCACACGAGCTACATGCATGCCAATGCAGACACGCGGCCCAGAACTGAATGGTCGGTCCATGGCTTGCATCTGTTCGGTGGGATTTTCCCAGCGGTCCGGATTGAACTCCAACGGGCCCGGGAACACATTTTCGTCGCGCCCCGTGGTGTAAGTTTGACTGCCCACGATAACGCCAGCAGGGACATATACGCCGGCAATAGTCTTGCCAGGGGAAACGCGAGGAATAAATGTCGAAAGCGGCCCTCTTAAACGCATAACTTCCCGGATTACCTGGCTCAAGTATGACTAAATTATCCATTAGTATCAGTCAAAGGAGTTCAAGGTACGCGTCTTACCAGCTTGTTGGCCTTTTCATAGGTTGGGAATATTGATGGGTCCGGGAAGGCTTGACGGATTTCTTCCACGACGCGCTTCTGCATCTCTGGACGTCGCGCAAGCTCGTATATGAGATACACCAGCGAGCTTGCTGTGGTTCCACTGCCTGCTTCGATAAAAACGCCAGCATTCTCTACAAGATCTTCGTTGGAGAGCCCGGTGCCCGTCTCCTTGTCTCTTGCTTCCATCATGCTCCTCAGAAAGCTCGGTGGCGCTGACCCGCCTTTCAGCTTCTCACCCTCGTCATATACCAGAGAATATAAATTCTTTGTTAGCCGGCGCCTTGCTGTTGCAGCGGCTTTGAATGGACCGAATGGAATATACCGAGCCCAGGGAACGAATCCAAATAGCGTCGCGATGCCGTAAAAGGCGTGAATATCGTCTGCCAGTGGGTTCTTGGCGCCTTCGAGCAGATCAAAGGATTTAGAAAAACTCAGCTGACTAGTGAGATCAAGGAGCAGATGGTGAAGGTGGTCGTATATATCAACCGGGTTCTCCGAAGGGCGAAGGACTGCAATAAAACGTTGGATTTTTTTCGAGATCTCTCCCTCGACCTGGAGGACTCCACGCTCAGAAAACGCGTGCGCAAGAAGTCTGCGCAACTTCGCATGCTCAGCACGATCAACACAGCTAAAGACACTATGTGACCCTGTTAATGTAAAGCCCGCATAGAACGGTGGAGGTTTCAAGCAAGGCTGCGAGCCTTGGCCATATATGTCTTTAATTGCGGATTTGTTGGAGAATGAGAGTTCATTGGGGCCCATACGGACAACAGGACCATAGACCTGGTGAAGACTATGGCGTGTGTACGTAGCACGAAATGATAGGCTCTCCCACATCATATACAGGCTTGTGACCCTTCCCAATCGAGGGCCACGGAATTTTGCAAAGGGATGGAAGTAAAGTCGGAAGATAACCAGCCATGTCCGCCAGACAAGCAGGGCCAAAGAGAGTGCAAAGAGGAGCTGATAGACTGGCGAAAGGCGCAAAATAATGTCGGGTAACATTGCGTGCAAAATGGAGCTTCGCGATAGACGAGTGAGCTGCATTGGTAGACGATCGATCGGGCATGGGAATTCCAGAAGCAAAGTCTCCGCAGATTACGAATACCTTTATACGGACTGACCATCACACTAGGGTGGGGCCTCACTAGGGTGGGTCCCCGCATTCGACTGGGTTACAATAGTTTGTGGGGCTGGAGCAGTATCTGCAGCTTGGTGGGGGAGAGTGGCGTGACGGGGCTCTTCAGCAGTACCAGAAGGTCCCCTTGGAGAATGTGTTTGTGCTCAACGAGGAACGACTGGGCATCTGGATCTCTGATGGGCTCGCCTTACTTCTCAGCTGCAATACAGGCCGTCCGACCAGAAGGGAGGGTCGTGCTCAGCGGCGCCCCATCTGGCACCATCGCCGTTCCCTACACCCTTGTCATGCATCAAAACATCAAGATTATTGGCAAGGTGATAGTCTCGCGGGGCGGAATTAATACCGTCATTAGAATGGTCAACTCAGAACTTCTCAAGCTCGGAAAGCGCGGAGGTTCGGTACACAAGGTGTACAGCCTAGAGCAGCATCACGAGGCCTTCCAAGAAGCGAGGGAGAAGAGCGGGTTTAGGGTCTACACCGATATTGCTCCAAACCCTTGGTAGCGTTTAGGTTCCAACTGAAGACACCTGAATCCATTATCCGTTTGTGCTGGCGATTCGTTATTTGATGGCCTGCTCCATTACTTTACAAGTATGACCTGCGCTCTCTCTACTGGAGACTATCTCTATGATATTTGTCCGTTATGAAAGCTATCCAGCTGGGTGAACAACCTGGGACTATGCCAGCCATGGATAGGAATAGCTGGACGACGACTTGAGGTTTGTGTTGCCCAACCCCAAGCAGGAATAGTGGGTGGATATGGGCACATGTCTGACAGATGAGAATGCCCTTCTCTACAACAGCATCAACGAGAGTTCCATGGCGCTCTGGTGCTTTCACAATTGCCACCATGAGAGTATGGGGATCGCGCCCCAAGTAACTTGGAAAGTCCGTAAAGTCCGTCTCACCGGGGTGCCGAGCATAGAGAACGCCGCTAGGGGGTAATGAGCAAGGGTCCCCACCGAGATCCCTGCCCGCGGCACAGGTGGGGAGGAGGGTTGACACCCGCAGGCGAGGCAAAGCATGAAGCTTCCCACCGAGGCCCCACCCAAACTCGGTGGCACAGGTGGGGAGCAAACCCCCCGGTGGCATGCTATCTTGTTCCAATTATAGAACCACCCCGGGGCTCCGATAACATCAGGTGCTTTGCTGAGAAATCACAGACATGTCACATCATGTCAGACAATTGGCTCCACAGGGATCATTGATGGCACCAGTCAATTGATGAGAATTATCTAAAGAACAAAAGAAATCGAACAGCCATGTGTTCGGGCACAGCTATTTAAGCTCATGTCGTTAGGATTATGCGACAGGCCAGATGTGAAACCGGATAGTTACATCCGGTCACACGAATGTTATGCGACAGTCTCTGAAGTGTATGGTGATTTGTAAGTCATGGTCTTCCCAAGTAATGCTCTCCTGCAACGAGCCCACGGCGCCGTGTAGACGTCTTAAGTGAGTTGACTGTATAAGTGAGCCACTTCCCCCTCCTGCTTCCACCCGACTTCAGAATCCAATTCCTCAACATCACATCAGTCCTCCTCGTGATACCTAAGCAAGTCTTATTCTGTTGAAATGAGAAGATGCTAATTGCTTGATTCTTCTCTCAAAGTGAAGTAGGGGAACCACTATTTATGTACAGGCACGATTTCTTGTAGAATGTTCCTCCTTCTTCCACACCTTGCCACCGACTTGGTCGCCTCACACTTGTGATCTCCAACATATTCCTCATCACCATCTCTCAGAATCCATCCCCAACGCAATCATGTCGCGCTACGCTGAGGCCCACGTTAAGACAAACGGCCCTGGCGACGCCCGCCCGACGGCCCTACAAATCATCAAGGACGAGGGGGTTGAAGGCAAGCTCAAGGGCGAGGTCATCGTTATCACCGGTACGTCTTCGGGCATCGGCATTGAAACCACTCGCGCCCTGGCCACCACTGGTGCCACCCTCTTTCTCACGGCCCGAGACGTCGCCAAGGCCCAATCCGCCCTCGCTGGTATCTTTGAACCTTCCTGCATGGAGATTATCGAGATGGACCAGGCGAACCTCTCTTCCGTCCGCGCCGCCGCCGCCACCATTCTCGCCAAGACCTCCAAGATTCACCTCCTCGTGAACAATGCCGGCATCATGGCCATCCCCGACCTCCGCCTAACCGCCGATGGCTACGAGCTCCAGTTCGGCACGAACCACCTCTCGCATTTCCTCTTCTACAAGCTCTTGGAACCCGCTCTCCTCGCTGCCGCCTCCCCCGAGCTCCCGTCCCGCGTCGTCAGTCTCGCTTCCTCGGCCCACAACGTCCACGGGATCAATGACCCCGACAACTACAACTTCCAGAAAGGCGGCTATGACCCCACTGTGGCCTACGGTCAGTCTAAGACGGCCAACATTTACATGGCCAACGAGATCGAGCGCCGTTATGGCTCGCGCCACCTACACTCCACGAGCGTCCATCCCGGCCTTATCCAGACCGCGCTCACCCAGCACATGCCCCCGGATGCCTTCAAGGGGATGGAGTTCTTATACCCCACCATGAAGAGCGTTGAGCAGGGTGCCGCAACATCGGTGTGGGCGGCCATCGGCAAGGCATGGGAACATGAGGGCGGCAAGTACCTCGCCGACTGTGCTATTGCAAAGCCATATGCGGAAGGGGATGACAAGTTATCTGCGTCCGGGTATGCCCCACACGCCTACGATGTGGAGAAGGCAAAGAGGCTGTGGAGCGACTCGCTCAAGCTTGTAGGATTGCCGGACGAGGAGTAGGGAACCAAGAGGGGCCTGGCCCTCAGTATCCAGTCAAACCCGTAATTTCCTATGATGAATATAACCCTATGAATCCCGAAGCCATTCAATTCGTGATACTCTAATAATTTATATGTAGCGTGATCAGTTCACGTCCGGGTCAATAGAACTGATCTCTCGGCGTTATGTGTGGTGGTCGTAACCGCGCCGTCTATAACCTGAAATTAAGGTGTAATCTATAGTCGACAGTACTCCAAGGATAAGTGCCTATTGCCCGTTAGCCTGCCATCCTTCATTTGCTTCGAGACTTATTCGGCATAGCGGCTACCTTTTCGATGCAGAGAGGCGTATAGGTTCCTCTCCTCTCATCAGCCTCCGGCGGTTACTAGATTCAACGGAATGGTCCCACCCCTCCGCAGCCCACGACCACTTCGCAAGAAAGCCGGGGGTGGCCTCCCAGCTTCGCATGTCGCAGTGACCGCATCCTCGTCACGTCCTGCTGTGAGGGGCAGGGTCCACATGGTTTTGGGGTCGGAGACGGTGATGGCGAGGGGCGCATCTCGTCGCTTTTGAGCCGGCGTGGCACTCATAAGCTCACCGATGAGGTCTTGTAGCAGCTCCCAGTGGTCTAAACTTACTTCGTGCCTTATAAGATTGTTACGGACGCAGGGAAGGGAAAGATATTGACCCAGAAGGAGTGGAAGCGGGTTTGCTGGAGGCGGGTCGGGACGCGGGAGAGGGGAATATTGGGGTTCAGGGGTAGACGGTTGTGTCGTCACGGTAAGGACCGTTGATGGGACAGGTAGGACAAGATGGAGGAGGTGATCGGTTGAGAGGGGGAAGATGAAGGATAGGGGGGTTAGGGACGTGTCAAGGGCAAGGATCACAACGATCGTGAATAGCTTCACGGTCAGCGTGAACGCTACGCCATAACTAGCATCAGGCACAGCCTGCTGCCTATGAGATCGGCAGACTGAACACAGACATAAGAGACTGACTCTCGTCACTCCTTTAGATAGAAAATCAAGCGCTCATTTGATCTTCATGGCCCATCAGTACCTGTGACAGGAAGTCTGGGCATGGACTGGAGCGGTGGCAGGGCTCCAGCGCGTTCGGGTGTGAAGCGTGACTTCGAAACCAGCCGAACGTGATATCAAGCCTGTGGATCACTGACCGTATTGATACGGCCAGCTACGTTGGGCGGCGCCCCTGGCTCGGGCTATCGCCGGTGGGACTTGCGGGAGCCGCGGCCTCGGCGTTTACGGACATGGTTACTAGGAGAATCGGTCCTCGGAAAATTAACTGGCCGAATACGAGAATTGGCGCTAACAAAACGCGGCTGTTGGATATTCCCGTGCATCCATTTCGATTAGACCTCCTGATACGCTACGCCGCTGCGAGTCGCCGCCCCAGGTGCTAACGTTACCGACCCGAAGATAAACTCACTCGGCCACTTCAGAGCATCTTCCCACTCATCTCCGAGAACCCCCCTAATATGCCCCAGCAACCCGCTTGGCCAGTCTCTCAGGCACCAGTGCTCCTTATAAAAGCTCATCAAGACAGTAAAGTGAGCCAGAATGACGAGCGCCACTGCATACCGCGCCGAGCATAAGTCTAGAAAGGCCTAGTACACCTCAAGTCCCCAGCCCCAAATCACCTTAGCCGCTTCGGCGTCTCCGAGATTATCTGAGAGCGTTGCAATGCGGCGGAATAATACGTTGACGGCATGGAGGCATGCTGCCTTCTGTCTCCCCGCACACCGACGCTCTATACATCCCCGAAGAGACGCAAGCTGTGGATACCTTATTTCGAGATCCTGCCGAGTGTCTTGGTGATTGGTACTGAATTTAGTCAGAAGCTACGATTCTGAGACGACTAGAGGGGGGAGGTTCTGCTGCACAAATACCAAGGTAGACCTGCTAAAGTGGAATGCCTTTAATAGCTCCTCGATAGGGTCGAACTGTGCCAGAGAGCGGACGCCAGGGGGGCGAAAGATAGGTTCCGCTACCGCATACATTGAGGTGAAAGCAGAGAACCCCAGCAGGGCTCGATGCTGCGTCTGATCAAGGGCCTCGAAATGCCGCCTGGCTCGGGTGATTGCGGCCTGATGGTGTGCAACGGCTCTAGCGTACCACTTAGGCTGGGACTGATCTTCACTATACCTAGAGCTGGAGGGCCGTAAGGCCCAGGATGCTATTCAGCAAGTAATGGTGCGAGAAGCCTAAGCGGACAAGGTCGTATTGCAGGTGCTTCGTGGTCTCCGACATGTCGCCTGTGACGGGATACCGGTGCCAGTGCTCCAACAGCTCGAGATCAGCTAGGCTGTCTTCGTTGAGTGGCGTCATGGTCAGGGTAGGGGACGAGAAGCTGCACGAGATGTTGGCCCGCTCGCATTGAAGGCGTTGCGGATGGACCTCGTTGCACTACAGGGTTCAGCTGTGGGCTTCGCCTCGGCATGACGAGAAGCAGAGCACAGGGAGGGGGCGCACCGTACCTTAGCGTGCCGCTCCTTGCATTGAACACACCCTTCCCGAGACTTTCTGGGCACTTTACGCCTTCTGATCATATTTGTCATGAGCCGTCGTGTCGTGTCATGGAGAGATACGTTGAGGGTCGCACGAGGCGCCGTATAGATACGGTGATGGAGTGCGGGGGCCCGGTTGATATTTGATTGGTTTCAAGCTAGCAAATTAAGCGGCCACACTTCATTGGCCGCTTGCTAAAGCGGGGGCAAGACGAGTCTGCTCTGAACGCTTACCAATCAAAGGGCTTCCAGATGGCGGCCAATACATGGCACCTAGGTGCCCAAATAAAGCGGTGCGTCTCGGCCGTTGTTTGCCTTGATGGCGCCGCCGCAAGGTGGTTTCGTTGCATTTGAATATTCTAGCAGTCTCTGCATAAGTGATAGACTCTAACGGTTTCAGAGCACTAAGAGCCTTATCAATTGCTTCCATGGTTGGCGAGTTGTGGTGAGTTGAAGTTGGATGTGCAGGTGGGAACAAATCCGGCGAATCACCGGATCCGGCAGATCACCGGGAAATCCCTTATAAGATTGAGTCATAAGTTTGACACAATTCGTCAAGGTTTAATGACACGAGCCTCTCCACGCTGATCGACCAGGTACCATACTGTAGGGTAAAGTCTATCATAACTTACCCCGCAAATTAGGTTCGCACAAACGCCGAGTTAGGCAAGTTCTGGAAGAACGTAGTCTATGTGGTACGTCATGTTTATCTAATCTCAGCACTATGAGTTCTGCTACAGTGGGGGGCAAGAAGTATTCGCAGGTGTGTGAGATAATTTTGTACCTTTTAACCTCTTTTAGCTAGGAGCTTAACTGACATCTAGTATCTGATTCCTCAGAGTAGGGGAGGATTGCACCTACTATTAAGCACCGGCGACCTTTGAAGCTACCCCTGGCTAGCGCTCGGTACCATCAGGGGTGCGAATACTTTTTGCCCCCCCACTGTACGTTCTTCCACCGAGAGATGACGTTTTACCTCAGCAAGCTCAGGCCCGTGCGTCCGACGCCAGGGCCTGGGCTTGTATTTTACCATCCCGGGACGATGATCTCGCCATCGGCCGCAAGGCGAAGAGACAAGCGCAGAAAGCAACCAGAGCAGAATGCACGCCGCAATCGCTGCCATACCAGGCTCGCTCCACTCGGGCCAGGCTGGTGGCAGCGCAGCTGCACCAGCAACGAAGACTACCCGACAGAGTGGGCGGCTACTCCAAGCGGGTCGACCGAGCCCTACCGGGCAAGCATACGAAAGCGCTTTACGACAACCTAAAAAGACGAGAAGCCGACGTGCTCTCGCAACTTCGTACAGGAATGGCAAGGATCAACAGTTACCTGAGCAAGATAGGAGCCGCAGAGTCGGACGTGTGTGAGTGCGGACGCGCACCAGAGACGATGGAGCACTTCCTTTTCCGATGCTCGAGATGGGATACTGAACGTGAAGTTATGCGATAAGCGGGACAAAGCATGTTGGGAAACCTTTCCTTCTTTCTGGGTGGAAAGTCGGCGTCGGACGGGCCCAAATGGGCACCTAACCTAGAGGCGGTGCGAGCGGCAGTCAAGTTTGCAATGGCGACGGGAGGACTGAGGTGAAAAGGGAAACAGAACATGCTAAACACTAACACCACAGCTGACTACTAACATTGAACAGCCTCAGGTTGACAGACCATGCTTCAGCTGCTGGGGATAGGATGCTGAACACTTGGAGAAATCGGCCTTCGAGCAGGCCTGTCAAGCAGAGTCAAGCAAGCGGGGGAAAAGAGACGAGCTGGCAAGAAGAGTGGGGCTCTCTTGGGTGGTCCGGACGAATAGCGGGGAAGCGAAGAACAGCTTAGCGTAGCCACCGGCCCTATGAGATCCGTTCTCCCGGGCGTAATAAATACTGATACTGATACTGTTATCAACCAGACCCCCGCACTCCATCACCGTATCTATACGGCACTTCCAACCTGGATTTGACACCGGACAAATGCGACCTCAGCGTATTCTCTGTCACACGACCGCTCATGACAAATATGATCCGAAGGCGCAAAGCGCACAGAAAGTCTCGGGAAGGCTGTGTACAATGCAAGGAGCGGCACGCTAAGGTACGGCGAAGCCCCTCCCTGTGACTGCTCACTGCTACTCATGTCGAAGCCCACAACTGAACGCTCTAGTGCAACGAGGTCCATCCGCAATGCCTTCATTGCGAGCGGGCAAATATCTCGTGCAGCTTTTCGTCCCCTAGCCTGACGATCACGCCACTCAACGAGGATAGTCTAGCTGATCTTGAGCTGCTGGAGCACTGGCACCGGCATCCCGTCACAGGCGACATGTCGGATACCACGAGGCACCTGCAATACGACCTTGTCCGCTTAGGCTTCTCTCACCATTACTTACTGAATAGCATCCTCGGCCTTACGGCCCTCCAGCTCTACAGTGAAGACCAATCCCGGTCTAAGTGGTACGCTAGAGCCGTTGCGCACCAGCAGGCCGCCATCGCCCGAGCCAGGCCGCACTTCCAGTCTCTTGACCAGACGCAGCATCGAGCCATCCTGGGATTTTCCGCTTTTACCTCAATGTATGCGGTAGCGGAACCGCTCTTACGCCCCGCTCGCGTCCGCTCTCTGCAAGCACAGTTCGACCCTGTCGAGGAGCTTTTGCAGGCACTCCATTTTAGCAGGTCCACCGCGGTGTTCGTGCGGCAGAACTTCCCCCCTCTGGTCATCTCAGAATCGTGGCTTCTGACTAAATTCAGCGCCAATCACCAAGAAGTTCTGCAGGATCTCGAAACAAGATTTCCGCAGCTTGCGCCTCTCCGGGGATGCATAAAGCGTTGGTGTGAGGGGAGGCAGAAGGGGCCATGCCTCCATGCCGTCGAACTACTGTTCCGTCGCATTGCAACGCTGTCGGATAACCCCGGAGATCCCGAAGCGGCTAAGGTGATTTGGGGCTGGGGACTTGAGGTGTACCAGGCCTTTCTAGACTTATGCTCGGCGCGGCATGCAGTGGCGCTCGTCATTCTGGCTCACTTTACTGTCTTGATGAGCTTTTATAAGGAGCACTGGTGCCTGAGAGACTGGCCAAGCGGGTTGCTGGGGCATATTAGGGGGGTTCTCGGAGATGAGTGGGAAGATGCTCTGAAGTGGCCGAGTGAGTTTATCTTCGGGTCGGTAACGTTACAGTGATCGGAATGGTCTGGTATGGTCTGGTATGGTCTGGTATGGGGGGTCAAACCACACCATACGGCCACCGGTAGGTGCACAGCCGGCTGTGCAAATAAGATCACGTGATATATCGCACAGCCGGCTGTGCGAATAAGGTCTTGTCAGGGGCATACGTGTGAGTAAGAGATAACCCTCATTGATCCAAAGAAATAGCATCTACGCACGCAATTGAAGTGAGAGATTGATTCAGTAGATATGTGGCTCTTCAAAGGATAATATATCATCTATTGGCAGCGTATGACTCTATCCAAGGCCGTGAATAACGCCCCGGAGAATACGTTGCAAGCGAATATAAGTGAATCACTTCAACTCGTGCAATATATAAAGCAGGGCCATTTCTCGTAGAAGAAGCTCTCTAGGCACGATATGGCCAACAGCCGCTGTGGGGATGACTACTAACCTAGCAACCCTCCGGGCAGTAGAGAGATCAGGGATTCACATTTGGAATGTTGACCAGAATGGGTATGTTATGTGGATATGGCAGGGAACGCAGTAAATCGTTTAGTAGATATAATATTGTGGTGTTGTTGTTATATCCCTAGTTATCTTATGGGCGATTACCGAGCCTACTTAACCCTCCATGTAAACTCGGCCACAGCTTTGTTTAGTTAAGCAATTAAGTCACCATACCTATGCTCGGAGTTTTGCCTTTTCTTTCTCTTTGTAATGATAGATAATAATTACATGTCTCATCACTCCTACAAATATTAATTGGGGGGGTTCCCATTCCCGTACCATCTCTCCTGTACTTCAAGATCTCTCTCAGCGGCATCCCATATATCTCGCATACCTCGCCGCCCTGAGAAAGGCTGCTCCGCCATCTCTATCCCTACATTCTGTTCAACCCGCTCGTTCTCAGCTTTATCCCAGTCAAGATAACTCATCATCTCCTCCTTGGTCCAGTCCCTGATGCTGCTTCCGGCCTTGCAATGTCTCCCCATCTGCTTGTAGTCAAGGCACCAGTCATATTCCGCTTTGCTATAGCGGATAGGCAGCCTCATAGCTTTCCTGTATTGTTGATTGGTCTTGTAGGCTCCCTGAGGCAGCGTAGCATACCAGGCCTCTCGTGCTTCTTTGTATCGTTGGAAGATAGCACGGGGGTCATCAGCTCGTAATGTAGGCGCCGCTGTGGCAGTTGCTGCAGGGATAGTTGTTGATGGTGTGGCTGTAGGGGGAGATAGTACCTGAGTTGTTGTGTATGTTGTTGTATGTGTTGTTGTAATGGTCTCAGATACAATAGAGGCCCCTGATGGGGATGACGGGGATAACGAGCGGGTTACAGAGCGAGTAGATATATGCGTTGTTGTATGTGTTGTCGTAGAGGTTTGGGTAGGAGCCGGCAATAGATGCTCATAGCGTAAGGGGCATGCTTTAGACCTCATGTTGTGGCCATGCTCGTGACATCTCGAACACTTTGGCGGTGCTTTTGGTTGTGCTGCTTTCTCAACAAGCTCAAATAGAGAGGGCTCACGTTGTGTGCTTGTTGGCGGCAGTGTTGAATTAGCTGCCAGCCGATCAAATTGCTTGTGAGGCTCAATAATAAGCTGGGGGGTTCCTGAGCGTTGGAGATGCCAATGTGAATGGAAATGGTGTAGTTGGAGGGGCTGCTTCTGCTCTAGCAACGGCTGAAGGGCATGAGCACAAGGGAGACTAAGAGTCTTGGTAAAGACTCCGGTACAGGCAGGAAGCTCTCCTAGGAGTCGTTTCCGCTGAACCTCAACCTTCCGCAGGGCTTCACGTGAGATCCAACCGCGGATATTACCATACAGCACCCCAGATAGCTCAACAGGTGTGGTGGTCTGTTGCTTGACTTGATTTGCCTCGAGTTCGGCAACCTGGTTGGAGATAACAAGTCTGATGATCCTCCAGGCCTCAAAGAGATCAGTTTGAGAGGTTTTCAAATGACTCTTGATGAGCTGATGAATGCCCTCGGCGCGTGAGGTAACAAATTGCTCGAAGTGAAGATGCTGTTGGACCCACGCCTTAACAAACCTCTCCTTGTAGAGATCTAGCCAGGTCTCCAAAATGTAGCCCACCTCATTGAGATATTCAGGGAGGTAGCGCTCTTTGAACTTCTCAAGCCTCTCATTATAGATATCCTCAGTCGTTGAGGCCACAATCTCATGCCATGAGCCATAGAACGCCTTCCACTCTTCATGCCCTTGAGGGTTGCCTTTATCTCGAGTGAAAGCGGGCATACAATAGCTGAGAACTGCTTTATTGATATGCCACAAGCATAACAACGAGGGCGACTCAGGAAAGCAGGATAAGGAGGAAAGAGCATTCATACAGGCAAGACAGCGATCTGTGAGTATCACAGTTGGAAGGGCTATACTGTGAAGCTCGTATAGATACCGTAACTGCCCAAGAGCCCAGATAAAGTCAGCCTCTTCCTCGCCGCTCAGGAATGCAAATGCGATACAGAAAGATCGTTGACAAGCATCAACACCAACTATATCAAGAAGAGGCATCTTGTACATATTGGTCTTGTAGGTACAGTCCAATATAAGCACTTCGGGATATGATTTGAGGTATCCCAATGACTTCGGATGTGCAAAGAATACTGCCACAACCCTGTTGCTCTTGTCAATGCGAATTTGGCTCCAGAAGCCCTCGCTCTTGAGCTGATCAGCAAGAGCATGTATGTTGCTTTGACCCCTAGCAAGGTCCCGCTTGCCCCGTTTAATACAGTTGTAGATATCTTGCTGTGTAGCAAGTGTATCTGAGTTCATCTGTAAATAGGACCTGATATCCTTTGGCGCAACGCCAGCGTTGGCGAGTTGGTGGACTGTTGATTCGTCTGAGCATGATAGCTGACGATGTATTGGATGTGCCACTTGTGTGAGGCTTGGTTCGTGATTGTGGTGATTGAAATCAGCCCCGGGACGGTGCCTGAGACTCCATATAGTCTTACACAGGCTTTCCTTTGCTATGACAGAGAAGAGGCATCCTGTACGGCGTGTTCCAGTCCGCCGTTGCCGTGCCTTCGAGGAGGAAGGGGCACGCCCTGCTCCACGGTCACAGTTGAAGATAACTCCGGTTCTTCCATTGGGGGTCTTCCAAGAGCTTTTGACTGCAAAGGCATAGCCTCGTGGCGCTGCCCAGGCGTTGATCGCCATAGCCAGTTCCTCTCGTGAGCCGAATTCGCCCTCAGGAGGAAGGACATCATCAGGGAAGCAACGTGTATCGTCAATTGGGTTCATTATAGCAGAAGAATGGCGCGGCAACCTGAATTGGCGATGTTGAAGCTATTGGTCGTTGAAATAGGGGGTCAATTTGCAGTATGTTGAGGCTTTTCAACAAGGCCACGTATGCTGTCAACCTAGCGCTGAGACACGAATGCAGACATTGAAAATCAAAGATCAGTGTAAATTGTATTGCTCCCCCCTTCATATCTAAGGAGCGACGAAGGTTGGTCTCTTATACTTGTGTTCAATCTGTTGATCTCATAGGCAGCAGGCTGCTGCCTGATGCTAGTTGAGGTCGTTCACGTTCATCGTGAACAAGTTCACGATGATCGTGATCCTTGCCTAATTTTGGCCTCATTCCAACAACCTGATCTTGACAAGTTTCCTCCAACAGTAAGTGAAGGTCTCCGGGGCTTGACATATGCCCTGACAAGACCTTATTCGCACAGCCGGCTGTGCGATATATCACGTGATCTTATTTGCACAGCCGGCTGTGCACCTACCGGTGGCCGGTTGCGTGGCGACTGATAGGTGGGCGCCCGGGCGCCCATACATCCTTGGGCGCCTGGGCGCGCCCCCTGACTAAGCCCCCAAAATGCATTCTCCGATTGGTGCTGCGAGACGCGCTCTGCAACACCTATCACGAGCAATTGAGTCGCCAGACAACGGGCTAGTAATGGCCCAGGCAGCATTTGTCGAAGATGCCCTCCCACCGGAAGGCATATATGAATCACGCGAGTCTCTCCTCACAGCTATCAATTCCTGGGCAAAGCCTCGAGGGTATGCTTTCACGACGGGCAAGTCTACGAAGACTCCGAGCGGACGCATCAAAGTGGTATACGCATGCGATCGAAACAAACAACCGCCGAGCGCATCTATCGAACGTGTTCGCCACACCTCGAGTCGAAGAACTGGCTGCAAGTTTTCAGTCCTAGCCAAGCAATCGCTAGATGGAGGCGTATGGGTTCTAAGCCATCGTCCAGACAAAGAGTGCGCTAGGCACAATCACCCACCGAGCGAGGACCCATCTGCACACCCAGCACACCGACGATTTGAAGAGCAAGATGCTGCAACTATCTCAAATCTTGCGATGTCTGGCACCACTCCGCGGGATATAAGGACATACCTCCATACTCACTCAGAGACCCTCGCCACCCAACGAGACATATATAATCGGATCGCGGAGACGAGGAGAGATCTGCGTGAAGGTCAGAGCAGCATCCAAGCATTAGTTGATCAACTGCACAGAGAAGGTTTCTGGTGCCGAGTTCGATTGGACCCGGATAATCGACTGACAGCCATCTTCTTCGCCCACCCGGACTCTGTTGCGTACCTACAATGCAATCCAGATGTCTTATTGTTGGATTGCACCTATAGGACGAACAAGCACCACATGCCACTCCTTGACATGATTGGAGTTGATTCATGTCAACGTTCCTTCTGCATCGCATTCGCCTTCCTCTCAGGTGAATCAGAAGAGGATTACTCATGGGCGTTAGAACACCTTAGGTCACTCTATCAGTGTGAGCTTCCGTCGGTTATATTGACGGATAGATGCCTGGCGGCGATGAATGCTGCTGCGATCTGGTTCTCTTCCTCTAAAGCACTACTTTGCCTCTGGCATGTTAACAAGGCAGTCCTTCAGCACTGCCGACCGTTCTTTGCATCGAAGGTTGGCCAAGCAACAGAGCAGGCAGAAGGCAAAGCGTGGGATGAGTTCTATGCGTTTTGGCACTCGATTGTGGCTTCCCCAGACGAAAAGTCATTCGAAGAGCGGCTGGCTAAGTTTGAGCTCAAGTACGGTAGCAAATACCTCGAGTCGGTGGGATACATCAAAATGTATTGGCTCGAGCCGCACAAAGAGAAGATTGTCAAAGCATGGGTGGATGAGCACTTACACTTCGGCAATATAGCCACTTCAAGGCAGGTAGCTTGCGGTATATGGCGCAGGGGGAAAAAATGACAAAACTAATGTGCATGCTCCAGGGCTGAAGGAATCCATTCACTAATCAAGTCGCATATCAAGACTTCTTCATTCGACCTCTTCGACGTTTGGCGGGCAATGAAGCACGCTATTACGAACCAACTGAAGGAACTCAAGCATATGCGAGCCTCTCAACAAGTGCGCACACCTCTGGAAGCCTCTGGAATACTATTTGAGGCGGTGCGAGGTTGGGTTTCACACCAAGCTCTGCGCAAGGTGCAAGAGCAACGGCAGCTACTCCAAAAGCAGCATAACGCTCCTTGCAGCCAGACCTTTACATCTTCACATGGACTACCGTGTTCTCACACCTTGGCGAAACTAGAGGAAGAGAGGCAAACCCTTTTGCTCGAGCACTTCCATCCCCATTGGCATTTGAAGCGAGACGTGGCGCAGCCCCGTCCTATGCTGGAACCACGACGAGCCACAAACCAACTTAACCAGAGAGACAGTCAGCCGGCGACGAGCAATAGACGCGAACCCTCTGGATTTGAGCCGGCAGAAGCTCGCAAGAGAGCTCCCAGTAAATGCAGCAGATGCCATACAGTTGGCCATACTATGGCCTCAAGGGCCTGTCCGCTGAGGTTCAAGGAGTTGCCCACACAAGCAGCACAGGCCCCAAACTCGGTTCCGCAGTTAGGCGTAGTAAGGCTAACTCCAGTTCCGGATTCAACTGGTACAACGAACAGCGCTTCGGTGGCGTTGCAAGCACCAATGTCTGATGCCATCCTGGAATTCCCTACGGAAGCTAATCAGCGCTCACCCTCTGTTGCACACACGCTACTTGTCCGCTCCCCTCCTCCTATCTTAGATTCGCCTATCGCTCCTCACAATCCTGTCATACCGGGCTACTCAACTGGAATTCTGCCAAGATCTGCCAGCGAAGGATCTCCAGTTGAAGAGGCGGCTCTGTTGCGCAACCCCCCTTGCAATCACCGCCGCGGTACGATTCCCCTCGGGCTATATATGGAAGATATGTCGCCGCCAGAAGCGCATGGTACGCAGCGCAACCCGCAAGTAGCGCCAAGACCAACCAGCAATATCGCAGGGCGATGGGGCTTCCACTGTTGTTGTGTCGCGCAGGAATGCTGAGTGCACTTGACAAAAGGTAGTTCTTGTTGTAGTGATTGTAATTATTCTTGGTTAAGTTTTCATGATCTCAATGAGAGGCCCTTTGGGGCCTTATATCTTTGAATGATCCCATCTAGGACTTTGAACCTTAATCGTAGGACTTCAAACTTTAATCTTGATCCTGAAGCTTAGGGGGAACTCTCAGTTCTTCCAACATCCACTCAGGTATGGCAAGCAAAGTTATAAGTGGTGTCTGGACTACAAACAAATGTCCAAGCGATACATCACTTCAACCGGATCAAGAGAATGGACAAAGGAAGAGATGATGGCATATCTAGACTGGAGTAAGGCTGAGGATGAACGTATCGAAGCCCAGGTCGCGAAGGAGATGGGTGACAATCCCCTGACAAACAAGAGAAGAGGTGTAAAAGAGATTTGGAAGAGCGTGGAACGAGACAGTAAAGAGCAGCAAGCTTTGCACACGGACACTGGCTCGACGGAACAATGTATCGTAGTCAAAATGTAGCCCATTTACAATGTATTTTCTGCTAAGGCTTTCGTAGAATGAGCGAAGAATGTTGGATGGATGGATGGGAGGATCTGAGCGCCATTTTGGGGGCTTAGTCAGGGGGCGCGCCCAGGCGCCCAAGGATGTATGGGCGCCCGGGCGCCCACCTATCAGTCGCCCCGGTTGCGTAACTAGCTTACCTAATCCCCTGGGTAGTTGGGCTTTCTTTTGTGGTCAGGATCAACACGACGGAAGTGTAAATGGCTTAGCGTATCCCACGAGAGCCCGAAGAGCTTGTGGGTCCCTCTCGCCCCCACACACACTTCAACCTTAGCGTGGTACCACGAATGAACAAGATACCCATCGTGAATCAATTTGTGAGGGATTCCTACACAAATTGCTTCATATCTTTAATTGAGGGATTCATTGGATACACCTAGCAGCTAAGGCTATTATGACGAGGAAGGCATCTCCCCGCGGCTTCAATTTTCAACCTTTCAAACCACAACATCGCGATTTCATCATGCAAGACCTTCCTGATAACCCTGTCGCCCTTTTCCAGCTTTTTTGCCCACAATCCCTTATAGATCAATGGGTCCTTTGGACGAATGACTGGGTTGCCCACCAGCTTCTGCATAGGCCACGGGCTTCCCTTGACGGCTGGACCCCAGTCTCTCTCTCAGAAGTATACATCTGGCTTGCAATCTTAATTTATATAGGAATTCACACCAAATCACGGATCCGAGACCATTGGAAGACCTCAAAAGCGGGGTCAATGCATCCAACGAGCCCGATCATGAAGTTCATGACTTTCCGCCGGTTCGCGATTATCTTCCGCAATATCCGTATCTTCCCTCCCTTCGAGGTCATTGAAAATGGCCCTGAACGCATGATCTGGAGGGTATCCGGCTGGTCTAACCTCATCCAAGATATCTCGACCCGGCTCTTCACGCCGGGCCTCTCTATTGCCGTGGATGAGTGCATGATCCGCTTCACTGGCCGGTCAAAGGCGAAGGTGACGATTCCAAGGAAGCCTATTCCCATAGGCCTCAAGGTGTGGGTTGCCGCGCAACAGGGCTACTTCCTTCGGTGGCGGTTTCACATTCCAACGGCCTCACGGCCTCGTGGGATCTCTATGAGGCGCCGGCAACAGAAGCAAGAGCTAGCTGAGACGCAGGCGGTGGTCTTAGACCTTGTATTGAAGCTTCCAACTGCCAGTTATCACGTCTTCTTTGAAAACCTCTTTACCACCCCTCAACTCCTCCAAGCTCTCCGGAAACAAGGCATCGCGGCCACGGGGACGGCTCGTGTGAATAGCGGCATATACCCCCCCTTCGTGGTTGCAAAGACTGCTGACAACACGGGGAAATTGGACTGGCCGTTCAACCGGCTACGTGCTGTACCCACGGTAGATGATATCGTAAGAGAGCCCGTAGCCACTTTTCTATGTATTTCCCTTACTAATTTGTCTTCTTATTCCCCTAGGTCAACCAAATCGCTTGGAAAGATAACGCCCTTGTGCTCTTTATGACCTCTTATTTCAGCGGCAGCGAGAGGCAAGACCACGTACGACGGCGGCCCACATCTTCGCACCCACGAGCCCGGCCGGCTATGGCTTTTTTTGGTGACGAGCCGCAGAGATCTGTTTCAACGCCGTGTATCGCCGTCGCCTATAATCACGAGATGAACGCCGTGGATCGAGGCGATCAGTTGAGGTCATATATAGGTTATAATCATGCTATCCGCCGCGGCGGGTGGCAAGCCCTTGCCTGGACCTTCCTCCTCGAGACGGCTCTTATTAACACATATATACTCCAAAAGAGAGGAAGCTGCAATTGGAAGCCTTACGAGAATCAGGAACAATGGCGAGAGGCTATTTGCAGTCAATTGATCGCGAAATATTATCACGATGGAGTCACAAGGAAATACCTTCGTGCCGGCGACGAATTCACGCAAGTATCACAGCATAACCACGTCAAGACCGAGAATATTCACCCTGCAGGGCCTGCAGAGGCGATCAAGTGGGAATGCCCTCATCGCGGCGCCCGCGGCGGCCAGCTTTGGGCGAGGTTAACGGCAATGCGCAGAAGAGGCCGAGGCAGACCAATTACCGTTGTGATAAGTGTGATGTCGCAATATGTACCGCCCCAAATTGTTGGTACTTCTATCATCAGCCAATTAGTATGTAAATAGAAGTCACTTTCATATGTGATAGCCCTATTGGCTGACATCCCTGTTTTCCTGACCCCACAAGCTCTTCGGGCTCTCATGGGATCAGGAGGTCTAATCGAAATGGATGCACGGGAATATCCCACAGCCACGTTTTGTTAGCGCCAATTCTCGTATTCGGCCAGTTAATTTTCCGAGGACCGATTCTCCTAGTAACCATGTCCGTAAACGCCGAGGCCGCGGCTCCCGCAAGTCCCACCGGCGATAGCCCGAGCCAGGGGCGCCACCCAACGTAGCTGGCCGTATCAATACGGTCAGTGATCCACAGGCTTGACATCACATTCGGCTGGTTTCGAAGTCACACTTCGTAAGCACCTGACTTGTCTGGCTCGTCTTGAAGTCCAGGGGCGGACCAGGATCTTCTGAACTATTTCGGTTAAATGCTGAGGGAAATCTCCTTGACTGCGGTAAGGCTCCCATTGGGTATCTTGCAGGGATCTCAGCCAATTACGATTAGCATCTCTCGTCCCTCACCCAAATTGAGATAGAGGATTAACATGCCACCACCAAGCTAGTGAGAGACTTAGATAGTGACCTAGCAGTGGAGACTGGTACCGTGTGGGAGCCTTACCGCAGTCAAGGAGATAGACTTCTGCTAAATGCACCACGGGCTGTATATGTGGGGACAAGCTTCGAGAGCTAGACGATACTTTACGCCACTTTCGTGATCGTGTAGCATTTGGGCATGGCCCCAGGCAGGGCTTGCCGAATTTGTCAGCAAACGATACCAGTCCGTGCGTGCTACCAACCAGTGCAAAGCTGACTACTAACATTGAACAGCCTCAAGTTGACAGACCATGCTTCAGCTGCTGGGGATAGGATGCTGAACACTTGGAGAAATCGGCCTTCGAGCAGGCCTGTCAAGCAGAGTCAAGCAAGCGGGGCTGGAAAAGAGACGAGCTGGAAGGAAGAGTGGGGCTCTTTTGGGTGGTCTGGAGGAATAGCGGAGAAGCGAAGACAGCTTAGCGTAGCCACCGGCCCTATGAGATCCGTTCTCCCGGGCGTAATAAATACTGATACTGATACTGAACCAGTGCAAGGAGGATTGTCACGAGCTCTGATTCTGTGAGGCGTCTGATTGGGTGTGTGTATATTCTGAGTTACATATGATCCCCGCTGAGTCCCTGTACTATACTGAAACCAGCTAGAAGGGTATAGCTATAGCATTAACACGCCATGTACACGCCCAGCTACCCAAATACACATCGTGACAGGAGTCCCTCACGACATCGTTGTTATGATAGTCAGACATCGCGGTGATGGATCAAAATGAGCTAAGCTTGCTTAAGCCGGATCCCCGGTGACTTCAAACATAAAGCAACAACACGGTCATGGAAGCATAAGGAATGATCTCATTGCCCAAATCGAGGTACCTGGTCTCGCCCCACTCTAGGATTTCTTAAATTAATGCCATTCCAGGGGTGCAGTCTGACCAGATATATTTGTGGCGATGCTCACGTCAGGTCACATTCCGTCACTCTCCAGCACCACTATCCACCTTCTCAACCACAATCCACCTACTCACCACCCATCACCATTCCTCGCGACCATGTCCCGCGCCATTCTCATCACCGGTGCCACAGGGAAACAGGGCGGCAGCGTCCTCGACGCCCTCGTCGCAAGTCAGCCTTCCGATTTCCTGCTACTTGCCGTCACCCGTGATGCTCAATCCCCCCGAGCCAAGACCCTCTGTGCAAAGTCTTCTTCCATCAGACTCGTCGAGGGGAACCTCGACTCAATCCCTACTCTCTTCGAAGCTGCCAGGAAAGCCGCCGGATCCGTCCCGCTATGGGGAGTCTACTCCATGCAGGCGTCGATTGATTCACGGGCCCCATTAGGTGGCGAGTTGAAACAAGGCAAGGAAATGGTCGACGAAGCTATCAAGGCCGGCATCCAGCACTTCGTCTACAGCAGCGTCGACCGCGGTGGTAACGACAAGTCATGGAACAACCCCACCCTCGTCCCACACTTCAAGACCAAGCATGACATCGAGATTCACCTTCGCGATTCCACCGCTAACGGCAAGAGCTCCATGGGCTGGACGATCCTACGGCCCGTCAACTTCATCGACAGCATCGCTCCAGGCTTCCAGAGCAAGGTCTTCATGACGGCAGTACGCAACACATTGAAGGAGAAGCCACTGCAGTGGGTGGTCACTAAGGATATTGGTGTCTTTGCAGCGAAGGCTTTCCACGACCCTGCTGCCTGGGCCAACAAGGCTGTCGGCATCGCAGGCGACGAGCTGACCTTTTCCCAACTGAGTCAAACGTTCGAGAGGGTTACCGGGAGCCAAGCTGGCACGACATTTGGTTTCCTCGGAAAGGCTCTAATGGCTGGCGTTGCGGAACTGGGAAGCATGATAAATTGGCTGCGAGACGAAGGCTACAACGTTGACATAGAGGAAGTTAAGAAGGTTCATCCGGATATCACGTCTGTGGAGACATGGTTGACAACGAGTGCCTTCGCTCAGCGCTCCTAATAGTCTGGTCAGTCCGTCTGAACACCTCAGACTGTCTATTTAGTCCGTCTGATTTGGTCAGACTACAGTGGGTCTCAAAAAGTAACGACACATTCCCAGGTCCTAGATATCTAGTTTTTATTTTTATAAAAAATAAATAAATAAAAGAGCTAACGTACATGATACCATGCAGTACCCACCTGCCGGTAATACCCACCTACCGGTAAGCAAAAAAAATATTTCCCCATACAAAATGCAATTTTTCAACCAAATGTGGAAAATTCACCAAAAATAAAAACCGTGAAATGATTTTCGAATTTCGTTTTAGAATCAAGTGGATTTTAATATTTTCGCGGTATTTTGACTTCACGCCCTGCGCGTGTGCGTACCACAGCTAACTCTTCCTCCTCCGAATTTGACCTCTCATCATCTTCCATCCCTCCCACCTCGATCACATCCTCAACAGCATCCGCCCCTTCAATTGCTTCATTTGGCTCGGAAATAGTGTCACCAGCCACTAGAGCCTCCGCCAATGTCATGAACCTTTTGTTAGGATTCGGTATCGCCTTCCTCTTCTTGCCTCTGCTCAACCGCCCAACTTCCTCCTCCAGACTGGCTATTCTGGTGCTCAGAGAGGCGATCTTTGACTCTTGAGCTTCAAACCCTCTCGATATCACGGTATAGCGCCTTCTTGTTGACGGACTCTTGTTCTTCCCCAGATCTCGGATGTGGCGGCTGGTCTTTGGCGTATTATCAGAGTCGACTTGCCCGTCTCGGTGGCCGTCCGACCCGGGCGTCGTTTCCTTCTTATCTGGCTGAATCTCAGGATGTATGAGCGCTTTCCGCCGTGAAATCGGCCAGTTTCCAGTCACCCTCCAGCCTGAGAGTATATTTTTCTTCGTCATACCCACTTCCCTGGCTTTGGCATAGGCCTTGATGAAGTTGACCTTGTCCACCGGCGCAGAATCGGTCAGGCTGGTCAGTTTCTGCAGTTCTTTTCGATAGGCAGCCTTGGATACATTGAATACGCCATTATCCAGCGGCTGCAACCCATGAGAGCAATGTGCAGGCAGGTAACAGCAGTATACGTTGTTTAAAAAGCACGTAGCCATCCACTCATCCTGGATTTTTAGTCAGCGCCGTCAGTGGTATTTCCGATCTAGAACAGGTAGATACTCACAGATACATGGCTCCCATGGCCATCTAATATGATGAGCCTTGCATCAGACTCATCCGCCGGTTGCGTTTGTGGCAGATAGACCTCCTTGAGCCACTCGACTGCGATATGGTTGTCCGTCCAGCCATTGTCGGACGTGATATAATACCAGTCGGCGACCCCCCGGAGCTCATCGATAAACCACTGTTGCTGAAGCTCTTTACCTTTGAAGATAATCCCCGGCTTCAGAAGACGGCCATCTGCGGTGACGGCTTCGATAAAGGTAGTCCAAGTGCGGGACTGCGAGCCCTTGAGGAAGGCCTTCCTCCTAGGATCGCTACTGCCAATGACCAAGGAATCCAAGCCTATTTTTTCAGTAGATTAGAGAGTTTCGTAGCCAAAAGGATCAATACTCACCAAATCCAGCCATGATACCGCCCTCGTCAACATTAACCGTGTTCTCCGGTTTGATCCAGCCATATTCGCTCTCCCGGATATCAAAGTACCAATTGACGGCCATTGGGGTAAAGGAATTGAACCTTGCAGCTTCCTGGCGTTTTCCCACCTTCGTCTTGATATCGTCATGGCGTTTAATGAACCTGGCTAGCCAGTGTACACCGATAGGCCTTTCCCGTCCTTGCTGTCTCAAGAGGGCAGCGACGGTAGCGCGAACTTGGCTGTGAGAAGGAGCATAGCCCAAGGCCTCTTGTCGAAGTATCCAGGTAACCAATCTGGACTCCTCCGACTTGGATAAAAGCTGAGCAGGCTAGGTGACCTCGGATCTTGACGGTAGGCCTCTTAATCGGTCAGAGAGAGTGGTTTGAGGCACGCCATTCTTCTGGGCAGCCTGGTTCTGGGAGAGGCCATTATCTGTGACATCCAGTATGGCCTGGATAACATCCTCCTCCGTATAAGATAATTGAGGCATGTTTGAGGCGATTAAGGAAAGATGGGAAAGAGAAAATTCTGGACGAAGCTTCGAGGAGGCTGGGTGATAAGGAAGGCATTTTGAGACATTTTACATTAGTGCCGTGAGACCATGCCGCATGCGTCACTAAAGAAACAATGCTGGGATATTAAATTCCATATAATTCTTAATATAGCAGACATTTTCTCATGAAAAAATCTTTCCTTTGGACAAAGTACTGTGCAAGTGAAATTGGGCATTTTGTATGGGGAAATATTTTTTGCTTACCGGTAGGTGGGTATTACCGGCAGGTGGGTACTGCATGGTAAGCGAGTGGATCAAACAAGCGAGTGGATCAAAAATCCCTCATGCTGCATCCTTTCTACTTGATCAATTGATTCTTGACCACCAAGCATGTCACAGACAAATTACGAGGCTAGAGTACTTCTTGCACTCAATGCCTATCAAAATAACCCCAACTTAGGTCTTAAACGCGCTGCAAAAACCTATAAAGTTGGTTATGGTACACTATGGCGCCGGCATAGGGGCATACAGTCTCGACGCGATACTATCCCAAACTCGCGCAAACTATCCGATCTAGAAGAGCAGATCATAGTTCGATTCATTCTCGACCTAGATTCAAGAGGATTTCCTCCGCGACTCCGTAGTATGGAAGAAATAGCCAACCGACTGCTCGCTGACCGGAACGCACCACTCGTCGGCAAGCGCTGGGCTTCCAACTTTATTAAGCGACACAATGAGCTAAAGACGCGCTTTTTCCGTAAATATGACTACCAGAGGGCCAAGTGCGAAGATCCAGCTGAGATTTGAAAGTAGTTTAAGCTCGTAGAGAACACAATCGCCAAATATGGTATTGTTGGAGAAGTGGCATGCATGATGATGTTACACAGGCAGCCACCTCAAGGGAAGATGTCACCCCATGATACCTTAATTGTCAGAACAGCGTTACAGATCTGTTGCAGGATCAGCAGGTCTAGTATATTGGCCTTGCCCCCTCAGATACAAAGACAACGAGGGAGAACGAAGAACAAGGAGGACGAACACAAGGAACCTCATCAATACACTCAAGATCATCCCAGTATCACCTTTCATCATCAGTGACCTAGTGAGGGCGCGCTGTCTGACATCAGGGGCAGATACTTAACGAGAACACGAACACAACACGAATACACTGATTCAACCAATGGACCGAATACACGTTGACAGATTGACCCAAAAACCCCTCATAGAAAAAGAGGGGCAGGAGGCAACAAGGAACATCATCAGACGTCAACATCATCATTTTTGGGCTCCACATCGTATTGATCCCTATTATCCCTGATCGAATTGACCGTATCGGATCCAACATCAATCAATCAATCGAATTGTGGCATAGTCGACTTGAATTGTTGGAGGCGTTGCTCCTAACCCGTCTTGACCCATCGGCCTCTTCGGGTTTCCGGAACGTCCGAGCACTCCAGTCAGTCGACTTCCCCCGCACTTCACGAGAGGATTTTGGCTTCCTGCCGCGCGCCGTTTACTAGACAAAGCCACGACCTTGCGTGAGAGCCGCCTTCATTCTCGGACGAACATCCCACTCAAGCATCCGACCAGGTTATTAAGCAGCTGCAAAGCCACCCGTCTGAGTGTTGGTCGCTCGTCCGATTTGTCATCCGCAATTGCCATGAGCCAATATTTGTTGGAAGAACTGAGAGTTCCCCCTAAGCTTCAGGATCAAGATTAAAGTTTGAAGTCCTACGATTAAGGTTCAAAGTCCTAGATGGGATCATTCAAAGATATAAGGCCCCAAAGGGCCTCTCATTGAGATGATGGAAACTTAACCAAGAATAATTACAATCACTACAACAAGAACTACCTTTTGTCAAGTGCACTCAGCATCCCTGCGCGACACAACAACAATATTCGCAACCTCGCTCGCCTTTCGCGCTATGTAGATTGCGTGCTATCATTAAAGTTATCCCTTCCGTTGTGATAAGCCTCCCGGATGTAACTCGCCCCACATGACCCCTGTCACCTGACTAGTACATAAGGGGAACCTCGCGACGCGTTATCAATCACTACCAATGCGATGTCGCACTTCGTAACAAGAAGAATTGTTTGGACAAGTATCACGGGCTAATTTAGGTGGGAATAAATGTATCTTTCATGTTCACGTTTTAATTGGTCAGATACCCCTGTAGTGACCTGGCGGGAGGCTTATCACAATTGAAGGGATACTGTGCTTGAGCACCATTTGTTCCATGTGTTCTCAATAGCCTCATCAGAGCTGTACTCTATCACTTCCTCTTCACCATGGGTTCTCAAACTAAAATCGTGCTGGTCCTTGGTGCCGGAAAAAACATCGGTCAAGGTGGCGCCCAGAAATTCAGATCTGCCGGCTACCGTGTCGCACTCGTGTCTCGAAGCGCAGAGGATCGAGGGACGACTTCTGAGGGCGACACAACTCTTCGAGCAGACCTGAGCAACCCATCTTCGGTGCCCTCCATCTTCGCGGCGGTCAAGGAGATACTCGGCGGCCCTCCAAACGTTGTCGTGGACAACGCGGCGGCTCTGACTCCGCCGACGGATCCCCAGAATCCGTTTACTGTTTCGATTGAGGCACTCGAGCGAGATCTTTCACTTCTCAATACCAGCGTCTACGTCGCCGCCAGGGAGTCCGTAGCCGGATTCGAAGCCACGGCGGCAGATCTCCCCAAGACATTCATCTACACTGGCAACGGCCTCGCTGGCGCCACAAGCCCTCTGCCGCTCCTGATTGGCCTGGGCACGGGTAAGAGTGCGGCGAGTTACTGGGTCGGCTCGGCCTCTGCGTTTTACAAAGAGAAGGGCTACAAGTGAGTGCTGCTTGGACCTTGTATCTTGATATGTTGCTGATTGTTGCAGATTCTGGTTCGCCGATGAACGTGATGTTGAGGGGCGGGGAGTGCCGCTGGATGTGCTCTCGGGTGAATACGCGGGCGATTTCTACTGGAAGCTTGCGGAGGAGAAGCCGGACATTCCGTGGTTTGCGACGTATGTTGTTGGGAAGGGTTACGTGCACTTTCCAGGCTCTAGCAGAACATAGACTTTACGTCCATTGATCGAATTTCTCAGCTGATGTAGTTGCCTTATTTTGGGAGCGGATGTGCGACAGTGCGAGAAAATAGTTTCGCAATCAGAAGCGCCAATCAAAGCGTGGTTTACCTCAGTGCCATCTAAAATGGGAGTCCGACCAGACCAGACCATTGACAGTCGGCTGCTATGTGTTTGAGAAGACTGAAAATGTTATCACCTACATGGGGAGGCGACTACGGAACGAATGGAGGTCATTCAGGAGTACGCCATACCGCCATGGAGAGACCGCATACTGGTGTCGTGCGATCCTAACCGGGAAAGAACGGTGGAAGCAGCGAAGAGGATAGACAGCATAGTCATTGCCACCAGCTCCTCGCAGAGAGGCTATATTTTATAAACCTATGCACACTATATAAAATCACGAGATAGAGACCTCTGAAGAGCTTTATTTAGAGGCTATTGGCATAGTGAAGGTACGGAAAAATGGGTCCGCTCGCGTAATGGAGGGGGACTACTTCTGCCCACTCCCATCGTATGTCATAAGTCTTTCGGCATCAGATTAATGCTATACTCGCTGGTTTAGACACCCAGAGCTTGGGCAATGGCATTTCCCACACCATATGACGACGCGGGGTTCTGGCCTGTAATAAGCTTGCCATCAACAACGACCATCTCGCTCAGCGGGCCCTCAGCCGACTTGACGTACTTGCCGCCGCTGACCTCGCCCAGCTTATCCTCGAGGCTAAAGTCCATCTCCGCTGTGAACTTAAACATATCCTCCCCCACATTGTCAAAGCCTGTCACCTGCTTGCCCTTGATAAGCAGTTCGCCATCGGCAGTCTTGGCGTTGATCAGCGCCGCGGGACCATGGCAAACGGCTGATATGACCTTGTCCTGGGCGTGGAAGTCGCGCAGCAGGGCGAGCGAGGTCTCGTCGAAGGCGAGGTCGAACATGGGGCCGTGGCCGCCGGGGTAGAAGACGGCATCGAAGTCGGAGGCGCGACCGGCGAGGTCAGACAACCTTATAGTATTCTTCCAGGTGTCCGAGTGGTTCTCGTAGAAGTCCTTAGAGACGGGGTCATCCTTGGAGAGTTCGAGCGAGATTGGGTCGAGAGGCGCCTCACCGCCCTTAGGGGAGGCATAGGCGAATTCGACCTTGGGGCTCAGGATGTGCCATGGGTGGGCGAGCTCGGGCTGTACATAGAAAGTCAGAATCGAATAGGATCTAGGAGATACGGGAATGTACCACTTACGAGATACCACCCGATCGTCTTGCCCGACTTGGGGACCTTATCGACAGAGGTTAGGATAACGAGAACCTTGGGCCTGGCCATCTTGATGTGAAGTTGCGTAAGAAGATAGGATTATAGTATTGAAGAGATTTAGAACGCATAAGACAAGATCAAATACCGCAGAATGCTTGGAAACCAGCACGATGAAGCCAGAGGTCCGTTAGTGGTATTTATTCTTGCCCCCCTCTCGCGGAGCCGCGCTAGCTGTCACAATCTGCCGCTATTCAGGACTGGGGATCCATCGACCATCGGACTTAAAGGAGATAACGAGGGGGGTGAGGCAACCTGGCATACGGCGACGTCGACGCTAGTCCCGCACGGTTCGGAATTCTCAAACGGTCCGCGTCAGATGGATGTCTAGTACGAACTTAGCTTCCTACGCAGTCGGCAGAATTATTATGTTGTCCCAAATTTGGTTAGCGGTTCGGCCAGGACGGAGGAATACTAATTGTCAGATCCGTGGCTTCAATGAATGTGTTGTTGTACTTGGATGTTCTTGATTGTGCAGCTTGCTAATTGGCTGCCTGAGTGAAAAATCTTTGTACCCTGGTCCAGTAGTACAAGTCATGTGGATCCACAATCTACTGTTGTTGTGTCGCGCAGGGATGCTGAGTGCACTTGACAAAAGGTAGTTCTTGTTGTCGTGATTGTGATTATTCTTGGTTAAGTTTTCATAATCTCAATGAGAGGCCCTTTGGGGCCTTATATCTTTGAATGATCCCATCTAGGACTTTGAACCTTAATCGTAGGACTTCAAACTTTAATCTTGATCCTGAAGCTTAGGGGGAACTCTCAGTTCTTCCAACATCTACTCGGTCCACAGCTCAGATTCTGACACTAATGTCCGCTCGGTTTTCGTTCGGCATTTCATTTCGTCTGTTGACGGCCAATCATCCTTTCTAATATACACGAGACCATTGTCCCTTAGGCGTGCCGCTCTTGAGCAACGTCAAACCCGGACATCTGTGTCCCTCACCATCTAGTAGACAATGATTCATTATGTAGGAAGTTACATACAGTATGTACTATAGCGCAAGCGGGCAAACTGAAAGTGTCAGCCTAACTCCGGGCGATCGCAAGTCGTTCAAGTCGAACAAGCCCTGATTTCCGAAAGCCTCCGCGGAAGGTTCAACGGAGCACTCCCCAGGAGGAAGGCATCTGCGGCCTTGAAGACGCCTCTTCATCCTTCTTTCATTCACCATGTGCAGTTGAACGAGCAAGTGCGTCTTCAGTCTCGCACCAGCAACCCGTCGATTCGGCCCAAGATGCCGCTCTCCGCCTACCTCGCTCACGTATCCCTCGTGGCCCTGCTGGTCTCTTCTGGCTTCCACCTGCAGACGGCCGCCGCTCAGGATGTCTGCACGACCCAGGACCAGCCGGACCCCATCTTCAGCCAGTACCCCGGCAACGCCACTGGTGCCTTGAACACCACACTAGCCATCATCCCGATTCCCATGGCGATGGCACGCCAGATCATCCCACAACAGTACGCGATCCTAGAGCATGCCTACCGCGCCTTGATGCCGGACTTCCCTGCCGACATGTACCCTGCACTGGTCCAAGCCGGCCATGACCACGATATCCGGTTTCAGAATTCCGGGATTCCAGACTTCAGCGTAAGGAAGACCCATCGCACGTTGGTCGCTCAACCATGTTACTGACAGACTGCACCACAGAGAGCTGGTTTCGAGTTTCCATTTTTAGACATCCTAGGGGATGGCAGCTCGTTGTTCCGATGGGCCCCTGAGCAGATGATATCGGCGGCTAATCTTGCAGCCATCCAGGGCTCCCAGGCCTATCTCCCGAGTGCGTGAAGCCCTCCAGTCCGTACCTCGCCCCACACGACCTCGGGAACCCCGGAAGTACGTGAGGGGTACGGAAAGTTTAATCCGTGAAAGATTTCGTGCCCATTCCCCGCCAAAACACCACCATTTCATTTTGATGAGAACGATGGAGTCCCCTCCAATTCTTGACGAGATCCGGGTCATCAATCCCTATGACGACAAGAGCTTTCTCGATGAGAGGCACAGCCATCGCATTTGGCCAAATGACTCAACCTGGGCCGCGGCTTTTCCGGCCGAAGAGGACCGAGGCACGACCTTCGAGCCCTTCCAAGTAGAACCACGCCAATTTCACATCAACACACTGCCTCCAACGCCTCTGAAGCTATTCTAACTTTTCCTTCCTATATTCCTCGTTGAAAAATGGGTCGTCTACGCTAAAAGCTGGGTCACGTGGCTTAAGAAAAACGGCTGGATTGATAGCTGTCAAGCTCCGGAGACCTTCGGTTACTGTTGGAGGCAAGGATCACGATCATCGTGAACGACCACAACTAGCGTCAGGCAACAGCCTGCTGTCTATGAATCGGCAGACTGAACACGGGTATAAAGAGACCGACTCTCGTCGCTCCTTTAGATAGAAAATCACACGCTCCTTTTGATCCTCAATCTACACTGATCTTTTGTTCGATGTCTGCATTCATGTATCGGTGCTAGGTTGACACCCGGAACTTGCCTATTTCGTCACGGACCCGAAGCGGGTTTCGCCTCGACATCCATCTGCATGACTTCACAAGTTCACGCCCTTGGTTTCTTAGCCAGAGACAACACCTAGAAGTTCCTGGACGTTTTAAATAATCCTCAGGTAGAGCTCTTGAATGAAACTTAAGAGTTCGGCTGTTCATGGCGTGTTAAACAAAATGAAGCATGCTTTCAAACCACCTTCATGAGGAGGAGTGGACGCCGAAGCTTAGCTCCTCCCTACTTGACCAATTTTCCATTATGCCACATAGGCAGCTAAGAGAGTTTCCCTAGGTTGTTCAATGTGAGACTTGCTTGTCAACTTGCCCACATGAGCGTAGTACTGCGGCCTACCTGCACCCCGCGTTTTCCAAGCATGCATCACAGATTCGGCCAGAGCAGATTCCCCCTCTCACCATTTCCTTTTGCATCCATCACCATCCTGCGGGAATCATTCACTTGAAGGCATGTCGGCCGCTAATCCGACGGCTACATCAGTAATCGTTAGTCCCACTTGTTCTAAATTCATGATCCCCGACTATGCCCCCCCTTTGTTAGTTGGTCAAATAGATACTGATAGTATCCTTACAGCTCACTGAATGGTTACTGATAGCCATTGCAGCTGGCCTGATTGTCGCTCGAATCAATCTTCGACTCAGAATCAACCGGCAACAGTTTGCGCCCAGTGATGGGTTGATATTTCTTGCATGGTGCTGTTCGTTGACGATTGGGTCGTTGGATATCGTCTTCGCCAAGGCTGGCATCTTGCACCAGGATGTTGACTACGCCCTGAGAGGATTCAACGGGGCCCCTGAGATAATACGGAAGGGACTGAAGGTAATCTCCCTCCATTATTGAGTCAAAAAAACCTGCATAGTAACAAACGGAACAGTTTCTTTGGATCGCCAACTTCCCATTTTACATGGGTTTATATCTATGCAAAGCGGCCATCTTGACCTTCTACAACCAACTGTTCCCTCCCGTTTTGCGCAAGCGAAGATTTCTACTGTGGGTGGTAATCGTATATGTTGTCTGTGCCTGGATTGTAACCATATCCCTAAGCCTCTTCTATTGTTGGAGAATCGAGACAAACTGGTACGTGTTTGCCCCTATACTCCCTTCAGTATCAAGGCAAAGTCCCCATGCATAAGACGAGAGCTGATTTGACCATAGGTCACTCAACCCAAAAGAGGCGTGCCCAACTCATCGGGCCTATAGGGTCCTTCAAATTGGATGGGCTTTGCATTTTTCTGGAGATATAATGAGTAGCCTCAACCCTGCCAATAGCTGGAGAGACCGTCTGCACGCTTGCTAACAAGAATTGGCAATTAGTTTTTTCCCTCCCCTTCCTAATACTGCACCAACTACGACTGAGTACCGTAGTCAAGATTGGCGTGTACTGCACCTTTGGGCTGGGACTTATAAATATTTCCTTTTGCTTGACTCGCTTCTTGATCATTCAACTCAAGCTGTCTGCGGGACCACCATCCATCACGCTTGTTGGTATGTTCCTTAAAACCCCCTTAAAGACAGCTCTGCATGGAACGAAGCTCATATAGCCTCTGGATAGAGCTCTGGTGCGCTCTTGATAGCAACGTTTGCCTTCTGATGGCTTGCCTGCCCCCTCTGCGGCCCTATCTGCGACTAATCGCGCAACTTTCAATATTCAGACGCTCCTATGCGCAGTCGGTCAATAGGAAAAGGGGAGAAAGCGAGATTGCAGCACGTTATTTTCATGACGCAATCTCAGAGGGATGTCCTGTCGCTCAACAAGGTGACACGTCGCTACGCCCCCCTTCCTCCTACCACCCAAACTTATCTGCCTCGACACACTCAAACCATGGCTGCGAGATATTTGATGCTGGGAGTGACATTGAATTGGCGCATGTTATTGGTGAAGACTGAGTGGCAGATCAAGCAACTTCAAGATGAGGGACAAGTAATTCATAGTTAAGAAATAGTTACCAATATTGATGATATCTTTGTCTATTTCAACGAGTAAAAGAACACAAGAGGCCCAACCCTACACTATACGGAAAGGAACGAAGTAGTTACTATAGGCTGAGCTTCCGTGACCATTTGTAGAAGCTGAGTCATTTAATTCATCCATTTGTATATCAAACGCGTTAGCATTAGGATATGATGCTATGATGTGTTGATAATGTGTTCTTTGTTATAGTTGAAGCCCGGCCCTCGATGGGTTAACTGAGCTAGCAGATAGTATATCAAACGCGAGAAACCTTGGCACAAATGGCTCTCAAAAGGAAACTTCGTCTCTAGTAAAGACTTGAACTAGAGAATGTTCATCTAGACATCGCGTTCTACCTGCTCAGCGGTCGGGACGCGGTGCAAACTTAGCCCAAGGTGTCCAGCGATAACGCCGACCGAATCGTGAATAGCCTCAACGTCAGCCCTGGGGATACCAAGCCGCCTTGATCCCCTGATATGCCAATGGGTCTCCTTTTCAAGGTTCTGAATCATGATTGATGCCAGCACAACAATTTCAGTATCGATATCATCCAGCACCTGGCGATCGCTCAGGTACAGCCCATATGTGATGTGTCTGCTGACCCACTCAAAGTCCCTGTGATCATGGAAGAACCCCATAGTCTCGTCCATGTTCTTGGAGTAAAGCTTTTGCATCCAGTCGTTTCCACGCTTCAGGTTGGCGTCATCACACTGCCAGCCCTCTCTGGTGATGCTGTGGTCCTTGTCTTCGTCCCTCTCGACCTCGTTGATGGAAAGGATGGCCTCGATAGGCTTGCAAACGCCAACAACGGAGACGCACTTTATCAGAGCTTCTCGAATACGGCGAATGAGGGCTTTTCTCTGGCCTGCCTGGGAGAATTTTGGGTTGGAAATGAGATAGAGATAAAGGTCCTTGCAGATGACCGGATCATTCCCCCTACTAAGGCTGCCAGTGCAACAAGGTACCATCGTTCTGAAAGAAGCCTTGTATGGGTAAAATTTGCTTCAACCCTTTCCAGTAACTTGAAGGCAGAGGGTTGAATGGTGTCTGTAGGCATCGTAACGATGGAGTAATAGAATAGAGGCTTGGATGGGCAGGGAAGAACACAGATTCGTCAGAGGATAAGGCAGTGACTAGGAGATGTGAGGATCTGCTAACCAATGGCAAAGCAAGAGCAAATGCTGAGGTAGGTAGGTACGTTGAGATAATTTATAGTCACTTGGAAGAATCTTCTCTTTCACTCACAGCTATTTGGAACTTGAGTCAATGCTCCATGATGTGGCTCCTCGGTCTAACTCGGCGAGTCGGAACCCCCAGGCGTCGGCTGACGTTACGCTGCGACTCAATGGAGTCAACACGTTCGGTACCGACCACAAGCGGTCCCATTATCCCACGAACCCCCTCAATCGACCCCCGCACGATCGACTTGGCAGCGGCAGTCGACTCGGGGAGACTAGGTCTTCTCCGGGGATCCCTCACTCAGGGCGCTTTAGCCGTAGATCAAACTCGCCGGGTTTCCAAGACGGGAAATCATGGCAGTTTCAACGAAATGACCTTGGGTTATGGTACCGCAAGCATAAGACCCGATCCGATCACGGCACGACACAAATCCTGGGGAGTCTGTAGAGTCCATTCAAGCATAAATAAAGACCTGGAAATCTCTCGCTCTCCAAGTTTCACTTCAAAGAGCGAGTCAATGGCCACCGCCAGACAAATATCAACATGCACCAATTAGACTTCTCTTCCAGTAACCTCGCCGACTTGGCTGGCCGGACAGTCATTGTTACTGGGGCTGGTCGAGGTATCGGAGCTTCCACGGCAGCACTGTTCAACTCGCACGGCGCCAATGTGGTCTTGGTTGATCTCGACCCAGCCAAGGACGCCGCCACATCCTTGATTAGGTCCTTTCAGTATCCAGAGAAGAGCATTTTCGTCCCTGCCAACATCCTTGTTTGGAAAGATCTTGTGAGTGTGTTCAAAACCGCGGTGCAGAGGTTTTCCAAGGTCGATGTGGTTGTGGCCAATGCCGCCATCATGGAGAGCAAACCAGTGTTGGATGTCGAGGTTGACGAAGCTGGCGACCCTGTCGAGTCTCTGGAGGCCAACAGAGTCATTGATGTAAACCTCAAGGGAACGTTGAATAGTAAGTCGAGAGTCCCATTCTTGGAAGCGTCGCTCGCATTTGCTAATCGCTGGCAAATAGCCTTGAGGCTAGGCCTTCACTACCTTGGCCAGAATAACCCATCTTCCACAGGGTCTCGTGGCTCTATTGTATTTGTCATCTCTACGTCTGGGTACTTTGGATCTACTGGGAATGCTGCCTACATATCTTCCAAACATGGCGTCGTTGGCCTGATGAGAGCGTCTCTTCGGCGAGCGGCATCTCTGGGCATTACCATCCAGGACCACCTAATGGATAACCCCACCTAATGGATAACCAAAATTTCGCTCCGCCCACACAAAATCCAAATTTTGATGCGTGCACAAAACACCAGGTCGTCAATTAAAAAGCGAAGCCTTGGAGAGAGACTCTAGAAAATTGATCAATTTTTACTCTCTGCGTGGTTTTTTGACCTCTCGACCGCTCCGTGTGCGCTGGCAGTGCTTTGTTACGACCATAAAGTCGTCACTTTCGTCCTCTGACCTGACACCCACCTCGATCACCGACTCGACCTCCTCGTCCACATCCACCTCTATTTCTGCCTCTTTTGAGTCAGGAAGAGCTTCTCCAGCCGCTAGAGCCTCCGCCAGAGCCATGAATCGTCGGTTCGGGTTCGGTACCGCCTTTCTTTTCTTCCCTCGCCGCAGCTGGGACACCTGCTCCTCCAGCCCAGTAATCCGCGCATTCTGAACGGCCACCTTCATCTCTAAAGCTTCCAGCCCCTTCGCGATCTTACTGTACTTCTGCCTGGTTGGACGACTTCGGTGTTTGGCCAAATCTCTCACCTGGCGGCTCGTTTTCGGCGTATCATCTGAGTGCAACTGAGGAGGGCTCGGCGTCTTGAACTGTTCCGGCACCTTTTCTTTGTCCGGTTGAATTTCCGGGTGTGTTAGAGCTTTGCGACGATTTATTGGCCAATTTCCAGTAAGTCTCCAGCCGGATAAGATAATCTCCTTCCTCATGCCCGCCTCTCTGGCTTTCGTATATGCCCGAATAAAGTTGACTTTGTCAACCGGCGCAGAATCGATCAAACTAGCCAGCTTTTGGAGTTCTTTCCGATACGCACCTTTGATGACATTAAAAACTCCATTATCCAGCGGTTGCAAACCATGGGAGCAGTGTGCGGGGAGGTAACAGCAGTAGACATTGTTCAGAAAGCACGTCGCCATCTACTCATCCTGGCTGCTCGTCAACGACCCTATAGCCGATATTGTGCGGCAAAAACACCCAAAAGACTCACCTTTGCATGGCTTCCGTGACCGTCAAGGATAATAAGTCTCGCATCTGATGCATCACGAGGCTCTGTTTGAGGTAGATAGACGTCTTTCAGCCACTCGAGAGCTATGTGGTTGTCGGTCCAGCCGTTGGGCGATGTGATGTAGTGCCAGTCGGCTATCAATTTGAACTCGTCCAGAAACCACTGTTTCTGTAGCTCCTTTCCTTTAAAGATAATCCCGGGTTTTAAAGCGCGGCCAGTTGCGGTGACGGCCTCGATAAATGAGGTCCACTTGCGCGACTGGGAGCCCTTCAACATCGCCTTCTTCTTCGGGTCAGAGCTCCCGATTACGAGGCTATCCAAGCCTGGTTGACAGCAATTTAGCTACGGCCTATAAAAACCCGTTGGGGACTTGTAGACAACGTACCGAAACCGGCCATTATGCCACCCTCGTCCACATTAACTGTGTTCTCAGGCTTGATCCAGCCGTACTCGGTCTCCCGAATATCAAAGTACCAATTGACCGCTTTTGGTGTAAATCCTTCAAATCTGGCGGCTTCCTGACGTTTTCCCAGCTTGGTAGATAGTTGTAGGTGACGTTTGACGAACCTCGTGGTCCAGTGCTTGCCCAGAGGCTTGTTATCGCCTTGTTGTTGAAGGATGGCTTCGACACAGGCGCGGAGCTGGCTGTGCGAGGGAGCATAGCCCAGAGACTCTTGTCGCAGCACCCAACGAACGAGAGTTTCCTCCTGGCTCTTGGAAATACGCTGTTGGGCCTGGATACGTTCATTCCTGCTCGCTTGACCGGAAAGTCGTCCAGAAAGGGTCGACTGAGGCACTCCACGTTTCTGAGCCGCCTCATTCTGTGAGAGGCCTCTATCCGTGGTATCTAATATGGCCTCAGCTACGTCGTCTTCGGTATAATTACGACGAACCATTGCGGAGGGAGTTCCGTCGAGTAAATTAGGTGAAAACTCGGCTTGAGTGGATGGAGTCGCCTAGGGTACATGAGGTGAAATGCAAAAAAATTCAAAGGGCTAGAGAACCAGGCCACGAGGCGGAATGGGGAAAATTTAAGCCGATATGAAAATTATACGAAAAAAGCAATATAGTACAGGTCTTAGTTTGCAAGTACCTTCATTCCTGGCTGAATACGGTGCAACTGAAAATTTGGATTTTGTATGGGAGGAGCAAAAATTTGGTTATCCATTAGGTGGGGTTATCCATTAGGTGGTCCTGGATGGTAGCCTCAACTCGGTCGCTCCGTGTTACACCCCAACCCACCTCACAGCGGGCTTCGGGCAGAAGATCACCGACGCTGGACTCGATGCCAACACCCCAGAAGGGGTTGCGTCGGTTGCTGCAAGCTTGGCGTGCGACGGTACCGCTCACGGGCTTGCTTGTCTGGTAAGTCTCCACCTCTTCGTCTATGGGCGGCCATGGCGATCTAACGCCTGATCAAGGTGTGGGGGACTTACAAGCGGGAACTGGAACGCACACGACAGGACCTGTTGGCTAGTTGGCTGGGTGACGACTTGGTGGACTCGATGGCCAAATTTGGGCAGTTGATGGATTCGATGGGCGGCTATCCACTTCCGCAGAACAAGGATTGAAGGGAGGTTTCAATGGTTGATCCAGGTCTTATTGGAGGGGAGGGTCAGTGTGAAGACGGGAGCTTAGTAGCGCAGTTGAAAGCTGGTTGCATGGTTCAAGCCAACCTCCATTCTTGCCTATTTGGGACAGAATCCGAAGTGTCAGATGCCCGAGGATGATGAGGTGGCTAGGAGGGGGCATGGGGGGTCATGTGCCCACCTCCATCTAGAGCAGCCATCTCTGGCCGAAGCGAGCTTGGCGGTCCCTACCTAGTGTAGCTAGACTAAGTGCCTCTAGGCACTCCACCATCTTGGATCTTGGGCGTCCCCAGACCCCACGAACCAACTTGGTGGGGAACCTTGAAGCCATGTAAAGGAGAATGCGGGGGAATACCAAACCATCCATGCAAGTCCCGAAGCACATACGTAGCCTCTGTTCTTCCCGTTGCTCGGCCCAGTTGGTCCAGTTGCGGCGTCTGGTCGGTCCAGTTGAGTACCGAGCCGAGAATGTGAAAAGATGACCCAGCTGCCTACATGACTGTTTTTTACGTTAACAGCCTATGCAGTCTTTAATGCTTTTTTTGCCAAACACGTCCTGCTTTTGCTGTCTACCTCCCTGACTCTTTAACCATGACCATCACGTCGGAAGAACAAGTGGTCGGATTGTCCATGAAGAGGAGACAGAACCTGTCATGCGAGCAGTGCAGAACTTCTAAGAAAGCCTGCGATGGATTTCAGCTTAATGCCATGGTACAGAGAGACTCAACCCCAGACACCCCCAAGAGCAGCCCCGGTTGGTTTTCCCCTGGATCCCCATCCAACGTTGAGACTATGTTCTGACTCTCATCTTCCTTAGATACAAGCATCAAGCCATTGCCTTGTTCATACTGCGTTAGGACCAAGAAGCAGTGTTCACTTCACGATCGCTGGTTAGAGGCTCGATTCCTACTCCAACTTGGCCCATCTCCCCAACCATCCGACGACTCGCCGCGAGTCTCCGACGAAAGCCCTCGGCCCCCGAAGCGTAAATTCAAGGAAAGCGAACACGGTAACGATGTTCAGTCTGTGCATCAAACCCCCGAGACCGAACCCAGGCCCAGCCCGCACGACTCGCCTTGCCCTCCACCAACGCCAGTCGGGGGTGGTGCCCACACGGATGGGTGCTCCCTCTCTATTAGCGACGTTCTCAATCCTGTTCCCATGCCGGAAAGAAATTGGCTCGACTTTCTCGACTTGCAGACAGTGCCCTCTGCTTGGGAGTCCATCGGCCATGGCCCCACGCGCACAAAGGTTCAAGAGCAGCCCCCCTCAGATAAGATGGAGATTGTCTCGAAGGGAGTTTTCCATCAGGTATGTCTCTCATTTCCCCCAGTCGCATTAGTTTCTAACTAATATCAACAGAGCTATTCACTGCCAGCGACGCCCGAATCACACGCGCAACCACCATTGGCGAAAAGGGCTCGTTTTAGCCCTGGCGTGGTTGCGAGCCAAGCGGCTTTATCCGAGTTCGATTTGCAGACAACCATGATGCAAATATCTAACAAGCGACTCATAACGAAGAGTTTGCTCAAGATATACCATGATGTTCTCGAGTCGAACCTGGCGTGCTGGCTCACCGAACGGACTTGCCCTTACACTAGAAACTGGGATGGCTATGCTTCGAGGGAGAAGTCCGTGACTCTGTCGCCCCAATCCACGATCTCGTCGTCTTCTATCAACACGCTTTCTCTGAATCGGTTCTACACACGGGTTCTTCGCCTCGACAGAGCCATGATGGCCAACAATGTGATATCCTTGACGGCCTCCCAAGACAGGGCAGCCTCAAAAGCCTTGAACCAAGTCATCATGGCATTTTCAAGCCAATGGTCTCAGAACTACAGCAGAAGAGAAAAACCTTTTGGTGGAGACTCGACTTCATGCGACAGTGAAGACGATTTCCTCGAGAGTCACAATGACGACTTCGAAAGGGACTTTCAGCGGGCGACCTGGCACCAAGCAAGAACAGCTCTACTCGAGGCGTCTGAAATCGAATCCTACCGAGTGGTGTATGCTGAAATACTCTTCAACTGGACTGAGAAACTGGAACAGCCGGGAGAAGCGGGCATTTCCTCCGACTGGACGACCGAAAAGGGCATGGATGACGATAATCCGCTCTCGTGCAGTTTTGTAGACATACTTGGTCGCGGCGGGCCTCCCTTTTTTATCGAGAGTGCGTCTCGAAAGATTCAAGTACTCAAATTTAAGCTTGATGCTGCCAAAATAGGCTCATTAAAGACGGCCGGAGCCAGACGGAATCGCTCAAACCCCAAGAACTCGTTTCTAAACATAGGCCCGGAAGAACAAGCCACAGCAAGGCTCTTGTACTGGCTGGCGGTTATGTGCGACACGGTTTCCTCATCTACAAATGAGAGACCCCTTGCCATCAGGGAGGAGTACTGCGACGGCCCGGCATCGAGATCGAGGGAACACCCAGACATGGCCCAGAATCCTTCTTTTGATAGCATTCAAGCAGAAGCGCTTGGTGAGCTGGAGTTCTTCGAGGCCGACAAATTGTTGCAGCTCGACTGGGCGTCTGCCCACGACTTTGTATTCGAAGGGATAACGAGGTCTGTCCCGGTCAAGGTACTCCTTTTCAGAAAGGTATCATCCCTCCAGAACGCCCTACGACAAGGCAACCATGAACAGGTCGACGACATCATTCAAGGCTCCATCGCGACTTACCGGCGCTGGAATGTCACATACGGAGCATTCTTCCGTGAACTGGCTCAAATGTATTCCTCGCTACCTGCGCGGATTAAGGGGTGGTTCATCTGCATCGTCATTCCCTGGCACCTTGCCGTGATGCTGATGGCAGACCTCATCGACGTTGCAGACAGCAGCGAGGTTGGAAAAGCAGATACTAGGGCGGCCAGAATTGAGTCTCAGATTACCTCTCGGATGAGAAGGTCTACTGCCGTTGACATAGCCGAACTGGCCAAGTTGACATGCCCGGGTAGTGAGGATTGGGGAGGTAATACTCCGACAGAGCAGTTGCCTGGCTACCATTTCGCGGTCAAGAGCAGTGCCATTCTCACAGAGCCATGGACTGTACTTCTGATTGGGGCGTTTAGAAATGCCGCCGTGTATCACTTGGGCACGGTAGAGGATCTTAGACAGAATGACTGGCAGGCACTGGGCCATGCTCCGGATGAGATGAGGGAGGCTGAAGTACAAGTGAAGCACTGCATTGATGCCCTCTGGCTGCTTGGGAGAAGATCAGATATGTCGTACAGCCTGGCGAAGCTTCTATCCCAGAGGTTGGCAGCTCGTTGATGATTTTCTTTGGCTGGCGGGCTACGGAGGCAATGGCAGTATTACATTGGCATACATACAGAAAGGAGTCTAAATGGAACTCCAGCATTGCAAGACTTGATTAGGGTGAAGTGAGTGGCCACCTACAAGCGGCTTAGTCGCTGGAACAGGCGAGTGATGGACCAACTGTGCCGCCAGAACCGAACCGCTAGCACTCCCGGCCAGAGCGAGTAGACAACCAGCCTGTGACGGGTCCAAATATTCCGCAGGACTCTGCGTAGGGAGAACTTAATACTGGTAATCAACACTAGGAATTGAGTGCAAGGGCGTAGTTGGCGCGGTTACTGCCGGTCTTTGCGTGCGGCTTCGGCGGTCGGACTTGTCACGCACGCCCTTCAGCTGAGCATGCTTAATCCTCCGTGAAACCCTTAAGGCTCGCATTTAAGAAAGGCGCCGCTCTGTCATTACGGGAGCCCCCTCTATAAGCCAAGGCCGATTTCACACCTTCTCTAGTACCTCATACTGCCATTCGAGGCCCATCATTATGAGGGTTGGGTTCTTGGGACTTGGCACGATGGGCACGCCCATGGCCCTCAATCTATGCCGCAAGTCCTCTGTCATTGTCTGGAATCGCAGTCGCTCAAAATACACCGCACTGGCAGATTCTAGTGCCACGATTGGTGAAATACCTGCCCAGGTGGCTCAGCAATCCGACTTCATCTTCACCATGCTCTTCGATGGCCCCGCCATTCAATCCGTCATCGACAACGACAGTGACTTTCTCAAAGCAATCCGCGGAAAGACCCTCATCAATACCAGCTCGGTATCTATCGGGTTCAGCCATAAGCTTGCACAGCAAGTTCATAAAGCGGGCGGTCACTTCATCGAGATGCCCGTGAGCGGCAGCAAGACCCCGGCCGAGCAGGGGCAGCTTATAGGCATGATGGCCGGCGATCTATCTTTTGCCGAGCAGATAAAACCTATGGTTAAGCCCATCACCAAAGCTGCTGTGTATTGCGGCCCAATCGGATCAGGCTTGAAAGCCAAGTACGCTGTCAACCTGTTCTTAGTCGCCGTGACGGCTAGACTTACCGAATCCATGAACCTCACCCGAGCTCAAGGAATCGACCTTAAAGCTTTCGGACAGGTGCTAGACAACTGTGCCTTGGCTTCCCCATACTCCAAGGTCAAGGTTGCCAAGATGCTCAAGGCAGATTAGTCGCCACAGGCCGCTATCGATGACTGCTACAACAGCACCGAGCTAATCAAATCAGCTGCACAGAGCGTTCAAGTCGAGACTCCACTCATCACTCTTTGTAATTCTCTCTACAGGAATGCTAGAGACCGTGAACTAAGATATGATGGCGATTTATAAGTTGTTTGCGCAATCTTCAAGCACATGATGTACCGGCATATAGCACGAGAACGGTTTTAGGGTGAAAAGGGAGGTAACTGTGTTTGTGTCGGCCAGTGAGCCAGTTCTTGCCAAGGATGCAAGCAACTCAATTCAATTCAACTTAATTCAACCCACATCAACATTTTGTCAAGGAGCCAATAGGATGTGTAGATTATATGTGGGGTGAGCTAAAATACACCTATTCTATTGGCTCCTTGACAAAATGTTGATGCGGGTTGAATTAAGTTGAATTGAATTGAGTTGCTTGCATCCTTGGTTCTTGGCGGAATTTCCAAGTCTAACCACTCTAAACTCAGAAAATAAAAATACAACTCTTCCTCATACTCCGGTGGGCATAGATTGGAAGCCTCAGAAATGAGCTTGAGGGTCTAGTGGCTTGAGATCCTTAGACATGTTGATAAACCCATCACCAGGGTTGTTGTAATACGGTTTAACCTCTTGGAACCCCATGGATCTGTACATATTGATGGCCGATGTCATCAACTCCACAGTATCTAACAATGCCTCATCGTAGCCTTCCCTTTGAGCAATTTGAAGGGCTGTTGTGACCAGGGTTCAAATCCATACCACGAAATCCACATATGGATCCATAATATGGATCCATGTCCATTCCATTCCATTCCACGGCGAGCTTCAGCATTTCCACATCCATGCCACAAAACCCCTTCCACATGTCCCACTTGTGGAAATCGTGGAAAGGAATAGAAGTTTTAGGCGGGGTTCAAAAATACCCGGATTTCCTTGCGAAATAACTCGTACCCTACGTACTTTCTATCATCCACAAAACACAATAACATCAATTTCTCTTCCTCTTTTTACCCGTACACAAGGTTCAAATAAGCCTTTTCCAGAGGGGTTCACTGCCACTTTGACCGGAATCGGAATGGCCACCCTCCACCCTATAACGCCGGCCACACTCCTTCCAGAACGTACAGAAGAAGACAATCAACGACTCTTTCAACTCTACAAAGGCTGGACCTTAACAGAGAGAGATGGCCAGGTTCGTCAATGGGTATATCAGTTCGGCTATGATATCCAGCATGCTCAGAAGGGGGAACGCCGATGGGTGTGCTGCCTCTGCATCAAGCAAAAACGGCCGAGGCCGAAGAGCTATGCTATCAAAGGGTTACAAAACGCTGAGAGCCACCTGTACACAGACCACAATGGCATCATGGACCCGACAGGCAAGAGGCAAAAGCCCGCAAAGGCATCTGAGAAAGCAAACCGGTCTATTGCAACAATCCTACAGTTGAACCCCAAGGAGCCGAAGGAGCAAGACTTGATCAATACGCTGATCAAACGCTTCGACAAAACTGTATTCCAGCAGAAACTCGTCAACTGGATTGTCAATTCTAACCAATCGTTTTCGATTGTCTGTTGTTTTGTCGCGCAGGAATGCTGAGTGCACTTGACAAAAGGTAGTTCTTGTTGTCGTGATTGTGATTATTCTTGGTTAAGTTTTTATGATCTCAATGAGAGGCCCTTTGGGGCCTTATATCTTTGAATGATCCCATCTAGGACTTTGAACCTTAATCGTAGGACTTCAAACTTTAATCTCGATCCTGAAGCTTAGGGGGAACTCTCAGTTCTTCCAACATTGTCAACGATCAAGATCTTCGGGACATCTTCAGCTGATGGAGGAATGAGGCCAGACGGTAAGTGGGCCCCAGATCACAACAGCGCGTCCGCGATTACTTGTAGTATCTTAGTGTCGAACTTTCCACTCTGGACTTAGCGTGCCGTCGCTTTGTTCGGCGTGTGGAAATCGACAAGGGGGCTGTTCGTCCTAAACGTTATTTTATTGGCTGAGCCCTCCCAAACGCAAGCGAAATCCGACACCCTAAACCCATCATGGATGTTCGAGTCGAATAACTGCCCCAATGTAGCACTAGGTGGCTGGAGTGTAAGGCGCGTGCTGGTAAAACTTCATACGAAGCTCCGAGTCTACATCTTCTTCTTGTAATCGGCGGTGGTAATAGGTTCTCGAGTGTATGCGTTGCGCCGCTAGTCGTTCTGCTTCTGTCTGTACCTTTCTAGGTCGCCCTCGGCGTCTCGGTTGTTGTTTACCAGACATGCTTGTTTCGGGAAAGGCGAGGGTGATGAAAATAGAAAGGCCAGGTTGTCAGATAGAGATAAATGCGGTAGTAATGATGTAGTGAACGAACGTTCTGCCGAGTAACTTAGTTGCAGACGAAGTTATGCGACAGTATTGTAGGGAATAGCCGAATGCAGGTAGGGACCACCGCATCTACACAAGAAGATGAGCGAATAATTACACCTTATATAGAGGAAACTACCGGTAACTATTCTATTACTGTGGCTTTCAGGGGTCATGGCATTGTATAATACAGTCAGCATGATAATGAGGGGCAATTTCGGCAGTTGTTTTCCTCGAGGGAGGAAAGTTTGGTGGCTTGATTATACGGGGGTAGGACCCAAGGATCGTGGCCTAGGCCATCAACAGCACAATCTTCCAACAGCCTTGTCAAATGTGCATAACTACACCTCTTTTCAATCTGCCCTGGAGCGGCCTTTGCCTGGCGCCGGGTAGCGTTGGGGAGCACAGAAAAGTTTTGCACGAGATTTCGTTATAAATATATCGTCGTCAAGCCGTCTCGAATTGGGTGGAGGATTTACTACATTTATCCTGTTGCGACGTTATTGCTTTTTCCTAGGCAACAAGTTTCGGACGACCCTGCCAGGATACGGAGCTATTCCCTTCTTGAATATTTCTGAGCCAAGACTTTTCGAGCGGGTCCGCACTATTCTACTTTCGATTTTTTCTGAGCCAAGACTTTACAGTGGGTCGGCGCCTTTCCTATTCGGAATTTATCTGAGCCAAGACTTTCTTATGTCATCAACCATTTTCTCGAGGGGCCCCATAGGGACACGCCTAGGCGCGCCTCCACTCGCGAACGCGTAGGCGTGCAGATTATGTCAGCCCTCAATTTGGCTTAAACCCCGCACAGCTATAATTCCGAGTTCTGAGGTAGTTCTTAAAATCCTATAAACTCTACTACTACTACTGAGTACTAAAATCCTATGATCCCGAACGGTGAGGAATAGTTGATTATCTACCTGAATAAATAGCCTGCTGGGCCTCGCCATCTGCCGCTGCCGCCTCCCAAATATCACACATACCTCTTCTACTAGAAAAAGGCATGCGTTCCATCTCCGTGGCTACCTGAGCCTCGACCCGGTCATCTTCTGCTTTGCTCCAATCTAGGTAGGCCATCATCTCCTCTTTAGTCCAATCTCTAGAGCCAGTTGGCGTATCGCAGCGCTTGCCCATCTGCTTCCAATCGAGACACCACTGATAGCTTGATTTGTCATACCGCAGAGGTAGACCTAGCGCCCTCCGATATTGCTGGTTGGTTTTAATACTGCCACGAGGCTGCGCCTTGTACCAGGCATCTCGAGCAGCAACATATCTCTGATAGATAGCCCGCGGGTCATCATACCTAGGTGCCGGCACCATCCTTGCCTGAGCCGACGGTGCTGATGATGATGCTGCCGGCACTGTACTGTCTGTGTCGTCGATACTAACAACAATGCAGCTAGCACTATCCCTGATTGGCCTTGCCTGCCCTGATGACCCTGAAGACATTGGTCTTAGAGCTTCCCCTGCCTGCAAAGATGGTGCTGATGAAGATGTCATCGGCACTGGTCGTACCTGCCCTGATAATGCCGACGGCAACGCCGCTGGCATTGCCCCTACCTGCGCCGACGATGCTGACGACTGCAAAAGTTCCTCGTATCGCTGAGGGCATGCCTTTGAAGTCATTCTATGACCTACTTGGTGGCATCTGCTGCATTTGGGTTGTGCCTTTGGCCGTACTATTGCCTGAACTGCCTCGAATGCACTTGGCTCTCTCTGGGTGCTTGATTGCGGTCTACCAGTAGTCGAACCGGCGGCTATTCGATCAGGTCGATGCCGAGGCTCTAGTAGTAACTGATGAACACCATGGCGATTGAGGTGCCAATGCGTGTGAAAATGCTCTAGGCGAAGGGCTTGACCTTGTTCTTGTAGAGCCTTGAGAGTATGGGCGCAAGGGAGGCCGTGAGATCGAGAGAATGCGCCGGTGCAACTAGGCAGGTTTTCTTTCAAGAGCAGCTTCCGCTGTTCTTCAACTTTGCGTAAAGCTTCGTGAGATACCCAGCCACGTATGGCACTATATAGTGATCCAGAGAGCTCAATTGGTATTCTCATTTGCTGTCTCGCTTGGTTGGATCGCAGTTCGGCTAATTGATTAAGAAGCGCATGCTTCATAGCCCTCCAAGCCTCGAAGAGATCCAGCGTAGATTTCTTGAGGTGGCTCTTAAGGAGCCCATGGATACCCTCAACCCGCGAGGTAACTACATTACCAAAATGAGGGTGCTGATCAACCCAAGCCTTCACCAGCTTTTCCTTGTATGGATCGAGCCAATTGGCCTTGATATAGCCAACCTCTTCAATGTATTGCGGTAGGTAGCGCCTTTCAAGCTCTTGTACGCGCTGATCAAAGGCCTCTTCGTCTGGTGACTTCATAATTGAGTGCCAGTGGTTGAAAAACTCACTCCAATCGCTCAGACCCTGCTGATAGGCCTCCGATCCTTGTTGGTGGCGCACGAATGTCGGCTGGCAATAGCGGAGGACTGCCTTGTTCGCGTGCCATAGGCATAGCAGCGAGATTGAAGATGGAAAGCAGATCTCTGCGGCGTTCATACAAGCCTTATCGCGGTCTGTTAAGATAACAGATGGAAACCTTGTATTGCAGAGTTCATACAGGGACCTGAGCCGGTCCAAGGCCCATAGGTAGTCCTGCTCAGTCTCGCCACTAAGGAATGCAAAGGCGATGCAGAAGGATCGCTGGCAGGCATCAACGCCAATCATATCAAGGAGTGGCATCCCATATTTGTTCGTCTTGTATGTGCAGTCCAGGAAAAGTAGGTCTGGATAAGCCTGGAGGTATGCCAATGACTCTGGATGGGCGAATAACACTGCCGTGATTCGGTCATCTGAATCAAGCTGCATCCGGTTCCAGAACCCTTCCTTATCCAGCTGGTTAGCAAAGGCGTGTATAGTGCTCTGTCCCTCACACAGCTCTCGTTTGCTATCTGCGATACGATTATAGATATCTTGCTGGGTTGCAATGGTGTTCGAGTTCTGACGGATATAAGTCCTGATATCCTTTGGCGCTACCCCGGCATTCGTAAGGCGGCTGATTGTTGACTTGTCCGCATCAGAGAGCTGCCGATGGACTGGATGAGCCGATTTGTGCCAGCTTGGCTCGTGGTTGTGTAAGGAAAATCGGCTGTCTGGACGATGCCTTAAAGACCAGGTCGCCTTATCCAGGGATTCCTTCGCAATGATTGAGAACCGACAATTGGTTCCTCGTGTAGTAGTCTTGCGCTAGCGATCTTTTAAGGCGCTAGGTAGACGACACCACCGATCACATGCGTATGTAACAATCTGCCTTCCACTAGTTGATCGCGAAGACCTCCCAGTTATGAATGCGTATCCTCTGGGTGCTGCCCATTCGTTGATAGCTGCGAGTAGAGCCTCTCGTGAATCGTATGTACCCTCCGGCGGGAGCACATCATCAGGAAATGTTGCTTGGGCCATAGCGGAAGCCCGCTCCTGGAGACTGTAGTTGTGTTCAGCAGTGGCAGCAACAGACGGAGCCCCTGAAACTGCGACTGTGGGGTTTAAGCCAAATTGAGGGCTGACATAATCTGCACGCCTACGCGTTCGCGAGTGGAGGCGCGCCTAGGCGTGTCCCTATGGGGCCCCTTTTCTCGAGCTTCAATCCGATAATTATTTCAAACCACGATAACTTACGCCATGAGGTAGTGAAAATTATGGGACTAGATGCATTCAGTTACGATTTTATTGCTCTATTATATGTAACAATTTTACTTTGTTTTGGAAAAATTCGGTTCTCTGAACAACCCGTCATTCCCTGACCCTATGATCTCTATATGAGGAAAACTTTCCAAGTGGTATTGTCCTCAGTGGCTGGGTGGTATACAAAGAGGCCAGGGAATGGGGCGTTCAAGACACCAACGGTCTTCCTGGGATCCACTAGATGACTGTTCCACAAGGAAGAAGCCTCGGTCCCCTGGGCAGCGTTCGGCAGAAGACCCAGCTCCATACATACCCCTCTCGAGTTGTAAGACGCCGCCAGAGCTACCCTCAACTTGGTCCTCGTAGAGCTTCGCGACTGTGTCAAGGAGGAGGTCGTAGAGAGAGGGATGCATGCTTAGCATGAGTTTGCAACCGCCCTCAGCAAATGTGACGGACCAAGGGGTAGGGTTGTCCTTGTCGGCGTGAGTTCCATCTACAGCTTCTCGACCCAGCTGGCTAGATCCTGGTCTTCATCCCTGGATGGCCAAGTCCAGTTCACAAGTGGCTCGCGCCGAACAATTTGCAGGATCTTGGACTGGATCCCGAGTTGAGAGGGCCACGTGACGATATTGATGTTTTCCTCTGTGCTTGGTTGTGTGAGAGGAACGAATATGGTTCGAAGGATGTCGAGCCTCCTGGCAGCCTCAGTCCATGCCATCTTCGATCGATCGCCATCAATCTCGCCCAGCTGGCTCAGGTCAAACACACGGTCGGCCCAGTACGCCTTGAGCTCTAGCATCGTCTCCACGATGAGTGATTCTTGCACTGGCGTGGCTGGTAGGCATTGTGTTCAAAGATGATGCGTACGGGCCAAAGTTTGGCAATTTGCCGAGATGTTGCATTCAAGCTCTACTCTAACCGAATCTCGCCGTAACCCTCCTCCACAAGGGATAATTCTCTTATTTCTCGTACGGAGGTTAGAGCAGTTAGATACCCCATGAGAGGCTCAACCTTTCATGATGTGACCAGGTATGACTCTTTGACTACAGGCAGCAGAAGGCTAGAAAAGAAAGAAAAAAAAGGCCACTATGTTAGCATTGGGATATAATGCTATGATGTGTTAAAAATGTGTTCTTTATTATAGTTAAAGCCCGGCCCTCAATGGGTTAACCGAGCCAGAAGATGGAAAAAAAAAACTATAAGATTCTTATATATCAGTTAGTAACACAGCCAGTCCGCTGCATTATCAAACCCCATTCCCGCTATCTAAGAACCGCCCTCACATCATGCTTAGAGACGCAAAACTTCGAGGTGGTCGCGAATATACTCGAAATTGCGGCTCCGGAAATTTCCGTCCAGCAGTCCCGTCGAATTGGCCCCGAACTCCAGCAATTGCCTGCTTTCATGCCATGATGGCCAGCGTGTGGAAGCGTCATCAGCAGGGTCGTGGTTTGGATCAAGAGAATTGACAAACGCAATGAATCGATCCTGGATGCGCGTGCTGACTTCATCTGTCTGGGCGAACATCCTTGGTAGGTCGGACACGTGGTACGTCCCCAGAATAGGCGTGCCGCGTCCATAAGTGGACAGATAGGACCACGCAGGCACGGATTCAGGGGCCAAGTCAAGGAGGACTCGGCTGATGAGAATGAACTCGAAGTCTCCAAGGATCGCGGTCAATCGCTTAAACTCTGGATACGTGTCTTTGACCGAGGCATCCAGTGAGTTGTCGGCACCGTGACGGGAATACGTGTTGACGAGGCCAGAGACTTGTTCCCTCGTAGCGTTGCGGAAAAAGATTTCGTTCAAATAAGAAATCGTTTCAGCTTTGGTGGTGATGTTGTAAGTGAAGATACCAAATACCGAGCCCTGTGGGAGTGTCAGCTTATTCAATCGCGCATAATGTGACTTGACGGCTACAAACCTCGTTCTGCTGGTTGCCGATGATCATGGGTACAGCTGCGTACTTCTTCGTCTGGGCCAATACTTCTGCGCTGGCGGTGATGATACGGCCGTCAGGTCGAGGTGCATAGCTGAATGCGAGACTATGATATCCGTTGAAGCTGGGAACCTTGGTTGTGGCATCGGCAAACGTCTTGTAATCGAGGCCCCGAAGACAATCCAGTTTCTCCGCATCTGGGACTGCATCGCAGCCCGCTTCTCGGACCACTGTATCGAAAATCCCCTGCGCCTTCACGCCATCAACTGGCTCTGCTGGGGTCAGACTGCCGCTGTTCATAATGGCCCCCCTGAATAACGGCCGGCCCTTGTAAGTAGCATTGCCGTCGTAGAGCGCCATCTGGCTGAAGACACCGATGGCGCCTGCGCTCTCGCCCCATATAGTGACTGCGTCTGGGTCACCACCAAAGGCTGCAATATTATCCGCAACCCATTCTAGGGCCAATCTCTGGTCAAGCAAGCCCAAGTTGGCCGCGCCATCAGCAAGTATCTCCTTTCCTCCTAGGAAACCGAAGCCTCCAAGGCGATAATTGACTGCGACGAAGATGAACGGCTTGCCTTGCGATACTGCCCTGGGGATCAACACGGAGGCATTGAAAGCCTGGGCACTTCCCAGCTGGAAAGCGCCGCCATGTATCCAGAAGAGTACAGGCAGCTTCTCATCGGGCTTGGTGTTCTGTGGTCGCATTACCGAGACGGTAAGGCAGTCTTCCGTTTCGTTTCCTAATGCTCCAGCGAAAAACAACGCTTCCGGGACGCCAGGTATGCCCAGCACCCGGTTGAAGACTGGAGAAGATTCTGCATTCGTGAATTGAGGGCAGGCAGGGCCAAGACCGGTGGCCTGAATCGTGCCAAAGCCTCGATTGGGCTGCGGTGGTCTCAGTCGGAGATTACCAATCGGTGGCTGGGCATAGGGTATGCCGCGATAGTACTCAACATCGTCGATCAAAGACCCGATGATGGTACCGGCGGAAACTGTGACTCTAGGAGTTGCCGGAATGACTTCGCATGAGCCGAGCCGTGCAGCCCGTGCGATACCAAGAAGTGTGGCGCAAATCGAGGTGATGGTCTGCGGCTTCATTGTAACTGTGGAAAGTGTGTAGGACAATAAAAAAGAGGATGGTGTACAACTTAAGCCAGCATTGGGAGACACTCCGCTCTCATATATATGCGTGGAACAGAGCTTGGATGCGGCAAGTTTTCAATTTAAAGCTTGGTAAGCACATGGGCAACGATGATTGTTCATAGCGGATCGGACTTCCGCCGAATGCTGCTTAGCCATGGCCTCATCATCCAGAGGTCTGCCGATGATGCGATTCGTAACTGGTCTACGCCCCTGATCTACGCGTGGCATTTGCTGAACTATGATTTGTGCCTGCCAGGACTGGATTACTAACAGGCAAAGAGACCAGGATTTTTTGAAAATCGCATCTTGTAGTTAGCCTTCGGTTCGCGAAAAGGGATGGTTTCACAATGGGCATCACCCAGGCCAACCCTTACCGCAGACTACGAGCCATAGTCCTTCCGGCGATAAGAGTAAATCCATAAGTTAACACCGTTTTTTCAAATATGCTTCCCGGATAAGATTAATTAGCATGATCTAGTACTCAATTAACTTTTCGTGTCACAGATACGACGACTCGTGTGATGACATTTTCTGCCTTTTCGGCCTAGTGTGTCTCTGACCAGAGTTCGCCATAAGGCTCAGAGCGGTGATTTTATCATGGCTCCGCTCGATGACATTTTCTCCTCATTTAACCTAGCCCACGAGGCAGGGTTTACAATCCAACCCCTGAAAGTTTGGCTAGCGGGTACCTCTTATGACTAAGCCTCCCCAACTCGACAAAGGTATATCTTTTTTAGCAATAAAGCCGCCAAAAAGCTTAGAAAAATAATAAAAAAACTACTTATAATATTCCTAGTATAATAGGACTATATATTTCTATTTATTTACTTTAATTACTGAGATTCTTTAGGATTTTATAGGAGACCCCTGCACCTAAGTTCACGCTAGATAAATTTTCAGGGGTTATATTATATACCTGGTGCGTGCCCTTGTCTAGCTTATTTTTGTCCGAAATTCACCACTGAGCTAAAAAGCGTAGCGCGCTACTTTAGTTAGTAATGCTTCCTTTATTGTAGCTTATTCCTAATTTAATAGTTTTAATTATATATAATATATAATATGCTTTAATACTAAAGGCCTTATTTACTACTTATTACTATATATTAAGTAGAGTAATATAGAGGTAAATCTTTAAGAAATTAAGATAATATAATAATTTAATACTTTATTTTTATTTATTATAAATAAAAGTAAATAAATAAAATTAATAAATATTTTATTAATAAAAATATTTATAAAAAAAAATATTATTATATTTAATAAATATAATTTAATAATATTATATAACGTACATGATAAGCGAGTGAGCCAGACAAGCGAGTGAGCCACTAATACTGTACAGCTAAAAGAGTAAACCTGAGATTTTCTAAAACAGTTTATATAATATATAAAGATAAAAGATAAGTATTACTACTTAAGTAACTCGAAATCGTATATGCTAGTATTTTTCCAATATTTTTAAAATTTTTATTTAGCTTTAAAACATAGATAAACTATAAATATACAGTATGAATAGAGTTTTTCTCCATACCTAACTAATAAAAATTATGTAAATTATAAAAAAAATTCCACAATATAGATTTCTACTTAATAAATATAGTTTTAGAGTTTGGGCTATCTTGGGCTGGAATTGGATTTTTAAGAATTTTCTTTCTGTTTGGTGTAAACTGGTACAAATTCTGCGTGGCTCACTCGCTTGTCTGGCTCACTTGTCGGATACGAGGGTGGTAAGTCAAGATGAATGATAATCTCGAGATGGAGAACAGATCAGTGATTGATTGAACTCTGTCTGGTCGTCTTCTTCCTTCCTCGTCCTCATTATATTTGACGAGGCGAGGCCATGATGCCAGACCCGCCGAACCTGCAACAAATCTGTAACACCACTCTGACTCTCGTGATGCACTCTTGTGACAATCTGGGTAGAGGCATATGTAACATCACTCGCTTATCGTGCACGTTATATATATAAATAATATTCTTATAAGCTAGCTACCTCTTTATTTTATACTATAACTTTGTGTCAGACAATTGGCTCCACAGGGATCATTGATGGCACCAGTCAATTGATGAGAATTATCTAAGGAGCAATTGTACTATACAAAAGAGAAAGACGTTGCTGTCTTATATAGAAGACGGAAATCCGTGTGGAACGGAAATTCCGAGTGGAATTCCGGAAATAATCCGGTGGGCTATGCCGTGTGTGCGACAGGCTGATATGCGACACTTTGCTAGCTAGAATAATAAGTGTCCTTTTTATTTATCTCTCTGCGATCTCCCGGCTTACTTAACATATCAGGGGTCAGGCTTTCACTATAATAAAGAACACAGTTTTATCTCTCTACTTAAGGTATATCTTCGTTGCTCAGGCCAGGAGTGTCTGCAATACGCGTCAAGAACTTTTGAGCCCGGATTGTACCATTCTTAAGGCCCTTCAAACCATCAGAAACACCCTCCAGGCCGTTCTTTCCAACCATATAGGGGTGGGCGGTGAACCAGCCCTCACGAAGACCGCGGGAGAATGCAGCGCCCCAAACCACCCCGATCATCTTGTCATTCTCGCTGGTTTCATGGACCTGAGCGACCATAGAAAAGACGATATCAACGCTCGGATCAGAGCCTGGGGCCTCAGTCTTGAGAAAGATGTTGGTTACCTTGGGTCTAACACCAGAAGCATCTGGCGGACCAGCGATAGCTTTAGTCACCAAGGCTATTGTGTTGTCCTCAGAAACAGTGTCATATGCCTTCCAGCAGCGACCGTCAGGGGCGCCGCTCGTCTTCACAGCCTCCCGGATCGCCGTTACGAGCTCGTCGTCTGATTTGTACAGGGTATAGTCGACCAGCTGATCCCCTTTGTTCTCATCGAGGAATGGCTTAATAAAGTTGCTCCTCTGGCTACCAACCGCAATAATAGGGTGAATACTAGCAGCCGCGGCAAGCTTGATGGCAAAGGCACCGGTGGCGGTCGATGCACCGTAGATGATCAAGGGGCGCTTAATGTTGTTCTTCTCTGCGTTCTTAGCGATCGGCGACCACGGCTCGGGAAACTCGAGTTCCTGGAACAACGCGCAAGCGGAGGTGTAGGCCGCTAGGGGAATCGTAGCGGCATCCTCGTAGGATAGCCAATCTGGAATATGAAAGGTGGTGTAATAGGGGGCAATAGCATATTCAGCGAAAGCCCCGCCGGGAGTCCTCATCATATGAAAAGCGGCTACGCGATCGCCTGGATGGAACCCAACGACATTTTCGCCCACGGCTTCGACAAGACCGGCAACATCGTCTCCAGTGTTGGTTTCGAGGCCGAAGAGCGTGGGGAGCTTCCAGTCCTTTGGGTTCGAACCTTTTATCTGCGTTAGGCCGCTGATCTCTTCCTATCACTTCCTTGAGAGCTTACAACTTACCTGCGATGATCACCTTAACCAGCACCTCGCCAGGGCCGGGCTTGGGAACGTCGATATCGACAATTTCGACCGAGGTGTCCTTCCTGACAATGACCGACTTCATGTTGATAGAATTCTTGCGTAGGTTGCTGTGATAAAATTGATTGATCGTTAATGCGGTTAAGGGGGAGTGTTGATGATAATGTAGTGTGGCAGTCAACTTTGTGCTGCTTGCTTGGTATTGATGGCTTGGGTAGGAGATGCCAGTGACTTCTTTTATATTTTTTTAAGCTAACTAGTGTCTCAAACCGGGAAGTCGATCCACCATATCGTAAAAAAACATGGCATACCTGGCTGTCGGTGGTTAAAACGTACCCTCTTAACCTGGCGATTTCTCAATCAAAAGAGGATTATAATAAGAGTAAAAACACTAATATAGAGAGGGAAGCTCTAGCTATCTATCTATATAATTTTTACCGTTTCTTTCTCTATTCTGTTAACATATTCTGTTGCTGAGAAGAGAGAACTACTCTTAAGTGTGCCATGTTTTATTACGATGCGGTGCCATCACACCATTAGGGTTAGGCCCTGATCATGAAGGGGGTTCAGAATGAACTCGGCTTTGAGTTTTCGGGTTAGACGCCTATCAGACGCGCCAACCTCAATCCAGCACCACTTCCAGCAGGCGATAGAAGCATCATTGTCCTAAGTGCATCCTGGCATGTAACCATTTCGCCACGAGCTCCCGCACGTTGCGGACTTGCTCTTTGAGGTCAATTTGACGATGATCACACTGGAAATCGGGGTTCAAAATGAATACGCCGTGAGGGGGTGATTCAATTTTAATCACGTATGCACAGAACAGGATTTTGGTACGAGACGTTAGCCAACCTAATTTTATGCGCCAGCATGTCCCTCCTCAAAACGTGATTCATTTTGAACCCCGTTCATGATCAGGGCCTTAGGGTAATGGCCCGCAAATAACTTCCTGTCCCCGTTGCGGAGTGCACACGTTGCCTCCGATCTCCATTCTTCGGGCCAAAAAATCAACAGGTGGGGCAAGCGGAGTTTCATACAGCAGCAAAGCCTGGGCTCCAAACCTTGGGTTTGTCATCTTCTTCCGTGCATCTCTAGCGTCTGATGGCTTGTACTTGACGCTCAGTGCTAGAGTATTAGTATGTATTTTTCGGGAGGGAGCGAGCGGTTATCGGCTGGGTGCCGATGCCCGGACCGGAAGTTGCTCAGAGTAAGGAAGCGGTAGGCGGTGTGCGGCAATTTGGCGGGGGCGTCTGATTGATTATGCTGCTACCACAACTCAATGGAGACACTGTGTTGGTGAGATGTTCTTTCCGACTTCAAGTTGCATTCTTATTGTTCCTGTTAGGTACCTTATGTTGAGTTGGTCCAGCGTTCGAGCTGGAAAGTATCCTGCATGTGTGGAAGTACCCAGTTTCGAGGGGGCTAATATACATGAACGTTGACCTTCTATGGCTATATGGAAGCTGGTGAAGCGGAGAGACATTGTGAGACCTGCCAGGGTGGCTACGAACTTCTCGTGTATCTACTCGCGGAGTTCTGACCGGCCGAAATCCACTCCGACAGCAAAGCTTGCTGTATGATACGACGTACTGAGGTGGCATCCAGCTTGGTCAATAGGAGTCCGCGAGGCGGACCAAGCCCGCCTTAACAAGAGGGAGGGCCCGCAGAAAAGGTAGACCATCCGACTGGGTCTGGATTTCCGATATACTGCTAGATGCCCACTCGAGACTGGAGTTCCGATTTCCCCTCATCCTAGCCATTCATTCCTCGTGAGACCACCCCGACACTCCTCTTTTCAATGCTTTCGCTGCACCACAATATGGATCCCCGCTCTTATATTCAACTGCTAAACGACAGCTAAAGGGCAAGTTCATCAATCAAAATTCAAATAAACACACACTCTACAGGCCGTACCGGCGCATTGGGGGTTTTTAATGTAGTACATTGGATCTGTATATTACGTACTTATAGAAGGGGCGGAGGGCGAAGAACTAAGGCATTTTGCACTGGAAAGACGTGTCGCTGTCATAAGGAGGCAAGCACAGCCTTACTGCCTCCGTCATAAATACTGAGATCTCGCTAAAATCAGATAATAATAGTGGAAGGGCTATCGGAAACCAGATAATAAGATAAGCATCGTCTATTCCCAGGCGATGATGCTATTATGAAAGCCTGATACTGGCAAACCTATTATCTCCGAAGGACCTGGGTAAGACGTGAATGCATTGACTGTAGAAAGCGACGAGTATAGGTCCCAAACAAGACATGACGGCGCTAACGATGTCGCAGAGACGACGGCCCGCAGCAATTATTCCAAGGATTATAATTTTAGCGGTTCTTGGAGACCACAGCTTAGGGTCTGAGTGCAGCCCAAGGGCATCCTCGTACCATGTTGAATCTGTGTGGGGTCCGAGATCGCGCGTCTACAAGCCTTCACGTAGTCGCCTCTCGAAAGCGTCACACTCAACGAGAAAATCGAGATATCCAGCGGCGCCCCGAAAAAGACTACAGAAAGAAGAACTGCTTTGAGGAGGACAAAAGCTAGGGAGAGAGGTGGAAGCGAATGGGTTTGGTAATCGTTAAAGGCGCGGCAGATACCTGCAGTCCATGCGACGAATCCCCCGCCTCTAGTGCGACCTCTAATCATGCACTAACATCCGCCCCAATCAGAAAAACAGGCGATTTGTTGCTGAAATTAGGTACATCATCCGAGACCTGAGCAGCATCGGATGCCGCGAATGCAGTTCTTATAGAGTCCACGTTCTCCCAAATGACCACCGATGCGAATAAATACTTCGGCTGAGACCCGTCTAGCCCCGGGTAATACTTGGTGACTGTTGAACTTTTCATCCCGTACTTCCCAAATACCTCTTGGGCAAGGCGCATATGGTGCTGGATGTAATAGTCGATATCATACTTTGCATCCGGCTCATTCGGGTACAGGGCGGTAAGCGTAGCAGGCATGGTGGACTGAGGATAAGATTAGAAGACTGTGTAGACAGTTGGATACTTTGCAACTGACCAGTAATGTGTTTTTTATTATAGTTGGAGCCCGGCCCTCGATGGGTTAACTGAGCGAGAAGGTCGTGCTATTATAGTAGCATACGCTGTATACCTTAATAATAGTAACATAACTTTACAAGTCATTACTACTAGAAACATTTTGCATTTGTCAGAAAGGGGTAATTATTTGTTGGAGAAGTGGCATGCATGATGATGTTACACAGGCAGCCACCTCAAGGGAAGATGTCACCCCATGATACCTTAATTGTCAGAATAGCGTTACAGATCTGTTGCAGGATCAGCAGGTCTAGTATCTTGGCCTTGCCCCCTCAGATACAAAGATAACGAGGGAGAACGAAGAACCAGGAAGACGAACACAAGGAACCTCATCAATACACTCAAGATCATCCCAATATCATCTTTCATCATCAGTGACCTAGTGAGGGCGCGCTGTCTGACACTGAATACGAGGTTAAGTTGGGCTTGTCGCGGGGTAATAACAGCGCGACCTAACTTTAGCCACATCGTCATCGACTTCCTGCGTGGAAAAGGTTAAGAAAAACTCGGCTGAAATATTACCCGTTGGATTATGGACCCCAGCCGGCCGGCCCCCCCAACCGGCCACTTTTTTCCACCTTCCACCACTATCACGCCACATACTGAGACCGCGTTTTCTCGTGTAAACTTTGATTCGCTGCATAGCTGAACAGAGTACGGAGTATTATGTACTGTGATGTAGATCCCTTAGAGCCATGACTTCTAGCATCAAATAAAGTAAGTAAGACCTTGTGTTCCTCAACTGTCTCGCTGTGTAGTTGGTCTAGATCCCTGCTACTAGCCCAAGTGGAACAACAGTGAAAGGGATATGACACGCCGCGATGGCGTTCCCACCTTTTTCGGCCTAGTGTGTCTCATCCAGGTTTAACACCAGGCCTAGATCTCCCGTTGTTTAATCCTAGCTCCGCTCGCTTGATGACATTCTTGCCTCCTTCAGCCTAGCCTTGTGATAGAGTTCACGCAGGTGCTAACCCTTGTCCAGCTCAGGTTGATTGACTTTGTTCATCACGCGAGATTCCGGCTAGATCTCCGGTTTAATCCTCGCTCACTTGATGACATTTTTGCCTCCTTCAGCCTAGCCTCAGGCAGGGCTCACGCAAGTCCTACTTAGTGAGGGCTCAAAATCGCCCATCCCCGTCATTTGTTCCTGATTTTGAGCCCCCACCAAGTAACCCTTGTCAAGCTCCAGCTGATTGCATGACACATTTCAACTCCGGGACCAGGCCCAGTCGGACTCTACTTTCTTCACTACTCACCGCTACGCTTCAAGAACAGCGACACAGAACTAGATACTCAATAACTCGGCATCATGGAACACTCCGTTACTTTGCTTCATTCAGCCCTTGGCGAAGGCGAGACGAACAAGGTTGGCGGTCACCCCACCCACGTCGACGCCGAGGCCGAGGCCAACAAGCAGCGCAGGAAGGTTCAAAATAGGAAGAACAAAAGAGCACAGCGTGAGTCTTTCCCTCGATGCCTCACCCCCTGCTGAGCTCATAAGCTTTAAAGGACTGCGGATTCGGGAGCAAGACCCGGGGCTTGTTCTGACGTCTCGCCCGTTCCAAGTCGGGCGCTGGCGCCTCGACGAACTCGATGGTTGTCCATCCCGAGACGCCTCGTCAGCGAAAGACGCAACCGCCAAGCACATCTCCGCTGGGCCACCTCACACCCACGTCAGTACATCAATGTCCACACCCGAACGCGCCGTTGTCCGTCGAGGGCCACCGCCCACCGCCCTCGTCCACGCCCAAACGTCCCCCCGGCCCTTCATCTTCCCCCTCTCAACCGATCACCTCCTCCACCTTATCCAGTATAATGTCTTTCGCGCCTTCGCCTCCAACAAGCGCACTCTCAATACCCTTCTCACAGGCTGGACCGATGCCCCTCTCCCCCCTACTGTCTGTCCCATCAGTGGCCCTTACCGGGACGACACAACTATCTACCCCCTCAATCCCAATATCCCTCTCTCCCTTTTTCCGACCCGCCTCCAGCAAGCCTGCCCCCACTCCTTATGGATCAACCTCATTCCCATCCCCTGCGTCCGTGACAATCTTATTAAGCACGAAGGACGCTTCGATCACTGGGAGCTGCTGCAAGACCTGATCGGTGAGCTCATGAGCGTCACGCCGGCTCCAAAGCAACGAGGTACGCCCCTCTCCATCACCGTCGCCGACCCTAAAACCATGTGGACCCCGCCCCTCGCAGCAAGACGTGACGAAGATGAGGTCACCGCGGGGCGCCGGGGGCTTATTGTTTGGGGCGAACCATACGACATGCAGAACTGGGAGGCCACTCCCGCCTTTCTTGCGAAATGGGCCTGGGCTGTGGAGGGTTGCGACGAACTAGTGAAGTGTAGTAACCGCTGGAGGATGATGAGAGGAGAGGAACCTATGCGCCTCTCTGAATCGTAAAGATAGCTGCAATGCGAAAGAAGTCTTATAACAAGCGCAGGACAGCCTGGGGATAGTCTCCTGATACAATCTATTCCTCGTAATCCCCTCAGTCAGAGCGTTGTTGTCAGTAGAGTGAAGTGATCTTCCACAGTGCGGCCGAAAAGGGAAAAAAGTCATCATGGCGAGTCATGGGTCTGATACGGGAACGATGAGGGGCAGTTTACGAGTTTCCATCGATTGATCTTAGTCTATCAATCATCATTGGTAATACGGCGTTAAGTTATGGATTTACTTCTATCACCGGGAAGCATCTTTAGAGTAGACGGCGATTGGTAAGCTATTCCCTACCTGACGGTCTTCCGAAGTGATGCTCTGCTGAAGTGGGCCCACGCAGTTATGTAGGCGTTCAGGGTAAGCCATCTAGATAAATAAACCACTCCCCCCCAGGCTTCGACTCCAGTTCACACTCCAAGTCCTCAAGATTCCATTAGCCCTCCGCGCAATAAGCAGATCTGTTCCTCATCACCTCTCACTGCATCCCTCACTCATACGATCATGTCACGCTACGCTGCCGCCCATGCCAAGCCAAACGGCCCCGGAGACGCACGCCCCACGGCCCTACAGATCATCAAGGACGAGGGCGTTGAGGGCAAGCTCCAGGGTGAGGCCATTGTCATTACCGGTACCTCTTCCGGAATTGGTATCGAAACTGCTCGTGCCCTAGCCGCCACTGGGGCCACCCTCTATCTCACAGCCCGAGACGTCGCCAAGGCCCAGTCCGCCCTCGCCGGTATATTTGAACCTTCCCGTATGGAGTTAATCCAGATGGATCAAGCATCCCTTGCCTCTGTCCGTGCTGCCGCCGCCGCTATCCTCGCCAAGACCTCCAAGATTCACCTCCTCGTGAACAATGCCGGTATTATGGCCATCCCAGACCTCCGCTTGACCGCCGACGGTCACGAACTCCAGTTCGGCACGAATCACCTCTCGCATTTCCTTTTCTTCAAGCTCCTAGAGCCCGCTCTCCTCGCCGCCGCCTCCCCTGGTCTACCCTCCCGTGTCGTCACTCTCTCTTCCTCCGCCCATAACGTCCACGGTATCAACAACACCGATAACTACGACTTCCAGAAAAGTGCCTATGACCCCATCTTGGCCTACGGCCAGTCTAAGATGGCCAATATCTACATGGCCAACGAGATCGAGCGCCGCTACGGCCCGCGCCACCTGCATGCCACGAGCGTCAACCCGGGCATTGTCCACACTGGCCTGGCCCAGCACATGCCCCCGGATGCTTTCAAGGGAAAGGAGTTTTTATACCCCACCATGAAAAGCGTTGAGCAGGGTGCCGCAACATCGGTTTGGGCGGCCATCGGCAAGGCATGGGAACATGAGGGCGGCAAGTACCTTGTCAACTGCGCTGTGGCAGAGCCGTATACGGAAGGGGATGACAAGTTTACTGCGCTCGGGTATGCCCCGTACGCCTATGACGTGGAAGAGGCGAAGAGGCTATGGAGCGACTCGCTCAAGCTTGTGGGATTGCCGGACGAGGAGTAGGGAATTCAGAGGGGCTTGACCCTTAGAATAGAATCAATTTGTGATTTACTTAGATGAATATATCCCTATGAATCACAGAGCCATATAATTCGTGATATTGTAATAATTATATGTAGCGCGATCACTTCACGTCCCAGTCAATAACAACTAGCATTGCCCGTTGTCCCTGCATTTGTCCTTACTGACTATAAAGCTTAAGGCAAACGTTTCTGGACGCGCTCTTGGAACTGCGTGGAAACCGTATAACAAATGGCCAGTCTTCCAAGAGCGACCTTGCTAGCCTCTATGTATAACTATCCAGGTGCAAAACGCTAAAAGGCATGAAGCTCCTCAGTTGCATACGACCGCAGGATTTCGTCGGGAATAACCAGACCAAAGCATAATTGACGCCATGCAGAGGTTGATAAATCTGGCAGCAGAAACGAGACGATTATTTGAAAGTCACCAAATCCTCGTGTAGGACAGCGCCCAGGAGTAGTCTCCAAAAGCTCAGTTGTCAAGGTTGGGGATTGAAGTCTAGATATCGGGTTTAGGATTGTACATTTGATGTGATATGGAGACTCCGGAAGCATGATGTGATGTTCCTTGAAATATGAATATCGGTATTGTACCGTCAAGTGCCGCCTGATGCCGCCTCCCAGCAGAGCATTGGGAACTATGGCACTCCAAACCCCAAACTAAACCCAAAACAAGTGTAATAACCTTAAGAGCTCTCATTTTTGAAACTATGATATGAATAGATATCAGAAATCTTACTTGTTGACTTGACGTGCTGTTGGCCCCTTTAAAGCGCCGCTGGGCATACCATGCGGTACCCCTCCACCGATAAGACCCCTCTACCGATAAGCCAAAAAAAAGTTTCCCCATACAAAATGCCCAATTTCACTTATACAGTGCTTAGCCAGAATTGAAGTTATCTACATGAAACAAGCTATGTCTTACTGACAGTTTCATGCTGTTTCGTATTATGCTATTTTTTCCTACGTTATATAAGCGGTTTGGTCGCATAGCACTATTGTAAAATTTCTATCAATGCCTCCTCCACGAACAGTCCTCCCCAAAGCTTGTAGGATTTTTATTAACACCAACCTTCCATAATCGCCTTAAAAATGCCTCGAGCATCTTACACAGAGGATGAAATTATTGAAGCAATATTGGATGTCACAGATAACGGCCTCCCCCAGAACCAATCCGCCTAGAAGCATGGCATCCCTCAGCCAACTCTTTCAGGCCGATTAAGAGGTGTACCGTCAAAGTCTGAGGTCACCCATCCTTCCCAGCTGTTATCCAGGTCTCAAGATTCTCGATTGGTTACCTGGATACTAAGACAAGAGGCCTTGGGCTATGCTCCTTCTCACAGTCAAGTTCGCGCCACCGTCACTGCTCTCCTACGACAACAAGGTAGGGAACGGCCTATCGGTGTACATTGGCTAGCCAGGTTCATGAAACGGCATCCGTCAATAAAGACGAAGATAGGAAAACGTCAGGAGGCGTCGAGGTTCAATTGTTTTACCCCGACCGCCGTCAATTGGTATTTTGATATTCGGGAGAGAGAGTATGGCTGGATCAAACCTGAGAACACAGTTAACGTTGACGAGGGCGGTATCATGGCTGGATTTGGTGAGTGTTTGTCGTTCTGGCCATGAATTCAACTAATTCATTGCGAATCTAGGCTTGGATTCCTTGGTTATCGGCAGTAGCGACCCTAAGAGGAAGGCCTTCCTCAAAGGCTCCCAGTCCCGCACTTGGACTAGCTTTCTCGAAGCCGTCACTGCAACTGGCCGTCTTCTGAAACCTGGGATTATCTTCAAAGGCAATGGTTTATCGATGAGCTCAAAGAGGTGGCCGACTGGTATTATATCACGTCCGACAACGGCTGGACAGACAACCATATCGCAGTCGAGTGGCTCAAAGAGGTCTATCTTCCCCAAACGCAACCGGAAGATGAGTCTGATGCGAGACTTATCATATTAGATGGCCATCGAAGCCATGTATCTGTGCGTGTCTGCCTGTTCCAAACTTTCTGAACCAAAAATGTCGCTGACTCAAAATCCAGGATGAGTGGATGGCTACGTGCTTTTTGAACAACGTATATTGCTGTTACCTGCCAGCTCATTGCTCCCACGGCCTACAGCCACTTGATAACGGCGTATTCAATGTCTCCAAGGCTGCCTATCGCAAAGAACTTCAAAAACTGACAAGCCTGACCGATTCTGCACCGGTAGATAAGGTCAACTTCATCAAGGCATATGCCAAAGCCAGGGAAGTGGGCATGACGAAGGAAAACATCCTTTCGGGCTGGCGAGTGACTGGAAACTGGCCGATTTCACGACGGAAAGCGCTCATACATCCTGAGATCCAGCCTGACAAGAAGGAAACGACGCCCGCATCAGACGGCCTCAGCGACGGGCAACGCGACTCTGATAACACGCCAAAGACCAGCCGTCACATCAGGGATCTGGGGAAGAACAAAAGCCCCTCAACGAGAAGGCGCTATTATGTGATATCGAAGGGTTTCGAAGAACAAGAGTCAAAGATCGCCTCGCTGAGCGCAAGAGTAGCCAGTTTAGAGGAGGAAGTCGGGCGGTTGAGCAGAGGCAAGAAGAGAAAGGCGATACCGAATCCCAACAGAAAGTTCATGACATTGGCTGAGGCTCTAGTGGCCGGTGACACTATTTCAGAGCCAAACCAAGCAGCTCAAGAGACAGAGGTTGTTGAGGATGTGATCGAGGTGGGAGGAGTGGAAGAGGATGAGAGCACAAATTCGGAGGCGAAAGAATTACCTGTCGTACGCACTCGCGCGGGCCGCGCAGTCAAAAGACCACGATAATATCAAAAACCATTCAAATCCCAGTAGAAAAACAGGAATCGATTTGTTTTTCGTATTTCTGGTGACTCATTGTGAGGTGGTTAAAAAATAGCAGTTTATATGGGGAAACTTTTTTTGGCTTATCGGTAGAGGGGTCTTATCGGTGGAGGGGTACCGCATGGTACTTGGGAGGGGAGTCCCAAAAATGGTCCTTCCAAAACAGCGGAAGGCAGAAAGATGGCACCCGTATATTTACACGTCCTCATATATCTTACGTTCTAACACAATTCGATCCAAGTTCAGCAAGAAAGCCTCTGAGTAGTGATTTCACCTCAACGCACCCTCCACAACCATGGAAGAGTTCTCAATCAGTTCCTTGATCCACCAAGTAGAAGAGTTCGAGAGAATGAACCAGCTAGATACCGTTGAAAGGCTCACTAAGGAGAACTCCCTTCTTGATAGCCTAGCTGTGGCCTACCAGCAGCGTTGGCTTCGCACAATGGATCTACTAGAACAAGCCCAACGAGCGCTAACAGCCCTCCAAAAGGCTTTTGAGCAGTGTATTGGTGAGGAGATTGCGGCGGAAAGGGACTGGTTAGCATTCTGGGGAATTGAAAGAGACAACACCGGGCTTCATCGACGTAATGAGGGAGGCTGGGTGTAGTCTCCTAATCTTAGTAACTATGTCAGGCGGCTTGCCCGCCTCTTTGTCGGAAATTCACAAGTTACATATGGATTTGCTTATATGTGATAAAAGACCGCAATTGGCTAGTTAGGCGCCAAAGACAGGCATGACCCATTCCTGCTCCCATATTTAGAAACTGCGGGACCCAAAGGGCGGCTATGCTAGGTTCCCTAGACCCCCACACCACCCATCTCAGCCTTGGTCTCCGAGTTCATGGCTGTGAAGTAGTCAGACAGAGACGCAATGGCCTTATTCGCTTCTCTCGAGAAGGCCCCTCCAGTTGCTTTGCATTCTTGAAGTGATGTAACCTTGTCGATCAGGACCATATTTGTTTCTTCCGTTAATAGGCGTTGCAACTGTAATGGCTTCCCTCCGATCCCAACTTTTCCGCATCGCTTCCGCCATTTGCGCATTCCACAATGGCGGGGCTTGCAGCCTCGAAGCATCATTATGTTATATCCCTATCCTCCGTCTCACATGCAAACAAGGCGAGCTCTATATCTTATAGGCCAACCAAGACCCCAACAAAATCGGATCTGTTGGGAGCTGGGTCCAAATCGAGGCTCTGCAAGAGGCCCAGACCTAGGCTTCATCGGTCCATTCCTGAGGACCTAAGATGTGTACTATTTTTAGCACAGCGTAACTTGTCAGCAAAAATTGGTATACTTAAGGCTTGTAGTGACGTTAACGTGGAACTGGCAAAATTATCCCAGCTCAGGGCCACAAAATGTCTCACAACTGGGATCAAACTGGCGGCCAAGATTTCTTGAATTCTCTCCTCACGGATTTCCAACTCTGCACCGACAATACGCAAGGCTCTTCTCTCGACCCAGTTCCTGAAGCTCTCTTTGATTCTAACAACAACCATGATCACCTCATCGATCCAGGCCTTGCGGCATGGTCATGGGCTGGGGAACCAAACCCACCTTCTAGCCAAGCCGGGCAGAACAGTACTCAAACTTCCGCTTCAGTGGCAGAGCAGAATGATAAGAGAATTATTTCTGAGCTCGTAGAAAATTCTCGCGGTCTCGACAGTCGGCTCGAGAGCAGGATTGCGCAGTTCGAGGAGAAGGTCAATACTCTACAGAATAGGTGAGACCAACTTTCGGAGACAATAACCTAGGAAGAAACTAAGAAAAGTCAAATAGGCTAGAGGAGAAAGCCAAAAGCTTCTGCGATGAGATCGACGCGCAAGGGTGTGCTCAACTCAACGTATTTCAATATGTTGAATGGATTGACGATCAACGTCAACTCAACGTCAATCAACATCGAATACGGGTTACATAAACATCAATCCATTTTGAGTTATCATTGATTGAATGGATTGAAGGTGGTGGATTTAGGGTAGCTGGTAATAGGACTCGTGATTCCTGAAGTGGTTTTGGGCATCTTGAATAGGTTTAGTCCTTGCGATCTACCCTTCCCGTCACACTAGCCTTAATATGGTTTAGTTCACCACCTTGGTTTTTTTTCCCTATTGGATCAGTGCCGACGCGTTCCATGATCGCGTTCCTCCGCGACCTTGATCCGGCTGGACGCTCTGAACCAGAAGGAATGGAGTCTACAGCGCCCTCCACGAACGACGTTGACGTGTTATCTTCCGCAACACTTGCAGTGGCTTCTTTAGCGACGCCAGCTCCCAGCCTGCGAGAGGAAACACCACATGAAGAAGTAGAGCATCAGTACCTCTGGCGATGCTTCCCGGATTACGTGTGGTCCCAACGCGTCCGAGATACGCCATCGTGGGTATGGGGTTTTGGGTACGATGTTGAGGATTCTTCTGGTAGTCGGCGGTGGGTCTGCAGGCGCTGCATCCAGAACAAGAATCCCAAACCCAGAAGCTTCGCGGAGAAGGGAATCCAGAATGCGAACGCCCATTTATTCAAGGGCCATGGAATACGCGCTCCCCCTGACAAGACGAAATCAGCCGCTGAGAAAAAAGCCGAAAAGTTGAAGGCCAAGGATCAGAGGTCCATCGCCGAAGTGATGAAGCTCGATACGCGACTCCCGCGCGAACAAGACATTGCGAACAGTCTGGCCAAGGGTTTCGACCGCAAGCATTTCCAGCGCCTTCTACTCGAATGGATCATCGAAGAAAACCACGCATTTAGCGTCTGTGAGCAAGGAAGACTACGCCAGATATTCGAATACCTCAACCCACTTGTCAAGATCACGGATGCCAATATTACCAGAACAACCATCCGCCGCAAAGTTCTCTCGGCCTACGAAATGCACAAGGATAAGGTCATCGCAGCGCTGAAGCAGTCATGCGGCCTGATTCACGTCTCCTTTGACGGGTGGAAGTCAGGCAACAGGCACAGCCTGTACGGGATTGCTTGTTTCTTTCGGGATGAGAATAGCCAGCCACGCAAGCTGACGCTTGGTGTGCCGGAATTGCGGACTCGCCATTTCGGACACAACATTGCGGCCGAAATACTGGACGTCCTTGACGCCTATGGGATCCAGGATAAGATTGGGTACTTCACACTGGACAACGCGGAAAGCAACGACAAGGCCATGGAGATAATTGGTGGCGAGCTCGGGTTCGTCGGGTCGACGAGGCGTGGGCGCTGCTTCGGCCATACGCTAAATCTCTCGGCCAAAGCACTGCTGTTTGGCCACAACGTCGAGGCTTTCGAAGAGCAGTTGTCAGGGGAAGCTGCTCTGTCTGAGGCGGAGCACACACTTTGGCGGCGCAAAGGACCTGTCGGAAAGCTGCACAATCTGGTGGTTGACGTCCGAAGGTCGGACCAGCTTACTTATTTGCTACGGAGTATACAACGCTCCGAATTCGATCTATCCTCGGATCCCAGGATTAGAGCGAGGCAGCCGGTCGATTTGATCATTGACAACGATACCCGGTGGCTTTCTCAACTATACATGATTAGACGCGCTATCATTCTTCGACTATTCATCGAACAACTCGTCTTGAAGCATCGTCAACAGTGGGAGCAGGACAACAGATCAAAGAGGACAGGGAATCTCAGAAAGTCTGCGAGGGAACCCCGGATTTGCTTAGAGGAAAACTAGCTTACGGTCAATGACTGGGCAGTCCTAGAACACCTAGCTAAGCTTCTTGGATTCTACGAGGATGCCATGAAGACTCTAGAAGGCGATGGCCAATAACGCAAGCGGAAAAGAGGGTAGGTTAGCTCGTACGGGAATATATAGGAGGTTATCCAGGGATTCGAGTTCTTATTGGAAGTGCTCGAGGACTATAAGCAGCTTGCTTCTAAGATACCCGACGCGGAGCACTTCCGAATCAATATTAATCTGGGTTGGGAAAAACTCAATAAGTACTACAGCAGGCTGGATGAGACACCAATCTATTACACGGCCTTAGCGTTGCACCCGGCTTTCCGGTGGGGGTATTTCGAGAATGAGTAGAAGGATAGCACGAAATGGGTGACGAAGGCGAAGCAGATGGTCCGAGAAGTATGGGAATCGGACTATCATCACCTGCAGGTGGTCCGGAGTCCCATAGACGACGAACCAGTTGCGAAGCGGCAGCAAAAGTACTACAACCCATTTTAAGCATACTATAAGCGCACGCGGCCGGTTCTCGGATACGGTTTGGTGAAAGAGGAAGCGACTTTGCCCGACGACATCAATAAAGATATTAACGAGCTCGAATTATGGCAGTCGTCGTGGGAGGATAGAGATAACGATGTTAGAGATCCGATATCATACTAGCATGAGCGCAAACGTCGGTATCCTCGTCTTTTACGAATGGCGCTAGACTTCCTTACGATCCAGCCGATATCAGCAGAGTGCGAGAGGATTTTTGCGGCGGCAGGGCGGATGGTGACGCCACTATGAAATCGGCTAGACGCGGACATTATAGGAATGTGTCAAGTGCTGCGATCATGGTTACGGGCTGGGGTGATTAACGACCTAGACGTGTCACTACTTCCTACCGAGAATAGTAGTAGTGATGGGGCGGAAGAAGGATCCTGGGTAGAGGTGGGATGTGAAGAAAAGGGGATGGGAGAGTGGGAGTGAAATAGCTCAGCTTAGAGATCAACGACTTCAACCAGTGTCCATTCAACTCAATTTGACGGATAATTGATCAACGCCACTGAAGAGAGTGGTTGACCAGGTCAACTCACCGCCACCGAGCCATTCAGTTGATTGAATTGAGTGGTGCACACCCTTGCCCCGTCGGGCCTCAGTTACCGGAAGCATGTGAAGGGCCATATTGTGGTATTTCCGAACAAGGTGGAGGACCTCGTTGCTACAGTTCTCCCCCACCCCCTTCTGGAGACCATCGAGAACATCCACGTCTCTTGGAGCGGCTCGAGCAAACCTAACGCTGCAGACGTTGGGCATCTTCTTCAGGTGCGCAAGTCCCGTGTAAGGGCTGCCTTGTCGTGGCTCCAAAGGAACAACCCACTTTACGAGCACATCAGAATCAACCACGGCGAGATAGATGGCTGGCAGTACGCGGAGGGCTCTAATGTTCCCACCCTCATCATGAGCATGCTGCAGAGGGAGGAGCCGTCTGTTGTTGAGAAGACGCAGACGGACCATATCGTCCCAGATACCGATCGAGGGTTGGAGGCGAACCGGTTCGTGAGTATTGAAGAACTCCTCAACACCTCGGCACCAACCGGCTCCGGCTCCGGCCACTGCCCTCGGAAGGGCACTCTGTCGATCGAACAGCACCATCCCTTGCCTCCGGATGACGCCGACGGCGACGGTGAAGTCGTTTATGGGACGTCATCATCCGGCATGTTTCCTCTTGACGGGCCAGCCGCCTTCGAGGAGGCTGATAAGCTTTCCTTCTTAGCCGACGCTCTCCAGACGAGTCGGAGTCGAGATGCCGACGATGCTGAACCATGCGTTATGCGACTTCAGACAACAGGCGAACAGCCGTTCATCAGAGTGGAGCGTGGTGCCGACTTCGCAGATACCCTGCACGAGGACTTCTTCCCGCGGACCTTCCCAAAGCTTTTCCCGTGGGGGAGAGGTGGCCCAAAGGCCCTGGGGGAGTCGGATTCCAATCAACAAGATGCTGCAGAGCCTGCTCGGCGCCATTCCAATCATTCACTCAATTACTGGGCCAAGTATGTTCTACAACGACACGGAGGCCGGTTTGCAACCCATCCCATCTTCTGTTTCTTGGTTTTCAACATCCTTCTCCGATCCTCCAACCGCCGCATCAGCATGGTCCGCATGGCAAAGGGCTCTTTTCAGGAACTTGAACGGGTGTATGGAAGCTTGACGACGGACCGCCTAAAAGCCGCCGAGAATGAGATGCGAGAGACGAGAAAGACGACTGACCCCGACATATCGTTCCTGCTCCGGGAGCTGTCCATCTTTGGCCACGCACAGCCGCTCTCTAACGAAAGCCGACTCCTGATGCGGAGGAAGATACAAGCACTTGACATTTGGACCGGCACGCCCGTGATTTGGATTACCATCAGCCCCAATGACATCAACAACCCGGTCAAGTTGAGGCTCTCCATCCACAGGCTCCACGAGTATGACACGGCAAAGGAACTCTTAGCCGATCTTCGGGGGAGGTATGACAGGATCGCCCTTAGCACCATGGACCCGGTCAGCTCCGCCATCTTCTTCCACCGAGAAGTCTCTTTGTTCTTCGAAAAATACGTCAGGACAGGCCAAGAATCGGTTTTCGGGGAGATCAGTCACTATTATGCAACGGTGGAAACGAACGAACGAGGCAGTCTACATCTACATGGACTACTCTGGTTGGCCGGCAACATGCAGTTGCCGGCCCTGATCGACGACATGGCCGACCCCGAAGAAGAAGATTACCGTGCCCAAGTGACTCGGTACGTGGACTCGGTCTTTCATGAATGTTTAGACGAGAACGCCGGGAATGCTGTCCGACAAGAGAGGAAGCCGATCCACCCGGACGAAGGAATGATGAACAGCACAGAAGCTCTCACTGCGGCCTTTGAAAATGAGTCCAACTACATTGCGTACTGTTGCCAGGTTCACTCGCACACTTATACCTGTATCAAGTATTCTCTGAAGGGACTCGCCGGACAGGGTGCGGATACGAACAGGAGGACGGCTTGTCGGTTCAAGGCGCCTTCGAAAATCGTTGAGGAGACCGGATTTACAAAGGATGGGCTGCTCCGTATCCGTCGGAACCACTCGCTAGTCAACCGATATAACAAAGCAATGGCGATCGGCCTCCGCCACAACCACGACATCTCGATGATCTTGACGAGGACCAAGAGCCTGGCCATGGTGTTTTACATCACGAACTACGCCACTAAACTGGATACACCAATGTGGAAACGTATTGTCCTCGCAGCCGAGGTCTTCCGACAGCTCTCTGAATCTGCTGAGCGGAGGCGCCAGGTGTCGGACCCCGCCCTGCTGAATGAGAGTCGTCAGTTTCTGATGAGGGCAGCAAATCGAATCTTTTCTGAGAGGCAGCTCTCGGCTGTAGAGGTGTGTTACCACCTGCTGGGCTATCACACGGACTTTACCAACGTGCCGGACTGGTCCTTCCTAAATCTGGCCGCATTGTATTGGGCCATCTTCCGGCGCTGGATGCATCTTCGTCGTCAGGCCGGCGTAGACACAGATCTAGAGGAGCCTGCTGAGACGGTGCAGCTTAGAGAAGGCGGACGTACCTTGTTGTACTTGGACGCTTATGCCTGCAGAGGTCAAGTTCTGCGATCTCTATGCCTCTATGACTATATGTCGATGATTGACTTGGTGCGTCGCAGTGACCGAGATGAAGATGAAACCCACATCTCTCTTGGGGGATCCTCTCCCGAATGCCACGGCTGGCTGCAAGAACTTCGGCGACCTCACGAATACGCCGTGCCGATCTTTCAAGGATACATCAGCAACGACCACGAGGACGAGCACCCCGTGTATTTCAAACGGTACGCTCCAGAGTCTATGCTACTGACTCTGAGCCCAGCTCTGACCCTTCTGCCTAGCAACTCTGTCCTCCATTTGGCCTTATTCGTACCTTGGGAAGACTTCCTTTCCGAGACACGCGGCGATATCACCGATATATGGTCGAACCATGAAGCTTCTCTCTGCGGCAGGCTGCGTTTCCACGTCTCGAACATCTCCCTCCTCAGCAAATCAGCCGAAGACGCACGCAAAGATGCAAAGCTCTGGGCCAGCCGGTCCGAGGGCGACGATACGGTTGATGTAGAGCTTCCCCTGGATGAAGGCGACTGCAGTGAAGAATCTGCAACGACGGCTGCGCATCACCAAAACTATATAGCTCTCCTCCGGGCTCTGCACAATGCCGTGCGAGACTCCGACGCTACGAGGGGCTCCCCAGTCTTGCGGAGCCTGATCCGGGACCTGTGCCAAGAGAACCCGGCTGAAGAGGGTCGGCCTTTTGTCCCACGTCAAGAAGATTTTTATCAGCAAATTCGCCGTAACCAGGATAGCTCCTTATACCAGCATCCGACTCTTTCTGGGGAGGATGTTCGGGCCGCGGCAAAGGCCCAGGACATGCTGCATCTCCGAATGCTCGATGAGATGGAAGGCGGTCTCCAATGTGGCACAACCTCCACGGGTAGCGCCGACATCGACGATCTGCTTGTTCGGCATTGCGACACGGAGATTCCCATTCCGAGGCAAGACGAAGACCCAGTCATACAAGGTCCTCGAATATTTCTCGACGTGGACCTCACCAAAAGCTTTGTGGAGATGGGGCATCTTGCCGCCTCCAGCTATACGCTCAACGATCTGCAAAGTATGACTCTTCAGCTGGTGTGCAGCTTCTTGGACAAGTACGCTGCCAACCCTGACTCTGCTGGTCAACATCTTCAGTACATCGGAGGACCAGGCGGTACTGGAAAATCCAGGATCGTCGATGCCTTGCGCTACGTGTTCGCGGCCAGAGGTCAGCCACATCATCTTCAGATTACCGGCACGTCAGGCAGTGCGGCAGCCCAGATCGGCGGGACGACGCTCCATTCGGCCTGCGGACTGGATACTCATCGATCTCACAATACACGGCCCCAGCATTCTCGGAAGCTAAAAAATGCATGTGGAAGCAGAAGCTAGTCCTCGTGATCGACGAAGTGAGCATGCTTGGGGGAGCCACTCTATTCAACGCCAGCTGCCACCTCCAGTCGCTCCGCGATTGCCTAGATAAGCCATTTGGCGGCATTCCCCTTGTTCTCTTGATGGGGGATTTCTATCAGTTCGCCCCAGTGCGGGAGACGAGCCTCCTGGTGGACCGAATCGCGGATCCCGCTTTCGCCGCCTCCCTGGGACAAGCGACCATTTCTCACCACCGTGGCTACAGTCTGTGGCTGATGTTCAAGACTGTTGTTCTTCTCGAGGAACAAGTCCGCGCGAGAGACGCTCCTCAGCTAGGCGCTCTTTTAGACAGAGTACGGGCGGGGACCCAGACACAGCAAGACCTGGACCTGCTCAACACGAAGCTGGTGGGCCGCTCCCAAATCACCTTCAAGGATGGCTTGCGCGCCATAACACCGCTCAACCGCAACCGATGGAGCCTCAACATGGAAGCTGTGGCAGACTGGGCCCGGTTTAACAAGAGACATACCATCCACCACCACTTCAAGAATCACCCCACTTAAAGCATAGCACGAAAAATCGCCGCCCCATACAAAATCCAATATTTGATGCATACAAAAACCAACCATTTTTGTCCGTGAGAAATGAAATCACGCCGGGGTTCTATATAGAATTACTTGAAGTTTACTCTCTGCGTGGTTTTTTGACCTCCCGACCGCTCCGTGTCCGCTGGCAGTGCTTTGTTGTGACCATAACGTCCTCACTTTCGTCCTCTGATCCGACACCCACCTCAATCACCGACTCGACCTCTTCGTCCACATCCACCTCTATTTCTGCCTCCTTTGAGTCAAGAAGAGCTTCTCCAGCCGCTAGAGCCTCCGCCAGAGCCATGAATCGTCGGTTCGGGTTCGGTACCGCCTTTCTTTTCTTCCCTCGCCGCAGCTGGGACACCTGCTCCTCCAGCCCAGTAATCCGCGCATTCTGAACGGCCACCTTCATCTCTAAAGCTTCCAGCCCCTTCGCGATCTTACTGTACTTCTGCCTGGTTGGACGACTTCGGTGTTTGGCCAAATCTCTCACCTGGCGGCTCGTTTTCGGCGTATCATCTGAGTGCAACTGAGTGCAACTGAGGAGGGCTCGGCGTCTTGAACTGTTCCACCACTTTTTCTTTGTCCGGTTGAATTTCAGGATGTGTTAGAGCCTTGTGACGACTTATAGGCCAATTTCCAGTAAATCTCCAGCCGGACAAGATAATCTCCTTCCTCATGCCCGCCTCTCTGGCTTTCGCGTATGCCCGAATAAAGTTGACTTTGTCAACCGGTGCAGAATCGGTCAAACTAGCCAGCTTTTGGAGTTCTTTCCGATACGCACCTTTAATAACATTAAAAATTCCATTATCTAACGGTTGCAGACCATGAGAACAATGTGCTGGCAGGTAACAGCAGTAGACGTTGTTCAAAAAGCACGTAGCCATCCACTCGTCCTGGCTGCTCGTCAACGACCCTATAGCCGGCAATTGTGCGGCGAAAACACCCAGAGGCTCACCTGCGCATGGCTCCCATGACCGTCAAGGATGATTAGTCTCGCATCCGATGCATCACGAGGCTCCGTTTGAGGTAGATAGACGTCTTTCAGCCACTCGAGAGCTATGTGGTTGTCGGTCCAGCCGTTGGGCGATGTGATGTAGTACCAGTCGGCTATCAATTTGAACTCGTCCAGAAACCACTGTTTCTGTAGCTCCTTTCCTTTAAAGATAATCCCGGGTTTTAAAGCGCGGCCAGTTGCGGTGACAGCTTCGATAAATGAGGTCCACTTGCGCGACTGGGAGCCCTTCAACATCGCCTTCTTCTTCGGGTCAGAGCTCCCGATTACGAGGCTGTCTAAGCCTTGTGGACAACCAATCGGTTATAACCTATAAAAAAACGTAGAGGAGTTACAGATGACTTACCGAAACCGGCCATTATGCCGCCCTCGTCCACGTTAACCGTGTTCTCGGGTTTGATCCAGCCGTACTCGTCCTCCCGGATATCAAAGTACCAATTGACCGACCTTGGTGTGAAGCCGTCAAATCTGGCAGATTCCTGGCGTTTCCCAAGCTTTGTAGACAGTTTCGAATGACGCTTGATGAACCTGGATGTCCAGTTTTGGCCCAATGGCTTGTTATCTCCCTGTTGACGGAGGAGGGCTTCGACGCAACTTCGAAGTTGGCTATGCGAGAGAGCGTAGCCGAGGGACTCCTGCCGCAGAAGCCAACGAACAAGGCGATCCTCTTGACTGGGGGAAAGACGTTGATGAGGGTGTGTAGACTCTTTCCTGCTCTTCTGGCCCGAAAGTTTCTTCGAGAGGACCGGCTGAGGCACTCCATGCTTCTCGGAGGCCTGGTACTGTGATAGAGAACCGTCAGTAATATCGAATATGGCATCAATAACGCCTTTTTCGGTGTAAACATAGCGACCCATTTTGGAGATATTTTACAGTTGTAAGCTGCGTAGAGAGCCTTGCTAACTTTGTGGGAGTGGAAAGATGAGGGAGAGAAAAATGCAAAATTTTCAAAGTGCTGAAACTCCCATTATAGGTAGCAAAGTCGGACAAAAAAGGCCCGGGGTAAGAGAGCATGTAAAAAATAATGCACTGCAGTTTTTCGTTTTTCTAAATGATTTTATTATAATAAAATATGATGCAAATAACATCGTAGAATTTGTATGGGGAGACGAATATTTGTGCTATGCTTTAAGTGGGGTGATTCTTGAAGTGGTGGTGGATGGTATCTCTATCTTCGTCTCGACCCACACCTGGCGGAGTGGAACCCTATCTCAGAACGAGATCGCCCAGACTATCGAACAAGGAGACGATTCCAACTGCAAGGTCCCTGGTGTCTTCTTCTATGCCCAGGGGATGCCTGTAGTGGTCAACAAAAATATATATACCGGCTTGAAGATTGTGAATGGGGCTGAGTTTACCGCTGCGGACGTCATCCCTGATCCGAAATCCCCAGGCTACCATCTTGCGGACGACATCACCATCCACTTTGGCCCGCCACTGGGCATATTATTGCAGTCGCGAGAGACAAAGGATTTAGCCGTCCCGGCCCTCCCAACGGGGACAGTGCTCATCAGGCCTCTCTCACACACCCTCGATCCAGCCAGCTCCCACTTCAGGTTCCTATCGGGGAAATGCACTCGCCGGGGATTGCCGGTTGTCCCGGCATTTGTCCTTACTGATTATAAAGCCCAAAGCAAGACGTTTGTGGAAGTGCTCTTGGAGCTGCGAGGAAATCGTATGACCAATGGTCAGCCTTCTAAATGCGACTTTACTAGTCTCTATGTGCAGCTATCCAGGTGTAGGACACTACAAGGCATCAGGCTTCTCAGTCCCGTACGACACGAGGATTTCATCGGGAATAAGCTGGACCAGAGTATAGTTGATGGCATGCAGAGACTGACGGATCTAGCGGCAGAAACGAGACGGGTATTTGAAAGTCAGCAAAGCCATGCGTAGGACAGCGTGAGATACCATCCAAAAGATCGCCCGACGGCGAGACACAACGTTTCCGTTATTCAGGACACACGCTTAGGGCGAATTACGACCCCTACATCTCATAAGGTGACCTCACCGCCCGCCAATCATCCGGATCCTTCTCGCCTCCCTTCCCCGGCCGGAACTCCTTCTGTTCCTCACAATAATCTTCCCACCACTCTTCGAAGGCCTGTCTGTTGTACAGACTTCTCGGCGCGCCTTCTCCTTCTCCGAAGAGGTCCAGAATGCGGTCACAGTACATCCACACGCCCTCAAGATGGTGCGGCAGCAACGGCTTCATGCCCTTGCGCGCGACTACGACGGTGCCGACATAGGACCGCCACTCCGGGGCGCAAACCCGGACTCGGCGTCGATATTGAGATACGTGGCGATCTGGTTGTCGAGGTCGGCACGGTTTGCGGACTGAGTGCCTACGCGTTGGAGGACCAGCGGAACCTCGATGAGCCCTGGGACGGGAGGCACGGGCTGCGAGAAGATGGGATGATCTACCTGGATCGTCGTGGCGGACCAAGGCACGAATTTAAGTCTCTCAACGTCGCACCGGACGATGACGGCTTGGATGGACCCTGACGCGCTGTGTGTTGCTGTCGATGCCGATGCAGTCGACTGTGAGGTGGCTGGAGCGGGTGGGTTTGCTTCGACCGGAGGCACCTGCTCAGTGGGCGTTTGTGGCTCGGAATCGGTGTCTATGTTGTCCCATTTGGAGTACCATCCAGGACCACCTAATGGATAACCCCACCTAATGGATAACCAAATTTTTGCTCCTCCCATACAAAATCCAAATTTTCAGTTGCACCGTATTCGGCCAGGAATGAAGGTACTTGCAAACTAAGACCTGTACTATATTGCTTTTTTCGTATAATTTTCATATCGGCTTAAACTTTCCCCATTCCGCCTCGTGGCCTGGTTCTCTAGCCCTTTGAATTTTTTTGCATTTCACCTCATGTACCCTAGGCGACTCCATCCACTCAAGCCGAGTTTTCACCTAATTTACTCGACGGAACTCCCTCCGCAATGGTTCGTCGTAATTATACCGAAGACGACGTAGCTGAGGCCATATTAGATACCACGGATAGAGGCCTCTCACAGAATGAGGCGGCTCAGAAACGTGGAGTGCCTCAGTCGACCCTTTCTGGACGACTTTCCGGTCAAGCGAGCAGGAATGAACGTATCCAGGCCCAACAGCGTATTTCCAAGAGCCAGGAGGAAACTCTCGTTCGTTGGGTGCTGCGATAAGAGTCTCTGGGCTATGCTCCCTCGCACAGCCAGCTCCGCGCCTGTGTCGAAGCTATCCTTTAACAATAAGGCGATAACAAGCCTCTGGGCAAGCACTGGACCACGAGGTTCGTCAAACATCACCTACAACTATCTACCAAGCTGGGAAAACGTCAGGAAGCCGCCAGATTTGACGGATTTACACCAAAAGCGGTCAATTGGTACTTTGATATTCGGGAGACCGAGTACGGCTGGATTAAGCCTGAGAACACAGTTAATGTGGACGAGGGTGGCATAAGGGCCGGTTTCGGTACGTTGTCTACAAGTCCCCAATGGGTTTTTATAGGCCGTAGCTAATTGGCTGTCAACCAGGCTTGGATAGCCTCGTAATCGGGAGCTCTGACCCGAAGAAGAAGGCGATGTTGAAGGGCTCCCAGTCGCGCAAGTGGACCTCATTTATCGAAGCTGTCACCGCAACTGGCCGCGCTTTAAAACCCGGGATTATCTTTAAAGGAAAGGAGCTACAGAAACAGTGGTTTCTGGACGAGTTCAAATTGATAGCCGACTGGTACTACATCACATCGCCCAACGGCTGGACCGACAACCACATAGCTCTCGAGTGGCTGAAAGACGTCTATCTACCTCAAACGGAGCCTCGTGATGCATCGGATGCGAGACTAATCATCCTTGACGGTCATGGGAGCCATGCGCAGGTGAGCCTCTGGGTGTTTTCGCCGCACAATTGCCGGCTATAGGGTCGTTGACGAGCAGCCAGGACGAGTGGATGGCTACGTGCTTTTTGAACAACGTCTACTGCTGTTACCTGCCAGCACATTGTTCTCATGGTCTGCAACCGTTAGATAATGGAATTTTTAATGTTATTAAAGGTGCGTATCGGAAAGAACTCCAAAAGCTGGCTAGTTTGACCGATTCTGCACCGGTTGACAAAGTCAACTTTATTCGGGCATACGCGAAAGCCAGAGAGGCGGGCATGAGGAAGGAGATTATCTTGTCCGGCTGGAGATTTACTGGAAATTGGCCTATAAGTCGTCACAAGGCTCTAACACATCCTGAAATTCAACCGGACAAAGAAAAAGTGGTGGAACAGTTCAAGACGCCGAGCCCTCCTCAGTTGCACTCAGTTGCACTCAGATGATACGCCGAAAACGAGCCGCCAGGTGAGAGATTTGGCCAAACACCGAAGTCGTCCAACCAGGCAGAAGTACAGTAAGATCGCGAAGGGGCTGGAAGCTTTAGAGATGAAGGTGGCCGTTCAGAATGCGCGGATTACTGGGCTGGAGGAGCAGGTGTCCCAGCTGCGGCGAGGGAAGAAAAGAAAGGCGGTACCGAACCCGAACCGACGATTCATGGCTCTGGCGGAGGCTCTAGCGGCTGGAGAAGCTCTTCTTGACTCAAAGGAGGCAGAAATAGAGGTGGATGTGGACGAAGAGGTCGAGTCGGTGATTGAGGTGGGTGTCGGATCAGAGGACGAAAGTGAGGACGTTATGGTCACAACAAAGCACTGCCAGCGGACACGGAGCGGTCGGGAGGTCAAAAAACCACGCAGAGAGTAAAAATTGATCAATTTTCTAGAGTCTCTCTCCAAGGCTTCGCTTTTTAATTGACGACCTGGTGTTTTGTGCACGCATCAAAATTTGGATTTTGTGTGGGCGGAGCGAAATTTTGGTTATCCATTAGGTGGGGTTATCCATTAGGTGGTCCTGGATGGTAATCGATTGGCGCCATGGAGAGTGGCTCAGTACTACAACCTGAGGAAGATGAGGCGGTCAAAGAAATAAAGATAAGGATATCATATAAATTTGCTATTTCGGAAGCTTTTCAAGTTTGTTAGGAAGAATTGATGAGTCGAGTTCTTTCTTAAAGTTCCCATGGTATCGAATCCCTACGTCACACTGATTATAGAACCTCTGTCCGAAACGGAAACAGCTTAGTGCAAACGCCCTCTGAGGTGTGTCCCCCCGAGCGAATAAAAACCTACCTACCTACCCTACGTCACACGGCAGATAAGGTTCTGGGCGGTAAGCCACAGTGTCGCATAACATTCGTGTGACCGGATGTAACTATCCGGTTTCACATCTGGCCTGTCGCATAATCCTAACGACATGAACTTAAATAGCTGTGCCCGAACACATGGCTGTTCGATTTCTTTTGTTCTTCAGATAATTCTCATCAATTGACTGGTGCCATCAATGATCCCTGTGGAGCCAATTGTCTGACACACAGTGATGCGAAACGAAGCCTTCGTCCTTACTCACCTCCCAAAGGACCACCTAACGCCGTATAATACTTACTCTCAATCCATATACCGAGCCGTGATCGAAGAGCCACAGGGAAATCAGAGGATCCGAAGGCTCGTTCCGAAAGGCATTGGCGGGCCCGCAGGGACCGGTCTCCTGTGTAATGATGCAGCATTAAATCCATCCCTAAAGCAGCCGTCAGGTGACCAAACAACTCCTGAAGCTCGCGGCACCACGCGCACACGCCGCAGCCAAAAGGAACTCTACGGTGACCAACCGACTCGCAAGAGCGACCGGACACCAAAGCCAAATCGGAGGTATGATGATTACGTGCACAGCGTTTTCACTACCCTGCTTCCAACCGACCAACATCCAGAGGGAAACCTCGCAACATTTCATAGCGTCTTTCTCGCCGCAGTCTCCAAGACGGCACGAGATCACCGATTTCACCGGGATGACCTTGTACGACTTCCTAAGCGATATCAGGATCTAGAAGACCACCCAATGGGTCCAGAATTCAAAGCAGCCATAAGGAAGGAGTTGCACGATCTCCTACGACGAGGCACCTGGAGACTGATCGAACGCGAAAAAGCTCGTGGACTACCCCTTCCACTCAAGTGGGTGTTCACCTATAAGTTCGATCAAGATGGCTACCTCCAAAGGTGCAAGGCCCGCATCTGTGTCCGTGGGGATCTCCAAGATGATGATGGGGGACTGGAAACTTATGCCGCCACGCTCGCAGCAAAGACCTTCAGGATCATGATGGCAACAGCTGCACGATTCGATCTCGAGATTCGACAATTCGACGTTGGGAACGCATTCCTCTACAGCGAACTCAAGAAGGACCAACCCGTCTACGTTCAGCTTCCTAAGGGATATGTGGAACTTGGTTTCCTGAAGCCAGGGGAAACGTCGACCATGATTGCGGAACTCGACAAGGCCCTCTACGGTCTTCGCGAGGCTCCACTCCTTTGGTATAACGAGATTTCTGAGACACTAAAGCAAGCAGGGATTGATCGCACGGATGAAGAACCTTGCGTTTTTACCAACGGCAAGATCCTAGTTCTCATCTATGTTGACGATATCCTGATCCTCAGCCCCCGGCAAGAAAAGAAGGTAGTTGGCGACCTCGTTCAACATCTCCAATCCAAATACAACCTGCGCGAAGAAGAGTTCAAATGGTATCTTGGCATCAGAGTCATTAGGGATCGACCAAATCGGAAGATCTACCTCTGCCAAGACGCTTACGTTGAGAAAATCGCACGAAAATTCAAGCTCTGCGATTCGAAACTTCGAGTGCCATCGGTCCCGATCACAACGATCCCTCTTGTCAAGTATGACGGACAGGCGTCCAAGGAAGAAATCAAGGCGTATCAGGAACGAGTTGGGTCTTTGATGTACATCGCAGTTATGACCAGGCCGGACATAGCGCATGCAGCAGCCCAGCTTGCAAGGTTCTTGACAAACCCATCGACTGAACACCTTGCTGCAGCCAACCAGTGCATCCGTTACCTCTATACGACAAGATTCCTTGCCATCGTCTATGATGGGATGCACGCAGGAGAGGCTCTTGTGATCGCAAGTGATGCGTCATTTGCAGATGACATCGAGACCCGACTAGTGATGCAATTTCCTGTACACGTACGTACGTACGTACTGTATTTTAGCCGCTGTACGTACGTACAGAAAAGTTGTACGTACAAAGTTGTACCATACAAACTTCCTCCTTCCCTTTTGGGTAATTCTGGTAGCTTAGCAGGCTTCTCACCGTCCTCGTCCTCTGCCATTCTAGCCTCAAACCTCTGTATCCACCTCAGTGCCAACCCCCAATACATCACCCGTTGACTGTAATACACCTTCCCACCCACAATCTTCATTGGTAGACACCATCGCGCCATCCATCCATACCTTCTTGCCCTGCGCATTCACAAATAACTCCAGATATGAATCTTCGAGTTCTAGCCAGTCCTTCTCCTCAAGATCCGCCCAGCGCTTTTTATGGGTGTACTTATGATCCTTAAGGCGATCTAATACGCGGTCGTTCATGAAAATGAAGGCCTGCATGTCAGCGTGCATGGGAGTAAGGCGATTCCGAGCTTTCGTATGTATGAAACTAATAGCGGAGAAGCTTCGTTCTGAGGGCACCGAGTTCGCGAGCGTGCTCATGACCTTTACAGCTACTCTAGCCAGAATCGAGCCCTGGTTGAGGAGGCACTGCCACGCCATTGCTGGCGTGAAACCATCGTCGTACACAGCACTGTGCTTATTAAATAAGCCGTCCGGGCCGCCTGTACGCATTCGGAAGTGGGTGAATTCGGAAAGGGCACGGCGATATTCGTCGTCGTTCTTCAACTGTTTCTTCAAATACTCTTGTACGCGCGCAAAGATGCTAGGCGGCAGCTTCGAATTTGGGCCGGTTGTGTCTGGCCGGAGGGCATCGGCGATCCAATGGATGTCGTACGTTTGCTTATCAAGCCGGGCTTTGAATATGGCGTCAACATCGTCCCACGGAATATCAGGGAACTGATCAGCCTCTCTCATCTCAGCCCATTTGCTTTTGATTTGCAGCCAGCGATTTATAACGTGTGCGATCCCCGCCCCATCAGCCTCGGAAGCGTGTTGAAATTCATTCACGGGCTTTAGCACCGCGATCGCAGCCTCGAGTTTTAGCCAGAAGCCGTTGTCTTTGATGATTCGAACCGCTTCGGGCAGGAGGACAGGGCAATCTTGAGATCGTAGCTCCTCGCGTACATCTTTCCGAACAGACCAGTCTTTGGCAGGGTCTCGAGAACGGAGGAGGGAGAAGAAAGAATTGTACTGAGAGCCCCAGCGTGTAATTACACTATTTGGGATGAGCAAGTTGGTGTAAGTTACTGACAATGATTTCCTAGTAACAGCTGGTGATTCACCGGTACCTTCTGATCAGCGCGCGAGTTACTCCGTTCCACCTTGTGCGCTGGCATATCCTCAACCTTTGCAATTGTAATTTAGAACGTGAGAAGAATGTGAGAAGGATGCCGGCGTTATTCAAGAGACCCACAAAGAACGGAAGAAGAAGGATATCTTTAATGAGAAGCTGAAGGCCGTGGGAATCGCATAGAGAGAAGTTGATATGTGAGAGCTCGGGGTGTCTCCCTAGTAAGTCGTGTACGGAGCGCATCGTATTTTCGGTATCTGTACAGATAGAATTGATTCTGGAGAGATCATTGCCGCACAGTTTTTGCATTTCTCTCCATATCAACTCCACCCAATTCTCCGCTGTGTGCTGTGCATCTCCCGTGTCAAGAGTCTTCCAGTAGAAGGCTGGGCCATCTGGCAGTTGTACCGAGATATTGACGATTCTGTGTCCCGAGACATTATCGGAGCCGTCAAATATGACATTGAACCATTCTGAGCTGGTTATGCGCTTGAAAACCTCATCGTAGAGTTCCTGATAGAAGTCGGGGAGAATTCTTGTGATAACGGCGCGGCTGGGAGGCTTCCAGCCAGGCTTGATACGAGTGAAGAAATAACGCCAACGACGGCTCTCGAAGAGGCTGAAGGGGCGGCCGAGGTCGATAAACCTACAGGGACTTCCCTCCGGGCGAAATAAAATCCATCCATCCAACCGTACTTGCGTCTCCTTAACGCCACCATCTCCATCCAAACCATACACCTCCCTAGGCACCACCCTGGCACCGCTCCTCGGCTGCCGCCGCCGCCTCTGCCGATAACGACTCCCGGAGCCTATCTATCAGCCTATCCAGAATCCACTCGCTCTCCTCCTGGCTACCCATCAGAGGACTGCGATCCCCGACCCACGACCACGTCAGCTCCTTATCTGAGTCCTCATCGTTAGGATCCCGGCGCTTTCCCTTTGGCTTGACCTTGCGATGTGTCTGTGCGTTGTGTTCGTCTTCACCGATGAGCTTGAGGTACCAGGACCATTGGTCGAAAGTGTAGCGATGCGGCTTGGATTCTTTGAAGTGGGTAACAATGATCTGGATCTCGGAGATAAGGAGGAAGTGGAAATCGGTGCCCGTAGGAAGCTCATCGTGGGGATTACGGAGGTAGGAGAGCGATCGTCGGGATGAAGCGTGAGTGCATTGTGGGCGACGGTTCTGTGAAACCCTTTGATCGACAGCGGAGGCACTGGGGCACCCTCTGCCATTGTCCTGGAGAGTTTGTTCGTAGGCCTGGGCCATTCTCCCCTCTAATGGTTGATTGATGCTCTTCGAGGACTCCCCTAGCTCCGGAGATGCAGAGTCTAGATAGTCTGGGTAGGCTTTGCCGAATGTAATCTTGCTGATGATGTGCTTCATATTACCGAGAAAACCTTCGTCGCCTGGCAGGATCGTGACATTACCCAGTCGAAGGGTACCATTTCGGATCAACTTGACCACAGTCTCACTAGCGTGAGAGATAAGCACCGTCATAGTAGGCAGGGCTAAGAGAGACCAAAAGACAAAGAAGGATTTGCCTGCATTAGATGTAGGGGAGAGATCACCGTATCCTATAGTAGTCCAGGCCTCGAAGCAGAAATAGAAAGAGTCGAAGTATGACCAGTCTTGATAGGGCTTCTCAGACGCCTCAAAGATAACCGCACCTACTAGCCATAGAACGAGCCAAGAGCTAGTAGCGATGGCCATGGCCATCCATCTTCTGCGAGATGAAGATTGGTCTTGTATCTTGCGCATTAGAGCAAATTCGGCCCTGCGGCGTTCAAACTCGGTTGCGGGAATTTTGACTGATTGTGTGCGAGAGATTTCAGACTCTTCGCGGATGGGCGTAAGGATATCATCGTCACCCCTGCGTGTTATGGTCCGGACCATCCTGCGTCGCGACTTCTCTTCCATCCGGGCTGCGAAGCGGGGTCTTTCACGCTCGAGGATTAGGTTCCTGACTGAGTTGATGACCAAACCAAGACTGATAATACCAAAGAGGGCGTATGGGACCAAGAGAGCTTGTCCAAGGGTAGTTGTAGGGGCGTAGTCACCGAAGCCGACTGTGAAGAGAGTAACGTCTGCCCAGTATACGGCATCGAGGTAGTTCCAGCCTTCGACTGCAGAGAAAACACGGGCGCCAAGGAGGAGGTACAAAAGGAACATAATGGTCTGCAACATCAGAGTGCGTTGACTAAAGGTTAGCATGAAGTCCTTCGCGTAGTGACCAGATGAAGCACCCCAGAAGGTCATGGCCATCAGAGAAGCATCGACGAAGTACAGGATGGCCGCCCATATGCCATAGTAAAATGCTTGGGACCAGATGAACTCGTTTTCGGGAAACTTGATGTCTTCGAGGAGCGGCCCAGCAGCAGTAGCGCCTAGAGAGATGCGGCATATAGCTGAGATGTACCTGTTAATCTTACGTTAGGAGTATACCCCTATTGCATGGGGTTTTTTGTGTATCACCATCCGACTATTGTGATGGGTTGTGCCAGACTAAAGCGGACTCTTCTTGCCATGTTGAGGAGTAGAAATATGTTGGAGGTGACGGCGATAGCAAGCTGGATGACATTGGCAATCGTCAACCTATAGTAGCATATATCAGAGAAAAGACTCTCTAGGCATTCATCAGAATAACCCTAGGGTTGCAAACCAGGACGGGTTGGCGACGAAACGGGCTTCCTGGACATCCCCCCAGGAACGAGATGCTGTCGCCATGGCTGAACTAATGCACATATACTAAACGCTGAAGCCACAGGACCGAGAGTCCCTGCGATCATGGGGAACGCCGATGAGAGGAACCACCAACGGCTGCGACACGAAGAGAGGGCATCGTGTTAGTAACGGCTGAGAACGGCTGAGGCATGCTCCTTGGGATGTGTATTTATGTTCCTTGTGGCTCACCTAGGTTCTAGATGCACACCGTCACTTTGAAATCTTTTCTCACGAGAGGCACAGCTCTCGGCGGCCTGGGCTTCCCGGTCGATGTTTTTGCCCAAATCTGTGTCGTCCATAATAGGCATCTTGTCTCGTCCCAATTGGCGACGTCGCCGAAGCTCAAGGAGGTAAATATCAAGTTTCTCGATCCGAAAATTGAATAGGAGGCGAGATAAGAGGAATAGAAGGGATCATTCAAAGTTTAAGGATAAAAGCCCTCTCCTCTCTTGTCAAAGAGTCGCCTTCATGGCGCCGGATACGTGCAGAACATAATGTTACATGTTGACTTCAGCGGGTGATAGACGCTAACGAGCTTAGTCCCTTTAAGCTTTAGGGGTTCTAGCCAACACTATCCGCTAAGCTCGGCGCTTGATAGCCGGACTTGGTGTGGGATATAATACATGAGACTCATTTGGCTGGACTGTCGCTTCAGCGAGTCTCGTGTTTTCTGTCCCCCGCGGGCCGGGGTAGGCTGCTACTTTCACTAAAACTCTAGCACCTTGTCACTGACCGTTTTAGATTGGGCCATCGTTCCCCTTTCGAGTTTATTACCGTTCGAGACCATCTGGCTGAGATTCCACAGCAACTCTGATCGCTGCTGAATCAGTTTGTGTATTGTTAGTCGAAGGCAGACTGTACAACCCTCAAGGGTCTGTAATGTTAAAAGGTGGGAACGCTTCTACCTCGCTACCAAATATCAGCCAAAGAGATGAGTGCCCTCACTGGAAAATTGCTTTGAAGGGTATTCGCCACACCAGATGAGTGTTGTATGCCATTTAACATTACAGACCCTTGTGGGTTGTAGGCCTGTCTACCACTGCGACGAATAAACGAGAGCGCAACCTGTCAGACAATTGGCTCCACAGGGATCATTGATGGCACCAGTCAATTGATGAGAATTATCTAAGGAGCAATTGTACTATACAAAGGAGAAAGACGTTGCTGTCTTATATAGAAGACGGAAATCCGTGTGGAACGGAAATTCCGAGTGGAATTCCGGAAATAATCCGGTGGGCTATGCCGTGTGTGCGACAGGCTGATATGCGACACAACCCTTAAGCTTTCTAGCAGTCCACCCTAACTCGCAGAGGCTGCGGCACCTGACACTCTTTTTGCGTTGCTGGGGCCGCGATCAGCTCACTCCAGGGCTTCAAGAGGTTTTGGTTGGTCGGAGGATATTTGTGGGTGGTTGTTGGATACGCGATGGGGTAGGGGTGAATTCAGTAGACTGTGGGCCAGAAATTGATGATTTTATTGATTGAAGTCGATGATCTTCATCTTCTTCTTCCTTCCTTCGTCATCGTGCGGGGGCGTTGGTCCATTCTTGAAGCTTTCACCGCCACAAGCCACACATTGTTATAACGAAGAGCAAACTCCCTTCTATCCGCACACAGGCGCCAATCTAACAGTGGTCGATGTCTCGGATAAGAATATGAGAATGAGATGATGGAGAGTTCGGCGAGCACGCAAAGATACAAGGACAGAATTTCACGAACCCTGCGACTTCAATGCGATGCGATTTGCCGGGACGTGGGGCTGCCGAGGGGAAGTGTAGTCTGGAGTTGTAATTGCCAAACGCGGTGAGAGTGGGGACGGCCTTGAGGGTACGGATCGTGTCTCAGAAGTCAGAGGTGTGCAACATGGGTGTGGGCAGAAGAGATTGGATTTTTCGCTACTTTCTTCTATCTCAGGGAGTGACGAAGGTAGGCTTCTTATACCTGTGTTCAGTCTTCCAATATCATAGGCAGTAGCCTGCTGCCTGATGCTAGTCGTGGTCGTTCACGATCGTGATCGCTGCCTATTTTTGGCCCTATTCCAACACTTATGGCCGGATGACCCGACCCGGGTCGCGGTTTTTCCGACTGAAAATGACCGAGGCACCAGCTTCGAGCCCTTCCACATAGAAACACGCAATTTTCACATCAACACACTGCCTCCAACGCCGCTACAGCTATTCCCTCTTTTTCTACCTATTTCGTTGAGAAATGGGTCTCTTACACCAGGATCTGAGTCACGTGGCTCAAGAGAAATGAAGTTGTTGACAGCTGGATGGGCCAAATGGGGAAAACCTCACGCCTGCACCGTTGGAAAGTGTCACATTTGACGAGGGATTTTGACTGTGCGTTGAAGCTCTTGATTTCTAACTGAATGAGTGACTGAAGTTGGTCTGTTTTATCCTTCCTTGGATCCCTCGTATTCGTCAGCTATGACGGAGTGTTCTTCACGATCTGTTTTATCCAGGTTTGATCTTTCTTGGTCAGACAGCCCGTGTGTCAGAGCGGCTTTGGTCATACGATGTGACACAGAGAGCTGTCACTCAACTGAACGCGTTGAGCTTCTAGACCGTACATGGGAATAGGGAGGCGCTCGCGCTATGAGAAACGCCACTGCACGCCCTGGCCAGCCATGACCTGGTTTGACATCGGCGCAGCCATATCATAGGGGTTCGTCTGCGGATGGAAGGGCTCGACGACCTGCGACATGAAGGTACCGTGGAGTCCTTGCTGCTGAGTAACTAGACAGTCCTTGTGGGCGAAAAGAAGTGTCTTTAGGTTAACCGCCTCTTCTCTGAGCTGGGTGACTTGCACTGTCAAAGCATCGTTCTCCGTATTGAACATCTCAGCCTTGGTCTGCAGGTTAGTAAGCCATCGTTTCTTCCTCTGACGACACTTGAGGGCAGCGACGCTGGTTTAAAGAGTCAGTAAATATGCCCCAATACAGAACAATCAAGTGTTTAAGAAAATACCGATTGCGTTCGAGGAAGTTCTTTCGCTTCTCCTCGTCCGTCATCTTTAACTTGGATCCGCCCTCCTCCAGTTTCATCTTGGACTCGTCACCAGAGAAATCCATGTCACCATTGATAGCAGCGGCATTGGTCTTGGATTTCTTATTAACGGGAGCCTTGACTGGGGGTTCATCCGCCTTCCGTTGACCGTTGGTTGGAGAGGGGTTTCTCTTGCCCTTGCCTCGCGTATTGGGCCTGGCCTGTTCGCTCTTTTCCGAAGCAATACTACCCTTACTCATGCTGCGAGCAGAGCCAATTGAGCCTCCATTAACACTCGACACCTGCGGCAAAGTGTTCATATTCTGTGGAGCGACAAGACGAGGGTGAGCGTGGCCGGGGGCGCCTGAAGTGACGGCGAATTGGTTCGTACTCTGGGCACCGTTCCTACTTTGGGCCAACATGAATAGACCATTCGCAGCGTCGTTATCGTGAGGGTCAATAGGGCCCGATGCTGGCTTCGCCTCGGGTTTGACAGTTGTCGCACCGTTGGACATTTCTTGGGGTTGAGAGATAACAGATGGTTGCTGTTGCTGAGGCGGGGGTGGTGATGGTTATGATCGCGGAGGAGCATCGTGGGGAAACATGCCAGACAGAGATGGGGCGCGAGGAAAACGGAGGGCGACGCGGGTCTGGGTCGCGCTAGGGCGGCTGATAAAAACCCACTGGCCACTGAAGGCCTCGCACGGTGCCGACTGTGCTGCAGATTGCATCATCCTGCTTCTTTCCCCTCTTGGCAAAGTGGAGTTATGCACGCTTCTGCTCGCTAATGCACCCAAAAGGGGTTAGAGGTGAGGGCCTGCCATCTGTATGTATGTATGTATATTTTTCGTCCGGGAGGCCGTGAGGCCTCAGAAGTCCTAAGGGAGCACAGGACGTGCTGAGCTACGGGAGTCTACCTATGATCTAACCATATAGTGTCCCCTATCCAGCATATAATCGGCACAAATGGCGCTTTATATCGAGCCTGTTACCCGTCAGCGGGTGGTCCAGGCACGGCTAGTGAATAGTAGCCGCGGGGCAGCTCATGACTAGGATAGTCATGGTGGAGGGCCGTGGTTGAGGATGGCCGCAGCCAGACGGAGAACGTTACGGCTCCCTGCCTGGCCGAGCCTGTGCAATAGAAAGAGGTAACAAAAGAAGAGAAGAGAGAATAAAGGAGGGAGCGGACGCAACTGCGTCTCGGGGCGGTCCCGTCTAGTAGCGAGGGCAGATCCTATCAAAGAAGGCGCTTATCTTGGCCAGTTTGACGAACTTGTCAAAGTCTTTTCCCAAAGCTAGATTCACTGCCGTATTCGGCGAGGGAGCGAGCCTCGCTCGCTTCCGTGGCGGTATCTTTCTGCAGTAGAAGATATGGTCAGGTGTTTTGCGTCGATTGCATGAGCAGAGTACTCGTGCTTCAGTGTGATTGAACCTCTCGTGATATGCGGCAAAATCCCCGTGAAGGGACCTTGCAGCGAGTAAGTGGTGCAAGACTGTACGCGGGAGCGAGAGCTCCCGCGGGCAGGCTATTGTCGCCTTGAGATTGAATCTCTTATACTGCTCAGGGGAGGCGGAGGGCCACCAGGTTCTGAATGCTTCTTTTGGTTTCTGCCTCGCGATTCTTCGCAGGTAGGCCAGCGTGGGTCGGGCGCCCTCGGGCTCGGGCAGCGAGGATGCTGCTTTTGCTAGTTTATCGGCTTGTTCGTTACCGGGGATTTTGGTGTGACCGGGTACCCAGCGCACTTGAGTGGCCCCGTGCGATGCTACTAGGGACTGGAACTCGAGAAAGACTTCCTGGGACGAGTCTGATGGTGTGCCCCGCAGGCATGTAGCGGCAGCGAGGTTGTCTAGGCAGATGAAGATGTCTCGGGTTGCTGATTCCTGCAGGTGTAGGGCGGCTTTCAAGCCTTCTAATGCCCCTGTGGCTTCGGCATCAAAGACCTCAGCCGGTCCGAGTCGTCCTGATCCATCAAGGATCGGGAGGCTATTTTGGTGGATAGTATAGCCATAGCTGGCGGCTCCATCCGAGGATAGAGAGCCATCTGAGTATACGACCAGGGTGAGCGGGTCGAGCGTCTGGGCCCAATGAAGGAAGGCTCCAGCTGTCTCTTCTTTCGATGCTATCTGCAGCGGCGTCATTTGCTCATCGCTAAAGCGTTTCTGGATGAGCTTTGGTCGTGTGCAGGGTGCGAGGAGCTCGTCGGTGCGTCGAAGACGTGTCCTGAAGCTGCTCTCTGGCGGTGCTTGGTATTTTCGCTTGATAAGGTCGTGGTAAGTAGGTTGGCGGGGTAGGCATGTTCGGCTCGCCAGGGGGTGAGCCACATCAAGCGACTTAAGTCGTGCTGAGAAGCGGAGCTGCCGTGCTTCAAGAAGCTGGGCGACTGGTGGTATCCCGCATTCTCGGTGGAGGGCGGCAATAGGTGTTGTCTTCCAGACAGGTAGGATAGCTCTCATGGATTGGTTCATGGCCTCGGTCATTCTCTGGATGAGATGCTGGTTGCTCGATGGTACGTCTTTGGATGGTTGGTTCCACCGCGGCCGGCTTGTGCCCGGGTACCACGCCTCGGCGCCGTGGAGCAGCACCGGCTCGACGCATGCTCTGACGGCGCTTCGCACGGCGCTCGGCAGCGGGCCGTGTTTCGTGTTGGCGAGCCCTCGCAAGTGATGGGCCACTACCTTCGCTTTTGCTGCCCACTTTTCTACGTGGACTCGGAATGACAGTCTACTGTCAAGCCAGATGCCCAGCCAGCGCAGGGCCGATTCGGGCTGTTTCACGACGTCACCGTGGCGTATCGCCGGGGAGGACCTGAGTTTGCTGCGAGAGAAGTGCATGACTTCGGTCTTTTCGGGGTCGAAGGAGACACCGTTTGCCGCGCCCCAGCGGATCATTTCTTCGATGGACGCAGACGCCGCAGCGGTGGTCTCGTCGACCGTGTCACCTGTGAACAGGATGGCTGTGTCGTCTGCGTAGCCGAAGAGGGCCTGCCATCATCTACCCAATCACACATAGTATAGGGTACCCTTATCCCCTTCGTATTTCCATTGCAGCAATTCGCTGATCATGCTTTCAACTGTATCCACTTTGCCAAGAGGGCCAATTTCTCGGGTTTCTACGGTATAAGCCTATACCAGTTGACATGGGGCCCCTACCTTTTGGCATATGGTGCAGTGGTTAGAATTCTCTCACCGTCATTAACACTGGGACCATATCTTCCACTCGGGTTACATTAGTAAGTGGTTCCTTAGATGCATGGCACGTGCCTAGTATGTAAGGCACGCATGGCAGCGGAGCGTTGAAGCTATTGAAGGAAACGAGAAAAAAAGCAAGCGCTTTGTGAATAGCCAACAGACTGAAGCCAACTTTAACAAACGCGGTGACCTTCCCAAACCTATCCGCTGTTCCCTAAATGCCCGCCTTCGACCCACTCATCTGTACGATCTGAGAATAGCCCAAGACTGACATCATATCAACCCCGACCTCTCTCACGTATGATTCGAACACTCTCGGCTCCATGCCTTGATTATGACTTTCATTCATTCTCCCTAATATCTGCTGGATCGCATCCATCCACCAGCTCAGCACATATTCACCATATCGAGGCAAGGCTTTCACAGCTCTACAGCGACTGTGGAGATATTTTCCCACCCTACAGCTTATCCGTTGTCATTGTCCGACCTTTGGACTTAATGACTTGTCTGGATTCTCGGGCGAAGGGTGTCGCTGGGGAAGCTATCAAGACTGGCGTTGGCAATCTCCTCTTTATCTTCAGTTTGGCATGATCAAGTTGGACCTTACCCTTGGCCGGCCCCGGTGCTCGTCTGTGCCCGTCCACCTGAATTGCTCGAAGTCGCCCTTCTTCATACCTGGCGCTTAATGTCTTCCCGTGGTATGTCAGGTCCTCATCCTTGATGAGGACGATGGGCATAAAGCTGAACCACATTTGCGGTGTTCGCGAGGTCTCAGTGATGGTATCGCCCTGCGTTTGGTCATGCGTTCGGAACGGCCCTAGAGGGAAGCTGGCGCATCTGTTCGAATATACGGTAAAAGGATGGAGGACATACGTGTCGTCATGGACAAGTCTGTGAGACAACACACAACACATAATCTCATGAGTGCCCACAAGCCTGCACCGCGTACCTCGCCCCACACCACCCCTGACATCACGAGGGTACAAGCGGGGTACGGAAAGTTAGTTCAATGAAGCAATTCCCGCCAAAACACCATATAAATCATTTTGAAGTCAACAATGAATTCCCAATCAATTCTAGAAGAGAGTCAGGCATTCAATGCCTATGATGATAAGAGCTTTATCAAGGAGGATCACAGTCATCAGCTGCACCCAAATGACCCTACCCGGATAGCTGTTTTTCCGGCCGAAACTGACCGCGGCACCAACTTCGAGCCTTTCCACGTAGAAACACGCAACTTTCGCATCAGCACACTGCCGCCAACACCTCTGCAGCTATTCTAGCTTTTCCTTCCTATTTCCCTCGTTGAGAAATGGGTCTAATACACCAAAAGCTGGATCTCGTGGCTGAAGGAAAATGACGTTGTTGATAGCTGGAAGCACCCGATGACGAAGAACGCAAGGCTGCGAGCTTGGCAAGGGACCTCTGTTGCAGAAGTATATGTCTGGCTTGGAATGCTAATTTATATGGGTATACATAAGGAAAAGACGATTTAGAGCCACTGGAGTACCCCGAAGCCGGGGCAACAACGCCCTGAACACTCAATCATCAAATTCATGCCGTATTGGAAGTTTCAGATCCTTCATCGTCACCTTCGCCCCTTTGACCACACCAAGATCGATGAGACCGGGCCTCTTCCGAAGGTATTCCAAGCTTGTGATGAGTGGTCTGATCATATACAGGCCGCGTCTGCGGAGATCTTCTTCCCGGGCTCTCATCTGGCTGTGGATGAGTGTATGATCCGCTATACGGGTAGATCGAACGAGACAACAGTCGTCAAGGGCAAGCCTATTCCCCTAGGGTTCAAGATCTGGGTCATAGCACAACAGGGCTTCTTTATTCACTGGCTGTGGCACATCAAGGGCGAAAAATACGGTGCCGTTGGTGTTGAGCTTCCAAAGCCGGCGTCATCCTCACGAGGTCGCGGCAAGAGGGCATCACAAGCACCAAAGAAGGAGCCTAAAGAAGAAGATAAGCCTATCGCCTTAAACTCGACCCAAGGCGTCGTTGTTGCCCTAGCAAATACACTGCCAAAAGCGACATATCACGTCTTTGTGGATAACCTCTTCTCGTCGGCAGACCTCTTCCGCAGCCTCCGCACACATGGCCACGGGGCCACAGGCACAGCCCGGCCTAACTGTGGCATACACAAGGAGCTTCAACGGGATAAGAAGGCTGATGGGGGGGCCAAGACCAGCTATGACTTCAACCAGGTCAAGATAATCCCAACCCCCGACAATAAGGTATTAATCTAAGACACTTTTCTATGTGAATTCCTTACTAATATGTCCTTGCGCCATCTAATTAGGTCAATCAGATCGCTTGGAAAGACAACCGCCTTATATTATTCCTTACAACCGTTTTCACAGGCGAGGAGCGTGTCTGCCGGAAGAGGAAGAAGCCGTCCTCACAGAAGCCCGAGGCCAAGCCAATACGTCGCTTTTTTGGTGACGAAGCTGTCAAAGTCATCTCGATCCCGACAGTCGCTGCTGCTTATAACGACGAGATGAATCACGTTGATCGGGGTGACCAGTTGAGGTCATATTATGCATACGATCATCCCTTACGCCGGGGCCCTTGGCAGGCTCTCTGTTGGACCTTCCTTCTTGATGTAGTGCTTATTAACAGCTATCTTGCTCAGCTTCACGGGCCACAGCCAAATTGGGAGAGATATACGAATCACAGAGAGTGGCGAGAGTGCATTTTCAACGCCTTATTTAATGAATATCATGGAGAAAGCCAGTCAAGGCAGAGGTATCGAGCTGGCGACGAATCTGACCCTGAAATACAGCAAAAAGAACATAATCTTATCCGCCGGAAGACAAATTCAGATTGCCTCGCTTGTCAAGGATATCGGCAAGGCGAAATAAGGTCAAAGGGCAAAAGGAAGCCTCTCGGGACGGTCAACAGCAACATCACGAGATCACAGACGCGATTTTGGTGTAGTGTGTGCAAAGTCGCACTTTGTAACAATCAGAAGTGTTGGTACATTTATCACCATAGAGAAATAGGTGGAAGCTAATGTATCTCTTCTTTGGCGCATTTTAATTGGCCCCACCCCCCTGCAAATACCTCGGTGCAGGCTTGTGGGCACTCATGAGATAGGGCCTTGGCACAGTCTCGTTCACATCTCAGTACATTTGGTACCTGACACCCCAAGCCCCACGGATCGTCGTCTCATCGCTTGCTGCTCAACCTCGTCGCTGCTTGTTCCATGACAGGCCTGCTTGAAGGCCAAATTCTGCAAGTGTTCAGCATCCTATCCTCGGCAGCTGAAGCACGGTCTGCCAAAATCGAGGCTGCTTTTTGTTAGTATAGTCGCACGCTAGAGGTTAGTTTGCCGAAGGCCGCTGGTCCGCGTCGAGCCTGTTTGTCGCGATAGCAAATTTGATTGCCGCACGCACCGCCTGCATGTTTGGCTTCCACTTTTCGTTATCCGACGCAGCTTTTCCTCCCAAGAAGAACGATAAATTCCCAATCTTTGTTCGTGAGCATTTAAACATGACTTCCCGTTGCATTTCCCACTTTTTGCATCGGAAGAGGAAGTGCTCAATCGTCTCTGCTGCTTGTCCACAGTCGCATATGTCCGATTCCGCTGCCCCTATCCTGTGAAGATAACTGTTCAGTCGCGCCATCCCGGTCCGAAGCTGGGCTATCACGTCCGATTCTTTTCTTTGTAAACTACGGAGGCCGATAGGGAACACTGTTGCAAAACCCCCCTGTCAGTTGTCTTTTGGGCCCCTTCCCCACTCTTAAGCCAGAAATCACCCCACACCTTATTAGTCCAGATACTTAGGCATGAGTAGTAGAGCAGGTACTGCGGACCAGCAGCGGGCCCGCGCGGTACATATCCGTCCCGCCCAAGCAACCCCCATCGCAAATACTGCGAAGTAGCAACGGGCCCGCGCGACGTTCTAGAACCTCGATCTACACAATGTGGTCTAAGCAGTTTAGTTCTTTTCAAGCAATTCTTAGCGAGCGATACGGTATTGTAATCAACCTGATTTTCATTGGCTGTGGTTGCAAGTCGAACGGCGCTGTGCCGGATGATAATCACTTTGTCCAGCTTCAAAAGCTGTGGACGTGTATATGCTAGCGTCCCCTTTTCTATAGCCTCAAATTTCAATTCAGAGACTCGCGTTGCGAACTCCATTGAGTAACAGGCACAATTCTTGCATAAGCGATTTTCACTCCAGGTGCCAACATCTATGTGTGAGCACACAGCGTGATATGCCAGCAGCGGCTTAGCGCAGTGTTCCCCGCGCCGGGTCAGCAGCGGACTAGCGCGGCGATCTCATGCTCAGGACAGTGTAGTGATCATCATCCACCGTAGCAAAGGGCAACATTGTTATGGTTTGTAAACATTAAATCTCGTTCCCAACGTCAGTTTGGTTCTTTTTTTTTGCCTCCATTTTCTCAACGTCTCTCTTCAAACAGAATGGCACCCCCAGACATCCCCCCTGAGTACGTCTACTGCGTCAAAGCTGGGAAGAAGCATCATGATCTCTTTACCACCATATACGCTGGCGAAAACTATTGTGGCCGTTGCGGCTTAGCCAACCCCTTTCAATCCCAACGCCGGGCCAGGTCTAGGACTCCAGCCCTTCCTGGCCCGTATGATGAGGTGGTTGAGGTGGATGACTCTCCGCCACACCCAGTCAGCCCGGCAAGTCAGCTTATGCGCAACAAACCAAAACCAGTGTCATCTGCCGGTATTGGGTATACACAACTACTCCCCAACGCAGTGTCTGTCCCCAACGGGGTGACTGCGAATACACGGGCACGCCAACATCCTTTCAAGCCGTCAAGCGGTCCTCCCCATCCGCAGTTCATGGCGATTGCCTCGGCGGCTAGTCAAGCCATTCAGAACACTAAAAGCAGTACCAGAAAGCCTACGAGGCAGCGTACTGGCTACCAATGGGTCCACATCAGTCTCCTACTCATGAGCTTGGAGACCAGGTACTTCAATGGTCTTGCGGTAGAGGTCCCAGAGACAGTGCTGCCTCTAAAAGATACGGTGATCAAGTTCAACTCGGCAGACCTCCTTACCTGGCCCTCGTTCACTCAGACCTTATTCGAACACCTACATCCGCTCCCGAGCACCATAGACCCCACCAACCAAGAGCTTTGGAAGCTTTCTTACGCTTCGTCTTTCTCCGGAAAGAAAATCGTCACCGTTCCCAATACCGATAAGTTCACGACGCCCTCAAGCATGCTCACTTCTGGGCACTTTTCGAACAACCAAGCGGGCCAGTTAAAGGTGCTCGTCGTCCTGACATCGACAGACGTGGGTGACAAGCAGGAGCCAATCACACCGCTAAGGCCAGATGAATATTCAACACCGGCCAAGGACGGCAAGAAACGGAAGGTCAAACAGGAGGATTCGAGCCCAGCTCCTGGGCTCAAGAAACGTATCAAGCAAGAGAGGCAGATCAATCAGGACAATGGTACGAAGAATAGGGAACAGGTCAAGCAGGAAAAGGCAGTTCCAGCTTCCACCTACCTGAACTTGGCGTATGAGGACCGTAACGATATCCTCGACAACATCGTTGTGAAGTGGGATGTGGTTGGCCTCAGCGAATCCGAAGACGCGGTCACCGAGCTAATGCTTGATAGCGTCTCTGATGGGGAGGGAGATGAGCGTGATGCAGACCAAGAGGACGAGGTCGACTGTGAGAGCGAGACAAGTCTTTTCAAGGAGTTCGTATGCAACCAGACTAAGCTCTTGCCTATCGAAATCCTGATCTCAGCAGGTAAGCCCGCAGTCGGCAGTCATCCCTGACTCCATCGAAGGAGCCCAAACCCAACAATACGCGGATGGTGCTGTTGAAGGACTTCCCCCCGCCCAGTCTACACGTTTTAGAGGCACAAAGATTCCCATGACCTTTGCCTCTCGACCCAGAAAAAGGAAGGATTGACTACTCAGGTTCCCCATCAGACCGGTCACCATCCTCCCCATCATCACTTATTTCCTCGATGTCATTTCCTTCTTCGTCTTCAACACTAAACTCAACAAGTGGTTGTTCTGCTGGTTCCCCATCTTCCAATTCGTCTTGTCGGGCTTGATCTGCTCGTGCAAGTAATCCTTCCTATATGTAGTTAGACAATTTAATGCGCAGACAGACGCGGTAGCTTACATATTCAGCAACTCCCCCAGTTGGAGCCCTACGGTACGCCAGCACAGGTGGCTGTCTACTTTCGATGTGTTGAATGATCCTGTCCCGAAGGGCAAGGTAGAAGCGCTTGAATGGACGCAGCTTATCAGGGTCCTGGTGATTGCCAAGGACTACGTCATCGTAGCCCATTTCTGTGAGGACACCGCGGCACCACTCCTTCGTCTCTGGCTCTAGACATGTGCTGATATCGATACCAGCCAGGGGTCGTAGCATTTCGCCTAGAACCGGGCGGTCGATAGGGATCCCCCAATTGCAGGCCTTGTCTGGGTCAGGGTAATGATAATTCATCCAGGGCTGGCCGTGGACAACGTGGGGACGGTTCTTCTGGAGGCGTATTTTGTGTAGATTCCACGCTTCGACGAAGTCGAAGAGCTCTTGACGCAGTACACCTTCGAAGACAGCGTAGATAGCAATCTGGTCCTCAAGCATGCTGCCGTCAAAATCCCCATCCCTAGCAAGCTCTCCAAAGTAGTCTACCCACTGTCGGGAACAGACGTGAAGCATGCGTTCCCACCAACCCTCGATTTTGGCATTCTTCGTACTCGGTGCCGCCTTGTAGGAATCCTTCAATCGTTTGCCCTGTTGGAAGACCTGTCCATTCCATTCCACGCATCCGCCTGCAGCCAAAGCAAAGTTCCAGTGGGCTGCTGCGACTAATGGCGTTTCACTGCCCCTGTCTGCTTGCAGAAACCACGGGCGGAAGCCATAGGTGTCGCATGCAGCCAAATACTGCTTCAACACACTCAAGGCGGTTGTAGCAGAGTGGCCAACATAGAACCAGATAATGTTGCGTGAGTAGGCATCGATTGCGGCGTATATCTCGAATCCATACGCCTTGAGCTTATCGTGGCCGTCAATACACCACTGGTAGTTTGGCCCCGGGACAAGGAACTGCCCTTTCTTCCTCCGCATCATCCTTTTGCGCATCTCAACCTCGTTTGGGAACATAATTTTGTACATCTCTAAGAGGGGATCTCTTGGTACCCAGAGCTGCTGTTGCTGGCGCAGATATGGCTGGAGAAACCTTCTGCCGTATCCTGCAATGGCATTGGACCGCTGCGCCATCTCGACAATAACCTGCTCTGTCTTCTCCAATAAGGCAAGGCGTTCTTCATCGCTATTGATGCGACGAACCCAGCGGCGGTCCGGGTGAAGTCTGATCCGTTTTAAACCTCTTTTGGTGATGGGCCAGCCTTACCTCTGAAGGACACTCAAGGTCTGCTTCTCGGTAAGGCCAACGCGGAAGATAAGGTCGCGGATAGCTTCTACAAGCTCAGGCGTCTCAATGGTACGTGATTGCTGACGCGGAAGTCCCCAGCTGGCTATCCGCCGGGAGATTGTGCTGAGGTCGACAGCGATATGGTGACGCTTCCGAAGCTTATGCCTGATCTTGCTTCGCGAGGCGCCATTGAGGTACAGAAAGGTGATATAGTCACGGTACTGATCGATGGGACTGGGTGGCCGTGCCATGGCGTTGGAGGTGAGTATGTAGGTAGGGGTGATCTCTTGGTGTTGGAAAAGGTGGACTGTTAGGACGGAGCCCCTATTTAAGCAGGGCGAATTGGCTAATTTGCACTACCCCGCAGCGGCTCAATAGCTGGCCCGGTGCGGACTGGGCAACCAGTGAATCAGACGAAATGCAATGCCACTATTGGGGAATGGGAACAATTAGGACCCCACCTTTGGAAGTGACTGCAAGTTTTTAAAAAAACATTTATTGGTGACCTCACGCAGTCAAGAGGGACAGAGTGTGTGTAGTTTGGCCGCAACGGGTCACCTGTCACTGCGGTCTTATGCGTAAGCGTGTTAGACCGCAGCGTCAGAGAGGGCCCAAATGACCCGGGCCAAACTAGGATGGTGGAGGGGACGGTGGTTGAACCAGAGACAGCGGCGCCGGCGAGCCCGTCTGGAACTGGTGGTTGAGCTGATACAAGACTGACGCGTTCGTCGTAAAATAAACTCTGAATGCCTCCGAGGTCTACCTCCCGAGCATCTGAATCTGGTCGTTGAGAATCCCACTATCGTGCGCATGTTGCGCTGCACCTTTCCGAAAGCTGTGGCCTGAGTACCCGTCCGTTTATAACCCAAGAGTTCTCAGTTTGGTAGAGAGGGTAGATAGGAAGTTGCTGCGACTGAATGGTCTTCTGTGGAAGGAGAATAACGGGGCGTTATGCTCCTTGGGGTCGAGAGGAGCAGCAGCTTTTGAAGCGCGTCGACTGGGCATGCTCCGTCTCCTGTTCTCGCGAGGATGATCTGCACTCCTTCGTGGCGGCGGTCCGTCTTACTCCTCTTGAGTGTGAGTTAAGCATGGTCGGACGAAGACGAGAATCTGATGTCTGAGCGCGTCAGTTTCGTTGCTAAGAAGATGGAAGGTGTGCCAAGGTCTTCTCTCTTGTATGTGAATTCTCCGACGCGGAGGAATCCAGCAAATGCCACCCGGCAGGCGGCTGCGAAGTTCAGATCATCCCTGAGGTCAACGGTCATCTGCGAGGGCTATAGCGGAAGTGTGTCTAAGCCCGCGGATAGCGCTGTGATGGCCTCACGCGAAATCGGCTTTCTGACTCGTACTTTGGCCGTTGGGCTGAGTCTTCTCGCGCCATAGATGAGACGGCGGAAGTGCTTGTTATCAAAGAGGTTATCATCAAGAAAGTTATCAATGTGGTAGGCCCGGAGGGCGGCTAAGTCTGCCAGGGCCGTGTCCGGCTTGACTGATTTCTAGCCGGAATTGCCAAGGAGTCATGAGGTTAGCCACGAGATCAGCGAGTGCCTCGAAGCTGGCCACGCTGGCAAGTTTTGCAGCGCGCAGTGCCTCTCGTAGTTGCGCTGGGCAGAGAGGTACACGGAGCGCGTGTTGGCGCCGAGCCCGTTCCAGAGCAGCTTCAGGTGGCCTGCGTTGAGCTGATGAGCTCGTGAGGAGAACCACGCGGGCGGTTCAATACCGAGAGGTCCTGCCAGTGAGGGCAAATGTTAGCAATCTGTTGAAGGTTACTACGCGAGAGCGCGTCTGCTAATGTGTTTTCCCCGGAGGGTAGCCAATGTGGCACGATTTGGATGTCCCTCGCCGCGGCTAGGATAAGCAGGCTCTTCAGAGGTGCATTGGGCGGACCATGAAGGAAGCCTTTACTTAGCCCTGTGTGCGCTGTAGAGCTGTCCGTGTGGACCACGAGGGTGTGATGAAGCCAATGTTGGCTGAAGAGTAGGAAGCCTTGTAGGATGGCGTCTACTTCGTTGGTGTTGATGTGCACATGTGCGTCTTGAGCAAGGGCCAATGTGGCAGCATTGCTTGCATGAAGCTGGTGGCAATGGGCCAGCCAGCAGTCCGATGTGGACTTAGAAGAAAAGAAGAAGAGCCCCTGGCCTGTGGTGGAGGCATCTGTGTATAGATGCGTGATGTGGCGGCGGCAGGGGTCGATTAGGAGTACGCCGTTGAAGAGAGACAAGGAGTCCCTCCACCATTCCAAATCGTCACGTACCTCGTAGGGGATACGGCGGCGCGCGCTCTTCCCACGTGGGAAGGCGGCTTAGAAGGTGTATAGAGACTGCAGCCTTGTTCTTCCTAGCCGGACGACTCTTGAGCAGAAGGCTAGTAAGCCTGTAAGACTCTCGGTTTGCTTGAGGCTGAGACTCGCTGCGTTCAGGGCAGCTGCGGCGTCCAATGTGGCGCGGCACAACTTCTCTGGTGGCAGGCGAGCTTCCATCGCGATGGAGTCGATTTGGATACCTAGGACCGCGACGCATGTCCCTTGCTCGTCCTTTTTGGTGTTGCGGGGGATGCCTAGGCGGTCGGTTACGATGTTGTAGACCTCGTCGAAGGCACCCGCAGGGTCGGACACTGAGGGCGATCTTGTGATGGCGATGAAGTCGTCTAGGTAATGGTTCATGTAGAATGCAGGGAGGAGGCACTGGAGTATCCAGTGGAGAGCCTCCGCAAAGAGGTTGAATAGAAATGGGGCTGTTGCCAGGCCAAATGGGAGGCAGCACTCGACGTAGGTGGAATCGTTCCACCGAAAGGCTAGGAGGTGCTGGTTATCCTCAGCAACGGGGACTATTCGGAAAGCGTCCTTGATGTCCCTTTTGATGATTGTACAGCCTGGGCCGGCCTGCACAACCTGGTCGTATATATCGTCGATATTCATATACTCGATGGTTGACCAGCTGTCTGGTATACCCTGGTTGACGCCTCGGTCAGGGGGCCATGATAGGTCGTGGATGCGGCGCCATCCCCCATCCTGTTTAGGAACTAACCCAAGCGGCGAGATGAAGGAAGGTTCAGAGGTCAATCTAACCCGATAGAGCCTAAGATCCTCTGCTAATTTTTCCGTGATAATGTTGGGTTCGTGTATGTGGTGGTTGGTGGAAGGGTAAGACTGCCTCTTGCCTCTGTAGCCTATCTGGATACCGTGCGTTAGGATGCCCACGAGGGTGGACCCAAGGTTTCCGGGATAGTAGCGGAGGAAGTTGCTCTAGCTTTGCGTGTGTAGTGGTGAAGGAGAGAACTCTAGTTTCGGGAGTTCTGGGTTGAAGACGGGGTACTGGGTGGCTGTGTTAGGCCTCGCCGGTTGACCACACGGTATCGCGCCTGTCGCTGGTAGGTAGGAGGCTACCCCGTTGTTTTCGCTAGGGCCTCTCCTTACCGCTCGGCTGGCTTGCTACTTCTTCTTGCGGCAGGACGAGGCACCGTGGTCGCCTAAACCGCATACCGTGCACTCGTGACGTCTCTTGTAGCCTTCCCAGAGGCACCCTGTCGTGTTGAACTTGTCGCAAACCTCTGTCTCATTGTTTGAAGATCTGGCCCGTCTCGCCTGTCGGGGTCGGGCTGCTGGGGAATGCGGTGGTGACTTGGCTGGCAGGGTGAGGTTGTGGCGGAGGTATTTCTCGCGGAATTGGGCCGTGACCAGGTAGCTATCCGTCGATAGCTCTCCCTTATCCAGTATATATTGATGAAAGTTAAGAGCAAGCGGGAGTACCGCTTTCGACCAGTGATAGGTCTGAGCAAAGTCCAGGATCTGCCTCATGAATATGAGCATGTTGGGGACCGCCTTAGGGTACTTGTCGCCGAAGAGGTATCCTATGGCTGCCAGGTAGGTGAGGAAGCAGCCGGTCCATATTTGGGGGTTGGGGCCCCAGTCCTTGAGCGATGGCGCTGTCTTCTTGAAGCCTACTGCCCCTCCTGACTCGGTCATCTTGAAGACCCTGTCTTCCTGATCTAGATCGGTGACCGATTTTTCTTTAAGGCGTATGAGTTTGGTTGCCTTTAGCTTCCTCTCGAAGATGCGAGTAAGGAGGGCGGCGGAGACACCCGGGAACATGTCGATGAGTGGTTTCACTTCAGGGGGTGGCTCACGGTATTCCTCTTGGTTATCCTCGTCGATTTGCAGGTCCCCCTGAGGCCTCCTCCGGCGGAGGTCGGTCTCGGCTATGTCTAATTCTAGACGCCTGGCCCTGTCCCGCTGTATTTGACCTAGCCAGCTGGCGCGGTCTGCGGCGCTCATGGTCTCCCAGATGTGGGGTGGAGGCCATGCGGAGTCCTGTGGGGCGGGCGCGACGGTGATGGACTCGCTGGAGGGCGTCATCGTACAGCGGGGGGGGGCGGAAAGGGGGGTATATGCAGCCTTGTTAGTGCTATAGTTGCGAGAGAATGACTTGGAGACTGAAAGTCGAGTCTCGACTGCGTGAGAGATGACGAGACACCTGCCGAGGCGAGCAATTGACTCCCCGTGAGGCAGTTGCAGGAGGGAAGAAAACCCCTCAGTGAACCTTCCGAGCCGGGAAGTCTATTGTGCAGTGTGGTCATCACGTGAGGCAACCCCAATAAAACTACTCCCTCAAATCCCTTCCAACCTCTTTCCTCCCTCTCCTTCTCCACCATGTGGCTAAGAAGTGTGCTTGGCTCCTCGCCTTCAAAGTACAACTTTAATATACTTATTTAGCTTGGATCCCCTGCGCTATTATCATCGCCAAATACATTGAGCGGCCTCCCACGAGCACCGCTCTCTTAGCGAATAAGCTGATAATCAGCAGCGTCATCGCTGCCGATCCCCGATGTCTGGAGCGGCGGCCTCTGTCTCAGCGGGTGGGGATCCCTCCCAGAACCAAAACAGCAAGGACAAAGGAAAGGTTCAGCCTAGCGGCCGCAAATTCGCGGGCAGAATTATGGTAAATCCAGTCAGCTGCTATACAGCCAAGAGACCGCTACTAACACTCTGTTTAAGCAGAAGAAGAAGAAGCAAAAGAAGAAGGCCCCTCCCATTGGCTCTGCGCGTGACTTCCCCTGCCGCCCCTGCGTTACTCGCGCTACCAAGAGCCCAGGGTATGAGTGCGCCTCCCAGGACAGTAAGTAGCTTGTTTTGCTATTTAAGCTTGCCAGGGCAACATATATGGGATAGATACTGGTGCCGCTTGCTGGGCCTGCGCAAAGAATGGTCATACCTGTAGGCCTGTAAGTAGTCTTCTCCAGCTCTCGGCTAGTGAGCTGCTAATTAGCTGCTATCTAGGTCCCTGCTGGTGCAGTCGCTGCTGTGCGTGCCTTTTGGGAGCTGAACCGGCAGATTGACGATATGAACAAGGATCCTGGCGATGCCTGGCGCTCGGCCGCGCAGCGTGCAGCACAGCAGCTTCGTGCCTGCAGTGCCGCTCCAGCTCCGGCTCTGGCTCCACGTGGTGAAGCAGATGAGAAAAATCTCGAGGAGCGAAAGGTTGCAGCGTTGGAGGCTATTGCTGAGGCTGCTCGGCTCTGGACTGTAGGTGAATCAAACTCGCCAGCTAAGTTCCACTATTAACTTAACGCCTAGCAACTTAACAAGCTAGACGAGGAGAGCGTGGAGGAGGATGAAGATGGAGAGGACGAAGATAACTAAGTCTTGATTATCGTCTGATGTGGAGGGTGGTTAAGGGGCGGGGGCCATAACAGGGGGTCTTTATATCCATCGTACAACGAAGCTGCTCTTCGCTGGTCCGCTGCGACCCCGCTGCTGTTGCCGAACCTACTCTTGCGTCTCAAACGAAAGGAATCACGGTTCTAAGGTACATGCCTCAATGTACTGTGGGGCCGTCAATGCATTCGCGCTAACCTATTTTGTTAGTTGGAACGTGCTTTTTGGGTTTTGCAACAGTGACCTCTATAGGCTGCCGCAGTAATCGATTGGCGCCATGGAGAGTGGCTCAGTACTACCTACAACCTGAGGAAGATGAGACGGTCAAGGAAATAAAGATAAGGATATAATATAAATTTGCTAGTTCAGAAGCCTTTCGAGTTTGTTAGGAGAATTGATGAGTCGAGTTCTTTGTTCAAGTTCCCATGGTATCGAATCCCTACGTCACACGGCAGATAAGGTTCTGGGCTGTAAGCAACAGTGATGCGAAACGAAATCTTCGTCCTTTACTCACCTCCCAAAGGACCACCTAACGCCGTATACTCTCAATCCATATACCGAGCCGTGATCGAAGAGCTACAGGGAAATCAGAGGATCCCAAGGCTCGTTCCGAAAGGCATTGGCGGGCCCGCAAGGACCGGTCTCCTGTTGTATTGTATTGCCAAGAACCCAATATATTGGCAGTGTGACAATACATCCAATATATTCCACGTGACCTCATCATTCAACTGCCTCATCGAAAATCTCGTCACCTTGAAAATCTCGTATCCCAACCCATGACTTCAGGCACTCCAATGCTTCAATCACATCACTTCCAAGTCGATTTCGACGGCCTGTAATCGTTATCTTTGCCCCAGAGAAGAGTCGTTCGGGCTCCGCAGACATTGCAGGAATTGACAATATATCCACGGCCATCTTGCTCAGACTCGGGTAGTTTTTCTGCTGCGTCTCCTCTAGCCACCATGCAAGGGCGCTCGTAAAACCATAAACCCGTTCAGACTTGCAATAGCGCTCGTATTCGTCCGTGATGAGTGACGGCTGCAGGTGCTTGTTCCGCCAATTCAAGAACTCGTTCGTGGTCGCCGATGGGACCTCGCAGAGTGGAAGAGGTGATTCCACGGGTTTATATTCGTTCCACAGCGTCTCAAGCAACTCCTTCGACGACTCAACCCACTCCTTTTTCCAGTTCTCCTGGATGTAGTGCCATTTATGCGAAGGGTGGAGCACGATAGCTGCAACGTAGGCAGGTGATTCATCAGTAAGGCGATAATACTTGTCCAGCTTCGCCCAGCCCGAGTTATACATCGGTGCCATCACCGGATCGTCGATATTCGCCTCCTTGCCGGCTTCGAATTGTGCCAATACGAAGTCCATAGCCAGGAGGACATTGTCGAGTGTTGCAAACGATGACTCGAGAGCCTTGGTCGTCATCTTCAGCTTCTCTAAGAAGGACTTGATCTTCTCCAAGATGGTCCAGTCCTCCGAAGAGAGCTCGTCTCCAGCGCAATCTGCTTCCATCCATTTGTTGAAATAACCGTCAATTGCGTCTCTAAGATTCAAGGCCGCTCTCAACATGGTATACCACGAGCTCTATCTTATGTCGTTATCTCGCGCAAGCTTACGGTTGTCTAGGCTCGACAGTGATAAAGAAAATGGGCAGAGGTGACGATGGCCAATGTCGACAGGCAACCACCGGTAGGCCCATGTTACAGGCTTGGTCCCCCTGTAAGCGATAGGCTCTATAGGCAGTTGAAGCACCTTCTGTAATTGCTACAATAGCGATTATGGCCCAATCTTTTGCCCCGTGGCGCAGCGGCTAAGGTGCCCGCAGCTGTGACCATGCCGTCACAGCCCAGCCCAACATGGTCCGTACCAATCGTACCTCCCCTGACGCGTGGAAGAAACGCGTGGTCGCGTGTTAGGACTGATTGTCAATAAAGACGCGTGTTGAGGTGAATGCTCGCCAATAAAATGCCAAGTATCCCTGCCGCGGGTATAGGGTAAGGCATGCCCGGCTACTGTCAAGAGGCAATTTCGCCCTAGGACCGATAACCTAATATAAATAATATAGTTATTGCCAATATGGACATCCTCATGTTATATTGCCATAATATCAAAAACTTCATATCATATTGTCACAATATGAGAAAGTCCATATCATATGGGTTATATTGCAATATACTACTTTATTGCCATATTATTAGCAACACTGGCCTCTCCTGTAGGAAAAAAGGGGGAATCTTCCTTCAGATTTGCCTCCGGCCAGGACCCAGGCAAGCAGGGGTCCAGGACCAATCAGCTCGGCTGACCCCTGTAACACCGTTGCTTTTCGGAAAGAGCCTTACTCTCCGGAGTCGGAGCATATAGATGATCGGGCAGTTCTAGGGTAACCGCTCTCTGTGCAAGGGATATCAGATATATCAGATGTATAGACGCTTGTATCTGAATTGATTGATCTGATGAAATTCCATATCTGATTTGAATTGATTAATCTGATTGATATATCTGATTGTTAATCTGATCTGACGGCAGCCCTGGGCAAGCATTACATGACTTCAATATCAAACGCCAAAGTGAACATAAGGAACCCAGAGCGGCCGCCTCGCCTCCGACCCGCGTCCCAATTTAGCGTCCCTTTCCGGTCCCGACAGCCATGACTTTCCGCGTCCGCCATCCTCGCCGTTCACCCACCGGTCTCGGACCGTCCTCATCGCCCGGTGAAGCCCCCGGCTCACGCAGTCATCCCTTATCCCCTCATCCCGCAGAAACTCATACGTCATTCTCGCCATGTCCACACATAACCCGTCATCGACGCTCCAAAGCGTGCCCACCACGTGACGGAACCCCGCCAGCTGGCAAGCATTGGCAAGATGGATGCTCTCGTCAACAGACCCCTCATCCAGGATCTGACCAGTCCCACATGCCGAGAGGTAGGCGAGGAATGGCGGCTTCGAAGTAAGGTTGGTCTCTAGGAGGCTCCTCACCGTGAATGGCTCCCGATCCCAGTCATCGAGGAGCAGCTGGCTCTGCAGCGGTTCTGTGGGATGCGTGCTGCCGTGGCCGGCAAAGTGGAACACCCTGCAGGCCTCTAAGGCCGACGAAACATCGGCCTTGAGCGGTCGAGGTCGGTCGTGCGGCAATCCCATCGACTCGCAAACAGCCACTACCGCATCAACCTCGTCGCTCGCATATTTGAGCGGCATCTGTTTTGGCGTGTTCTGCATGGCAACAACAACGGCATTTCGGGACTCTCTGGCTGCCGGCGGCGCTTGCTGTGGCCGTCGCCGGCTATGTATGATCGCCTTGACGGACGAGGCGTATGATGAGACGACCCGATCGACCGCCGTCTCGCCGGTGCGCCTCAGATGGTGTCCCGCTGCATGGAGTGGAAACCGGGTCAGTGTGCCGGTGGGGACCCACCACACGTGCGGCCACTGACCGTCCGGCGGAGGCCTAGTAAAGTCTAGAGCATTAAGAATGGGACAGACGATATCATCCCAGAGCCATCCAAGCGTGTCGAGAGTTTCAAGTCCCCGGACATGGTCGTTAATGGCGTCTCGGGAGAGGTGTGGCAGCTCTAGCAGTCGGATGCCGGACTGCTCAATGAGCAAGGTATCGCAGCGATACGAGCTCACATTCAGGACGACGATGGGGCCGTGCCGTGCAGCCTCCAGAATATCGGCTTCCGACGCGGAGAGCAGGAATCGCTCAAAACCGGACTTGGAACGGATTTTCTCAAGGAGAGCGGCAAGCTGGGGTCCAGCGTCGCGGCGCCGATCGCCATCCGTCTCTGCGGCCGCAGTGGGTCGCTCGACCGTAGCGAGGGAGTCCGCCGGCGGCGGCGCGTCTAGTTGATCTCGCAGGTCGATAAAAGAACGCGCCAGGTCAGGATGCTCGCGTTCGAGAGCGGCAAGGTCGGATTGCTCGAAAAGAGCTCCCGCGATAACACCACGACCAGTCTCAAGCAGGTCGATAGCAGCAGCAGGGCTTCTGTTGGCATGGAGAGCAATGGCTGCCGCGTCCGACGAGAGTCCGACAGCGGCGGAGAGGAGGTGTGTCTTATCTGAGTGCTGCAGGGAGCGGGGTGTCAATAAGGGAATCAAGTCAATTGTTGTTTTGGCAATGGCATATGCTTGTTGATCTTGAAGTATGGCTGGGGATGATAGAAAAAGACGTCCAGCTGTGACACGCGTGCTCACATCAGAGGTGGAGTGACGTAAGGCAGTGACGAAGCATTCCTTGGCTTCCTCGAGGTCTGCCATCGCTCCAGCCTCTAAGTATCTGCCGCCTAGACAACTTCCAAGGCTGTTCAACTGTCCAGCCCGATCCGGATGATCAAGAGGGGTGGCATCGATGGCTTCCCGTTTCAGGCGAATCGCTTCCTCGAGGTCTGCTATCGCTCCAGTGCGTGAGTATCTGTCGCCTAGACGATTTCCGAGGTTGCTTAAGAACGCAGCCCGGTTTGGACGACCAAGAGGAGTGGCATCGATGGCTTCCCTTGTCAGGCGAATGGCTTTCTCGAGGTCTGCCGTCGCTCCAGTCCGTGAGAATCTGTCGCTTAGATGAATTCCAAGATTGTTCAGCCATACAACCCGGTCCGGATGATCTAGCGGGGTAGCTTTGATGGCTTCTCGTCCTACTCGGATGGCTTCCTCGAGATCGGCCATCGTTCCAGTCCGTGAGTATCTGTCTCCTAGACGACTTCCGAGGTTGTTCAACCGTCCAGCCCGGTCCGAATGATCAAGAGGAGTGGCATCGATGGCTTCCTGTATCAGGTGAATGGCTTCCTCGAGATCGGCCATCGTTCCAATCCGTGAGTATCTTTCGCCTAGACGACTTCCGAGGTTGTTCAACCGCCCAGCCCGATCCGGATAATCAAGAGGAGTGGCATCGATGGCTTCCCGTATCAGGTGAATGGCTTCCTCGAGGTCTGCCATCGATCCAGTCCGTGAGTATGTCTCGCCTAGCCGAAGTCCGAGGTTGCTTAAGAACGCAGCCCGGTTTGGATAGTCTCGAGGGATGGCATTGATGGCTTCTCGTCCTACTCGAATGGCTTCCTCGAGATCGGCCATCGTTCCAATCCGTGAGTATCTGTCGTTTAGACGAAGTCCAAGGTTGTTCAACCGCCAAGCCCGGTCCGGATGATCAAGAGGAGTGGCATCGATGGCTTCCCGTGTCAGGCGAATGGCTCCCTCGAGGTCTGCCATCGCTCCAGAACGTGAGTATCTATCGCTTAGAAAAATTCCGAGGTTGTTCAACCGTCCAGCCCGGTCCGAATGATCAAGAGGAGTAGCATCGATGGCTTCCCGTGTCACACGAATGGCTTCCTCGAGGTCTGCCGTCGCTCCAATCCGTGAGTATCTGTCGCCTAGACGAAGTCCAAGGTTGTTCAACCGTCCAGCCCGGTCCGGATGATCAAGAGGAATGGCATCGATGGCTTCCCGTGTCAGGCGAATGGCTTCCTCGAGGTCTGCCATCGCTCCAGTCAGTGAGAATCTATCGCTTAGATGAACTCCAAGATTGTTCAGCCATACAACCCGGTCCGGATGATCTAGCGGGGTAGCATTGATGGCTTCTCGTCCTACTCGAATGGCTTCCTCGAGATCGGCCATCGTTCCAATCCGTGAGTATCTGTCGTTTAGACGAAGTCCAAGGTTGTTCAACCATCCAGCTCGGTCTGGGTCGTCCAGCGCGAGAGCATCGATGATTTCTCGCGCCATGCGAATAGTTTCGTCAAGGTCTCCCATCGCTGCGGTCCGCGGGTACCTGTCACCCAAAGAACTGGTTGTCCTGGTCATTCGAAGCGGCTCGTTAGTAGTTCAAAGTCTTTGCCAGGGAGGAAACGTATCCATATATCTTCGAAGCCGCAAAATCTGAATTAGAATCAAGCCAGTGTCAAATGATTATGAAAGATACATCATTCTTCTTCGGTCTCAGCCCTGCCTACAGTCACGGCCGAACCACCCACCCACTGTGGCGAGCTATCACATGCTTAACTGCCATTGGCAACTGCTGGCACTCAATGCTGACTGGGCATCTTCGTGGCTTCGCGCACTCAGCTTTCAACTCGCAGAACCTGCATCTGTTGTAACCACCCTTTGGAAAAACTGAGTTCTTGGAATGCAGGCCCCTCGTCATAACGAGCGTCGTGGCTCGTCTCAAGTCTTCAAGTTGCCAGGGCAGCGCGTGCTATGGTGGAAGGTGCCCGCGAGGTTCGGTTGATTTGTGACTTTCGAATCGATCAGTGGACGATCTCCAACTTACTCTACTCTGATGCATTCGTCATTAATTCCCGTGCGCTCGGGCTGGCGCAGGCGCCTCCGTGGAATATGTCTTTCGGCATGGTGTTCGTGGGAGGTGACCTCGCCAGACCTGCCAGGTTCGCCTGTACAGGTCCGAAAACTCTGTGATAGGAGGTTCCCGCGTGAATTCCATGCCCAAGAATCACAGGCGACAGCACCGTCCTCAGACATAGGTACTCAACAAAGTTGATGTCCCTCCTCGTATACGGCAAACTCCGTACGCCACCGAGGGGCCGGCTCGCCCATTCATCTCCCAGAAAATTGGGACACAGTGCGATGATCGTACCCTTCCTCTTAGCCTAGTGCGACAAAGGTGTAGGCACCTGCCTCTCTGTGGCTCCACCCGTTCCTCCACAGTAAACCTCCCCGTTGTGCTCCGTTTTATCACGCTAAGCGCAGCGGTACTTTGGACTTTATGCATGATGTGTCAACCTAGCACCGATACATGAATGCAGACATCGAACAAAAGATCAGTGTAGATTGAGGATTAAAAGGAGCGTCTGATTTTTTATCTAAAGGAGCGACGAGAGTCGGTCTCTTTATACCCGTGTTCAGTCTGCCGATTCATAGACAGCAGGCTGTTGCCTGACACTAGTTGTGGTCGTTCACTCTCATCGTGAACAAGTTCACGATGATCGTGATCCTTGCCTCCAACAGTAACCGAAGGTCTCCGGAGCTTGACATGATGCATTGTGTGCACCTTGCAACCCCACTCCTCGACCTGCAGGGCCACACATATTCTGGCACTGGGCGTGGACGATGGCTCGTAAAGTATCCTACACTCTGCAGAACTGTCTTGCTTTACGAAGGGAATGTGCTGGTTGCGCCCGAACGATGAGCGCGCCACAGAGTCGCGACGCAGAAGCTAGAGCAACCACAAAGGCAACAAGCATTTTGATGGGACGCCATTCGCGCCTACGAACGGTGCAAGAGGCTGAAACTTCCGTCGGCAAACGGAGGCAAGAGAAGCAAAACGTTATCCGCCTAATCAACTAAGTGTGACATCCAGTAGACCTTGTCTCCTTCACCTTGTTTTGTTGTTATTATTACATTGTCCTTGACCCACAAGCTACACTCGGACCGCAACCTCGCGTCCCTCCCTGAGCCACTCTTCTTGTGTGCCAGCTGATCAGCATTCCAGATGTCGGGCAGTTCCAGGCTCTTCCAGGAAAGCCGCCTGCCTTCCGTGACAACCGTACGGATTATGTCTCGCTGCTCTCGATAACCGTTGAGTGGGTCAGGTATCGTCAGGTTAAAGGTGAACGAAACGTCGCGGCCCGGATCCACCGATTTTGGAAAATCTTCTGAAGGGTAAAGCTGCTTCACATGAAATCCAGGACTAAGCACCAAGACCGTGAAGTGGAGCTGAGATTTGGATGTGTTCCTGAACACGAAGTCTATTTCCTGGCCACCCGAGAGGTTGCCCCCAACCAGCTTTGGTTTCAGAGTAAGCTCGAATGGTCCAAGCTGTTGAGACGCGTTTCCACTGAGACTGAGGATTTGTCTGAACCGAGTCAAGTGAGCCAAAGCAATGGCAGACCTTGTGCCCAGCTGAGCGGTGTTGACGCCTTGGATGTCCAACCCGCGCACCGGACCTTCGTACCCAGTCAAAGACGGAGATCCGGCGATGTCAATGCCGTCATTGCCACGTTTTGTCACCATGAAAACGTCGGAGTCAGGTTCGTAACTGTCGTTGAGTTCGGTGATATCGATATCTCCAACGATCCTATCCTGAAGAGTGGCACGAAGCGCCTGCTGGAATTCGCTCCCCAGAGGGGGATGGACAAGCACTTGGAGAATGTCGTCTCCTAAACTCCACCGACGCGGAACGATCTGACAGTGGTGCTGTTGCAAAGTCTGCGCGTGGGTGTCCGATGGCACCGAGGCGCTGCATTCGAAGTCGTCGACTCGATCCACCGAAAACGTTGCGTGCGATGTAGGCGGATAAGTTGTGAATTCGGACCTCTCCCGAACACCGTGAACTTTTCCGATAGGAAGATGAATCTTCTCTCCTTCAAGTCGCACGACGAGGGGTGTTGCCGAGAATGGTTCCTCGTCTCCGAAGAATACCAGCCTGTCTCGACCGTACACCCGAGGAGTCTGTCCGTGGACCCGCTTGACTATCTGGTCGCGCAGATTCCGATAAGTCACAATTGTCTCGCTTGGCCGGTTCTGCTTGAGGCACGCCAAGAGTCCATGGGTGAATGCGCCGTAAGATATGCCGTTGAGAGTCTTCTCTGCGGCCAGCTCGTGACTTTCGCAGGCTGCCATCAGCGTGAATCCGTCCGGGTTGATGGACCAGGACCTTTCCAACTCCCCATCGCGGCTGCCCAATTCGGTAGCGGTTTCTGTGATGGCCTCTTCGTCGGCGGGAAGGTTGGAGATGCTCTTCCAGCCTTCTGGAGTTCGACAGCTTTTACCAGTCCTAAAGGCGCCGCCAGAGTGGCAGCTGTCGAGTATGACAATGGTCCGAATCTTCTTCTCGTTGAGCCTTTTCAGCCACTGGTTCAGCTGCCATCCTCTCACTGCAGGTTTTCCGCAGCAAAAGTCCATCGTCATCAGGGATGGGTCTGTCGGCCTCCCGGGGGGCGATTTGCTTGTCGGTTGCAGCCGTGCCCCATGCCCAGAGAAGTGAAAAAAGAAGAGGTCACCAGGACCAGCCTGCTCAGCCACGGTGTCGAATTCCCTCTTGATGTTGTCAAATGTAGGTCGACGATCTGACGGCTCAGTCGGCTCAGTGGGACACGTGAAGCTTGACGGGGTCAAGGGAGAAGTGAGGATGCGAGGCTCCTCCAGTTGGAATTCATTTCGAAGTAACTCCGCAACCCCCCGGACATCGTTGACACAGCCTCGAAGCTTTCCGAGAGAGAGTGGTTCTCCATTTTCATTCTTCTTGAGCCGTCATTCAAGTACAGATCGATGCCGACGAGCAAGGCAAATCGTTTTGGGGAGATTGGGAAGGCCATGATGCACTGCTGGTGGTCTCTGTCTCCTACTATTCAGATGTCAGTGGGCTCCCCTATTTCTATGCATGCTTTCGGCGGCGGAACCCAAGGTAAGTTAGTGGGCCGTTCCCCGCATCTAGCCAGAGACCTTTAAAGATGGATTACTACCACAAAAAGGGCTTTGACAGGCATATTTCCATCGTGGCGCCCACATGCATCATGATGCATGTCAGTCAGTCGAATGATCCAACAGAAATTAATGACAACGCACCAGGTTAGAGCATGTGTCTACCCTGCACTGGTGGATTTGCGAGGAGTTACAAATCTAACTTCGGAGCCTTGCGGGCATCTGACAACACAGCACGCGCTGACTGTCAGCTGAAAGTCTCAAGACGAGCCATGACGCTGCTATGACTAGAGAGCCTCCATCACCGAAGCTCAGTTTCTCCAAAGGGTGGTTACAACAAATTCAAGTTCTGCCGGCTGAAAGCTGAGTGCGCTAAGCCACGAAGATGCCTAGTCAGCTTTGAGTCAGCAGTTGCCAATGGCAATTAAGCATATGATAGCTCGCCGCAGTGGGTGCATGGCTCGGCCTTGATTCTCGGCAGGGGCTAAGGTCGAAGGGAATGATGTATCTTCCACTACCGTATTATTTAACACCAGGACCGTTTCTACTGTGGGTTTTAAAGCTTCGAAGGCATGTAGATTAGTTTTCTCCCTGGCCAAGACTTCGGACTACTAACGAGCCGCTGCGAATTACCAGCACAACCAGTTCTCCAGGTGAGAGGTACTCACGGACCACAGCGATGGCAGACCTCGAGGAAGCCATTCGCTTGGCGCGGGAAGCCGTCGATGCTCTCGCGCCGGACGACCCAGACCGGGCTGGATGGCTGAACAGCCTCGGACTTCGTCTAAGCGACAGATACTCACAGACTGGAGCGATAGCAGACCTTGAGGAAGCCATTCGCTTGGCACGTGAAGCCCTTGATGCCACCCCTCTTGATCATCCGGATCGGGCTGTACGGCTGAACAGCCTCGGAAGCCATCTAGGCGACAGATACCGGTACTCACGGACTGGAGCGTTAACAGACCTCGAGGAAGCCATTCGCCTGACACGCGAAGCCATCGATGCCACCCCTCTTGATCATCCAGATCGGGCTGGATTTCTACACAACCTTGGACTTCGTCTAGGCCACAGGTACTCACGTACTAGAGCGATGGCAGACCTTGAGGAAGCCATCAGAGCAGGTCGAGAAGCCATCGATACCACCCCTCTTGATCGTTCAGACCGGGCTGGATGGCTGAACAGCCTCGGACTTCGTCTAAGCGACAGATACTCACAGACTGGAGCGATAGCAGACCTTGAGGAAGCCATTCGCTTGGCACGTGAAGCCCTTGATGCCACCCCTCTTGATCATCCGGATCGGGCTGTACGGCTGAACAGCCTCGGAAGCCATCTAGGCGACAGATACCGGTACTCACGGACTGGAGCGTTAACAGACCTCGAGGAAGCCATTCGCCTGACACGCGAAGCCATCGATGCCACCCCTCTTGATCATCCAGATCGGGCTGGATTTCTATACAACCTTGGACTTCGTCTAGGCCACAGGCATTCACGTACTGGAGCGATGGCAGACCTTGAGGAAGCCATTCGCTTGGCACGTGAAGCCCTTGATGCCACCCCTCTTGATTATCCGGTTTGGGCTGTACGGTTGAACAGCCTCGGAGTTCGTCTAGGCGACAGATACTCACGGACTGGAGCGTTAACGGACCTCGAGGAAGCCATTCGCCTGACACGTGAAGCCATCGATGCCACCCCTCTTGATCATCCAGATCGGGCTGGATTTCTACACAACCTTGGACTTCGTCTAGGCCACAGGTATTCACGCACTGGAGCGATGGCAGACCTTGAGGAAGCCATTCGCTTGACACGCGAATCCATCGATGCCACCCCTCTTGATCATCCAGATCGGGCTGGACGGCTGAACACCTATGGAATTCGTCTAGGCCACAGGCATTCACGTACTGGAGCGATGGCAGACCTTGAGGAAGCCATTCGCTTGGCACGTGAAGCCCTTGATGCCACCCTCTTGATCATCCGGATCGGGCTGTACGGCTGAACAGCCTCGGAAGCCATCTAGGCGATAGATACCGGTACTCACGGACTGGAACGTTGACAGACCTCGAGAAAGCCATTCGCCTGACACGTGAAGCCATCGATGCCACCCCGCTAGATCTTTCGCACAGTGCTATGTTCTTGAGTAACCTTGGAGTTCTTCTAAGCGACAGATACTCACAGACTGGAGCGATGGCAGACCTCGAGGAAGCCAAGGAATGCTTCCTCGCCGCCTTACGTCACTCCGCCGCCGCCTTGCGTCACTCCGCCGCCGCTGTGAGCGTGCGTGTCGCAGCCGGCCGTCAATTTCTGTCATCCCCAGCCATACTTCAAGATCGACAAGCATACGCCATTGCCAAAACAACAATCGACTTGATTCCCTTATTGACGCCTCGTGCTCTGCAGAACTCGGACAAGCGGCACCTCCTCTCCGCCGCTGTCGGACTGTCGTCGGATGCGGCAGCCATTGCTCTCCATGCCAACAGAGGCCCTGCTGCTGCTATCGAACTGCTTGAGACTGGTCGTGGTGTTATCGCGGGAGCTCTTTTCGATCAATCCGACCTTTCCGCTCTCGAACGCGAGCATCCTGACCTGGCGCGTTTTTTTATCGACCTGCGAGATCAAACTAGACGCGCCACCTGCGGCGGACTCCCTCGCTGCAGTCGAGCGCCCCACTGCGGCCACAGAGACGGAAGGCGACCGGCGCCGCGATGCTGGACCCCAGCTTGCCGCTCTCCTTGAGACAATCCGTTCCAAGTCCGGTTTTGAGCGATTTCTGCTCTCTGCGTCGGAAGCTGATATTCTGGAGGCTGCACGGCCTGGTCCGATTATCGTTCTGAATGTGAGCTCGTATCGCTGCGATGCCTTGCTCATTGAGCAGTCCGGCATCCGACTGCTAGAGCTGCCACACCTCTCCCAAGACACCCTCTACGACCATGTCCGGGAACTCAAAACTCTCGATACGCTTGGATGGCTCTGGGATGACATTGTCAGTCCTGTTCTTAATGCTCTAGGCTTTACTGGGCCTCCATCGGACAGTCAGTGGCCGCACGTGTGGTGGATCCCCACCGGCACACTGACTCGATTTCCACTCCATGCGGCGGGACACCATCTGAGGCGCACCGGCGAGACGGCAATCGATCGGGTCGTCTCATCCTACGCCTCGTCCGTCAAGTCGATCACACGTAGCCGGCGACGGCCACAGCAAGCGCCGGCAGCCGGAGAATCCCGAAATGCCGTTGTCGTTGCCATGCAGAACACGCCAAAGCAAAATCCGCTCAAGTATGCGAACGGCGAGGTTGATGCGGTAGTGGCTGTTTGCGAGTCGATGGGATTGCCGCACGACCGGCCTCGACCGTGCAAGACCGAAGTCTTGTCGGCCTTGAAGACCTGCAGGATATTCCACTTTGCCGGCCACGGCAGCACGCATCCCACAGAACCGCTGCAGAGTCAGCTGCTCCTCGATGACTGGGATAGGGAGCCATTCACGGTGGCTAGCCTCCTGGAGACCAACCTTACCTCTAAGCCGCCATTCCTCGCCTACCTCTCGGCATGCGGGACTAGTCAGATCCTAGATGAGGGGTCTGTTGACGAGAGTATCCATCTGGCCAATGCTTGCCAGCTAGCCGGGTTTCGTCACGTGGTGGGCACGCTTTGGAGCGTCGATGACGAGTTATGTGTGGGCATGGCGAGAATGACGTATGAGTTTCTTCGGGATGAGGGAATAAGGGATGAGTGCGTGAGCCGTGGGCTTCACCAGGCGATGAGGACGCTCCGAGACCGGTGGGTGGACGGCGGGGATGGTGGGCGCGAAAAGTCATGGCTACGGGAAGCGAGGGATGCTGAAATCAGCCAGGGGTCGGAGGCGCGGCGACCGCTGTGGGTTCCTTATGTTCACTTTGGCGTTTGATATTGCAGAGTCACGGCGCTTGGCTCACGGGCGACGTGCAAAGTTGAAGGAAGATAAGAGGGATGAGGGAGTAAGCCCAGAAAATAGGCCCTTCAGCATTTAATCATTTATGCTGGGGATTCTGACGGCGTAGATATCCATATCCAATTCACTGGCAATCGACAAGCTGAAGCTCGATTTTCTGGTTCCCGGCGGACCATATAAGAGATATCCTCGTTTGTCAGGAATTGAATGTTTAGAATACTAGCGTCTGGTTTGAGGGTCGAGAAAATCTCTAAGGTCTCCAATGAGAGGCTCCTTCTGCTTCTTGTCTAGAATAACTGTCGAAAGAGGTCGAGCAGTCACTGCTTTCTCTTTCCTCCAGCCATCATCGCGGTGGCCGTGAACGGCCGTCTTGTTCTACTCTAGTATTCTAGTCGGTAACGGGGTGTCAGACAATTGGCTCCACAGGGATCATTGATGGCACCAGTCAATTGATGAGAATTATCTCAAGAACAAAGGAAATCGAACAGCCATGTGTTCGGGCACAGCTATTTAAGCTCATATCATGGATTATGCGACAGGCCAGATGTGAAACCGGATAGCTTACATCCGGTCACACGAATGTTATGCGACACGGGGCCCGTTACCACTTTTAGGCCAATCAAAACTATGGAAACCGACATGGATTTTCAGAACTCGTAACGGGCCCCGTTTCTGTTCAGGTCGCGTTTACCAGATCGCGAAACGGGGCCCGTTACATGACACAGTGATCCGTGCCACCCATGCTGAAATCATTGCGTATAGGCAAACCACCAATCACATGCAGACTCTGGAATTAGCTGACCTTAATCATAATAACCCCTTCCAGACTGCCGCGTCTCCTTTCTTCTACTGATAATCTCAGCATTCACATCCATCTTGAAAACCTTCAAATGTCCTACCTCCTTAGCACGTCTTTCCAGGCATCTTCTAGAAGCCTACTTCGCCAGCAAAATATTACGCCCAGTCAAGTGCAGACGCTCAGGAGACTGGAGCTTTATTATGATATCTCACACCAAGCTATCATTTGCATGCCCTGTGGTTTTGCCTTGAAGACAGACGATGATCGCGTCGGACGTTACCTCAAAGAGAAACAAGGCATATCTAAAATGCACCGAAAAAAGCTTAATCTACTTGTCAATTCCCTATATCTTCCTGATCCAGATGAGCTGCCGAAGCAAGCAGATAGGTCCGCTCCGCACCCATACCTAGCCCTTCAGTATGGGGCGGAGTGTAAGCATTGTGAGTTTCGGTCTGCAAGCCAGTGCTGGATAGCCACGCGTGTTGTTTCATACGGTTTCATATGAAACAGTAACTCCCCCAGTTTCATATGTTTCAGTCGGTTTCAAATGTTTCATATACGCCCGATGAGTCCCAAATATCTTAGTACCTAACCAAGAAAATTTCGCAAACCAAATGCCTTCAACGCAGTTAGAAACTTGCTAATAGTAAATATGTGTCGCATATCACCACTAGGTTCGTGCGACTGGATATAAAACGCGGCCTGTACTTTAGAGTCGTGTCTCCGGTTTCACATCCGGCTTGTCGCATCAAGGACTCCAATCCTAACGACATGAGCTTAAATAGCTATGCCCGGACACATGGCTGTTCAATTCAGCGCTCCTAATAGTCCAGACCGTTTGGACTATTAGTCCAGACTGCAGATCAGGGCAGGGGAATACAGACGCCCGGTGTGGACGCTAAGTACGCTAAATCCAGGGTACCCATGATTGTTGCTGTGCCAACCATTTTGTTGTGGATATTTCCGATCAATTTACTGGTGCGATCCAGATCAACAAGGCCCGTTTCAAGGGACGCGTCATCCTAGTCGTCAATCCACGAACGCCCGTCGTGGATTGATTATTGATCTTGGATTGCAGTCTGGACTAATAGTCCAAACGGTCTGGACTATTAGGAGCGCTGAGTGAGAATGGGTGAAGCTATAGATACTATTCTGATTTGCTTGGTCGATCGTGGTCGAATGCGCTCTTGTTCGACCTGTTCGACCATTTAAGGTTAACTTTTGATCGAACATGGTCGAACTCGTTCCCGTTCGACCAGTTCGACCACACACCACTTCCACCGGGGTCTGTTTGTTCCGTCCCGAGCTCCGCCGTTTCTCGTTCGTACCCGGTTGATCTTCCTGCAATTTGGTCGAGGACCGCATGTGACTTGCCGATTAGGCATAGTCCGATCCGCAGACCCACAAATGGTCTGAGCTCGCTGAGGTAAGCATAACCGGGCTCGAACATCACGTGACTCCACCTACTTTGACAGAGAGTTACCTCAGGCACTCAGACCCACTGGGCGCCTTCCCTTAGCGCTTATTCGGCTAGTGTGTGGGTCTGAGTGCCTGAGGTAATGACAGAGCTTTGAGAATGAAGCTTCTATCGCGTTGTGTTGCGTGTAATGCGTTAACAGTATCGCGATACCTTCACGCGAGTAAGTGGGAAACAAAAGCTGGCAGAAAATGCGAGAACTGGGTTCGACAGTGGGTACTTCAATTTATGTGTGTCTGCCTAGTAAAATTATGTACACTGTGTCAGGGGCAGATATGCCCCCGCTCTTACCACTTTTGGTTAGTAACATAGAGAGAGTAAGAAACAGCACAGGGAGAGGATGGATCTCCCCTGTACGGATGGGGCAGAAGAACAGGGAACACAGACAATTCACCCTAATATCGGACAAATATGTCTAATAACGTGCAACACCTAATTAAGCTATGAGATCTACGAAAGATGAAAAGAAAGACAAGTAAAGCAGTTGGATATGCATACATAGGTCAACTAATAGAAAGGAAAGACATACCTTCCTTCATTGACCCTTGACGAGCTTCTGACCTCGTTCATAGATGCTCTTGCACAATTCCCCTTTATCAAGTCCCGCAGAGCTCTTCATATAAGAGTCAAACACCTTCCTAGGACCAAATGCGTTGAGGAGCCAGATCAGAAAGGCGTTGGTACCCTTCCAAACGTAGCTGGCTTTGTGCTTCAAGACGCTATCTACAACCTGCTGGGCGAAAGGCTCTGGTCGGATGGACGTCCTAGCGTGTTCAAGAGACCTTTCCTTGACCTTTTCTTCAAGATCGGCGTACAAGCTATCGGGTCCGAAGCTGATATTTCCCGCAGACATGAGCCCCGTGGAGACCTCCCCCATGAATAAGGTGACGACTCGAACACCCAGCGGGTCGAGCTCCAGTCGTAGAGTGTCCGAGTAGGCAGACACGGCCGCCTTGGAAGCATTATACGCCGATGCGAATGGAAATGGTGTGCGTGCGAGAATAGAGGCGACGTTCACAATAGTAGGTGCGTGGTCAGCATTTGGGACCGCGGCTATCAGCAGAGGCGTAAAGGCCGCTACCACATCGAAAAGGCCGAATACATTCGTGTCGTACATTTGTCGGATGCGGACGGGGTCAGCTTCAAGAGCTGGAGCTTCGTACACTGCCAGTCGTGCAAGGGTCAGACACGGTGCGAGCAGAGGAGCAACAGGTTGGTGGAATAGCCCACTTACTAGTGCCGGCGTTGTTGAACAAGATGTCAAGTTTGCCACCAGTGCGCTTGCTGATCTCAGCCTTCAAAGCCACAATGCTTTCGCGTGCCGTAACATCTAGAGCGAGGGTCTCAATACCCTTCTCCTCCAGGTTGGTCAGGGACTTCAGTGACCGGGCGGTTGCAAAGACGCGAAAACCGCGAGACGCGAACTCCAAGGCTAAAGCATTGCCTGCTCCACCTTGCGAGCACCTAGCGCAGAGCAACAGCGGTTAGCACCATATGTATGTTTTCGACCCCCGTATTATCTCAGATGACTGTGGCAGAAATGGGCGGCAAGACATGGCTCTACATACCCCGTGATAAGGATGGACCGCTTTGTTGACAAAGTCATGGTGATCTGCTGAAAGCTCCGGGTGTGGCAGCGGGCAACGTTGGGAGTTGCAGTGAGCGTATGCAGGAGGGGTGCGTAGTGAATGTTGAAGAATAATCAGAAACGCCAGCACAAGTGAAGGGGATCTTCTTAAATGCACTAAGAACTGTCTTCATTATCTAGGAGGAGAACGTAAAGGGACATGAGTTGGCCAAAGTGGCGCTTACAAACCTGCATGCCGACATAAACCATATAGCCACTTGCAGGGTTATCTAATTCCCCCAGGAATTGATAATCTCTACCGGCGAAAAAGTAGTGCAAGTGTGGCAACTGATATCTGATGGCCCCCCGGTACCACTTTCAATCGGCGTGATTAAATGCCGCAGCTCGGTACGCAGCAGATCTGTGACTCTCGACCAATATGCGGACTGAGGCATGCATGCCTGCATCAAATTAGACCGATATGTCTAAAGTAAACGATTATTAAATATGTCCGACGCGTTCGGCGCCATGGCGGCACTTGAGTAGCATTGATTGGTGTACTAAGCCCTGATTACTGATGTGATCCGATCCAGCACTGCCCACCCGCTGCTATTTCAGATGGATTAGTACAAGGAGCCGAGTCAGAAGCAGTTGGCCCATGATCACTAATCATCTATTCCTCCCACCCCTGTTAGGAGCGGTGGGCTCGCCGAAGCCCGTCAGAAATGAGCTCTGCGACAGTTGCTAACTCTATTCACGGACTTCGGAGGCTGCACTCCTGCCTTTTCCAAGTCTTGGTGTTAGCAAGAAACTTACGAACTTATCTTCCTACACAGTAGGCAGAATTATTATGTTGTCCCAAATTTGGTTAGCATTTCGGCTAGGACGAGGAACACTAATGTCCGCTCGCTTTTATTTCGGCATTTCTTTTCGTCTCTTGACGGCGCATCATCTTCTGATGAACACGTAGTAGACAATGGTTCATTATGTAGGAAGTTACATACGGTATGTACTCGAGCGCCAGGGGGCAAACTGAAAGTTTCAGCCTCGAGAACTCCGGGCGATCGCAAGTCGTTCAAGCCCTCATTTCCAAAAGCCTCCGCGGAGGATTTAGATGATGTCCTGGTTAGTCTCGGGGATGCTATTACCCTCGCCACGGCATTGAAGAACCACCTCAAAGGCAGGGAAACTCGGCTCCAGCTATACCAGAAGCAGCGGAAAACATGGCGCTAGGCCAAACCGTCATCCAACTTTGTCACGAGCGTTTCCGTTGATGATATCCGGCAGGCAGCAGCAGCCGAAGAGGCAGCTGCCCACGAGGCCCTCGTCAAGGCCCAGATCAAGGAAGCCAAGAAACAGGCCCGCCTACACGGGGAGGAGCTGAAGGCAATGTGGCGAGGCGGTAAACAGCCACAACGACAGCTCCATGGCAAGGAGAACGATCAGACCTTCCGGGGCTGGCTTCAGCGGACTGGTAAAGGGGCTGATTACGTGCCACTTGACCCTAAAGACGTCCGGTGGGCGATCCCAGGGGACCCTCGAGGGGAGATCAATAGCAGTCTCTATGGCATCGATGTCACAGGACGGGCATTGAACGAACAGCTGCGCCGGCAGATCAACAGGAGCGCCAGGCCCCTACGCGATATAGATCTACGGTCAGACGCCTGGGTTGAATTCCTGGGGCATTGACCCAGGGCCCTCGAGCCGGGCAGTGGCCCTGGATCCAGATCTCTACAGTGACGGGGAAGATGGAGATGATAGTGCGGACGGTTTGCCATCGTCGCCTCCAGACATCACGCCCACCCCAGCGCCTCGCACGGGCAACCAAAGGGTTCAAGGGATATTGCAGGATGGCCGGAAGAAGGCCCAAGATGACGGGAGACTTGTTAATCCTCGTTCTCTGCTGTGAAAACGACTTCATTTGAGTGTTTTTACATGTGGAGATGTCGCTAGGGTATCCCTGTGATCAGGCGCAGGCCGGCGGATTACGGATGAGCGTTTTTTGATGGCAAAAATGGAATCTACGACGGAAAAATCACCACTTCGCACTTGATCATGTTAATCGCCAATCCTACTGTTGGCCGTGGACGCTGGTTGCATCGAAAGAGCTCATTTAGTATGGAATTTTTTTTTGGTACCATCCCCCACCACTTAATCACACCACTTAAAATGGCACGTTGCTTATATTTCTCGATCAAGAGTAAAGGGCCCAAGTGATGTAAGTTCAGTAATCAATATTTCGTTGCTGCGTGTCAAGCCGGCGGGGCATCGGAGCTCGCCCACGCACGTCAGTACCACACGCGTATGAGGTACTGGGGATAGCTGTAAAAAGGGAGGGGTATCTCCAATAGTCCCTAGTACTACTAGTAGTTTGGTTTTATCACTGCATGTCAGACAGTTGGCTCCACAGGGATCATTGATGGCACCAGTCAATTGATGAGAATTATCTAAGGAGCAATTGTACTATACAAAAGAGAATGACGTTGCTGTCTTATATAGAAGACGGAAATCCGTGTGGAACGGAAATTCCGAGTGGAATTCCGGAAATAATCCGGTGGGCTATGCCGTGTGTGCGACAGGCTGATATGCGACACGGCAGCTACATGTCGAAGTCAAAACCGACTCAGAAATCAAATCCTGGCCATCCCGATTCCACAGTGCCAGCGATCATACGTGCAAAGGCATACAATTGCAACAAAGAAATGTTTGCTGTTATGTTCAGCGATTACCGTGTGTTTGGGTCAGGATCTCTGCCTTTGCTCTCGTTGAGCGAGGAAATGATGGATGATTTCTGGGCGTCGAGTCATAATTGCCAACGGGCACCTGTGAAACAAATCAGTCGCAGTTCCTTACTACGCTCATGGGAGGCAAACAAACGGCATCTCAGATCGATTCTACAAGCGAAAAACTCTCGCGAACTATGGTGTCCGCAAGGAAGTCACATTCCGCCTCAGAACTATCCTCACAATGTGGGATCAGTGTTACTTTGATCCCGACCTGAACCCTCATGTGGGTCAGATTTCCCGAAGAGTACCGTTTGCGTCTGATGAAAGCAAACACTGCCCCCTTTGGATAATCCCTACCGAAGACGTCAAAACCATGATTTTGATTCAAGCGGCACGGCTGATCCTTCCCCTCGATCATTTGTTCACTCAGGCTTCAGCTCCGCATTTAGTTGAATCAGGTAGCTTGAATAAGGGGGAACTCTCTGTCCGGCTGATCTTGTCTTTCTATACTGCTCAACTCTTCTGCCGGCTTCTCATACATACTCTCAGTGCCGAGGAACCTGTTGCATACGACAACTGGATTTGGCTCAAGGAATGGGTGGTGCGGGATCGGTCTGACCCACATCGGTTTCGCTTTCAGCGACAGGGTCTAGGACTGGAGCAATCCATCAAGACATCCGGAATGCTGTGGGTTCCAGCCGAAACTATTGACTGGTACAATGGGCATATATCACTTGACGTACTTGTCAATATTTACATTCCACGAAGCCCACTTCAAAGCCGCCTGGTGTCGCAATCCAACGTTCAGACCCTGACTACATCCAGGGTGACCATCGAAGTATTGTTGTTGCAGCATCTCGAAGAAGCCCGGCAACTTTTTGAAGAAGGCCAACAGTCCAGAGGAAAAGACCTGGCTTACAAGATAGCAAAGATCGCAACTCAGGAGATAGCGAGGGCCTACAGCCTTCATATGCTCTCTAAAATGGAGTCTGTTTGGAATCGGCTGAGAGCGAAGAAGGGCCGCAGCATTCTGCCCCCTTTGGAAGGTCTAAAGCAAACAATGGAGGATTCGGCAGCCCAGGCCAGTCGAAACGTCACTTCACAGACCATTTGGGAAATTTACGCGGAAGCCTGGGCAGTCTATGCCCCAACACTTTCCGACAACGAAGACAGTCAACTGCCTGAAGAGCTACCTTGCTGGATGACAAGCCGCAATTTTGTACCACCCAAGGACAGCTGGTCTGAATACGTGTTTCAGCAGCTTTCGACCGTTCATGCCCTCCAACTTGGAACCGCTTGTACTTCCTCCAGCTTTATCGGGCATTCAAAGGATACTGGACAACTATCGAGACACACGTGGGATCATTCGACCACAAATTCCGTCGCCTTGTCGGGAGATGTATACTGGTTACTTTTTACAGTTGTCATAGCAAAGAGGTTGGCACAAACAACAATGTGGGAACATGGTACAGATCCCAGCCTGCGTTTTTCCAGATCCAATTCTGCGCGCCATATTTCGTACCGCCACAGGACAATTTGGATTGCCCCTGGAGTGCCGTTATTGGCCATCACGAGATATGCCCGGGTATTGATCCTGAGACTATGCCTTACAAGATGACGGCAGAAGACTTCCAGTTTGCCCTGGACTCATTGCATCCGCGATGGTACAGGATCATGTACCAGCAGGATACGTTGGGCGAGATTGGCCCCAACGAGAGGAATAGCCTTTTCAAGCGCGCTTTGAAGTATCTCATCCTATTGTCAAATTCATGATATATGACCGTTTTCACCTCCTCTATCGTCAACTTCGAACCTGTAGCCCTGAATTTCTCGCTGCTGATAACGGCATCCCTTTGAACTTCAAGAAGGTCCATGAATGGTCCGAAATCCTACAAGATGCGTCCATCAAGATCTACAAGCCGGGCATGAATATTGCGGTAGATGAGTGTATGGTCCGCTATACGGGGAGATCAACAGCGCTGCTGTCAGATCAATCAAATCAAATCAGGACCCAAATCTGATCTGAACTGATAATTTACCCTCTATATCTGATCTGATTGATTGATTGATAGATATTTGATATATTATAAGTCACGTGAAGCTATTCCCGGCTTCGGCACCCTGCCCTTGGCTCTAACTGGCCTTGTTGCTCAAGCATAGCCCCCTGGGAGTAATACGCCCCTCCCCTGATCCAGTTCTTCAGTAATTGGGCCGACTCAATGCTCGATCCAAGCAGTGAATGCCTCTGCGAGGTGATTGTAAGCTTCGCAAGTCTGAATGCTCTCTCACAGTCAGTTGCCATAGCCGGAATAGCAAGGATATCCAACGCAAATCTGCTCAGGCATGGAAAAGCGTTCCTATGATCGATCCACCACTGAATAGGGTCATTCACTTGCTCCGGTTCAAGCCTATAGTATCGTTCAAGCTCACTCCCTGTTGCCGAAAGCTTAGGCTGCCGGCTTTTTACCCACTGCTCAAACCTGCTCTTCTCAGGTTGGGGCGTTGATGACGGCGTGGTGAAAATACTCTCCTCAGATGCATCATCATCGTTTGAGTACCAACGCTCAAAGTAGTTTTTGGTACCATCCTTTGCATCCCGAAGCCATTGTAGCTGCTCTGGGGAGGTCCAATTAGCCTCCAGCCACTGGAGACCAAGGTCCGGGTTCAAAATAATAGAGGCCGCGAATAGAGGCGATTGTCCGAGAAGAGTATAGTACTCGTTGAGCTTAATCCAAGCATTATTGATGCTCGCCTTAATGCTTGCACGCTCTTGACCCTCCATACTAGTAATAATACTCATAGAGCGAGCATCGCCCTGTAGGTAGTCATCCCGAGAATGCGCAGGGAGGGCATCTTCGTTGAACTGTGGGTGGGCATGTGGATAAGCCGGAAGAGTTGTTTCGCGATGGCGGCGTAACGGCGTGAGCTCACACCCCTGAAGCCTTGATGGTAGTCGCGACCGGCGTGAGGATCGCTCTCGGGTTTGGCCGACTGCTGGTGACCGCGTAGATGTTGATTTCACACCCATAGCTAGCTCAGGCTCCTCTCCCTGGCTTATCTGCCTTGCTTCCATAGCTATATGAGCGGGTTTCTCATCATAGAGAGCCCGCCAGTCTTCGAGATGTTCCAGAATAAACTCCATCCCCGTCATGACCTCCCAGAGCCGGCCGTGACCCCCTGCTTGTACCCCATCCCTGTGTTCTCATCGTCATATTATAGATCGGCTCTAAGATATGACGGACTTCCCTGAGGACCTTCCAGTCATCAGAGGTCAGGATATCAGCTGTAGGAGGCCTTCTTGAGGCATCCGCTTCCAGACCTAGCTCTTGAATGAAGCTATTCAGCTCAGACTGCTTGATCAAGGCGCGTTCGATCATCATATAGGTCGAATTCCATCTCGTAGCGTTGTTCTGTATGACTTCAAGCTCGGCCGTTGATTCTTCTGCAAGCTTATAAATGCCTGCTTCTTCCTGCTCCCTAGCATATGCTTTGAATGCTTCGGTACCTTGCGGAGAGGCTCGGATGAACCTAACGATATTAAAATATGGTGACACCCTCACCGGAGGTGGGGAGGGCGTAATAAAGTCCGAAGGATGTATCTCTATGTTGCGGAGGATTGCCTAGGATGAAATTTCATGCTGTATTGCTAATGTTGCTAACTCTGGATATCGTTAAGATTTTAAGAAAAAAGAGGATGGAAAAGGGGCTGATCAAGTTGCTGTTGCCTCCGCCGGTCCTGGTCGCGGACCTTCATCAAAACACCTACTAATCGGTTAGGACTTATATAGCCTCAGGCGTGCTAGCCTCGTGGAACTATTCTTGCCATCAGGTAGCTTCTCATAGCAGAGAGATGCCCGTTCAAATGGGGCATCGATCATTAAGCCCTCTAGCATCTTGACCCTCGACACCGCAACATAGCTAAGCCCTGTCTGAAAGTCCCGTTCAGACAGATCCGTCACCAGCTTGTCCACCGTGATGCTCTGTGACTTGTGAACCGTAATGGCATACGATACTATAAGCGGAAACTGTTTTCGTGTGCACGCAGATGTCCCAAGAAAGAAGTCTCGCCTCACGGGGGTTATGGGTACTATCTCACGCCCGTCACCGGTGGTTAGATAAGGCGGCCCGGTATACTTATCCATCACCATCATAATGACACACGGCGGGTCACGAAGTGTATCAGCGCCGGGGGCCCAACCGATATCATACACTGTCCCCTGTGCCCCGTTAACCAGACCGGCTGGCTGCCAGATGTTCTGGGTCAGCATGAGACGAGCACCGATACATACCGGAAACTGGCCAACCAGGTTGCCAGCCTGTTCAGATGTTGCCTTATCAGCACCATTACCGATGTTCTCGGCCATGGCCTGGATTGCTGGCTGCTTCAGATGGACGAGGTGCTCGTAGTTGTACTCATTGACACGAGCTTTCTTGCTGTAGATCCGGAGAGCAGCATCGAACTTATCTACCTCGCACTGGCTTAGCTTGACCTGCACGCGCTGACTCAGAAGTTTCCATGATTCGACGGATAACTTCAGACCGCGCAGTTCTTCAAGCGCGAGACGAAAACCAGTCTGGTCATCGCCTTGCTGCCTCTCGATCTTCTTCAAGAAGACGGTGTGGCTGAATGCCCTATACGGTATCTGGCCAGAGATCTCATGCAGGTCCTTGAGTGGCCCATCAAAGTAGAGAGGCTTGTTCGCAACCGGCGGCAGCTGGAAGAAGTCACCAACGAGGATGATGCTCATGCGACCAAACAAGTCGGCTGCTCTGTCGGGAAAGACTTGGCGGAGGCGTTTGTCAACCCACGAAAGTTGGCGCAGACCCAGCATACTCTTTTCATCGATCACGAGATACCGAACGTCCCGCAGCTTCTTCTGGATAGCATCAGCATCTGCTGGCGATAGCTCTGCAAAAGCCCTATCAACAGGTAGCCGGAGGAGAGAGTGTAGGGTCGTCCCCATGATCTGGTTGCTTGCAACACCCGTGGGTGCAGCTCTCCAGATCGGACTGGGCCGCCCACCAGCGAGCCTCTGAAGATGCGAAGACAGCACCTTGATCATGTAGGACTTGCCTGTCCCGCCACCACCGTCAACTTGGAGCAGAATCTGCTCTTCGCTGCCGCTTTGGAAGTGTCCAATAAAGGTATCGTATACTATCCGCTGCTCTGGGTTGAGTGTATCGCGGACCTCTAAAAGCAGGTCTTCAACATCCATATCGAGACGATGTTGCTCAATCTGACGGCGCCAATAGTCGCCTTGAATGATTGCTGGGTCAGCATAGCGGCCGATGTGGGGTGTCCAATCGTATTGGATGTCGATATCCCGTCTGCCAAGAAGATCTATTGCCTCCTGGCTTGGTGGGCAGTCGGGGAGCTGGCGGGCAAGCTCGAGCCAGTCCTCCTCCACAAGGTCAGGTTCGTGATATTCTTGCTCGAACTCATCCGGATCCGGCCGGCGTTCCTCCGCGTCAGGTGTGCCGTAGTAATCGTCAGGGTGTTGGTGGTTTCCGTAACAGAATTCGGCGGCAGATGCGTAAGAGGCGTACTCAACGCCGTTGATCTTGCGCAGTTGGTTGGGATCGCGATGTGGATGGGCCAGCATCAGCTTGACGCGGCAAAAATCACCGTATTGGTCATGCTGACGGCTAGAGTTATACCGCGGGAAGTAGTATAGAACACGAGGCTTGGCTTGACGACCCCAACGTGTCCACTTTGTCCCGTCCCTCTTGCTTGTATTCCAGTTGGCTAGAAAGTCAAGATAGGTGAGTTCTTCATGAAGGTTAGGGCGAGAAAGATACTTGTCATATACCCCAACGACCTCACCGTCGTCATGATCACCCTGGAGGCGGAGAGACCGTCCCTGCTGCTCGTATGGACGGCAATCAACAGCTCTGACAACACGAGTGCCCTCCTGCAACTCGCAGTTGAGCAAGATGTGACAGATCTCTTGCCCCGAGAAATCCCTCTCCGCAAGCAATTTGTTCATTAGACGCGAGGCAAAAGATAGAAGAGGGTTATGGTGCGAGACGTGGGGCAAGATTTGCCGCCCGAGGCTGGCATAGCTGTCCGTCCGCTTCTCCATCTTACTGCAATACTTGGCTGCATAATTGATCACAGCCTGAAGGCTGGTGCAGGGGGATATATCAATGTTGGCTAACCAGCCAAGACTGAGGCACCGGTTGTAGTGATTCATCAGGCTGTCGTTCCTGGCCGCCTCGAAGGAAAAGTAAGACTGTCCCTGTCGCCGAACAACGTCGGCCGTATCTCTCGTATCCCGTGGAAAGAAAAAGCGGCAAGAGATCTCCCCTGAATCCTTCTTCTTCCGTAGGCAGTATGTCTCACTGCAATGGTGGCGTTGGCAACGGTTCAAAACCTGCGAGAGCCATTGGAACGTCAGGGGATACCGCAAGGGATTTATGGCCAGGGGGTTGCCTTCTCCTTGCTGCTGCACTCGAGCTGGCTCGGGATTGAGAGCTGTCACATGGGACCCCCAGATACGGACAAACTCCTTACGTGTATGCTCGTTCCCCAGGTCAACACTGGGCGCACCGTCCATCCAGAATAGGCCATGGCAATGGCTACTTCCGCGGCCCTGCCATTCATACCTGTTCCAATAATCAGTCACGTTGAATTTCCGCTTCAGAACAATATCCCTGAATAGACCAAACCGCCTGTAGAAGTGCCAAGCTGCAATATGTGGATTGTCCCTAAGAAGCTTGCTGGACATGCCCATTCGTTGCTGCTCGGGCAACTCTTGCCAGTCTCGGAACTGGGGCAGATGCTGATAGAGGCTCCTCCAATGTAAGTCTGCCGGGGTGAAAGTAATAAAGGCTCCAGGACAGTCGAGGTTGTAGGCATAAGATTCAAGCTCTCGACGCTTTCGGTACCAATAAGGCCGTGTCCCGCGAAGCTGCGCTGTCTGGCGGTTGATCGAATTGAGCAACTGCTGCGCTTCTGCCGATTCAGCGTCCTGGAAAGCCCTCAGTAGATCATCCCGCGTTATTGGACCCTGCCTTTGCTGGTGTTTCTTGACGAAGTAGCTGCTTTTGGCCCGCGCCTGTGCTCGCATCAGCGTGTTGAAAACCACAAACCGGAAAGTGGGATGGCGGGCAAATCTGCCATCATGCCATCGTAGGGCATGCTGTATGTAGTCTGCATACTTGATGGGCCGCAACCTCGGCTCGACGAAATCGGCTTGACCACGAGGGAATAGTGTGGGAAAGGCCAGGGACAGGAGCGCTTGTGATCGGTTAAACTCATTGATTGGTGTCCTCCGAATATCTGGCATTTCAAGCTGATGTTGTGTTGACGGTCGTACAGGGATCGTTTCATCGCGCTCTTCGCCGAGAATGTGCGAATGTAGTGCTTCCATCTCGGTATCCTCTGGTAGCAGATCTGGCACTGCAGACTGGTCAACCTCATCCGGCTCAACATCGTCATTCTCCGTGACACCCAAATCAGTTGAAAGAGGATCAGTAATATCTACAGCAGCAACCTCATCAAGCACATCACCGTCTTCGGGTAGCACTGACATCCGCTTCTGGCAGACGGTAATATCTCGGTAACCCGGGTGACTATGACGCAGGAAATCCAGCCACGCCTGTAGACAGCGACGGCGTACGCGGAACTGGCGTCTGAATTGGCGGTCAAGGTGGGCATGCTCGCTTGCATTCGGGGGGCGTAGCAGGATAACATCTAATTCAGAAGGTAGAAGAGGAAGTTGGCGATACACCTTGCCAACATCGCGGAGAAAGTGCACGATATGGCCACGATACTTGTATTGCTGGCCCCGGACCTTCATGACGTTCACGAACACATGAACTCGAGCGATTAGCATCTCTTCTATTCTTGTCAACTGAGGGAGGAATGCGGGGATCGAGCCAAAATCCAACTGATTTTCGGCCGAAAAAAACAGAGGCTCATCCTCCTGTTTGTTCTTGTCTTTGGCTATGCAACGCTTGCAAACGCCGTCTTTCAAGCCCATGTCGAACCATGTCTCCTGACAGCGGAAGCAGTTTTCCATCCGGTCGTTTTCCAGCTCCGTCCAGAACTTCTCCAATAGCTCCTTATCTCTGTCAGACAACGGGCAATGCGACAGATCACGCGTCCAATTAGGATCTGGGAGCTCGAAATCTCGAGGTTCCATGCCCGGGCGTTCAATAGCCGACTGCTGCAGCTGCACAGGTGGGCGGGAGTGTCTTTCCCGGGCTGGTCTCGGCCAAATAGAAGGGCTCGACATCGGAGATTCGATCGGCGTTCCAAGTCGTACGCCTTCTTGAGAAGCAATCAAGGAACCTGGTCGGGAAGTCACCGGCGCGCCTGCTCGTGTTGACATCGCAATTGGTGTCCCCAGCAAAATAGGCCCTTGTGAGTGAATTGGTGTGCATAGTTGCAAGTCTATCAATGGCAGTCCTTCTCGACGTATTGGGGATAACTCAGCTTGTTCCGCAGTACGCTTAGAGGCGAGTGAGGCTTGCCGATTCCTGCAGTCGAGACAGTTAGCCGTAAGTCTTCCACATGTTATGGAAGACTTCGTCTTCGAAATGAATTGATCTGCCAGTTTCATCTGCTTGCAATTCCTGCAAACCTTCGGTAATGGGATAGAATCAGCCATGAGGATGTTGGATTGGAGGGACGTTTTGATGAGGAAGAATGAGAATGAGGAAGGACTGCGCGTTGGCGACACGCGTTCGTTGGCAGGCCGACAGCAAAGACCGTGCACCCGCCATGACACCAGTCCATGTTGAGTGGAGACGCATCTGACCAATCCACGTCGAGTGGAGCTTTTTCAATTCAAGTTGTCGTGGTAAGAAGTTATCGTCGTAATAGAAGTCCTTCGGACTTAATAAGTTGCTCTGATTGATAAAATGACCAAAGATCGAAATAAAAGCTAGCCTGTTTGGAGAGGTCCAGAGATCGAAGCTGATATGTATCTGGATAATAGCCGTGTTGAGCTCTTCCTTGATGGCTGCTTTCTTCAAAGAGATTATGTCCTCGAGATCTTTTCCTGACCGTACTTCGACTCCAGGGCACCTGGAGACAGAGATCAGGATCCAGGTGACGGAATAGCTCTTATAGGTAAGTACTCTCGAGGGTAGTAAAGGGGAGATTAGAATCAACAATATAGCCAACTGATAGCTCTTTGATCCGTGCCATCTTCGCTCGGGGAAGAACCTAGGAAGGAGGAGCTGGTCGTTTCTTAGATGCGCACCTTTGAAGGTCGAGGACCGACGAGTTGTCCGATGAGCCCGGTTCGAAGGTCTCAGTGACCCTATGAGCTCTGACACTATTAGTGATGTCCTTGGATAAGGGAAGGATTGTGTCGCATATCAGCCTGTCGCACACACGGCATAGCCCACCGGATTATTTCCGGAATTCCACTCGGAATTTCCGTTCCACACGGATTTCCGTCTTCTATATAAGACAGCAACGTCTTTCTCCTTTGTATAGTACAATTGCTCCTTAGATAATTCTCATCAATTGACTGGTGCCATCAATGATCCCTGTGGAGCCAATTGTCTGACAGATTGCTAACTTGTAAAGATGGGCCTGTGCTGAAGATGTTGATTGAGCATTGAAAAATCGCGGCGTGCCCTTATTATCACAGAGCCGGCAACACCAAATATCCCCGCTAGATGTGTTATCCGTCCTCAATTCTGCTAGGAACCAGCCATGGTTTCCAATCCAGCTTCGCCGGCCCCTACTCTTCCTCCTATCTAAGAGGCTTGCTATGATGAAACGTCGTTGGCCCCAAGTGATCTTGTAAAGGTCGTCAACTGAAGAATCAGTAGTTGAGGCTAAGGCCAAAGCCTCATCATACTGCTTGGCAATGCCCTTAGGCCGGGATCCGAGACGAGGAAATAGGGGAAGTGGCGGCTGTGGCGACGTGCTGCCAGCAAAGCTGTCTTTCAAAGGGGTCTCCGACATTTTGGACCACAGCAGAATATGTGGACAGCTTCAGATTAGATAGCTGAGGCGAGTTTCTGACGGTCTAGAGGTGGTGCATGCCTGGCTACCAAAGGCTATACTCTGAGAAAAAGGGGGGAAATATTTGCCTCTTCCCAGGACCTGGGCAAGGGCCCCGGATAAATGTTGCTTTGCTGCCGACCCCTGCCTGTAACGCGGTGCATGGTAGGACAAGCTTTACTTTCTCGGGTCGGAATATATAGATGATCCGGCAGCTCTAGGGTAATAGCTATCCAACTATGGGATTGCAAGGTTGCCTAAGGGATATCAGATATATCAGATGTATAGAGGCTAGTATCTGAATTGTTTGATCTGATGAAAATCCATATCTGATTTGATTTGATTGATCTGATTGATATATCTGATTGTTAATCTGATCTGACAGCAGCGCTGGAGATCAAAGCTGACAGTTCTTATCCCTACAAAACCGCCCCCCAAAGGCTTCAAAGTTTGGGCTGTGGCCCAACGAGGCTATTTTCTGCGTTGGATTTTCTATGAGCCGAAGGCGCCTTTCGGGCCTGTGGGCAAATAGACAGTCCGGCAGAAGAAGATGGACCAAGAGTCCCTCAACCCGACTCAAAGCGTCGTTCCAGCACTAATAAATCAGCTGCCCAATGCGATATATCACGTCTATCTTGATAGCCTGTTTTCCTCGCCCAAGCTCTTCCGAGTCCTTCGAAGCTGAGGCATCGGGGCTACAGGCACTTGCCGCACGAACTGTGGGCTGTTTAAAGAGCTAATAGCTTGGAAGGCCGCCGACACAGCAGGCAAGCTGCCTTGGGATTGGAACCACCTAGAAGCTGTGCCGACGTCAGATAACCTAGTTTGTTATATCTCTCTTTTGACGGCCTTCCCTATATTTCCCTTACTAACCTGTCTATCGGTACATTAGGCTAATCAAATCGCGTGGAAGGATAACGCCCTTGTGCTATTGCTCTCCACTGTTTATATTGGAAACGAGTTCGAACAACGGGTCCGTCGGCGGCCAACATCAACACATCCTCGAGCACGGCAAATACAGCGTTTTTTGGTGGTAACCCTGTGCTAGAGGTCTGGATCCCGTCTGCCTCTGTTGACTATAACGATGAAATGAATTCCGTTGACATCGGAGACCAGCTTCGAGCCGGCTTTGGCTATGACCATAAGGTCCCTAAGGGGCCTCGGAGGGCTCTAGCCTGGTCCTTCTTGCTGGAGGTTGCCCTTATCAATAGCTTCATTTTACAACAGCAGGCCCCTGTAAAATGGGTCCCTTTTGAAGACCAAGTTGAGTGGCGACAATGCAGTCTGGATAGCCTCTTCGAGACCTATTCAAAGACGGGCAAGTCACGGCAGCTATTTAAGACGGGCGACGAATTTGTGCCTGTATCACAGCATAATCATGTCAACAGAGGCAAAAGGTCTAGCTGCCTAGGGTGTAAGGGCAAGAGGTTTGACGAGATCCGTCAGAATCGAGCAGCCCTTCGTGAGACTAGCGGGAATAGCCTCAATAGGCCACAACGGCGGCGGCAGCAGCGGCCGAAAATGACAAGGTGGGGTTGCGAGCAATGTGATGTCGCTCTTTGTACTGGTCGAGATTGCTGGTACTTCTATCACAGGTTAAACTAGGTGAAACGAATGTACCCAAAATCTTCTACTGTCTCATTGGTCGATATCCTTGTCGGGTACGAAGCTGGTGCTCCTCCACTGCATAAGGGATACGAAAGTCCTTTGTGACTCAACAAATGGAATTCTTTGGTCTTTTTTCTAGACATATGTCCGAATTGGTGCCCGTGTGGGTCCAGATCGTTGGTCTGGATCGGACGTCCGTGTCCGTATCCGCTTCGTAGTCCGTCTCGAAGGTCCGTTTTTGAGGCAGGGTTGGCAGGTTCTGCTGACAGACTTCATAAATCTTATGAACATCCCTCAGTCCAGTGTGTTCATACTGGTGCAGTTCAGGCGGTGGGGTTGTTCGAGTACCAGGTTGGTATCATCTCTGATGGCACGGAGGATGGCTCGGTCTGCCTGGAAGGGCAATGACAAGAAGGGCTGAGATGATGACGTTCCCCACCGTCAGAATCTGCAGTGGAAGGTGTGATATGGTTGCAGCTGATGGATATCGTCATACAGAATTTGTTTTCGGTCTGCCTACCGCGGTGATTATGTAGGTTGCAACAATTTCCATCCCGAGCCGCGTTAACAATGATGTATTTTTATCAAGACAAGAAGTCCCGTAGTTATCCAATTTACACAAATTGCATAGTTATAATAAATGGACAGGTACAAAGTTGGACGAATACAGCCGGGATCAATTTTCATTTCTAGCTGGGAAACATATGGAATACAAAAGTGCTTTTTAATTGATCACTGCGACGTTAGGCTTGCAGCTGGTTTGCGAAAACGGCTTAATGTGTCCATTTTGCATAGGATTTGGTATTTTTCGCTTACAAGCTAAATGTTTAGGCACCGTAGCTGATTAATTATCTTCTGCGAGGCAATTCGTGGCCTGTTGAACCTATTGCCCCCCATGACGTCATAAGCCGAACTTCGCTGTTTCGCCCGAATTTCGTATCTTCTCATGGTACGCGTTGCGGGCGCAGCGTAAGGCGCCGCATCTTAGACGCATACGTAGGACCCATTTGATGGAGGTGTATGTTAGCCGTAGATGCACAGCTGGCATGTCACTAATGATTCTCGAATCATCCCGTCTCCGAAGGCAGCTCCTGGCGGTAACCTGTCTGCCTTGCCTGATACCACTGTGCAAGGTTAGGCGCAATTATGAGGCTCTTATGCGAGTCAGGATCAAAATATATAAGAAGATAGTATCCTCAATGAAAAGGACGATGTGCAAACCAATCTCAACAACACATCCACAAACATCTTTACTCATCAGCACTCCTCGGCTCCACCATGGACTCATCATTGTCGCCCAGCCAAGATTCGGCCGTCCGTCCGAACATAGTCGTGGATGCGCCGGTAAGTGTTCCTTAAGAGTGCAAATAGAAAAAATTAAATTCCGGCCTAAACTGCACCCTTCTAACACAACAGTTCTTCAGAAGCCCTCTAATCCTATGTCACAACAAGTTAGCCCAGATGGACCAGTCAGCGAGACTCTCAATCTTCGTGGGGGCGGACTCTTGGATGTAATATAATCTCCTTCCGCTTTATATTGGCAAGTACTAACTAATTATTCTGCAAGTGCGGCTTGCGCTCCGCCTTCCATAATGCAGCCAACAGTGATAGTGATGGTGACTGCTTCTTTTGCTGTTGAGAGAAAGAATGCAGGCACGATCTCACAGATCAGTGATGGATTTAGGGTCTCGGGTTGGGCTTGTGTTCGGGAGGGCTCAGCCAATAAGATCACGTCTGGGTCGAACGGTACCAGTACCCTTGTTAATTTCCATTGAACTAATACGTATATATGGGCCTGAAGACGGTTGGATACGCGATGGGTATAATGATTACACGATGGGGTGAATTCAGTAGATTGTGGAGTAGAAAGTGATGATCTTATTGATTGAAGTCTTGATGATTGTTCTGTTGCTTGATGACTGTTCGTGCCGGGGTGTCGGTTCGTTCTCATACATTTTAACGTCTCTTTAACCGCACACAGGTGTCAATCTAACAAAGACACTCGTCTGCGTGCAGGGACGAAAAACATGTAATTGAACGCATTTTTGAGGACCTGACCGCGTGCACGGACCAGATCTGTTGTATTTGATCAAAAATTACAGGCAGCCCTTGTCTCAATAGTAGTAGTAGTAGGTACGTCTGTAGGTTCGCTGTGCATGCGCCGTAAGCCGCAAGACTCGCCGAAAATCGCTCAGCGAAAATCGTGTCAGAAACCGGAAATCGGCGTGGCTGTAATTGCTTGCTAAGCGGTGTGGGGGCCAAAATAGAAGCTTACGATTGGCCTACTCGTGTCGTGATCAGCTTTACAGAGACATGGCACGCAACCAAGGCAAACGGAGATGACGAAGTCGTGGCGCATGATATTTCAACTGCGTACTCTATGCACTTTATCCCTTCAATTGTGATAAGCCTCTCGGATGTAACTCGCCCCACAGGACCCCTGTCACCTGACTAGTACATAAGGGGAACCTCGCGACGCGTCATCAATCACTACCAATGCGATGTCGCACTTCGTAACAGGAAGAACTGTTTGGACAAGTATCACGGGCTAATTTAGGTGGGAATAGATGTATCTTTCATGTTCACGTTTTAATTGGCCAGACACCCCTGTAGTGACCTGGCGGGAGGCTTATCACAATTGAAGGGATAACAATTGCGCGACGAGCTAGGGTAGTATTTCAACCCGCCATGCAGGCATCGTCACCATCTGACATCAGCAGCGCGGTTGGTTGTGGCCGGGATCTGCAGATGCGAGATAGGCGCAGTACCAAGGTTGACAAATTCGCCTCAGCTGGTGGGCGACTGCTGCGTGGGGTGTGGCTATCGCTCGACTTTAAGGCTCCGTAGATGTAGTATATAGCGTCCGTTAGAGGTCTGATTGCTTTCATTCTGGGGTCTGCTCCAACAAGCCATACGCTTATCTTGAATTCACAATTTCACCACCCAACCCAACAGAACCATTCCTCGGCATAGAACCTGTGTCCTAACCATGCAGCGTTCCAACACCGACTCGGACTACAATCCTAACTCGGTCATGGCCCTGGCTGCCCGAGACGATGTAGAATACAGGTATCTTACAATTCACCATGGACTTTCACCGATAAGTGGATTGACAAAGGCATAGCCCCGAGGATCGCTTCATTGCTGTCATGGGAATGACCGGATCTGGCAAGAGCACCTTCATCTCCCATCTTACAAATGGAGATGCCAGAGTTGGACATGATCTTAGCTCCTGTATGTCAAATCCTTCATCCTCCAAACCGAATAACTTTCTCACTCAAGTATACTCAGGCACGACTGACATGGAGAGCTTCCCTTTTGACATGGACGGTCGAAAAATTCATCTCATTGACACTCCGGGGTTTGATGACACATATCGGACGGACTCGGAAGTGTTGAAAGAGATTGCATTCTGGCTTCGCCAGACATACAAGAAAAATGTCAAGCTGAGCGGCATTGTTTACCTGCACCCCATCACCAATACCAGAATCACGGGATCTGTCCATAAGAATCTCCGTCTTTTCGAACGACTATGTGGCGATGAAACGCTCAAGACAGTTGTTCTCGCAACTACAATGTGGAACCAGGAGGATGCGCACAAGTTTGAGAAGCGACAAGAGCAGCTCAAAACTAATCAAAATTTCTGGGGTGATATGGTCTCCAGGGGTAGTGCTGTTTTCCGACACAACAACAATCGCCAATCGGCCGTGGACATTGTCACATATATCCTTGACCAAAACATGAACACTGTCCTGCAGATTCAGCGGGAAATGGTGGATGGTAAGAAGACCCTGGATGAGACTTCCGCAGGTCAAATGCTTGGTCAAGACCTGGACAATAAGCGACAGAGAATCGAGTCACGACTGAGAGAAAACGAAAGAGAATTGGATCAAGCACTGGAAGAGGGAGACCCCAAGACAATCGACATGGCCACTGGCGATCAGGACAGACTCAAGCGCCAATTGGAAGAAGCAATTCGTGATCGCGAAGCTCTGAAGATTACCAATGACAAGCTCCTGGAGATCAAAGAGGCCGAATACCAAGCCCAACGTGCCAAACAGTTGGCTGAGGCAGAAGAGAAGCAGCAACAGTTGGAGCACATGAGGTTGACCAATGACCGGTATCGCAAGGAGATTGACACCATGAGTCTTCTCTTGCCTGACAAGCCCGAGTCAAGCACGCCACCACTGGAGCCTCGGAAGTCCTCCCGGACCCTCTTCAGGCACTCGGCAGTCACGTCTGCAGGATCGGTGATCGGGAAATCCGCTGCCGGAGCCGTTGTTGGTGGGGCGGCAGGGTTGGCCGCAATTAGCTGCACCGTGATGTGATGCAACAGCCTTTCAGTACGTCTGGCTTTATACATGAGCATAGGAAGTGCCTACTTGAATTCAATAGGTTTGTAGTCTATCCAACAGCCGTTGGATATTGTTGAGATCTGTCGCACTGAGCGTGCTTAAAGAGTTAGGTAAAGTGAATATGATGAGCAGCAGCAGTCAGTCAGTCAGTCAGTCAGTCAGTCAATTTATATTACGCCCGGCGGCTTATACCCAGGCAGGGACATCTTACGAATCTATCGAATCGAACGCATCTCCCGCAGATTCGTATCGAATCGAACGTGCCTCTAGTAGATTCGCATCAAATCGAATGTGTCTTCCGTAGATTCGATATCTATCGAATGCCAAGATTCGATCGAATTCGATTCGAACTCGATCGATCGTAGAACTACTCCGGCGGACTCCCGGCGGAGACCGAAACACCAATGGGACCTAGAACAAAATGGATCGTTGCCATCATCACCAGGCTGTCATGCCTTTACAGGGTTGAAAGCCACTCCACTATTCATCACCGAGACACCATTTCCAGTACCCCGCTGGAGCTTCTTTACAATTGCAACACCAACACCAACCCGGCCCCTGCAGCAGCTATAATGGAAACCGCCATCTTCCCGGCGCCGCTGCCAGCCGAGTCGGTGGAGGACGACGCACCAGCCGTGGAAGTAGATTCAGAAGCCTCAGTCATGGCTGGCTTCGTTGCCTGAACCTGGATGCCTGAGGCTATGGCCGTAGCTGAGCGCACGTATGAAGTAGACGTGAAGGAGCATTGCGACATGAGCTTATCGACATCTAATACTCCGAGTGTCAGCCATCTACATCTAGTCATCCACGAACGTGCCATCTCCGGAGTTTATACCTTCCGTGTTCTGGCTGTTCTGGGCCATGCAGCTTGCGCAGAGCGCCATCACGGCAGCAACGTCGAAGCTCTTATTCGTGCAAATACAGTTCGCCTCGATAGCCTCATCAGCCTCGTTGCTTTCGCGTAGCCGCAATTTCCTTCTTTTGTCGTTATCTTTGTCCGCTTCGTTGGGGTCGACATCGCATGTATTGGTGAGATCGACAATGGGCTGGCAGATTGCCTTGCATGCCGATGGCACATCGTCTGCACGGAGCTCCTCTGCTAGGGCAGCAGGGATGATCGCAGCCAGGCCAGCGAGAAAAATAGTGGGATGCATTGGGAAAAGAATGTGCTGAAGTAGTAGTAATAAGACTGGGACTGTTGATTGATCTGAGTTGGATCTGATATTAGGAGTACCAACTCGAGAGGAACTACGTGCTTTTATACTCAACACAACATGTAAACAAGTTAACAGCCCTGAGGACATGACACCGTTCGAGAATCCCGGTTGGCCAATAGTAACCAGCCTAAGTCACAGTGGTTAATAGGGGTCCCAGGCACTGTCGGTGATGTTGAGCTATCTCAGGGCTTGAAATAGATACAAGGTCTAAAAATACCTAAAGCCGTCTGTATCTCCTTAAAATAGATACTAAGAGCTACCAATTTTTGTCGAGGCGCGAGACAGCCGCCACACCATTCTGTTTCGTAGTCCCCGGGCGTTTGAGATAATGTATCATGAGACCCTCGTTCAAACGGGTGCTTGAGAGTCCGAGCGCCTGAGCTTTTTTTTTTTTTTTTTTTTTTTTTTTGATTCACTAGCAGAAGCCCTCGCTACCCTGATTAATTCTAGAACGTATTCCTTGAGCTAGCCAAGTGCCAAGACGATGGCGCTCAGACTCCCTAACGGCTTCCTACTACGTAAGGGTAACAAAGGTGGCAGTCCTCGTCGCACCATCCTTTAAGAACCCCGCGAAACATCCGGGGTATAAAACAACTAGCCCTAACCGAGGCAGCAATATCGCCAAGTGAAGAGAATCGCCAATCACTCAGGCCGTCTCCGCGGTAGGGTACCCTACAGTATAGTCGCCGCGGAGGAGAGATTGGAACTCCTAAATGAGACAATAATCAGAGAAGTAGAATCCCAGAATTGGCTAAGAAGAAAAAAGAGGGAAAGGAAAGAAAAAAAGCTCTTGGTAGAACCCTTACGAGGCTACAGCATCAGGGCATTGCAGGATCAACCAGCACAAGATCAACCTTAGGCATGTAGGGGTGAATCTCATAGCGATGAGGACATTCCGCTGTGCCGGCTTTCAATGCCTCAAACATCTCCGCTAGGTTCAGCTGACTGCTCTTGGGGCCTATAGCAGTTGCACTGCGGCTGAGGGTGTTAGAGTAGACGAAACCGCCAGACTCCCGATGATAATTACGGCGTATCAGCGACATTATGAATGACGGTAAGCTCTAACACAATAAAGGCAACATAACCAGCCAACATTGCATCTCCAATCCAGCGGTCAAATCTGCTACCAAACCAGCCGGTTAACGTGAAAGCCAGAATTGAAGCCCAGAGCACTGCTGGCTCCGTGACATTGACATTACCACTGTTGAATTCCCCGGAGGTGTCCAGCATTATGATTCCCATATAGAGTGAGAGAAGAAAAACGTTGCTTCCCACAGCATTAGCCACAATACCAATATGTCCTCGGTGGCCGCGCATAACGGCCACGAATTTCTCGGGAAGTGTGGTGGCAATAGCAAGGATTATGACGCCGGAAAGAACGTCAGAAATGCCGATGGCGACCGTAATGTTCGTCGCGGCGTCAGACAAGATGTAACCGGCTAGGCAGATGGCTAAGAAACCAAGGACCAAGTAGAAAATATGTTGTTCCAAACTGCGCCGCCCTTGGCTAACTTGTCTGAGACAGAGGTCTATGTGCCCAACCGCCTCTTTGGTGTAATAGCGCATCAGTCTCCTGGTTCCCTGAATCTTCCTGGCCGATGGATGCCCTCGTTGAATCTATGTTGCTGTCGTCATCACTGCTCCCGTCATCCGAGTCTTCTGGAGCAGTGAGGCTGCCCTTGTTGATGGCCCAGCCTATGGAAACAATATAAAGAGCAAAAGAGGCAATCAAGATGGTGCCGCAAACCGGCCAGATCGTCCTGTAGGAAAAATATATGACTGGCGTAACAAAACTGGTTACCACTAACAGGAGAGGGAGTATATTCGAGAGCTCCTATCGAACTGAGCCGGCTTCCCCTTCTCGTGGAATAGGAGGCCAAGAGAAAAGGCACCAAGTATGTTCGAGATCGCGGACCCGACAATGTTGCCCACTGCCAATGAGGAGCGCCCCTGGGCAAGAGAGGAGATAACGACGACGAGCTACAATCGATGTAACAATTAGCAGGGCAACAGCAGCGATGTTGGCCTTGTTGAAAACCTACCTCTTCCCATTCTGCGCCGGCCGTAAGGAGCGCAATTATTGTCAAGCTCCGGAGACCTTCACTTACTATTGGAGGAAACTTGTCAAGATCAGGTTGTTGGAATGAGGCCAAAATTAGGCAAGGATCACGATGAATGTGAACGACCTCAACTAGCACCAGGCAGCAGCCTGCTGCCTATGAGATCAACAGATTGAACACAAGTATAAGAGACCAACCTTCGTCGCTCCTTAGATATTGGGGGGATAATACAATCGACACACTGATCTTTTATTTCAATGTCTGCATTCGTGTATCAGTGCTAGGTTGACAATTATCGTGTCGGGGATCCCGGTGCGTCGTGCGACGATGGTGTCGGATACGAGGGTGGTAAGTCAAGATGAATGATGATTTCAAGATAGAGAAGAACAGATTATTGATTGATTCATCTCTATCCCCTCGTCGCCTTCCTTCTTCGTCCTCATTATATTTGACGAGGAGAGGCTACGATACTAGACCTGCCGAACCTGCAACAGATCTGTAACACCCCTCTGACTCTTGTGGTGCACTCGTGTGACAATCTGGGTAGAGGCATATGCAACACGTAGTGGATCTTAGCCCTAGAATGGCTAGCCTGTCTTATTGTGCGCATGGTATTTTCCTCCTCTGTTGTCTATTTTCTACTGAATGATCTTGTCCTTGAAAGTGAAGCCTTGGGCGATCCTCTGCCTTTAAAATGCGAAACGGACCTGTTAGTATGTTGCTGCCTTGGATTAGGGGCCTATTTAAACTGTAGTTGAAATGTTGTTCTGCCACCCTTAGTTATGCGCTTTAATAAAACGTCCTGTAGAGGCTATTCTTCGAATTTAGCGAGAAGTGCGTGGGCTTCGGAGGGAACTGATGTGACCTGTGATGGTGTAAGACGCTTGGTGTTGTATACTGACGTTTGATGCTCTTCCGGTGAATGCGTAGTGCGTCTTGTTAATTGTCTTTGGTGAGAGCTCCGAGCACTGGCGGAGGAGACACTCGAGCTCCAGGCAGCGATCTAGGTTCAGCCTCTGAGGATTCGGACTCCTGCCAACATAAACCCAGCACGACCGGTTTATCCCTTGGGAAACACACGATCGTCACACTTATGATGCACGTTAATCAACTAGATTCCGCGCAGGAAGAGGCGTATTCGGTTGACTGTTTGCTTGGAAGATGGGCAAGGACTTATTCCATTTAAGGTGGTCGGATGGAAGTTATGGCTGGGAGCCTAGAGAAAACATCTTAGATGAACAGCTTGTCCGACAATTTGAGTGGGACTGCAAAGCCTTTAGCGATGGAGTCGAGGTTCTAAGCGCCCGCATCTAGAATGGCAAGCGGGAGTGCCGGTTGCACTGGAATGGACGTCCGAAGAGTGAGGGATTGGTGGGTTGCGGACTCAAAGACGCGGGCCATCGTTGTGCTTCTCAAAGTCTGAGCTCATGTGTTAGAAGAGCCCATTGTCGCCATGGATAGACACAATAAATACGATAAGGCTGCTTACAGCCTGGCAGAAGCGCCAAACACCAACCTGCATGGTCACACTGACAGGCTCAGACAACGTCATGCATGAGTGGCTGAGAGATTTAACGCGAGGCGCCCCTCATCAACTCGAACCTGCCACCTCATCGACACATAACCATGGATCCTACCGGACTCGCCGTTGGGATCGCCGGGATCGCCGGGCTCGCCGGGCTCGCCGGGCTCTTCACCACCTGTCTGGAGGCAGTCAACAAGGTACAATCTTGTCAGACATTCGGCACTGACTCGCATGTTTTAGACACTCGGTTCAAGGTTGCCAGAGCCCGTTTTGAGCGATGGGGCCCAGGTGTGGGGATCGAGCAAGGCAAGCTGTTGCCCGGTCATCACTCTGCCCTGGACGACAAAGACACGTCTACGGTGGTGACGGATGTGTTACATATCATCATCAAGATCAAAGAGCAGGGACTACCCCGGGTCACGCGTGGCCTGTCGAGATACGGCGGGTGCTGGCTCGGATCGAGGGGGAGATTAGAGGTAATCCAGGGGGCAATTTGGTAGTAGATCTTCAGAAACACAACCAAGGTCCCTTATCTTATATAACGTATATGATAAGCGAGCGGCGCAGACAAGCGAGCGACGCACCTATACTGTTGTCACGGCCCATGCCGCGATCGAATGCGTGTCGCCACACGGCACGGATCAACGTATTCCGCTCACTCGGTGCGAGTGAGCGGGACCCATTTTCTCACTCCGGACAAGTGAGAATGTAACACTATCTCACGATGGGCATCGTGAGATGCTCCCCAGACCCTGCCTATAAAAAACCACACAACATCCCTTAGACAGACACTCTCGCTCAGCGCTCGCAATAGTCCAGACCATTTGGACTATTAGTCCAGACTGCAGATCAGGGCAGGGAATACGGACGCCCGGTGTGGACGCTAAGTACGCTAGGTTGTTGGCATGGTGTTACAAAACCAGGGTACCCATGATTGTTGCTGTGCCAACCATTTTGTTTTGGATATTTCTGATCAATTTACTGGTGCGATCCAGATCAACACGGCTCGTTTCAAGGGACGCATCATCCTAGTCGTCAATCCACGAACGCCCGTCGTGGATTGATTATTGATCTTGGATTGCAGTTTGGACTAATAGTCCAAATGGTCTGGACTATTGCGAGCGCTGCTCTCGCTACCTCAGCTTTCAATACAATTTGATTACTCAAGAATACTTCTTGATATTATCAGACGTGATTCGCCACCCTACGCTCAGTACGACGCCCCGTCACAACTGCCAACATAAACCAATTGGGTTACGGTTTACTACGTTGGGAACCTTGACCGTCACAATAGGGACGCATCACGAATTGATAGGGGCGCATCCACCTTAGGGACGCGCCAGGTTTGTAGCCTCTGATTCGTCAGCCACTTTTCTGTTAGTACAGGCAGAATTCTGCCGACGCTCCCGAAGTACCTCGAGCTTGGCTCTCAATCTACCTAAATGAGCGGATGATCCACCATGAGTCTCTCAGCCTTTAACCACTAGGTCTTTCGTCATGCTCCAGTCCGAGTCACCTTTTAGCTCAGAGAGTAATTCAAGACGTCGAACTCGAAGCCCCGGTCCTAGCTGCGAATCGCGTACCTGAAAACGACAGCGGCAGAGTCGACAAGCCAGTTTCAGCCCACCATTTCTCGCGAATAGACCTCGTTCAGCGAGCAGCAACGGAATAAGTATCGGCCAATACTACGGAGTCGGCGACGGAGATACAATCGCAAACCTCTTCGCATCTTATCCACAGACCTTTACGACCGCTCCACGGCCCCATAGATCGCAAGGGCTTCGTAGGTAGCTACTCTTAATGGAATCGCTCCGATTCTGTATCGTAAATAATACTGAGTTGGCACCTGAACGCGACCTGTTCTAGGAGGATTGGCCCGACGTAGTTGCTTCTGGGCTGGGAAGAACTAGGCTTGTTAAGAGAGCTGGCTTCACCGCCTTCACGGGGAAGTATTTATGGGTCTGGAAAATTTGGCCCAATTAGATGTTATAAAAGCTGGCGCGTCCCTAAGGCGGATGCGCCCCTATCAATTCATGATGCGTCCCTATCAATTGCCTTTTAAAAAATGATATTACTTTTTAAAAAATAAAAAACTTAAAAAAAAACAGTACAAATAGAAATTTATCTAATAACTTAATAAAGATTTTTTTTAAAAAATTTAAAAAAAAATTATTTTTAAGCTAATAATATAACGTACATGATAAGCGAGTGCACCGGACAAGTGAGTGCACCACTTTGAAAGTTCTTAGGATTTACACCTTAATTTTTAATCTCTTTAAAAAATTCTCTAAAATTAAGGAAAAACCTTAAAAAGCTACAATTTTAGATTTTGATTATATAAAATGAGAAAAGTATTTATTATTTTTTATAAGTTTTTTAAAAATCCCTTAGTAAGCTAGTTTAGAAAAACTCATATTAGCACTGTATATATAGCTATTTCTATATAAACGAATTTTTTAAAAAATATTTAAAAAATATTTTTAGATATTATATAGAGTTATATTTATAGAAATGCTCTTTTTAACTTCATAGCTATTTTATAGCTATTTTTAGAGACTTAGGATTTTGTGATTTTAGGTTATACAGTATGCTGGTGCACTCACTTGTCCGGTGCACTCGCTTATCATGTACGTTATTAATAGTCTTACTTACTAATTTATAGCTATTTTAAGCTTAACTTTAATTTTTAAGAATTTTTTAAGCTTAAAGTGTAAATACCCGTTGGCTCATGTGGGGCTAGGGCCCCAGGCGATCCAACCTCGCAAGCTAGGTTGGTCACAAAATGGCGGGACAGCCACAAAACCTCGGGACATCGACGATGCCCGATTTTAGCCGTGATTTGCCCCCTTTCCGATATTTTGATGTTCACAAGGCGTCCAAGATGATTTGTGAGGCAGGATCGGAAGAGAAAGTGATGCCTTTCGCGATGCCTAAGAGAATGACATTTCTGAAGACCAAGATTGAGCTATAGAAGCCGTTGTATTGGCACCTAGGCCTCGCCGCCTTGAGGGACAGTTCCTCGCCTATTTAAGGCGTATCAACGTCCATTGAATGCGGCAAACTGGCTTCTTGAACCTCTCTTTCCTTCCTGATGATCTGAAGCATCTGATCTATCGTTGATGTGTGCGGTTGAAGTCGTGAAGGGCACGGCGTTGAAGCCTCTTCCGGCGGGGGTGATGACTTGTACGAGGGGGTCATCGGCGGCGAAGATCGCTGCCAACGGGGGGTTGCTCGCCCTTCGTGAAGAGGAACAACCTCGATCAAGGGAAGGTCTTCTTCTTCTTCTTCTTCTTCATCTTCTTCTTCGTCATGGGCGTGCCGCGGCGGCTCGAGGTTGAAGGTGACCGTATCGTCGCTGCCGGGGAGGGCGGTCCAGTCCATCGCGCTGAGGGGCTTCGCGGCGTGACTTGCTTCAAGGATCGAGACTCTGACTTCCTGCGGCAACTGTGTATCTATCATGAACCCATCAGTCTTTTCATTGAGGAGTTGAGTCATCTCAGAGCGTTGTGTATCCATAGATAGATAGTCTTTATCCTTTCCTGTGTGCTCAAGCCACTTCTTAAACTGTAACTTCTTCTTCACACCGTCGACGACGACTTCCTTATTCTCTCGCCACTCTTCCTTAAGCTTCTCGATCTCCCTAAGGAGTATAGACCGGATAGAGCGAATCTGCCGCCGTTGCTCCTTCTCACGCTCTGCGGTGATGACTTCTGCTTGCTGGTCACGAAGGTCCTGAAGACTAACGCTGTGACTGAAGTCGCCAACGGGCTTCGCCCTTTTCCCCTCTTCATCTCGTTATATCTCTTCTCAATACGGCTTCGCCGGTCATCCACATACATAGTTACTGTCTCCTCGAGAAGAACGGCCTCTGTGACGACTTTGCGGACTTCTCGCAGCCCTGCACGCGTCGGCGAGGAGAAGATATCGCGATACTCCTCTGTGACGCGTTTTGCGGTATCAGAGGCGCGTTGGAAGCGTGTTTCTGACGGCAAAAGGGAAGAGAAGGCAGGGTTGACTGCTTTCTTTGCCTTCATCTGCTGCTTAAGGAGGAAGGTCACCGCAGGCTCGGCGTTGGGGGGAAAGATGCCGGATTTCTCGAAGCCTGATATAATATTCTTTCTGGTGAATCCCTTATCGATGATCTCCTAAAGTCACGCATCGATTAGTAGGTCTTCTTATGAGATATTCACTAACTTGCCTGCAGTCCTTTGACGAAGTCAAGGCGCGAGAAAGTGATGCTACCTTTGCGTAACGCTCGGCGGAGAATCTTCTGATGTGCGTTCTTCATCGGCTGGAAGACTCCTATATCCATCGGCTGAAGGAAATGCGTTGAGTGTGAAGGCAAAGGAATCACGATGATCTGGAACTTAAGGCAATACTCGCGGAAGGCAAAGAGACCGTGTCCAGTGAATCCGTCGAGGATAAGAAGTCGCCAGATCTCTTCACCTGGAGTATGAGAAAGAGGAGGAATATCATATTGAACGTATTGCCTTATGGGATCACGAAGGAATTCATCGCAGCCAAACCACTCTTCAAAAGGCAACCCACGACTCTGCACCGTAGCAGACTTCTCCCAGCTATGCCGGTTGAAGGCCTGCGCCCACTCGAAGGTAATCTCGCCGTTAGAGAAGGCAGTCTCTGACTTTGCAAAGCGCATCTGCGGATCGGCCTCTACATAGGCGTATTCTAGTGTAGGGAATGCCTTGAAGATGACCCATGGGGGGACCGTGTCGCCCACAGCGTTGCCTGTACCGATAAGGGTGCAGGTCTCGCGGTTCGACGGGTCGAGCACTTGGGCGCGAGTCTTCTTCTTCGTGCGGACGACGAGGCACTGTATCCGCTCACGCAAGCAGCCGACTCGGATCCCGGCCTGGTCTGCATTCCAACATTCAGAGGCGCCGATGTTGAAGTTCCTGATGGCCTCAGTAAGTCGTTTGAACCACTCCTTTAGGTCGGTGACGCCGCCTGCTTCCCAAGACTCACGAGACTTATCGACGGCCTTCAGGAGGGTCTTCTGGAGTTCCGGATGATCCTCACGGAAGCGTGGGTACCACATCTTGCTGACAGGCTTCGCTTCTGGGTCCCTACGGCGGCGAAGGGTGTTGGCAGCGTCTTCAATCTCGCCCTTCGAGGCAGGAAAGCCGGCCCTTTCCATCCAGGTGACGAAGGCGACGATGGCATCCTCTTCTTCATCCGTAAGGAGGCGCGGGCGGCCCGGAGGCGTCACGGAATCAGGGTTCTCAAGCTGCTTGATGAGACGATCGACTGCAGAAGAAGAAGAAGCCTCGTATTTGGTCGTTGCAGCCCTGACAGAGAGTGGCTTTGTGATGCCAGAGCAAGCAGCGCGACGCGGCCGGTTGGCGAATCTAGCACGTGATGCGATCACAGCCCTCGCGGCCTTGACGTTATTTGCGGCACTCATAATGAAGATAGACGCGGATGCACTGATTACACCGTCTTGTGTCTCTTTTTTGGCGTTTTTGGGTGGGAAATGCAGGTAAATTCGGACGTGTCATAGTGAGGGGCTGTCCCGAGGTTTTGTGGCTGTCCCGCCATTTTGTGACCAACCTAGCTTGCTAGGTTGGATCGCCTGGGGCCCTAGCCCCACATGAGCCAACGGGTACTAAGAAATTTTAACTGCGTCGCTCGCTTGTCTGCGCCGCTCGCTTATGTACGTTGGCCCTTTCTCGGAGTTTAATGACTAAAGAACATAGTCATTGTTGATAATGGTCTGCTCTGGCTCCGCGTTGGGCTAAGCGTATGTCATGTCATGGAACAGAAATAAATAAATGCTGAGAGAAATGGATTGCGGGAGGCAGAGATAGGAAGGGGCCTTAAGTGGTTTATTCATGTTGTCTAGATAAAGACCCTCCTTCCCCACGGGGCCCCATAGGGACACGGGTACCCGTGGCTCCAAAATTTCACGGGTACCCGTGGGCATTATCTAAGCGTGGATCGCTAACACTGCGACAACTACAACGAGATATGGACATAGGCTTGTGCAGATCGGGTTAACCAATGAGGAGGGATCGCAGCCGGATTGGTGTGTTAAGTGGCCCTGTGAGGACGTTCTCCCGGGCGTAATAAATTCTACTGCTACTACTACTAACTACTCCTGCTACTACGACTATAGGGCTGGATACAATGCCTGTTGCTCCTCACTATCTTTCTCACATGCTCTCCATATCTCCCCTGGCCCTCGTCTACTCGAAAAAGGTGCTACTATTATCTCATCGGCTACTTTGACATCAAGACGGTCGTTCTCTGACTTGTCCCAGTCAAGATAGGCCATCATCTCTTCTTTAGTCCATTCCCTAGAGCCTGTTGGCGTCTCACAGCGCCTAGTCATTTGCTTCCAGTCGAGGCACCAGTTGTAGTCGGCTTTACTATACTGCAAAGGCAGACCCATCGCCTTCCGATACTGCTGGTCAGTCCTGGTACTGCCGGGCGGCTGCGCCTTGTACCAATCTTCTCTTGCTGCAGTATATCTCTGGTAGATAGCTCGTGGGTCATCGTACCGCAGTACCGGTGCTACCGCTACCGCTTCCACCGATGATTCTACTGCTGTCTGTCCCTTCGTTGTCGCTGGCAACAACACCATTGTCGAAGTACCAGCTGCTGTTGGCGGAACAGCTATGGCTGCCAACGTTTCTGTTGCTGACCGTTGTGAAATCTCCACGTGCCGTAGAGGGCATGACTTTGAGCTCATTTTATGGCCTATTGCGTGGCATCTGCTGCATGTAGGCTGCGCCCTGGGTTGTGTAGCTGCCTCGACTGCCTCGAATGCACTAGCCTCCCGCCGAATGCTCGACTGTGGCTTAGCTGAGTTATCAGCTACTCGATCAATGTACTGACGAGGCTCAAGCAGCAGCTGAGGACTCCCAGGGCGACTAAGATGCCAGTGTCTATGGAAGTGCTCCAGACAAAGGGGCTGATCCTGCTCTTGTAGCGCCTTGAGCATATGGGCACAAGGGAGACCGTGAGATCGAGAGAATGCGCCGGTACAAGCTGGCAGGTCTTCTTTCAAGAGCAGTTTCCGCTGCTCTTCGACCTTGCGTAAAGCCTCATGAGATACCCAGCCATGTACGGCATTATAGAGAACCCCAGAGAGCTCAATCGGCACACGCGATTGCTGCTTGGCTTGGTTATATCGTAGCTCAGCTAGTTGATTGAGCAATGCATGCTTCACGGCCCTCCAAGCCTCGAAAAGGTCTAATGTAGACTTCTTCAGGTGGCTCTTCAGGAGCGCGTGGATACCTTCGACCCGCGAGGTAACTACGTTACCAAAATGGGGGTATCGGTCCACCCAAGCCTTGACGAGCTTTTCCTTGTAGAGATCAAGCCAGTTGGTCTTGATATAACCAACTTCTTCAAGATATTGGGGCAGGTAGCGCTCTTCAAACCCCTTGACGCGCCGATCGAAGGTTTCCTCGTCCGTTGATCTTACAATCGAATGCCAGCAATTGAAAAACTCGTTCCAATCGTTGAGACTCTCTCGGCGAGCCTCTGGCCCCTGGTCATGGCGTGTAAAGGTTGGCTGGCAGTAGCGGAGGACTGCCTTGTTAGCATGCCAGAGGCATAAAAGCGAGATTGCACTTGGAAAGCAGCGAGCGACAGCATTCATACAAGCGAGGCACCGATCCGTGAGGATGATAGACGGGAGGGCTGCACCGCAAAGCTGGTACATTGATCGAAGCCGGTCTAAAGCCCAGGTATAATCCTCCTCGCTCTCGCCACTCAAGAATGCAAAGGCGATACAGAAGGATCGCTGGCAGGCATCCACCCCGATGATATCGAGGAGCGGCATTCCATATTTATTCGTCTTGTATGTGCAATCCAAGAAGAGCAGGTCTGGGTAAGCTTTGAGGTATGCCAATGACTCTGGGTGAGCGAACAATACTGCTGTAACCCGGTCATGTGAATCAAGCTGCATCCGGTTCCAGAACCCTTCCTTATCTAGCTGATTTGCAAAGGCGTGTATAGTACTTTGACCCTCACACAGCTCTCGCTTGCTATCCGCGATGCGATTGTAGATATCTTGCTGGGTTGCAATGGTGTTTGAGTTCTGGCGGATATAAGTCCTGATATCCTTTGGCGCTATCCCGGCGTTTGTGAGGTTGCTGATTGTTGATCTGTCCGTGTCGGATAGTGTGCGATGATTTGGGTGAGCAGACTGGTGCCAGGTTGGCTCATGATTGTGAATGGCGAATCGGCTATCTGGACGGTGCCTTAAAGTCCATGTGGCCTTATCAAGGCTCTGCTTTGCAAGCACAGAAAACTGGCAGCTTGTGCCTCGGGTGCTTGTCTTCCGTCGTCGTTCTTTCGATACATCTGGAGGGCGGCAGGCTCGATCGCAAGTGAATGTGACTGTAAGCCTCCCGGACTTCTCTTTGTGAGACCTTCCAGTAACGAAGGCATAGCCCCGTGGTGCTGCCCAGCTATTAATCGCCTTAAATAAGGCATCTCGGGATGTATACTCGCATTCAGGAGGGAGACAGTCATCTGGAAAACGAGCAGCCGTTCCCCTTGACCCCATTTTCCACCATGCAACAGATGGATATCTAAAAGAAGCGTAGGGACCGGAGAGAAGTTTGAAGCAGGCACGCGACGTGTTCGCGTTAGCGCATCCACGCTTAGATAATGCCCACGGGTACCCGTGAAATTTTGGAGCCACGGGTCCCCGTGTCCCTATGGGGCCCCCTTCCCCACACATTAGTTAGAAATCAAGAGCTTCCTTTAGCTTCCTTCCCAACCTGCTAGTGAATTCATCTCCGATATCAAGCTCCGTTCCTCAAGGCTCATTTGCGCAAACCGCGACCGGTTTGCCTCTCCTCTGCCTGAGGAACGTAGAGACGAAGTTTCTTCCTTCCGCGCCTTCTGACCCCTCAGTAAGCCCCCCGAAGCCGGGAAGCCTATTCTGCAGTGTGGTCGTCACGTGAGGCAACCCCAATAAAACTACCCCCTCTATCCGTTTTCTCCCAAACGTGAACCCCAATAGAAACCATTGCAATGGCCACCCCTTTGAGAACTCTTCATATCAGATTTCGAGATTGGCCCTCGGTACCTGGTTCCGGCTTAGATGGTGCGGTCACTTGTAAGAGGGAGGATGATTCTGGGCCGGGTTTTCTCTTCGACGTTAGAGATGCGCCAGATGACGCCGCCCCTCTTAACGTCAAGATGGAAGAGACCGGTACGGAGGCTCGATCGCCACTAGTACCGGCGACGGTCACCATTTTCAAATCATCCGCTCTGTCCAAGTCTCTGGTGTTCTTAGATCCTGCATTCTGTGAAGCCGCTACCACACTACTGTCGTTTCGTTGTTGATTTCCGTCTCGTTCGAAGCCGATGATTAAAGATCCTGCTCTCGTTCCCCATTCCTTTGTCGGTGCATCTGAGCGGCAAGCCTCGCTGTTGAGAAAGTTGACCGCGATCCTACCAGGCGCCAGCTGGTTCGCCAATTGGGTAAGCGCGGAAAACGAAACTCGCGACAAGAGGATGAGTAGCGTGGATCCCAACAGGATACTTAACCAGAGTGCAAGCAAGACTATGGCCGGAATTGCGTAACGCAGGTCATAGACAACGTGTCGCTTCCACAATTGAGCCACTCTATCATACGACGGATTGTCAAGCATTTTCTCTGACGAAAAAGGGCCTGGCTTTGTCCCCAAAACAAGGTTTGCCATGATATCCGTCCAGATGAGATTGATCAGTGTTCTTGCGGTTTCTGACGATCGAGAAAGGTCCCTCCAGCGGACATACAAGCCGAAATTGTCCACAGCAGTGTAATCCATTTGACCCAGACCTGGCGAGACAGAATTCCCCACATCGTATGCGGCTGAAAGTGCCATCATATGTGCATCGGCGGGGGTTGAATCGAAGATGGACATCTCCAGTCCGGCGTGCTGTGCCTGGAAGCCCCGACCAGCGGGAAGCCATAGGCTCCGTTTTCGCGTCGTTAGGAATGCTTCTGAACTCTCGTATCTGTCATCGACCAGACCCCAAAGAGGCGAATACGTTTTGATGGTGAGATTTGTTCTCTCTATTGCCCATAGAGGCATGCTGGCTTCGTCGGGAAAGATTTTATCTAAAACCTGAACGACACGAACGTTTTCGAGGCTAGTGCCGTTGGCCGTAAATTTCACCGTCTTGATGGAAGCGCGAGCGGCTGATGCACAGGCTATCATATTCTGAGTCCACTTCGTCTTAGGCTCGAGGATTAAGGAATCCGAGCCGTCCGTCAGATGAGGTGCTCCCATAATCATGCCGACCTGGATTCCAACTGTCGACATATTTACAACGTCCAAGCCACCGTAGCGACGTGTCCCGACATCTGGGATTAGTCAGAGAACAGCTTTTGTGGTCGGAAGCAGGAAAAGGTTGAAAGGCTACAGTTAACAACCCCGGGCGGGATGGGTTTAAAGAACTCGAGAGAATGACTTACCTACAGTCGTCCAATTCTCGCTGGTTATATCCCCTGTCCCGTTGTACATGGTATCTGGCAGCGGTAGATAAGACCCACTCAAGGGACCTATGCTGATTTCAAAAATGTTGGGAAGATACTGGGAGTGGGGTGCTCCACTGCCAGTCAGATTGTATCTTGCGCCTAAATGCGCTTTGCCATGGTCCTTCCTTCCTACCGTCAAGTTGTAGAAAGCTGCTGCGAATGCGTTATTAAAGGCAGCGGCGCGGTACGCCGATGCACGTAGCTGCGGATCGTTCTCCGTGGTGTTTTCATGAATGGAAGGAAAGTCGGGTGAAAGATTGACGAAACCGCCATTGTCAACGAGAAAAGACTGTGCTTCGTGCGGGTTATCAGTCTCAGATAAAATGTTGTCAAACTCAATTATGAGGTTTGTGTCCACGCATTCCGTGACGGGTTCGATCCAGAGGAGATCCTCTTGCCATGACGAACCGAATTCAATTTGTTCAGGGATGGTATGATTGCGAAAGCCCACACCGCCGTTGATGGTGTTAACCACTAAACCCTGTACAAGCTCAATCTTGTCGTTCAAGATCAGCGACTGAAGCGTGCGCATAGAGCCGATAGTATATAGCGAGTTGTTCTGTAATGGGTATTCGGTTGAGGTGTAGGCAGTTGTGTCATGCTTGTAAGATCGATACTGGATATCGAATATGCTGGAGACTGTGGTGTTCCTTGTGGCGCTTGTGAACGCTTCAGTCACATTCTGAGGTATCCTCAAATCGACAATATTTCTGCTCTTATTAAATGTGGTATCGGTGCGAAACCATCCACTGGATTCGTTGTACCAGGTTTGATATCCGCCGTCAACCCCCGGGCAGTTAAAGGGAGTGGTAAGGCCACACAGCCGCGAATACTCGTAGGTAGTTCTGAAAGGTGTTCCCGAGCCTATCGGTCCAAAATCTGGCGCATAAGTCCATGAAACTACCTCCTCCCCGGCCAGCTGCAGCTGTTCCGATAGTCCCAAGGGAGTCGATACCCCGACTACAACGAGGAGAATGGAGCCAACTGTAGTTGTCCAGGATAAGACCGAAACCCGTTTTCGAACCCCGTGGTTTAGGGAATAATCCGAACGGAGTATTGAGGGCCAGAATGAGCCTTGAATCAAGCGTGCAACCGCAGTCCTGGGACGTCTATCAGCAATTTGGTGGTGAAAGGTTACTAGGGGATCAGTGTGCACCATGTGGCTGCGGTTTCCTGGTTTTCCAGCAAGCCAACCATTGCGAGCACTATGGCGAGAGGGAAAGTCAACTGAACTTGAAGTGCATTGTCAGTGCTGATCCATCCACATTGCACACGAATCATACCCAAGACAATGGCTGCGTTGATCATTGCAGAGACTTCTCCAATAGTAATGCCAGCCATCCCGAAAAGCAAAGCTGAAACTTGACCAAAAGTCCAGTGCGGTGTGCAAGGTGTGGGCTTTTCCAAACAACTGTTGGAATGGGACAGGAGACCATTTCGGTTGCGAGGGTTCGAGTGGGCAAGCAACTGAAAGCATTTTATCACTACAGATCCCAGGTAGCAGGATGGATGGCCAATCAGAACAAGGAACTAAGAGCGGAGTACCCACTAAGTAGTACCTCTGGTCGAGCAACAAGTTCCTAGAGCCGACTTCGCCTTACTTAATATAGTATGGATTTTAGCCTTAACTGGGCTAAACTGCAGGCCCTGAGGCACCCTTTACCATTTGTAGAGACCCCTTGGTCGAAATGTTCCTCCATCTGACGTGAAGACCCTCCAAGATTTCGCTTGCTAATCCCAGATTAGGAGGTCCGTCGGCAGATCCCTATAATCGACTTTCCTAATAGGGTTACGCACTGCCTCTCTACCCCGTCCACTTAGTTGCAGAGATGTACTCCGTATAAGGTACATTCTTTCGATTTTGCGCCGCTGACATTTATCGCTGCACCTGTCAAGAATGAGAATTTCCACTCGTCTGTCAGTTCGGTGTGATTCTGCACCCGTCTTACGTGCGAAACCTGCGTGGCGGTCACGACTGGGGTGTCAGGCCAATCAGACGTCACGGAATGTAAGGTACATATTTCCCACCTAAATTAGCCTGTGATAGAAGTCCCAACAATATCGAGAGTTACAAAGCCCTCCATCACACTGCTCACATCCCTTCGTTGATTGCCGCGGCCCCTGTGGCCTCCTTCTATTGCCGCTGACCGCAGCTGAAGGCCGTCTTTTTAAGCTTTGCGACCTCACTTCGCCAAGCCGTATGCCTAGGAGACAAAAGGGTAAGACTGAGCCGAGTTGAGAGGGTTCGCAGTGCCGAATGGCCTGGGAATATGTAACCTTTGACCCCGTGCTCAGCCTGATCTGATGGTCGCGCTAGTCGTTAGCGGTGGGCCTCCGGCACTAACTGACAACATCACCACACATTGCGCCGTTGTTCTCATTGGTTCTTCGGGCCGTTATTTATCCATCCGACTCAGCTTCGAAACCACCTGAGCTTCCCCTCACCTCGGTACTTCATCTCACCAACTGAAAAGTTGTGACCTCAGCATCGACACCGTTACCACAGCTGACGTGGAATGTCCAGAGGGCTGGGAACGCTGACTGGGATACAGAGCTGCAGTCCGAATTCCAACCTATGAAGTAATAGCACACGGAATATGCACGAGCTCTATGACCATGAACAGCTTCGCCCGATGTGCGCACCAAAAGAACCCTCATGAAAGACAGAAGACTACATCCCTGTTGCGCTTTGGCTTTACGGTCAGTAGACACCATCTCATTACCTCCTGATTTCCCGCACTGCAGGTGTCTTCAAATGCTGACTCGGGCGACAAGTCCCACCGGATTCCGCGGCACCAAGAAGTGTTTTTCTCGGTTTATCAAAGTAATCGCGGACACGCTGTTGTGGTCAGAGCCCCACCTTACAATACAGGTAGCCATCACATCCTTTGATCCAGAGTGGCATAAAAGCGACATGAGCAGAACACAGCGGCTACTTCGGCTATATGACTGACTGAAGCGACGGCCAACTCCCGGACCTAAAATCCGCTTTGACGCATGTTCTGAACAACGCAAAGAGGATTCTTGGTCATTACTATTGCTTTCGCGTCCTTCAAAATGTAACGTCTATGCGCACTTTCAGACGGCCAAGGTAATGTGCAGATACAGTACGACAGCAAAGTGCATCGTGCAGGCTTGGGTGCCAGGCAGCAGTTTTCATGCGTCTTGGCTGCAGCCGGTCAGACAAGCCATATGTGGGTTTTCGTATCGGTATTAGGCTGGAGAGGAGGTTTCGATCACAGCCAGCACCGACAATGCAATGGCGTAGTTTTCTCTTTCCGCGGGAAAGTAGATCATCCCACCGAGCTCGCAGATCGCTCCGTTCCGCGCCGATCTGATCTTAGATTCCAATGACCGTCGTCCAGGCTGCGTAAAATGAACTTGTGTCCCAATGCGAGCGACACCCTTGTGCCCACCTCACAAGTAAGGCAATGATCTTCGGCGCGATGTCCATTCGGGGTCGCACATGCTGCAATGCCCGCTGACTCGGTTGCGCTGTCCTCCTCCAGCCAAAATTCTCGCGCATCCGCACGCGGTAAGCTCCACTGCGTGTTGCTGCGGGAGGACGCAATTGGCCGCTCTCAAGATGAGCCGCAGCGGGAGATGATACTCTCCATTCCGTGACCAGGAGTACCTCGGATCCTCAGGTCCGTGGCCGAGCTTGACTTGCTGGCTAGCAATTCAGTGTTGTCACGTGGCAGGGTACATCCTCGCTGAACATTCTAACAAGTCGGAAATACGGCGGCAGCAAAGCATTGCACGAATTGCAAGACAGAGACCAACTGCCGACAGGACGGCGCCCGCCACATTGAACAAGTCATCCAGTGTTTCGCGGCAAGGAGCCGTCACAAAAGGGCGATGAAGAATGACGAGAGCGAATGGATGGCGTAAAGTTGCAGATCAGGGGATGCGGAGCGGCTCGCCTACCTTCGCGGCAACTCGCAGATTCCGGACGCAGAACAGCTGGCCCGCGAACTGTGCCGGCCAATCGAACGCCAAACAGAGGCAGTGACGTGGCCATTGCTTGAGCAGCCGAAGGTACACAAGAGAATTTCAGTCCTCCGAAGAGACAAGTTACATGGGAAACCGCCATCGCGTATCGAAGCACGCGCTCAAGAGATACGTGTCAAGCTACTGGAAGGGTCGAGAGCTACTTGTTCCTAGGGCGGAACGTGCCGTGCCGTGCCGCGCCGCGCTACGCTTCGTCAACCGAATTAGGCGTCCTTTTGAGGCCCCAACGAAAAGGGCCAGAAACACACCATCACGTTCGGGCCAAGTGCATCCGCCAACTGCTCACTGCACGAGAGCTTCTTGGCTACAGCTCCAACGCATGTTGGTTCACGGGTAATCTAATGAGGGAATGAACTGGGCGATGAATTTGCGTCTCTTATGGAAGAGCCTTCAGTTCCAGGAAAGAAGTGGGGGTCCCCAAAACAGGCTGCATCGAGCGTCAAAGTGGGCCTTACCCCAACTAAGGATGGATGCGGCTGCGCTACTGTACCAGGAAACGAGACGTGGAGGATAGCTCCAATTTTGACAGCGATATAGACGAGGATAGCATCAACAGAATCTGTTCCTGATGTTCTCGTTGAACAGGTAGGGCAACCGCAGAGACTGGTCCTTCATCGCTCTTCTCACTCGAAACGCCCTTTCGTGACTGCTGCTTGTACCAAACCCTTGATTACTTGTTCAAATGTGGCTGGCGCCACATTATCGGCAATTCGTTTCTTTCTTGAAATTCATGCGCTGATGTCCCACGCGGTATTTGCTTTGTTCGCACGCTCCATGGACAAGATATGCAGCATGCCCTCCCGGACCCTGCGGCGTGACAATGGTGATTGGTAGCCAGTAGGTCACCTCGCGACGCACCCTGAAATTTGAGAACACCCCCATTTCCAGTCCTGAGGGGCTGAGGTACTTGTGTGTTCGAGGTTGGGTGGTGGGTGGAAGGAGTGCAGAACAGCCTTGTAGCGAATCGGAAATTGGGCTTCCGAGTTGGTGGCGCGTCTGTGAACCATTTCCTCCAGTTGCAGCACATTTTGGTGTGATTAGCTGTGCAAGGATGCTAGCCAGTTTCCGTGTCTTGGCTGACTGCGTGCGAGCATCAGCGTGTCACAGACACCTCCAGCACCAAGAGAGTTGCGGGACGGTCCGACCAAGCATTGGCTGCCTCGGGCTTATTTACTTGACATGATCCAGGTTAGGCTAGGTAGAGTGCGACATACCTTTTTGGACGCGGCACTTGCAACTAACAATGTAGCCGCCGAGTTTGTTGCCACAAACTTTGTCGCTTTCAGGAGCGATCTTCAAGCTTCATATCCAGGACGTTTGATTTGCTGGCATTTGAGCACAACTCCAGAGTCCGCACAGACTTGGAACATACTGGTTTGGCAACTGCATGCCTAAATTCATCGCAGGGAGGAGACAACAACGTTCTCTACCCCAGAAAGCAATTTTCGAGACATTTAACCACATCCCTGGGCCGACTAGCTGTATCGGTTGACTATGAACCCTGTGTCAATACAGCGATCGTCATGCAGCTTGTTAACTTGGCCGCCGGTGAGACACTCGTTGTGATGGTTGCCCTGCGCGGTCTGTGGGTGGGTTCCAGCGTGTTGCGAAGATTTTTCACGACAGGCAACAACCATGATTTGAGGCGCAGCCACCGAGCATCGCCCTTGCTGCAGCTGCTGACACCGGACACCACGAGAAGGGCAGCCGCTTTCGTCGTAACTGCTCTTTCGGGCAGCACCCAGGCTGAAACCAAAGGGGAAGCTACAGGTGCTAAAATGGAAGAGTGTTGTTTTTCGTACCAACACGAATGCTAGCCGTACCATGACCGCGGAAAATTCTCCCGATTTCGATTTCGTTTCCCTTTTTTTCTCAAATTTTGTATGTAATGACCCAGACGTCAAAATCACATCAAATACACATAGAAAGAAGCCAATTTCAAGGCCAAATAACACACAACCTGCTCAATTACGCTCAAATCGCTGACGAAATGTATTTCTGTCAAAATGAACACGTCCGCACGTTGGACCGACCGATGATGATCCGGCTCACAGCAGCGCAGCCTCAATGCATAAGGGCAGCCTGTTACTCATAGCCGTAGCTCCCACACGGGCTCCACGGCCTCGCTTACTCTCCTATCCTCTTCCCGTTGCATTTGTATGTGTAGTCGATCTTCTTGTGAGTAGCCCGGCAGACTGTAACGGATCGGATGGTCTTTTTTGGATATCAACCTCTGACTGTGAGAGGATTCGTCTTGCGCTCGGCTTCGTAGTCGGTCGAGTGCCTCGAAGGCTCGGCTTGACGAGGGGATCGGGGTCATCGTAGGGGTCGTTGTGTCTTCTGGTGTTGCGGTTAGGGCTCGCTGCCCTCCGGCCACCGCTTTCAGCTCCTTTGGAACATCTTGCTTGCCGTTGACGGGACCGCGAGGCCGGCCGCGAAGATTGGTAACAACGTTAACATCTATATTAGAAGCTATTGAGCCACTTTCCAAGGGAACAAAGGGAATAATGCATGAGGTGGCATTGTTCAGGTCTGAGATCCGGATCCTTCAACAGGCGAATGAGGCACTCAGTAAACGGCGCAGAGCTAAAAAAAAAAAAAAAAAAAAAACATGCTTACGCAAAGGAGGGAAGATGACTCTAGATGAAGGAAGAGATGCAATTGATCAAATAGATGTTAATACGCGGGTAGATGGTTGAATTATCGCGGGTAAGTGGTGGTCAAGGAGGGTTATCGGCGCGACCGAGGGAAAGGCGCCGTGGAACTTGCGGAAAGGCCGGTCATAGGAGGGTAATGTAAGGACTTGTCAGATTGTTAAAGGCGCCGTAAGACATCTGGGGAAGAGTATAGCGATTGATTGTAATTAATTAAATGCTTCGTCACGTTTTTATTTCGGTTCTTGTATTAAAGGTTGAGATTTTTGTTGCGCATATTTGTCTGTTGCACTTATCATGGACATTATTGTGTTTCTACTGCTGTTATTTACTACATGGTGGCTCGCGGGGTACATAAGCCTCTTTGTTTTGCCCAATTGTTAGTTGCCATGCCAACAGCATTCAGCCCCTTGTGCCCCGCTCGTCAACTCTTTGGTTTAATTATTATCGACAACAATCCATAAACAATGGCGAGCTGTCCCAAAACAACATCAGCGCAAATGCTGATGGAATCTGAGACGCACATTTCTATTCAACACTGGCTTGACGGTCTCCTCCCTCGAGAGGACGACGATTTCGAACTCGAACCAATTCTCTCGGCGGCATCGCCGCAGCGTCTCGGGTTGCACCGCCTTACCATGCTAACGACACCAACGACATCATCATCGAGAAAACGAGCACGCACGCAGTCGCAAAGAGTCGATGCAAGCATCGAAGCAACAGAAACTGTAGAAGGAACGTCGAATATCATGGACACAGGATCAGTCGAGGATGACGATGAGGAAGAGGAAGAGGACCAGAATACACCACGATCATCGAGGCAAATCCTTGCCTACCGACATCCGTTTCATAGCCAAGGTGTCCCGAGTCTTGGGCCAGGCGCGGGAAACTCTCAATCTCTCTGGCGCCGCGAGGGATCAAGCTCGGAACTGCCATCGTTATCGTCCCCTCCGTCGCCCACACGCTCCGAGGCTAGCACCACTACAGGCAAGACGAATACGACCAACACTTCACGCCGATCCAAAAGCCCGGCCAAGTCAGTTTCTGATCTTCATCTTGCTGCCAAGCCCTTTGATTACAACGGTGAAGCCGCACTCCCTCCGTTACTGAGGGGGCTCAAGGACGCAAGGGATGGCATCGGCATTATACCAGCCGGCATCAAGGCAAGTCAATAGCCCTGCCCGCCACTTTTATGTGCCGGTATGCAGTGTCGTGTCTTCAGGCTCTAACAGGCGCGATTTTAGGACGATGTTGAACGATTGCTTGGTTCGGACGCAGACGACTTGAGACCATGGAACATAGACTACAGCCAATCCACCGACCGACCTCAGGCGCTGCGTGAACTCGATGAGATACGGCGGATTCTCAGGGAATCAAAGTACTGCCAGCAGGACTCAGCCTCGGAAGCAGCATGGAATGATGGCGTGTCGAGTCGTGTACTCTATCTCGCTTTGGAACCGGTTCCGGGTGTGAGGCACCACAACATGTAAGTCTTTGATACACCGCATGTCACTTACTCGTGAAGCTCAACGCTGACGTCGTGACTTAGTACGACAGCACGACCTGAGAGCTCCCTTGTGCCCAAAGATATGGCTGGTGATACATTTGATAGCAAGCTGGTCGACTATTCAATCAACCTCGACACGCACTCGCATGAGACACCTTGCCAAGGGAGTAGAGAATCCGAGAAAAGTGGTATCTTGGATGACATGGAAGAGGCAATTCGCCGTCTGATCGCACTGGCGCCAATCACCCGCAAGACTATCAACCAGACGCGTTATGGACCTGTTCGATACAAGCCAGCGGGAGTGAACATAGAGACAAAGTCAGCCACCCCCTCAGATGGTCGCTTACAGCTATCCATCTGGATCGCCGCCTGGATGGAACAGATGCGTTACCTGCGAGCATTGTCATCCAGTCCCGGGTCCAAATCCCCGGAAAAGCTGGAGATTTTCCTCGGCCCATTGAGCTGCAGATGCCCTTAATTGTAGCAACCGAGAGCGTGTGGAGACTGTATCTTGCTACTGATACGCCTACCAAGATCTTTATTACCTCCATGTTTGTAATTGGCGACACAAGCTCGCTGTTGGGGATTTACAGCCTTGTCAAGGCACTCCGTATACTAGCTGCGTGGACCAATGGTCCGTTCCGGACCTTCATGAGGGAACAGGTTTTGCGCTTGCCATCAGATCTATAATATAAAGTATGGAAATCGAGTTCGGGCTTCAGTTGCGGTTGGGTTGGCCGTCATGGATGGCTCAAAAATCATCTCGGCCCGGATCAGTGATGGGTTTACTCGTGGGTCTAGAATAGTGGGCCCCTTTTAAGATGGGCCCACGGGTAGTAAGGTAAGTAGTCGTTCGACAGACGTGGGAAATTCCGGGAAAGAAAATATATACGCCAAATTGAGGAGATTGGCGTCCGCTGCCCAGTCGAAGGTGAGGAATAAGATGCAAAGCTGTTCCTTGGTGAAAAACATGAATGCTGCTTCCAAAATTCCTTGAAGTTGGCGGATGATACGATACGTAGAGCCCACGGTTAATTGATAAACACGAAGCCCAGGAGATGACGCTGTCCACATCCCAAGTACGTTGAATACTGGGGGCAATTTTTTGAGACCTCTGGATGTTTAAGTTTGAGCGACTGTCTCCACCGCTTAGTATCGAGGACCAATCCGGCTGAACCTGTTCATTTTCGTCTGTCCGAACCTGAGGTGACGCAGTGCCAATTGCATCTGGTACCGCAAGATTCCGCCAGTAGTCAGCCATATCCTTTAGACCGAGCCCAGGCCGTGCATCCCCGCTGACATTTTCTTCTTCTTCATGGCAATCGCATAAATGCCCCCAGTTCCTTTCTAAGAAACCTTTTGCCAAGTAGAGATCCGACTCGGAAGGAACACTGGTGTTGTCGATATCCATCTCACTTTCAGCATCTGAGACATCCGACTCAGAGCTGGAGTCTGTTTCAAAGCGTCTTCTGACTGAGACTCGACGTCAGGCAACAATCCATCGCCAATACCTTCTTCTTGATAGGTTGCGTTCTCATCTTCTCGTATTCTACCCGCGTCGTTTTCAACTGCTTCGTGTGCATCTGGGTTGGGAGGGGCACTTGTTCTCTCAGGCAAGAAGCTCGATGTGCTTTCTCTCTCTGAGGAACCCGATATAGTAGCATTGTGCAACTGTAAATCCGAAGTTTCGCAGATGTCATCATCTCTGGTAGAGTGACACTGGTCACCACATGGTCCCATCACGCACGATCTCAGCCAGACTTGCGTATTGTGATGTGCTAAAGTGATATCACACTGTGCTAAAGTGCTAAAGTGATATATATCACCGTGAATATATATCACACTTTTTTTCAGCTAAATGTGATATCACGATAGCTAAAATGCTATCGCCCTTATCTGATAAGGCCATCTAATCTTATCTACTTTTGTTGGATCTACTGTAAATAGCTTTTGCAACACCCTATCTCCTTGAGTGCGTTAAGGCTACAAACCTGTCACTGCATCGGACCGGTTAATCCGATTCGATTGCATAACATGATATATATTACTAAGAACGCACAACAATATGCGATTTGACCGGCTGTTTTTTATGACGCAACCGGTACGGGTTGTAGCCTTAACGCACTCAAGGAGATCTCTTAGACTGCGCGAAGGCATCCAACAGGTACTCGCCCCACTGCTAGAGCACTATTAGTTGTTGCTGGCGCTTTGCTGTTATCCTGATCTCATCTTATTGCATTCGTAGTGGGAGAAATCAGATGCTAGCCATGATTGGCCTAGATCCCTGTCTGGTGCCCGTTGGATGCCTTCGCGCAGTCTAAGAGATTGGCTTGTGTCATCGTGCACAGACCATCGAGGCGCACAACGGGACAATTCCTTCCGCGTTGGCCCTTCTCGTTCCATTCTGGCGTTGCCTCTGAACAGTCAGTGACCTCGTACGGGAAGGTTGAGGATGCTGGAGACATGTGAGACTCCAAGGTCGAAATGGTCTTCTGACCGTGAGAACACTGGCACCGATAGAAAGCTCCTGACGGGAGATGTCTAAACGGACCAGTTTTTGTTTGCATTACTTCCAAAAATCAGCATGTGTTGAAGTTCGTGGGTTTTTTTTTTTGCAAGACGGGCCTACCCTATACCTCAGTGCTAGAAAGATACCAGGTTCTCACATATTCCCCCACACTTGCGCAAGTACCCCCTAAACGGCACTAGTCGCATTTCATGGTCACGAGGATTCGCTTTTCAACCTCTCCCACGCTGGACATAGTCCACATGGGAATTGGGAAATGGTCTCATTCAATAAATTACTGTTGAAATTTTAGAAAGTAGTCGTTTATGGGATGCGGGGAAGCATAATTGCTGCAGTTGCACGATACCTATTCTGACGTGTAAGTCTCGGCGGTTTAGATGTATACACTAACACATCTTAGCACATCCACATAGCCTGGGCATTCAAGACACCAAATCAAGCTCGATCGCGTCAGGTAGCGTCAGGGGTCGGTTGACGCGTTCAAGAAATGACACTAAAACGAGCCCCGCGTGAGTTTCAGCGAACCACGTCACTCGTTCGACCGAATCGATCGATTGCGATCGAAAGTTTAGGCCCGTTCGATTCAATGGCGAATATAATGTGGCCTGTTCGATTGAATGAAAAACGCCACATTCGATTCGACGCAATCGAATATCGAATGAGACCTTCCACCTTCGATTCGATGCAAATCGAACGGGCCTGTGGCAGATTCGACATCGAATTGAACGCCAAGAAATTCGATTCGATATTCATAAGACTTGGCATCGAATTAATCTATCAATTCGATTCCCGTTCGTAAGATGTCCATCCCTGGGGTTGGAGAAGTGACATGGATGATAGTGTTGCATAGGCAGCCACAAGAAACGGTGTCACGATTACGCGTGAATCGTCAGAACAGTGTTACAGGTCTGTTACAGGGTCAGCAGATCTAGTATCGTAGCCTCGCCTCTTTACCTATAAGAAGGAGGAGAGCAAGAAGACAATCATTCCGATCATCATTAGATTATGAGTTACCTAGTGAGAGCGCGCTGTCCGACAGTCTGCTGCCTCGACTTTCAATATTAAATTATGAGTTCATCTTCAAAAATTATCACTAATACCCTTACTCGATCACAGACTAGAGCATCACCCGATGATCTGCCCTTCGAATCATCTAGCTTCGACGTCATTTTCCGTACCACTCATCCAGAGAAGACCAAACTAGGCCCATCTGGAAAACGAAAGACGTCTGGTCGTGTTATGTATGAATGCCTTCATTGTCCCCCAGATAGCCCATGGTCAAATGGAAAGCGTGGCAATGCTATTTACCACGCGAAAAGGAAACATGCCTCTATTCTTCAGACGGAGGCCAGTACCGTAGACGAGCACGACTCAGATATTATTACCCGACCATCAAAGCAGCCTCGGATAGACAGTTTTTTTCACAGTCGGCCATCAGATACCACTTTACGCCGCGTCTTTAACCGACAGCAATATATAGAATCGATTGTCGGTCTTCTCACACGCCGTCGTTTACCATTCTCCGCGGTGAAATGGGATGAGATGCAGGATATCATATTGGCATGCAATCCGGCTATTGAGGATCTTCTCCTCACGTCCCGCGACGCAGCTATGCGTCATATTACCACTACTTTCGACTTATACCGATCCCAATTGAAAGCAAAGCTTCAGGCGTCCGTATCGAAGATCCATCTCTCGACCGATCTCTGGACATCGCCTCATCGGCATGGCATTTTAGCAGTATGCGCTAGATGGGTTGATAATGGCTATCAACTTCAAAAGGCCCTGTTAGCTATGCCTGAATGTCGATACAGCCACAGTGGCGAGCGCCAAGCAACTCTAATGGCGGAAGCAATCGAAGAATACGGTATTGCGAAGCAAATCGGCTATCATACCGGCGATAATGCTACTTCAAACGATACCTGTTTAAAGCATCTCTCTCAAATGCTACAGGATAAACACGGTGTATGTTATTTAGAACGTTGATTAATAGGTAGTGGGTTAACTGAGTCTAGATATCTTTCCATCCCAACCAGCGTCGAATCCGATGCATCGCTCATATCATAAATCTCTCCCTTCAAGCCTTTCTCCTTGCGTCCTCGAAAGAAGCTTTACGCGCAGCACTTGCCGCTGCTAGCGACGTAACCGGCGCCGAGATGTACGAACAATTCTACTTCACACTATATGATATATCCGCCAATGAGCCAGCATCGCGGTCTGAAGCTTCGGGACAGCAAGAACAGTCTTTCAGTAAGATATGGAAGGGAAAGGCTAAAAGGGCCGCTCGGAAGCCCCCCGATTTCAAGGATGACAAATTCAGAGGCTGGCAAGCCATCCCGGCGATGCGTAAACTACATAACATTGCGGTCTGGCTTCGAAATTCATCTATCCACAGTGATCTATGGGAGGATCGAGTATGCTTGCGGCTTGGGATCGATAACGACACCCGATGGAACTCTTAGTATAAGCTGATCGATAATCTTATCCGAAGACAATCATAGATCAAGCAATTCTTGCTTAATTACGATAAGGAGATCAACGATAATATCCTCAACTCATCAGATTGGGATTACCTTGAAAAAACACATAGATTTCTCCACCCATTCGCGTCGGCAACTTTATGGGCTGAGGGTAAGAATTCTACCTTGTCGCAAATATTGACAGTTATGGATGGCTTATTACGCCACTATGAAAAGAACAAGGTTTGCTGTCTCTTAATAGACTCAAAACCCAAGCTTGGCTAATTATCCAATCTAGGAACATTACTCGAAGCCAGAGATGCTTGATCGCCGCATCCTTCATTCAATTGAGATGGGCTGGTTCATTCTCGACAAGTATTATACTATGACCGAAGATGCGCCTATTTACGCTGCCGCCCTCCTTCTTAATCCTTCAAAGCGAATCAGGTACATTGAGCGTCACTGGCCAGAGTCATGGCACGAGAACGCCATTGCTGGTGTCCGTACAATTTGGGAAGAAGAGTACAAAGCTCAGCCTGAGACTGGACCTGCAGAGTCGGTTGATGAGGTATCTGCTTCGCAAAAGCGGCAGCCGAACGAGTGGGACGCTTTACTTGAAGAGTTGGAAGTCACCGAGGATCTGGGTGATTGTATGGACGATCTTGAAGACTTTATCAAGGCAACACCCATCAAAATAAGTGGATCACCACTTCAATGGTGGTGTCATAAGGATCAGCGGAAGACTTATCCTCAGCTAAGCCGAATGGCTATTGATATCCTCTCGATCGCGCCTGAATCAGCTGATCCGGAATCTGCTTTCTCTGGTGGTCGACGTACTCTCTCCTGGGATAGAGAACGAATGACTTGCGAGAATCTTGAGAAGGTTGAATGCATAGGTAACTGGCTGCGTGAAGGGCATATCCAGAAGGCTGTTCATGGTGGTATGGGTGTAATTACTGATACGGGTTTTGATAGTGGCGGCGATGAAGACTCTGATGTTAATTTTGATTGATTTGCGGATGTCTGACAGTATAGGTGCTAAAGTACTATAGTGATATCAATTGTTCTAAAGTGCTATAGTGATATCAATCGTGCTAAAGTGCTAGGGTGATATTCTGGCGCGCTTTTTGCGAATATGTGAATATGAATATGAATATCACTTTAGCGCGTGATATCACAATACGCAAGTATGATCTCAGCACCGCCTCTCCTAACGGGCTAGGCGAATTTGAGCCCGTCTCAATTGTTCTGTGTGGCTCTGACGCATTGCGTAGATTCTGCAGATACGGCTGTACCAACACAGACTCTTCCGTTGGTTGTGGACGCAATCCATTTCTGGCCACAATGGTGTTGCTTGTAATATGGTTCAAAGCTGGTGGGGGTGGCGTCTCAGTTCGATCTGACCGGCTAGCGGCCTTTGCCAGGACATCAAGGCAGCTTGTCGACTCTGGGCGACGTTGCAGCGAGGATGGAGGCCGCAAAGCTTCTATCGGTTGGGGGACATAGACTTGAAATCGGATATCTCCGTGTACCGAGGAGTTCCGAAGCCGTCGTCGGGCGCGTTTAGCAATGACATCTTGCCTTGCTTTCTCCTCTGGTGTATCGTACTTTCGAGGTCGCCCACGCTTCTTGGGTGCTTCGGGCATAGTGATCAAGATGCAGTATTATAGTGATTGACTTTGGGCTGTCTTGAAGTTCATACAGCTTGATGAAATGAGCTTGCCCCTGAGTTGACCGCGAAATCCTGATTAGGCTAGTGCGTGACCGCGAAAATTGAATGAAGTTAGTGTGTGACCGCTAAATTCTGGGTGGCTAGAAGCTCAAGCGCTAAGTCCTAGCTAGATAGGCTAGCGCAATGACCGCGAAACTCAAAAGGGTAATTTCGACTGGCCCGATGGCTTCGTACACAAGGCACATCACTGGGTGTAGAATGCGTGCGGATTTTAAGCGTAGAAGCCACTTAACTCGCACGTAGAGATTCAGGGGTAGGCAAGACCCAAACCGTCAATTAAATGTTTCCATCATACATGCATGGGTTGTCGTCTGGTGTGGGACTGTGATCAGACAGGGCCGGGGGCACCGTTTTTAGCCCTTACTAAGCTGGGCTAACATACGCGCCACCTTGTGTGAATCAAGTCATGTCGACAACCAACCACACGCTTCTTGCTGGACAGTGTGACGAGAGCAGCTCATTTCCCCTCTTCGCCTTCCCCTTGAGGAATTTTCAAACTCTGGTTTCGACCGTCTCCAGTTGTCCCAGCATTCAATCGACCTCACAACAATAACCCCTTCACACATCATTCGTTATCACAACTACAACCATCATGGCCAGGCCAGATGACGACGAAGCGATTTTTTTCGCAAGCGAGTTTACAAAAGTCCGCGAAATGCTCCATGACCAGACCGTGGCACAGTTTTTGCAGTTACCCCTCACAGAGCGCAAGTCCATACTCCGTCAACATCTGGTGCAACCCGAGCCAGTCATCATCGAGGAAGGAGATGATGATAATGCGTTAAATCCAAATATTTCCGACGGCGTTCTGCTCCTGCAGCCGCTATTTGTGGGCAAGGGCGCGATGGGGAAACAGGTGGTGAAAGAGGCCCGTGAGGTGCACTACGGTGAAAATAAGTTCTGGGTGAGGCTACATTGGCTATGCGAATTCCAATGTGATCAGTACGATCTCGACGCACCGCCAGCACCCATAGCACCATTGGTTCGGCATATCATTGTCGAAACAGGCCTTCACGATGGTTTCGACTGGGAAAACGACGAAGAGGACAACCCTTTGTATCCTCATGACGGCATCGGCGAAGAAGAGAAAGCAATAGTCCGGATCGCATGCAGCCTAGCGGAGACATCGTGGCAAGACGAACTCGGAAGCGTTTGGAAGACCTTTTCCTATTCACTAATGCAGAGAAGATCACGCTCGTGCTTCGTGGAGACGGGCCACTTGATGGTAGCGATCCAGCGACACGCCAGACTATCGCAGATATCTCGGTCACGGTCAAGCGTCTGATAGATTTCTTTGGCAATCGTTTTGGTATCGAGAAATGGCCACTCGGAAAGTCTCACCCGACTCGTAGTCTGTTATCGTACTGGAATAGACCTACGGAGCTCACGAGGCGGGATATCATAGAGGGTAGAGCATCGTTTGAGCAACGCATGCAAGTGGACGTGGAAGAGTGGACGCGGGAGCCGGCTAAAGAGGCGATCCCGGACGTCCAGATGGGATGAGAGGTTGAGGGAGGATCTCTTTGTTTGTACAGTGAACTGAGATGACTGGCGCTTAACTTGAAATGGCTAGAGAAAAACGCGTGTCCCCGGTCAGATCAACCTTATCAACAAGAACGTGACGCGTTGTGATGCTCATAGACACTGTTGGCGTCCGAGGGTGAATCAGTTGGTTTGCCTTCCCGCTACACAAGCGAACTGCATTTCTCTCAATCGGACATTCCTACTTGGACAAAGTCTTGTGACTGGCAAGACCATTTTCGTTAGTTGGCTTCTTAATAATTTAACACATTCTCATCCCCTTTGCCGCTTGTCCCGGATCTAAGACCACAAATGTGATGTTGTATACTGGATATAGGGTAGTCTGAAGGCCGGGGCTTGGACAGCGGACAGGGGTTCTCTTTCCTCCTTCATAAGCTCGCTTCTCCCACCCAACGCACGGCATGGCAACTTCCAACTTCTATTATTTCTCATCCCCAGATCTTAAGAATTAACCAGCCTATCCTCTTTTCTCAGTAGCAACACTAGATGTCTCAGAGATTGGGAGTGTTCGATTTAAGTCGCCTCCAACAAGTCGCACAAACTTATTTGCTGCTTACCGTTATTGCTGTCAATGGAGGCGCCATTTGACTGACTACTCTCTGTCACCTAGAGCAATATGGGTGCTTATTCTTAATCCCGATATCTAGCTCTCAACGGTGGGTTTGTTACTTTTTCCGAGTTCTAGCCTTTGGACCTTGCATCCTAACTAACGAACAAGCCCAAATGGAGCCTGGTAGACCGCAATGTTGGCAGAGAACAACAGAGAACAGAGAACAGAGAACAGAGAACCTCAATAGAGGAAAGGGTTTAGGTCTTCATTTTGTACCCTGGGGTACGAAAGCTTTGTTTTACCGAGGGAAATGGATGCTCTTAGAAAGACATGAAGAGCCTCCTGTTTTGTAACCCGGGGTACAAAGCTCGAACCCTAGCCTTTCGGAAAGCCGGTCAGGCAGACTTTGTACCCTGGGGTTGAAAGTTTCTACGCTCTTCTCCCATGATGATGATGATGATGGTTCAACGCTTTCGATGAGACTCTAGAGCCATCGGCTTTTGTACCCTGGGGTACAAACCTTACTTTGCCGGCTTCTTTTACAACCCCTCTACTTGCCTTCTTAACTTGGATGCCTATTAGCCCTGCTGCACATCACCTTTACTCACCTTATTCTAAGTCTAACCCAACCTATCCAACTTGGATTTAATTCGCACATTATAGGAAATAATAAATAATATAACGTACATGATAAGCGAGTGCACCGGACAAGTGAGTGCACCACTTTGGAAGTTCTTAGGATTTACACTTTAATTTTTAATCTCTTTAAAAAATTCTCTAAAATTAAAGAAAAATCTTAGAAAGCTATAATTTTAAAGTTTAATTATATAATATGAGAAAAGTATTTAGTATTTTTTATAGTTTTTTTTTAAAATCCCTTAGTAAGCTAGTTTAGAAAAAATCTTATTCGCACTGTATATATCGCTATTTCTTTATAAACGGATTTTTTTAAAAATATTAAAAAATCATTTTTAGATATTATATAGAGTTATATTTATAGAAATACTCTGTTTAACTTCATAGCTATTTTATAGCTATTTTTAGAGACTTAGGATTTTGTGATTTTAGGTTATACAGTATGCTGGTGCACTCACTTGTCCGGTGCACTCGCTTATCATGTACGTTAATATAAATTTATAAAATAAAACCTTTTTTTTTTCTTTTAGTCTTTACCCTAGGGTTAGGCTTATATTTTTTTCTTAAGTCTCTACCTTATAGTAAGGGTTATATTTCTCTTAAGTCTTTACCCTATGACAAGGTCTATACTTATTTCTTAACCCTTTAAATAAATATAGGGTTAGGGTTATTCTTATGGTCAGAGTTACTTATAGGGTTATTTCTTTATTATAATAGCTAAGAGTTAAATTATTTCTATATGTGAACGGTCTCTAGTAACTGTATTCCAGCTATCTAGTCCAGGATGCTATTTACATCAAAGATAAAGAAGAAAGAAAGAAGTTCCCAAGTGCCCCTGAGCTATGGGACAATTTCCCATCCCTGGCGCGCACGAGCCCAGTACGTCTTGCGGCACAGCCGCAAGGATATGGGCCCTGGCCCGTGACAAATAAAACATACATACATACATACATGGGCTCCCCGCCCAGGCGCCCACCTATTAGTCGCCTCTATGACTCATTCGGCTTTATTCCCTGGAATCTCATTCCAAACCAAAGTCTGTAGGGAGTAAGTAAAAGAAAAAAGGGGGGGGGGGGTTGGTGTTTAACAATAAAAGAGCATCCTTCACCTGTGCCCCTAAACCGGCGCCTTCCACAGTTGATACCCTCCCGCATGTCCACAGTTGAATCGTTCAAGCACTCACTTTCCAAAATCTATCCTCCACATTAAGTTAAAGTAAATATAGTAATCCCTTTCACTTTGACCCCGGGCCTTCATACATGCTCGTGGTGGTGCCCTTCACGCTCGTCATCCGAGTTCGGCCGGCTGTTGGCCAACTCAGTCATACTCTCTGTCTGGCGCGTCTTATTTGATCGTGAGGTTGGCTTTAACTGATACAAGTTATGGCGGTGGTGGGAGTGGTGGTGATGGGTTTCAGGCTCCATGTCTCTGACTAGCTCTGTTACCTCTGGTCTGCACCCAAGACGTAGATCGCTGACTAGGTTCTTGCATGCGTTCCATGATGTGACAGCGTAGATGATGGCGTTCCAGAACCCCTGTAGCGGGAGCACAAATGCACTCATGAACTCGAGTGGAGCTGAAGAGCGTTTGGAATGGGCAACCGAGTACACACGGTTGGCGCTCGACGGGATCCAAGTAATAAGGATCGCTGTGAAGAAGAGAGGGCACATTTGGTGTACGACCACGCTGCGCTGTGCAACTCCCTGTTCCGTCTTTGTGCCGGATTGGGTATGCTTTGCGTCGGTGCGCGGTACGTCGACTGGCTAGTTTGGCCCTGGGAAGGCAGAACAACATCTGCAATATCCCCAGATTGGAGGTCGGCTGAGATCGTGACCGAATAAGCCCCGTTATTATTCTCAGGGTTGTTCACATCCGCAGCTCTTCGGCCCATAAGCTGTAGGCCAATATCGTCCTGTTGGCCCCTCATCTCTGTCGCCACTGATACCTCCTTCGTCTTAATGGCCGTGAGGACGTCGTCGACAGAAGAGATGGGGTCTTCGTTTGTTGAGCGGAAGCTATTCAGCTCCTTACGATTGAGGTAGATGGTGTGGCCGGCCCGAATGTAGATGGAGAAGGTGACCCCGATGACGACCCTGCACCTTGTCAACCAGTCTCGATCGTTTACTTACCAGAACATTCACTTACCAGATAGGCCCATAAAAGGTAGCGATGCGGAGAACATCCCACTCGGAAGTAACCCAACACCACAACGTGGCATCGCCATAAACGCGCTGGCCCTTGCTATTTCGCACAAAGATATAGACAAAGGCAGGAATGAGCGGGATGCCATAGCACCCAAGCAAATAAGGAAGCTCTATTCTCCGCAGCCTTCTGGCGTTATAATTGAAGTAAAACGTCAAGTACACATTGATAGCCATGGTCAATGTCCAAAAGGCGTCTGCGGGCATGAACCTAAACCAATATCAGCGACTCCTCCGCCAAGTTATTGGGAAGGCAAAGACTTACATCTGCATAAGAAATCCCTGGAACTGGCAGCCTACTGAATTGGGCGAGTGTAGATATGTTCTAGACATCAGAGTGCCGACATTGGTCATCATGTTGCCGAAGGAGGCGTAGAAGACGAGCCTATTGATGGGCTTGTGGAAGGCTTTGGAAAAGATAAAAGTGAGGATGACAAAGACAGAGCCTAGTAGAGAGAAGATGGAGCAGGTTCGCTCGATGACGCTTATGGCGCTGAGCTGCGTCTTGGAGAGAGTTGATTCTGTCGACATGGTGGCGGATGATGATTATGATCAGCGTTGTAGGTAGTAGTAGAGATGTATGGCGATCTGGTCAAGGCTCAGGAAGCGTTCAAGGCATGATGTTTCCGTTTGTCAATGGTTGGATTTAACCGAAGGCGGGGATATGAAGGCGGTCGGTTAAAGTGCGGTTGAGGATGCGGTCGAGGTTGAGGCGGCAGGCTCTCGTACGGAAGGGACGTTGGGGGTTATATGCCGCGACTCCTTCCAACGACCTCCATTAATGTAAGTGGAAGTCGGTGATCTTAAGTCGATTATGGAATATTAATACGCTCCAGTAGCCCAAAAGTGGGAGAGGGAGAGGAATAAGCCAACGGGCGGGCTTGCAATACTGTGCCTCTTGTACTTCCTGCTGCTGCAAATGATGATGGGAGCCTGCTCATGCAAGTAGTGTCAGAAATTGACCACTGCACCAACTGAACAAAAGTTAGATGGCCCCATACAACCCGCAAGGGTCTGTAATGTTAAAAGGTGGGAACGCTTCTACCTCGCCACCAAATATCAGCCAAAGAGATGAGTGCCCTCACTGGAAAATTGCTTTGAAGGGTATTCGCCACGCCAGATGAGTGTTGTATGCCATTTAACATTACAGACCCTTGTGGGTTGTACCAAGGTACAGCTGCTTCTGACGGCAGACTATCGAGTCTAGTGCAGGGGAGGTGGGGAGGGCTAGGAACATGAGTAGCGTGACTAGGGTCGCTGTCCGCCCCACGGGGGAGGAGACTGAATGACGGAGGATCATTCTGTTGCATTAGTGATTGGGAAAAGACGAATTAGGATCGGGGGACTGGAGATGGTGCGAGTGGACGGTGAGTATCAATAGGTTGGTGGGGGGCGGGTTTTGACGGCCTGGAGAGACGACCTAAACTAATGGGGCTAGAGGCCAAGAAGCCTCCAAGGATGGTATGAATTGAAGCCAAAGCCAGAAACCCACCGTCCTTGGCCTTCAATAAGGAAGCCAGCTCTACATATCTGTTACATCCACCAGGCGTCACTTGACACCCCTCGTAAACCATGCTCATCCCATATCGATGAGCGCGCAAGTAATCAGAAACACTAGCGACGCCACAACCAATGCAAGTTGTTAGATTGGCGCCTGTGTGCGGATAGAAGGGAGTTTGCTCCTCGTTATAACAATGTGTGGCTTGTGGCGGTGAAAACATCAAGAATGGACCAACGCCCCCGCACGATGACGAAGCGAGCAAGAACAAGATCATCAAGGCTTCAATCAATAAAAATCATCAATTTCTGGCCCACAATCTACTGAATTCACCCCTACCCCATCGCGTATCCAACAGGCATAGACGAGGCACGCCCTACTCAAGGCACAAAAAGGGGCCAGAGCAAGAACAACAACACAATCATCGAAGGAACCAATAATGGAGTTCCAGATCAATGGACCACCTTCACAACTACACTTGTGCGTGCACTAATCGTCATTGTGTGTCTAACAGTGACATTGGAGGCCCCTTGATGGTGGGCTTCTGAGTCAGGCAAGGATCTGCATAAATACAACAATAATTCCGCGGTGTATTGATTTAGAGCACGGCATGTGTTATCGCCTTTCTAAACTCGTAAATAAAACTTCCCCTTTGGTTTCAAATTACCGCAGTGCATATGCATGCAAAAGGTCAGGGCAGTTCCCGTGTCTCTTCGCCTCAAAGGACACATCATCCTCAGGTCACGTCAGCCCGACCCGGTCATCCGAACACGGCATGCCGGCACTGAATTGGAGGGACGGGAAAGCTACCCACATGATCTACTGCATGAATGTGTTGGGCAATCGGGCACATTTACCGGCGAGGCTCCTGGGGAGGGCCTTGTCTATTGGTCACCGATACAGTGGCCTCCAGAAGAAACCTTGGGAGACGATGGAGCTGCATTGGCGTCTGTGTGGCTGCATCGTACAACCCACAAGGGTCTGTAATGTTAAATGGCATACAACACTCATCTGGCGTGGCGAATACCCTTCAAAGCAATTTTCCAGTGAGGGCACTCATCTCTTTGGCTGATATTTGGTGGCGAGGTAGAAGCGTTCCCTAACCGGGAGGCCAGTGGTAGTTTGGGCCAAACTACCATTTCGGGGTCAGGGGCACGGACCAATGAACATACGGGGATGCACGCGGGGGTGGGTCCCGGACGCGGACAGGGGGGCTAAACTACCAGTGCCAAACTACCATTTCATACTGCAGCCAATCAGGATAAGGGACGGGCAACTTCAGGGTTAAGGAAAAAGCAAAGAGAGGAGGGAAATCTAACAGAACGCGTCTCGGGAGGCCAGCCTTTGTCACGACTGGGTGAGCAAGTAAGCTCAATCTCATCATCATCATCATCATATGGCGCGTCTATGATATATACCTATCCTCTACTGTACCAATGTTGATCCAAATCGCGCCGCATTATTCAATTTTCGTCCGTGCCAACCCTGACCACTATATAATTCCCCGGTGTTTTCCCGAAAAACCACCCCCAGATTCTACAATTTCTGTCCGTGCACATTGACACAGTAACAAGGTTCGACAAAAACAACCTGTTGTTTATTCGTTTTCTATCCGTGCACGCGTTCCTTTCACTACTCCACCACTTCCACTTCCCGTTCCAAATATCCACTTTATACTACTACTATCTCCTGCCTTTTTAGTCTTCCGCCTAATATTAAAGAGAAGAGGGATAAAAGAAGAACATCGAGAAGTAGTAGCGGCAAAAGCAGCGGTTGACATCATGGACCCAATACCTATTGCCTCTGCTGAGTTTCTCGAGTCACTTTCTTTATGGGTCCATCCCGAGTCGCGACTGTTGATCTGTTTCGACAAGAAATGCAGACACGCTATTTCCCCCGTTGGGTCTAACCCTACCAATCACCTACGTGATGAACACAGCATCCCCCTACCTCGGCGGAAAGGTCTCTCCAAGGTATTGGCTAAACTAGAGCTGAAAAGCTCAAGCGGAGCTGCGCCTCTTGCTGACGGCTCGCCTGAAGAGCAAAGGCTCCGGTCCTACGATGGATTTTCCTGTCTGCATTGCAGCTATCGCACCATCAACCTCACTCTCATCATGCAACACTATAGCCAAGACCTGCCCAAGTATCCCCAACACCCGCGGAGACCTACCAGGCGGGCGGACATAGAGGCATACTTCGAGTACGTTTACTTGCAAGCTTGGGCCTCTGGCTCGTCTCGTGTCTACTGGATTGTTGAACGCGATGGCCAACTGACCCGACCGACGGTGCCTGTGGGCCACATGAGTGGGTCAGCTTTGAGCCGCCGAGACAGGACTGGTCAAGAACAACAGGACTTGATCAGATCTGTGCAGGAACGCGAGCACCAGCGCGACCACGGCCTTGCCGCCGATATGCAAACCTCAGCAGCCGGCTCGGCGACCATGTACGCCGAGCAGCGGCCATGGCTGGAGAGAACGAGGTGGGAGACCACGTACAGGAACAGGGACCGAAGCCTGCACCGTTGCCTTATCCAGACACCCTATCTAAGTTTCTATGGGCGGCCAGATGCGCTGCCGTACCTCCTGGCCAGCGCGGCCCGAGTCCCTGGTCTCTCCACCGATCTAGTCAGCCCGCGCGAAGATGAGATTAAGATCGACGGGATCTTGAAGGTCGTGGATGTGGTTATGGACCGCTGTGAAGAGACCGTTCACAGGACGAGTCGCAATCTCCTTTGCTGGCTGAAAAGCAACCATCCCCATATGCCTTACCCCAAGCCGTTCACACTGGTCAAACATGCCTCATCAACCACCAGATACCGCTTACTACTGAAAAAGGCGTTGGCCTTCTGTTTTCGGGTATACCGCATGGACGCGAAGCAACGAGAGCGGCTGATTGGCGTGCATTTCAACAAGAAGCTAAATCGTTTCCTTGATGAGATTTGGCATCATGAAGACCTGGCCAATCTACCTTTGGTTACCGAGGATGTGGCTCAGGCGGAAGAGCAGGCTGAAGAGGCGAGTGAGGATGAAATGCGAGTCGAGGATGAGGATTTGGATATGGATATGGATATGGATGGAAATGTCTATGGAGACCTCGACAGGGAAGACGACGATGACGACGACAGCGACCTGCACAGCACCATCGATGAGGACAGTGATGATGATGTTTGCATACCTAGCGACGACGATGAGAACGGAGTAGGGAACTTCGCCAAAAGGCCCGAAAGAGTTGAGTCCCTTGTCTCCCTTGCCGAGCTCGTCTTCGGCCTGAGTCTCGCGCTATGTACAGAACGGTTGACGGATGGCCAACCAAGCTCGACGGTGCTTGTGTACTTCAGCGGTATACTTGCATTCTCGGAAGCAACCAACAGCTTCCACAACGCGCGTTCCTACACACCTTACCTTTCTGGACTTATATACATCCAGATCAATGTTGCTTGTAGGGCGAGGGTTGAGGCGTCGTGAAAGTCTTGGTGAAAATTCAAGCGTCAGCCAAAGAGCACGATTAAAACCCTTGAAAATTCCAACACCACTAATAAGCAAATAAAAACCAGATAAAACGATAGCCAAAAGTGTCATTAACCCATTTACACCTAAAAATAATATCCTTACCTCCATTTACACCTTTTTTTGCTACTTTTTCTTGCCTATTTCATGGTCGATCTAATTCGAGACCAAACCCGGCCGAATCTTGCTTATGAAATACCGTTACACCCTTCTTGGTGGCTTTTAGCGGCGACCAATGTCATTGCGTTTAAACGCGGACGGTATCCACAACGAATCTCTCGAGCCAATACGATTGAGAATAACCGCGGACGGTGACTCCACTCTGCACGACCAACCCTGAAGACAAGACCACGGCACTCAGGGTTGGGAGCAAAGCCATCCTTCAGGCATCCGCCCCGGGCACAAGATAACAAGCGATGGCTCCTCTCCTTCATCATTTTCCCGCCGAGATAACTACCCTGATATTTGCAGAACTTCCATCACAGGACCTTCTCCCTGTCCGACGAACATGCAAGGACTTTCACGCCATAGCGACCCATCTGTTTACTCGGCATTATTTCCAGACGCGCCATGTCATGTTTGAGCGGCGAAGCATAGATACCCTCGTCGACATTTCGATGCATGCCAGTCTCGCTCGACATGTCACGACACTAGAATTTTGTCCCTATCATCTCTTGCCCCTTGAGGAGCTTGAAGACATAGACCCTCCGTTCAAGCCGTATGATGAAATCATGAAGAGGATGGCGTCTGGTACTGAGGATTCAGGTGCCAGATCACCGCAGGATGGTCGCCCGAGTCGGTTAGACCCAGACGCATATCTCGCGCTTTGGGAAGACCAGGAGCAAATGATCGAAACTCACCACGCTTTTCATTGCTTGAGCAAAGCCATGTCGAACTTGACCCACTGCGAAAGGATCACTTTTGACGATGGCAACCGACCCTGGGGATTAGACCGCCTGGAAGAGACTATTGGCATCCTACCACAAAGGACGCTCACATTCTTGTCAACGAAAAGCGTCGAGCTCATTCGCCACGTCATACATGCTGTTCTTTCCGCAGCAGTCATCAGCAAGCTGGAGCTGAAGGATCTCGATATTAATATCGGCAGTCAGATGGAGAATGCCAATCGTATAAGCCCCCATATGCTTCCTATCCTGCCAACCCACATCACCAGTCTCCGCCATTTATACCTCATTCTCGACTCAGATAACCCCATTCTCGACCTAGTTAACCCCGAGTTCCCGACCTTCGACCCATCATCTTGGGAATCCGGCCTCGTTGAATTTATTGAGCTCTTCCCGCAGCTTTCACAATTCATGCTTGAATTCGAGTATCGCGACGATATCAACAGGTTCTCGCGGTTTTCTTCGCTTCTATATATCCCAAATTTAGAAGTATTATCACTTGGGTTGATAGACTGCACCGGCGAGGAGTTGGCAGATTTTCTTCTTCGACATCGAAACTCACTTCGGGAAATCTATTTCGACACGATCAACCTCATATCTGGCACTGAATCGTCGTGGCACCTCCTTATCGAGAAAATTTCCGATACTCTGGAAATCAACCATTTCTCCATGGTTGGCTGCATGATTGAAGACACATACGTGCAAGATGAGGGCCCCTTGGAAGCCACTGATGCGCAAGGTCTCGCCGATATCATATCTAAACTATCGAGGAGAGAGTGAGATCAAGATGCAAGCGACTGCCACGCACGCCCTTTTACTATTTGCTATCATAGATCAGAATTTAGCCTTGAAGTAAGATATGCCGAATCCATTGAGGTTTAACATTTGACCCCGGCAGTTGACGTTGTGTTGTGTTGTCTAGGGAGTTCTCACCCCTGCCACTCTGCGCCTCTTAATTTTAATCACCTATCCCCTTACGAGGAAGATCAATCACTTTGGCTCGGCAGTTATCATTGTGGCTTCAATAGGGAGCTAGCATTATGGTTTCAATAGGAGGGGGAAAAAAGCAAAAAGAGCAGACAATAAACTCTGCCCCAACTGATGTAAACATACCCATCGAATACGAACAAGCAAGCTGTTCATTGTAATAAATATCATTCTTTACTGCCCAAATACTATTACCGTACACGCCAAAATGGGTCGTCGTGCGCTCACTTCAGAGGAAAAAGCAGACAAGCTTGAGCGCGAACGGGAGCGGGCGAGACAGCGTCGGCTGGGAGCCCGCCAAAACAAGCAAGCACACCACATCCAACCTAACCTCGACGACTCAAATAATACTCGCCTAGTTACCGACTCAAGCGACACACTCCCAGAAACAATCGTAGAAGGCATTATCTTTGCTAGCATGCCTCTTCTTTATCTCTACTTCCCCTTGGGCTCGCGGGCTAACAGTCATACTCACCAGCAGATAATGGGGACCAGAGTAACCCTACTACCCTAGACCTGGTCGACGAACAACCACCGCCCATTACCCATCGGGGAAGCCGAAGCCTAGGAATCGCCAATCGACCGGCCTCGACAATTTACGAACCGGCACCTGTAGCGAGCGAAACGGATCTGCGACCGGAAGCGTCCGCGGGACCACCCGCACCAATACGGCCGATCAACAAGCAAACATTTCCCAACCCCAACCATGCCGCGGCAGCACATTCTGCAACCACACACCAGTCGAGGGCGGCCGGACAAGACGAGGGGGAAGAGGTCTCTGTAGTTGGAATTCCGAATTCAGAGTCGTCCTCATCAAATGAGCAACCGGGCGTTAGACCCGGCCATCCCCGGTTAGATCTCGCTATATCACCGCGTGCACGAACGCGTCTCCGCGTCCAACGATACCGCGACCAACAGCACCTTGAAAGGGTACAACAGCTTATTCAGGAGGCTGCGGTCACTCAAGAGCTGCCACCTACCGTCGAATTCTCTGCCCTGGCCCTACGTGATGATTTGACTCCATCTCCGCCCGCCCAAACCCAGTCTTGGTCGGGTCCCGAGGTCGAGTTTGAGGCAGTGTCTCTCCCCTTATTCTACACCCCGTGATGTGCCTTGTGGACGAAGCCATCGGGTCAGTCGAAATTGCCCTTTCGAGTTTCGCGGTCAACACGCTAGCCTATTTTGGACTTAGTGCTCAAAACCTCTAGCCAACCAGAATTTAGCGGTCACACACTAACTTCATCTGATTTTCGCGGTCACGCACTAGCCTAATCAGGATTTCGCGGTCAACCCGATGGCCTTCGAGGTCATTAAGTTTAACCGTGTGACACAACAGCAACATAGATCTGAGACAGATAGAATGCATTTCCCTGTTATTGAGGCATTTAACTACCCAATTAAACTATACAAGACGGGAAATTCTGGTTGTGGCCTTGAAGACCTAAGTCGCAATTGCCTACTAGAGGGCTGAGAACCAAGACCTTCGATAGGTAAATGAGATACTAAGCCGGCGCCGGAGGGCAAGAAGAACCCGACTGGCGGAAAGGAGGGGTAATGATAGTAGAGGAGGGAAGGCAAGCAATTGATTAGATGAATGTCGATGGGCAGGTAGAGGGCGAATCGTCGAGAAGTGGTGGCCCAGGAAGGTCGGCGCAAGCGAAGGAAAGGCGTTGTGGAACATGCGGCAGGACCGGGCATAACACAAGAACATGTCAGATAGCTGTTGCGATATCTGGGGAAGAATATAGCGAATAGTTTCAATTGATTTCATTGCTTGTTGTGCTTTTATCGTGGCTTCTTTTTTAAAGGTGAAGATTTTTGATCCGCATGCTTATCATGCACGTTAGTGTGAGAAACTTCCAAGGTCCCTTAGGTGGTGGGATCTACAGGTTGGGCTCGATTTGGGTGATGTTGAAAGTCTGTGAACTGTGAAATGAGATGTAAGTACAACAAGGGTCGCGGTTTTCTCACACATTGATGGAACTCCACGTATCTTGAGCCCTAGAAAGTTGAACATTAGGCGACCGCGGGAGCAGGGCTACGAGACGAGACATCTCATCCCATTTGCGCGATTAGATGGACAGCTCCATACATGTAAACAAGCCTCAAATGTACAGATCAAGTGGGATAGACAAAGGGCTCGTGACAAGCGGTTAGGATGTAACAATATTATCTAGACAGATAACCCATGAGGTGCTCGAGGCGGGTCTAACTTCAAGACATGCCTCTTATACCACGGCCAATATATTTCAGCCGTCCATCTTCTTAGTCGTCGGATCCCTGACATGGCCTGGAAGGACCCAAGAGGAGACAAGGTATTGCCAAAGAGCTGGCTTGTCCAAAGGACCTATGAATCATGAGCAGAGCTATGGGCAGAGGGGACCCAAGCATCACGTACCGTTTTACCCGCCTTGTGTGTCGTCGCTACCAGCTTCCATTCATGGCCTTCAACCACAATACCCGGAATAAATGACAGCTCTTCGATTCCTGATCCAGTGAGCTCTGATAGCAGGTTCCATTGAGCAGCCTGCCAGATCCCTATCTGAAGCACGGCCTTGTCACCCTCACCGTTCTGCCGCTTTGTTTCAATGCTGACGCTTATAGGGCGTTTGCTGAATGGAGTAAAGGGTGTATGGTTAATGGTTGCCTCGGGCATTCTTCGTTGGAGATTCTCGATAGCATCGTCAAGTCTCGGGTCCCCATCTTTTAGAGGGTTTGCAAACATGGCGTAGTCAACTCTTGCTCCAGGTGCAGAAGGGATTTTGTATCTTGGCGTGATATTTGCCGTCATACTGGCCGTGTCAGTTGAGAGCGTTGGCGTAAAGTGCACTAGACACTTACCACGGTGCAAAGCCAACCAGGTTACGAGGGAGGCGATCAAGGACCGTGTCGAGCAAAGGGGAGTGAACAAGATGGTTCCATCCTGTCTCATCTTGCTGTGTCGCGTCGCAATCAACCGCTGCATCAACAGTCTTGAGAGCGCTGTCAAGAAGACCGTCCATTTCCGTAGAGAATCCATCATCGGGCCCATACACAAAGTCGTCAAACTCGCTGTACAGTGTGTAGTTGGCCCGACTCTCTCTTTTCCGCTGCTCTACTGTGGACTACCAGAGAATGAGATCAGTCAGTGCTTCGAATACCAATAAGTCAGCAAGCTTACCCTCAGGCTACTTGGGACGACTGCCCGGCCCCTACATATAGCTTGCATCTCAATTATGAGAGCTACCAGTTCCATGGGCAGGTTTGTGTCCCGGAGGTCCATGGGTACACGTTTGAGACCTTGCGGGGCCAGGGAGAGCTGTGGAAATAACTTGGTTGGGGACGACTTGTTTGAAGTCTGGCTCATGGAAGCAGAAGAAAGAGACAATGCATCGCTGTTATCGATATCCATCATCCTCGGCGGCTGCGTCGGCGTCTCCTCCTCGTTGCCGCCAGGGTCCGAGTCATCGCTGGCAGCATCTACTTTGCGCTTCTTTCGCTTCTTGCTGGGAGTTTTGAGAGACGGGCCCATGTCGTCGCTGATGCACCTCGAGCCCGGGAGCGAGGCGGGTGGCGAAAGAGGGTGATGGTGATATTTGCGCTTCTTGGATCTGTGGTGGTCGAATTGATCGCTATGCGGGTCGTCCGGGACAGTTGGGATACCCTCCAACCATTCAGCAATGGACTTTCGCTCAAGAAATACACGCGCAGACATGAGAACGGCTGCCGACGCTGCGAATCGTCTTGTCGACTCTGCTGTGAATGGTCCAAGTGTCATCAAGATAAACAGTTGAGGTTGGTGGTTGATGGGGAAACGATGGGATGTGGTTACGTAATGCGGGGTGAATGGCTGTGGCTCCGACTGATGTGGCTGGGCAGCACTTCAGCCACCTGATTAAGCTGTATGTATGTATGTCGCATAACATTCGTGTGACCGGATAGTTGCATCCGGTCACACGAATGTTATGCGACACTACGGTTGTCGTCCTCGCCAACGGCAGACTTCTACTACGCTCTTCTGCTGGGCTATTGCATGGCTATCTTATTTCGAGACCAGTTGCGCATCTCTACATTTCAGTTAGGGCTGGGTACAATGAACCTGCATCCGACGACGCTTTATTTACCGGGGAGACCCGAGTGAGTTTTAGTCCAGCGGTGTGACCTACAAATGGCCTAGGAACAATTTTCGAGAGCACGAGATTGACCGCAAGCTTGAAAAAGCATGTGCTCTCTATTAATCCAATATATATGTGACCCATGCCAAGAGAGGAGTCGAGGGCTTCAGATATGATGGCGTTGGGGGCAACGTGGCTGTGGAATTGGGTTTGGGGCAACAAAGCCACTTGGCAATCGATGCTGGGTTCACGGACGGCGTCGCATTCCAGCAAGATAGTCTATTGCCACAGAAAATCGGTAGTTGGCTTGAGATGAACTAAAACATGGTACTCGCTGCAGAAAACAAATTCCTCCGAGTTTACGAGGCCTCCCAGGGACGGAAACCCGCCCACCAAAACAAAACCCTACCCTCCGAAAATCGTGTGTGCGTGAGAAATGCCGCAACAGCCGTGTCTCGATACCCATTGATCAAAAATTAAGGCAGCTTAGCAAGCACCCGATACTCGACATGTTCCTCTCCGTCGATATCAATAAGAATGCCTTGCGACACGAGCTTGCCGGTGAACGGGCCTTTGAACTTGCGCTCGTACTTGATACCTCCGTGAGACTTGGTGGAATCGGCGGTTGTCTTTGACCACAGGCGTGCTGCAGCGATGTGCGGATTTTGAGCTTGGTCAAGATTCTGAGTACTTGCAGCCAGGGCGTTGGCGTGTTCTCTCCATTTGGCGTGGCGGTCTGCGCGTTCCTGAGCGTCCTCAACGCGTGCGATCTCGACGCCAGCCAAGTCCTTGATGCGCGCGATAGTCCGCGGAGCTCGTTTAGAAGTTGCCTTGGAACAGGGTTTCCGGGTGGGCTTGGTAGCGACTGGTGTCTGGGCTGCTACCTGGTTGTCTGATTGCTTGGCAGGCTTCCGTCGGCGCAGACTGGAACGGTTTATGGAGGACTGCTCTGAGTCTTGGGCCGGACTGTCATCTCCAGAAATGGATCCAGATTGAGGAGTAGGGATGACGATGGTGTCGGCTGATGACATCTCGGAGGCGGCGGCTGGGCTTGATGCCCTGATTTCGCCGTCAGAGTTGCTGAGCTCAGTGTCCGCGTGGGAACGGCGAGACCTCGTGAGACGCATCCTCGGCCTGGGTCCTCGGGTTGAAATGGTCAGAGTTTGCCTAAGGATACGCGGTCAATTTTTTTCCGTCTCATATTTTGTCGCTGGAAAGTGGATGAGATAGCAATATGGGAGCGGTGGCGAAATGATCATCATCGCGTGTGCGGCTAGAGCAAAACAGAGTTGAGTCCGCAGAGGATCACGAAGAGAACCCAGCTCAGGGCCGCAGGGGTCAAACAAACGATTTAAAACATCAAATCGCGGCATGATAAACAAATGAGCATCGTCATGCCGCAGCTTGCGGTTATTGATAGTTCTCGCGAAGCCGTTCGAGTCGCTTGACTCGCTTCTAGGGAAGCTGGAGAGGATGGCGACGAGGGCGGGGAAGAGAGGCAGCAGGAGATGAGACTCACTCTAATGACTGACTGAAGATGGTTTCTCGTAGCAGGACGCTCTTTTCCAGTGCCGTGGTAGTTATTGAGCGCGACAAAGCTGGGACACTTTTGCCTTACGCCAGCGAGTCCCTGGCAATCAATTTTGTATGGGAAATTTTTTGGCGCTTGTAAGACATGGGTCAGGTGGCGATTAAAATGAGCACCAGCCGGCAATTAACAGTTTGACCACTATAACAGTTACGGTGAGTTTTAAAACTGGTGATATTATGGAACAAATGTCTGCGATTCGATTGATGCCCATCTTGTTTCGCAGATACGTATGATTGTGAGTTTCTGAACGTATTTGCTTCATAATGTCTTTTTTTGATGGTTGTCGAGTGACAGGGTTTAAGAGCATGGGTTCAACCACAGTATCCAATAATAGCGCGGCTCGACTTGCGAGGCACACAGTGGCTGCAGACGAGAAAGCTGCGGTGTGAAATTTGCTTAGCCCTCCCAAGTACCATCCGCACGTACACTGAGAACCGTCAAGAAGCTGACGAGAACACTGTCATACTCGGTGTCTTTGGTAAAATGATCAAGAACGGGATGTAAAGTTCCAGAACGTCGCTCTCCAGCAGATCGAGAAGCCTGGAAATCTCGGGTACTTCCGGGTCACCACCATGGTCTTTCCAAGCGACAGTCAAGTCATCTGCGTGCACCATCATGATATCGTAAGCGTTTTGTTGCCTCCTGCTCAGCTTGAACGGTGGCCGATATGCCTTGTCCTCGAAAGACATACACCGAACAATCTAAGCAAGTAGTTGTTTAACCACAAGCGTATAACGCCTCTGGGTCTCGGCCTTGAACCGGAAGTGAAACGGCTTGGACCGCTCCTTGATAAGGTCCTTGCGGTTGACCTCGAACAAAGCATTCTAAGAGACGGTATCTGGTGTGATGACGGCTTTGGCGTGGTTGACTATTCGATCGAATGCGATATGTATGAACCGAAGCTGAGCATCGTCTGACTCGTCCGGGTCGTTCGGATCGACTTCGTATTCCATGGTGATCAAGTCCCTCAAAAAGTCCTTTTTCCCGCTAAAGTCCTTCAAGTGGAGAGCAGAGCCAAGCCGACGAAGCCACGGATTCCGTGCAGTAAAATCGTTCTCGCATCAATTCGCCCTGCCTCTTGACTCCGGACATCATTGCTCTTACGCTGGAATGCGTCAATGGCCTGTTGAAGTCCGACCTGCGAGCCGTGGTCTTCAGATCTGAGCCCGTCGAGATTTAGTCCCCTTGCCACCTCGAAGTACTCGCTACGAGAACCCGTCAAGAAGAATCGTTGATAGAGAACCCCGCTCCTCCATGGATTATTGCTTCGCTCTTGTTCAGCCATAGCAGCTGAGCGTCGGCCAGCCTTTAGCTCTAGATCCCACTCGTGTTCATCCTTCAGATGCTGCCGTATTCGTTTCAAACTCGTGCCCACATATCGGCAAGTCGATACAGTCGTGCTATCTTCTGATACAAACGTGCAGCGGAATCCTCCCGTCTTTGGCCTACCCAATGCAGCAATTGGGCGGCGTGCCGTCGGGTACAAGCGGAAGACTATCGTGGATCTCTTGTTGATCTTGGATAATACCAATCTTGGATGCCCACTTCTGCACTTCCTTGATCTCGGCAATGCCTAGATGGTGGGGAGAACTCTAAAGATGGTTTTTGATACGTCGTCGAGTTACCATAATCAGACAAGAGCGGCAACCGAGAAGCCAGTATTCCCGCACGTGTACGAAGTAATCCATTGCGAACAAGTTTAGAGAACCAAAGATCAAGATTTCTTGCCTAACTCACCCTGGCTACTTCTCAATATTAATAACTCATCTAACCCCTTATTTCATATTGACTTTCTTCAAGCTGAACATAACGAGACCGATGGTCTGCAGCCACCTCTGTGCCTCGCAAGTCGAGACGCGTTCTTATTGGCCACGGCGGCACAACCCATATTCTAAAACCCTGTCACTCAACAGCCATCAAAAAAAGACAACACGAAGCAAATACGCCCACAATCTCGCAATCATATATTTTCATCAAGAAATATTGATATCAATCAAATCGCAGATATCTGTTCTATATTCTTAGCTACTTTTAGCTTCACCGTAACCCTCGTAGTGGTCAAACTCGTAATTGCCGGCTGGTGCTCATTTTAATCGCCACCTGACCCATGCCACGCAAGCGCCAAAAAATTTCCCATTCAAAATTAATCGTCGACGACTCACTGACGCAAGGCATAGTTGTCAGGGGCGGCTCTCGTTCCAGATGAGAAAACTATTCCAGCAGGTGTTTGTTAGACTCGCCGCGGTCATCGACGTCTGGAAGCAGGTCTGATTGCATCATCTGCCAGCGATGGTCGAGCTCCTCCCTGTCAACCTTGTTAGTTACCTTTCCACATGCAATGCTTGGAGGCTCCATGCAAATGAGCTGTGGAGGCAAGATTGGTACTTACGTCGTCTGCTTCAGCATCCTGACCCCCTTCTCCCTACAAAAGAACAGGAACCGCCGCATAGTTCGATCCCGCTTGAAAGATGCCATCACATCGCCACGAGGCGCTCCATCCGACTTGTCCATGGTAACGTTGACCTTGCGCATGATGATGTGAATGCGAAGCGCCTCAATGTTCCACACCACTTCCTCAATCTCGTCGAGGTTAACATGGAAGTCAATGTGATCCTTAAATAGACCCCACGAGGCAGGGCTGACGTTCTTAAGGACTTGGTGCTGGAAGCAGCCGGCTTGCTCAATCCAGGTCCAATACTGGGTGACTGCCGTCGAGCTCGTGAATAATCGGTTTTTGACCTGGTAGAGGCGCCAGTCGTATTTGGTGATTTCACCACCACTATGTGAGTCCGTATCAGACCATGCGTCGATGTGGAACTCTTCGTGAACCGGACCGGAAGCGGGCGACAAGAACTTGGGTCGCTTATGAAGATGAGTGTTAAATGGGCTGTTAGGCCCCATGGGAACTTGAGTAGCCAAGGGAGATTGGTCGATAAAGGACGTTTCGCGAGGCGTGCTAGCAACAGAATGCAAGCTCTTGCGCTTCTTCAGAGGCTTGGGCGTGTCGCTTGGACTGCCCTGGCTCTGACGCGCCTTCAATCCGGAGGGACGGCCGATGTTCTTGAAGCCATGCTTGTATCGAAGGGCAGTCAGCTTCGGGTCATGATAGAAGTCATGGATCGTTCGAGGCAAGTTGAAGCTGGCGCCCTCGGCCAGGATTAGCTCGTGCAGGCGCTGTCGCATCCACTCAATTGGCTGGATATCCAACTTGAACTTTTCCAACTCCGACATCGTTTCAGACAAACGGAAGAGCGCATCGTAGGACGTGATGCCGCCCTTTCCTGACTGAATGTACTTCTTGCTGAGGAGCTGATACGGGCTGACCGGGCCCTGTTCGTGAAACTCAAGGATTTTGACGCCCCGATTGACCAGCTGACCGATCTGATACTTGGACGAGCCACCCTTTTCTTGCTTCGGACCGGCATCGATTGCAGCCTGGTGTTTCTCGCGCCATCGAGCGAGCTGCGGCTCAATCAGTGTTCTCACATTTGGCCAGTTAGGCTCCCAATAGGGGTGATTTTCGTTGATCTTGACCAGGGGTACACCCTCAACGCACTCAGGGTAAGTGTAGACTTCTCCATTGTGCCGGAGCACCAGATTATCTCGGGTGATCTCCTCCAGAGGCTCCTCAGAAGGAGATTCCGTCAGCTGAGGCGACGGTTCGATGGGCATGGAAGCCGGTGTTGGCCGCTCCGCTCGCTCGGCTGATGGGGGTCTACTGCGAACGTTGGCCGGCGTGAATCCAGTGGTAGCTCGATACTCTTGTGGTATCGGCATCTCCTCAGGCTCCCGCGCTGGTTGAGTGCTATTGGGAGCCGATGTGTCTTCCATGGGCGTGTCGAACTCGGCAGTGGGCTGAAGAATGCCAGGCCGTGTAGGTCGCGGGACATGCGAAGGAAGGGCGGAACGTGGGACTTCAGGCCTAGGTTGAGGTTGAGACTGAGATAGTGTTACCATAGCCTCTACCATACGCTCTGGAGCAAGATCGGGCCTGGGTACGGGAGAAGGGCGGCTGACTGGTGCGGGAGGAGGCTCGTAGGCACGCCTGTAAGTTGGTTCGGGAGCTTGCTCAGGACCTCGTTCAGGAGCCGGCGGGGGAACAAGCTGATGGACAGGCTGGGGCGAAGGATGATGCGAAGACACGCAGACTGGTTCCTCAGTTCGAGGTGCCTGTTCGGGTTGTGGTTCGGGTGCAGGCTCAGGTCTGGTGTGCGACCCCTTGGCCTCCCTCTGCTGTCGCGACCTTTCCCTCGAAGCCAGTATGTCAATCGTATCTCCAGACGCGCCGTGGCAACGCTGACGGTTCCACTCACAGTTGCCACATCTCTGAAAAAGGTCACCACCGACAATAATACAATCATCGAAAGCTCCCTGATTCTTATTGCACGACCAGCAACGCTTGGACTGAATCTCTCCGGTGGCCTGGATCATGCAGGATAGCCACTTGACGCCCTTGGCTTCGGTTCGCTCATAAATGCTAGCAAGATGCGAGTCGTTGAAACGGCGACCGCGACGGATCTTGACGGGCCTCCGAATTTCGAGTTCCTGGATTCCTTCCACCCATTGATTCCACGGCTCGATGCGTTCCACCGGTCCGATCACATTGCCATCAGCATCGACAACGTCCACTATAACATCAGATGCGGGTTTGCCAACGGCGTTCTCGTTGCCATGATGCTCAACGCCTTCCATGCTCTCTTCATGGGCAGCCGATGGATAGGTTCTCACTTGGATGGAATCATCGGCGACCTCTCTCCGAGGAACATTTCCACTGACGTTTGAGAGTTCCGGTAATTCCTGAGGAAGGCCAAGGGCTTCCATGTCGGGGTCTTCGGAGTCCTCGACGTCGGGGTCCTCGCCCCTCTTCTCCTTGAAAAACCGACGCATCGTCTTCCAGATCTCCTGCTGAGTTTCGATCGCCGCCTGTCGCGACTCGTGGTAGTCTTGTTCAATGCGCTTCAGTCGATCTGTCTTCACTTCACACTCCTCAGTCACGCGGGCTAGCTCGGCCTCGACCTTAGCGAGTTCTCGAGCTAGCCGCGCTTGCGACTCGCTCAGCTGGCTTCGTTGTCCGGTGAGCTCACAAAGTTTGATTCGGAGTTCGGTCGTAGATTTTTGAAACTCTTGCTCGATCATGTTGTTTTCTGCTTCTCTTTGGCGATGAAGGTTGGCCCAGAAATTCCGTTCTGTCTTGTCCCAAACGGACTTGTGTTCCTCCACTGGGAGCGCCTCCGAGGCCGCGGCATCATCCACGGTGGCCATTTTGGGCCGCGTTGAGGCTGAAAGTCGCCCTTGAAGAATCGTCGAATATGATTGAGATTCAAAGATCAAATGTCGTATGTGTTGGTGGATGTTGGCGTAAGTGATGGTTTCAGTCAATGTCGAATGCGGACGCACAGAACCGCCTCCAGCTGGAGAAAAGTGCGGCTCGGGTGGGCAAGCTGCTGGTGGCCGAGCAAGTCCCACAACCTAGGCCAGAAAAAGAGAAGAAAGGCCAGATCGGGTCAGAGGAATTGGAAGATCGCTATGGTTCCAGCTACAGTCCGATAGTCCGAGGGCCGAAATAGAGTCGTGGGGCGCGTGCTCCAAGGCGGGCGGGAATCGGACGAGCCACCCAAAGGACAAGCTGTGATAGATTGGAAATTGGAAATGAGTAACCGAAGGGTGCGTAGGACGAAAGCCTGACTGACAATGGAATCGTAGTTGGTAATCCGATTGATGGGGGCCGGCCGGTAGGCACCTGCAATCCCCTCACGCGCAAAGCGCAATGTTGCGAAAGCGGTCAAATTCCCGTCACTTGTCGCTCGTTAGTCGTCCCGGTTGGCACCCAGCTCTTTTTTTTTTTTTATTCTCTCCCGGCGTTGTCAATGGCGTGTCTTGGGAAAAGCCGGCCTCAACGCAGTCACTTCGAAATCCCTTCCACCTCCGTCGCGCAAACGAGCCCACACTTCACGCGCCGTCGCGCCAGCCCCCCCCTGGTTGGAGCGCACCTCGTTTTCCTAACTTGCTCGAAGGGAGCGAAAACGAAAGAGGGAGGAAGAGGAAGGGTGTGTGAACGAGAAAAGTAGTGAAACCAACAAGGCGACAGAAAAGGAGATTCCTAGGCTGGAGAGACTGAATGAAGAGCGCGCAACGCGTTGCGTGAAACGTTGCACGACCGTGGCGCGCGATGTTCCTGGTGATAAGTGAGAGGAAAGAAATTTCAACAGGTGACCGGTCCCTACGGGTCCGCCAACACCTTTCGGAACGAGGCCTACGGGTGTGATCTGGAAGGCATTAGGCGCTATGTGTCCCGAGCGCTGGGAGGGTCTGGTGTTTGAGCTACTACGTATCCACTGTCGTGTCGCAACCCAGGGATCTTTCTTAATCTAAACGAATTACCAGCACGACTGCCGACAGTATGCTAGCCAGCCACTAAAGCGTTTCTATCGGCACGCTATCGACTCGCCAGCAGCAGCGGTCCACCTGTTGTTGTGTCACGCAGGGATGCTGAGTGCACTTGACAACTGGTGGTTCTTGTTGTCGTGATTGTAATAAACGTTTATGTGTGACGGTCAAGGTTCCCAACGTAGTAAACCGTAACCTGATTTGGTTTATGTTGGCAGTTGCAACGGGGCGTGGCGTACCGAGCGTAGGGTGGCGAATCACGTCTGATAATGTCAAGAAGTATTCTTGAGTAATCAAATTGTATTGAAAGCTGGAGAGCTATCTAGACAGGGAAGTGGGAATGAGTGAAGATATATATACTATTCTGATTTGCTTGGTCGAACGCGCTCTCGTTCGACCTGTTCGACCATTCAAGGTTAAGGTTTTACTTTTGATCGAACGTGGTCGAACTCGTTCCCATAGGACATGCGAATCGGGCTCCCCCCAGGCTTGAGTCCTGGGGGACTCGATGGAATTCGCGCGGGTAGTCGACAGAGGCATTTTATTTTGTCAAAATTCAACCACAACGATGCATCTAGCGATATGTGTATAAAACGATAGAGAAGAAAGCAATTGATTGATCAATTTCTATAGAGTTATTTTTTATTTTATCGTTGGCTAACAGACACGCAAAAGAAAGCATCTAACTCGGTGTCGAGACGAAAGCATGGTCTGAGCTCAGAGGCTGCTTACGAAATATCGTTACACCCTGGTCGCTTGGCCTAGACCTCAAACCAATGAAAGGAGGGCTTGGACCGGACGGTATCCTTGTTTGCTCCACAGTGATTTCCTGAAACAGCTAGCTGAACTGAGTATGAACAGGGGCAGTTCGATATACTGATGATTTTAGCCAATGATAGCATGGCTTGGACCGGACGGTATCCTGGTAGGCTCCACAACGATGTCTTCAACAAGGGTAAGTTTCGTTTTGCCCATAGAACTGGCCGAGCGAGTAGTCAAGCAAGCACTGTCGAGACTAAACGACCGGATAGTAGCAGACATCATTGTATTGCGCACAACCTAGACTTTATCACCCTACATAGCATGAATTCAAGATGCAATACATATGATTTTGAGGGGCCGCTTGGTTCATTAAGAGGTTATCATGTATCCTTCGTCGCCGGGTTTACCGTATCGACTCGACAAATTGATAAAACCTGGTGGGTCCTAGCACCCCTGCTTCATGCAAGTTCTATTCCTCATACAGTTAGTATGAGAATCAGAACACAACGTCAGCTCATCTCCCCCTCTTCCTTGATTTTGGCAAATTCCTCGCGTCACGGCCGCCGGCATGCCCCAATCGAGGCCATCGCCGGTGTGCGGCTTCATTGATATCGTCTGTATGTGCAGAAGTGAGGGCATTCCCAACGGAAGCTAACCAGGGCCAAATAGACGTCACACACGACTTTGAACGCGCCGAACCCTTCGAGATCAGACAGACCTACCGCCTCGAGTACAGGCAGCCCTCCTCGCCCGGTCAAAATACAGGGATTTCCCTAGCAAAAGAAGGCTATTACTACGGTTGGGTTAGGGTGCGAAGTAGTTAGGCTGCCGATGATGTCTTGAGCCGGGGAAAGGTGTGTTTTTGCAAGGTCGATAGAGACGACGAAGGACAAGTCAATAGCTAAGGTACAACTACAATACATGATTCAGGCTCTTCCTCCACTATAATCGGGGCCTCGGCAGTAGTCCCATCGGTATATTTCCTCATCAGCCGTCTCACAATATCATCCTTATTCCCACCCACCAAAAGTCCAAGCCCCTTGGCCATTGTCTTCAGCTGTTCCTTCTTTAGCTGCATGAGACCAATATAAAGGTCCTCTGGGGTATTGTCTTCGTCCCCAGCTAACATAAGCTCCTCAAAGTCCGTGAGGGTATTCACAACTTCTTCCTCCTTGACGATAATCTCCTCAGCAGTCTCCCAACCCGTAAAATCGATCTCGTCGATGTCTTTGATGTGTATGAGGTGGTCTTGGCTCCCGTCGGGTCTCACACTAATACCGCAGGTTGTAAATGACTTGGCAATCATCTCAGGGCGTTGGGCAAGTCGTTGGATAGCCCGTGAGACGACCCATGTTGTCATTATCCTCTTATCCTTGACGGACCACTCTGTCTGCCCTTGGGCCTCCTTATTTATCATGTAAATACGGGTTTCTTCTCGTAGTAAGTCCTTCAATGGTCTGTTGACGGACACGTCAAGCGGTTGAAGCTGACCCGTACAGCCCGGCGGGATAAGCGCCCTCGTCACCTTCTGTTGCCGTAGCTGGTCTGTGACTTTGTCAGTCTTGTGAAATGTGGCGACGTCCATTACGAGAAGGAAGTCTCGTGTTTTCGCCTGTACGTCCGCTAATTCGTCCTTGATCCAGTCATAAAATAAGTCCTCATTGTTGTACGCTGTCTCATTGTACGCGACAGTCACGTCTGGTGCGTAAAGATGGCCCTCATCTGCGAAAATCCTGCCTTTTGGACCGGCGGTGCCGTGGAAGATGATCTTGGGCTTTAGTCGGAAAGACCCGTCGGCGAAGATGTACATGATCAGGGTGGCCTGTCTCTTGCTCCACCCGCTACGGTCGGTCTTGCCGGCCACGGTTTTTGCCCCACGTAATTCCCACGTACTTCCATCGAGATATTCGAATGGAATCGGGGTCTCATCGACGTTTAAAGTCCATTTCTTCTCAAAGCGACGAACGGGCGAGTCGAGGATATAATTTATAGTCATTTTGGGTGACTGGTCGTGGCGCAATTGCAGTGTATTGGTGTTGTTAGATACCCGGCGGATAAAGCAGAGGAAGTTATTCGTGACAGCCCTGTATTCCTCAGGGCGACGACTTGACTCCTTAGTGATCCGACGCTTGACGATGCCTCGCCGCCGCTTAAAGCCCAGCCACCAACCATTTGAGAATGTGAATACCTTCACTGACTGAGGGTATTTATCTTCCCAGATAATCTGGGCCTGTCTCCTGAACCATCCAGTCGTTACGATAAGCTTCTTGTCCCGGGCCTCCAGAAACAGCCGGAAAAGCTCCTCCTCGAGGTCCGGCCAGTGGGGGGAATAGCTTCGTTTCTTGATGTCAAGGGCGGCCTCCTTATCCCGTTTCCAACGGTATATTGTCTGCTCGGGAATTAAGAACTGGATTGAGGCTTCTTTGGCCAATGGATGACGATAACCATTGACAGAAAAGTAGTGATCTGGATCGTATATCCTATAATGCTCTAGGAACATAAGGACCTCGACTTTCTTGCGTGGTGAGTATGTATTCTCACGGCGTTGCAGTGGTTTTGGAGGAGTATATTTCCGATGGGACAGCGGCTTCTTCTTTGGTCCTGATTTCCGAGGCGTAATATTGACTGACCGCTCCACAAGTGTCATTTTGACGGAAAAACGGGGTCATGATAGCTTCACATCGGATGAAAAAACAGGTGATTTACGTTGGAAGGGGGAAAATCCCTCAAACATTGCAAAACCCTTGTCTGATATTGCGGGGAAGAGCCTCGAGAGTTTATCATCACATACTAACTATATGAGGAATAGAACTTGCATGAAGCAGGGGTGCCAGGACCCACCAGGTTTTATCAATTTGTCGAGTCGATACGGTACTTTTCCACCGCGATCGCTTGTCGCGATTGTTCTTTGCACCTACCCTAGATCGCCGTATTTTACCTGGCGGCGCTAAGATAGCAAGTGCCGGGTTGAGCTCTTATTTGCTTTTTCCCCATCAGCTCGCAAACTCTCAACAAGCGCTTCCGTCCCTCCGAAGCCAGTAATCGTTTCTCAACCCTGTCAGCCCATCCAATTATGTATTGAGTCTCGAAATTAAGCTCGCCCCTTTACCAGGTACAGGAGAGGCAACCCGACCACGGGTTGCGCAAAGGCCTTGAGGAACGAAGATGGTTGTGGCAGTTTGCTCGGCAATTGAGATGAGATATGTTGGAAACGGAAAAGCCAAGTGCGAATCTTGGTTTTGAGTGGTGTTGGCCATAAATATACACGCGGGGAGACGAGAACCCTCTCAGGGGTAATCCCGGCAGCGTCCTCGAGGTGGTGTAGGAAGTGAGGGGTCATGAAACTGCAAGAGTGAAAACGTCATGCAATGGAGACGCAATCTTGCATCTGCAGAATCATGCATCTAGCATGCAAATGATGGAAAACATGCTCTGTAAGGTATGTGTGGGAAAAGACGGAAGGCATCAAGAGGTGTGGGCGATGCCGGGCCGTGGGGTATTGTGGGAAGGAGTATCAAAGGGCGGATTGGAAAATTCACAAGGTCTGCGTGCCCAAGGATGGGTAATGTGGGCGAGGAGGGATATTGATGGTCGCCACTGGTGGATGGACAACAGATATCTCAGTCAATTTGTTGCTGTACGAAGTGACTAATTGTTGCTAGGCTAAGGGGATTATTCCAATGGGTTCTTAGATAACTTCCTGATATTTCTTTGGGGGATGACGGTTGCGATGTGGTCGGGGCGGATCTGACGAGAACGCTGTGATTGAATCGGACGCAGGCGCATCTGGACGACAGGTAGTGGCAACATCTGCCTCCGATACATCAAGTTCATCTTGTGAGAAAGCCGAAACCGTGGGGGATCCAACAGGCTCGTTGCTCTGAGAAGATGGAATGGTGCTAGAAGAGGCCGGGGACAGGCGTCGTTTCTTCGTAGGGGTCTGGTCGCAGTTAGAGTTTGTCCGCTTGGCCGGTGGTGTAGTCGGTTCGAGCGAAGCAGACGGGGGAGGAGTGGATGGGATAGGAGGAGATCGGTGAACTGTTGGTTTTGGTGGCGAGGCAAACATAGCTTTCGCATCCCCAAAGGCCATAGGGCCGGAGGACGGTTGCTTCGGTGGGGTAGAGAGTGATAGGGCTGCGGAGGCCGATTTGGACGTGGCCCTGTCGAGAAAGGTCCAGGTATCTGGCACGACGATGAAAACGTAGTCGCGGTCAAAGCCGGGCGGGTGCACCATGATGCTGTAGTCGAGCAGGCCGACAACTTTGCCGGTGCAGGTGAAATGAGCGTTAGCCTGGAAGTGGGTGTCCTGTCTCTCCACCATTTTCTTGCACAGAGATGCCCAAGGGTTGGCGTGGATGGGGAAGATGGCAAAGACCTGGAAGGGATAGAAGCCTTTGAAGGGTGTTTTGTCAGGATTTCCAGGGGCGATGTACGTAGAAAGTTGGACGAAGCCACAGCACTTCAACTGGACGTTGTCGAGTCCCGGAATAGACTCCTTTCGTAGCAGTGTGCGGCCGGGACCGACAACAGGGCCAGTGAACGTGGCAACGGGAGGAATAGCGGGGAAGTGGTCTACGGAGGCAAAGTTTCGAGGGACAATGCTTTGACTCGAGTCAGGGGGGCTGGCAAGGTCAGTTGTATGCAGCATGATTACGGCTGGTAGCCCTGATCACGGATGATAAGAGCCGGAATGGTGTATTCGGTGATGGCGCCAGTATCCGACTCTAGACCATCTCGCTGTTCAACCTCCCAGGTCAGGGTGTACGGGTGAACACGACCGTTCATGAAGAACCATTGGTCGGTCCATTCTGAAGCAACGACTGGTTGATTATAGATGGAAAGGTTGAGGCTGAAGAAGATGCAGCTGGAGGGGTTGTCGGGGTCTGACCGAAGTTGCGCATACTCGGGAGTCAAAATCCAGGACGGGGCAGGTAGGAAGACCTTCGCTATGGCTTCTGCGTTGAGCCGGTGGTCCTGATAGGCAAACCTGGACGGGCAGTCTGGTTGGACGAAAAGCATCATGGACATATCACTGCCCGCGATTGTCTGGCTCTCGAGAGGTTTTGCGCGGGTTCGAAGGGCCATTGGCGAGGGGAGCGGGAGTAGATATGATACACTGGAGCAGTGGTTGTCGGAAAGGAGCCAAGAATATCCGAGACGAACGTTGGAGGTAATAGGACGGTAGATGCCGCGGTAGTGAACAGCAGAGTAGGAAGTGAGCGGGGTGACGATGGCTTGGTCTCTATATGGATATAGATGCAGGGGCAGTTCTCGCGGGCCGCAGTATCTAGGGTGCGGGGTTCGGCAGATCAGAGCTCAGACGAAGGTCCGGGAAAGCCTCACGTTTCAAGTAGATGAAGAATGCGGGGTTTGGGTCATGAGCAAGGTCGATCTGGCGCCAGAGACGTCATCGAAAGTGATGTATGTCAAATGTCAGAAGTGCGATGTGACTGTAGGGGATGGAGTAGTGTCACTTTCTGTGAAGCAGGTGAATGAAGGTGAGGTGCCGATATGGAATCAGCTGATATCGGAGTAGCAACGGTTTCAGCTTGAGTGTGTCACCAACTGGCAGGATGGGAGTTGCGGCGCGACAAAGGGCAACGTCGGCAGTTGAGCAAGAGTCTGGGTTGTAGGCATACAGGAAGGGTTGTAGGTGGTTAAGGGGACTATTAGCGGACCGCTGGGATACTGCAGGAACCAATGCCGTATTAAGGAGCATAATCATCATCATCCAGAAGCGAAATCGTGCAACTAAAGAGAGTCCGACGCGGAAGCCTTGTGATATACCGTTCGCCTGGAGTCATCGATGCCGAGAAGGCAGCGGCAGGATGAATAGTCCTGTGGCCAAGCCAAATGAAACGATTGCTCGCGCGGGAGCCTGCTCAGGGTCAGTAGGGAACGGACAAGAGGGTAATGCTGTAAGCGCGTTGGAGAGAGCGCAGGGAGATGAGACGACAGGAGGCGGCGTGGATGTGGTAGCAGCTGCGGACAAGAGGTTGGGACATTTGTCTGCGGTGGAAGATACCGCATGGAGGCAACATGCGGAAGCAATTGCAGGGTCGTTGCCCAGAGCACGGAAGTCTCATGATAGGGCCAACACCGGAGGTTCCGCGCAATATCAGCCACCGAGTCGGCTTCAAAGGCCTTTGTTGCCCAGAGAACGTGGTGCACCGGAGGCCGCGGATTCCGATGCTCCGCTCTTTCATCGACACATTTTGCCCAAGGAGAGGGGGGATGGAGATGATGAGCGGCGCGGTAAGGCGGTTGGCGATCCCCCGCTTTTTCGTCGGCATGAAGCACCCACGGTCCGGATTACCCAGCCCAAGCAATCAGTATCTGAAGACATTAGACGAAGAGAGCTAGCAGCAGCAATTGCACGGGGTTTGCCCAAGAGACGTCGGGGACGGGGTCGGCGGCCGAAAGCAAGACCAGATACTAGCCGAGACGAACCTCCGAGGAAACAAATCCGAGCTGGAACCCGAAGGCAGAGAAGACGGGAGTTGCAGGCCGAAGATCTGGCGAGCGTTCTGCGTTTCTTGGAGGACGAATTTGCCGTGAAGGAGAGTCTGTCCAACGAGCAGACGTGGTGTACGCCAATACCACATGAGAGAAAGGTGTCGACCGTGCGAGCCTTCTACAAGGAGTTCCACGATGTGGAAACTTTGCCAATACGGACTTGCATGCTGTGCTATCGTAAGCGCACGAAAAAGGAGTTGAGAGATGTGACATGGGACCAATGGATGTCGAGCTGGGTCGAAAAGGACAACCGTTCGCCATTTTCATGTCTGAGTTGCTTTCCCGTGGGCGAGACCTTCTCGGCATGTGCGGAGTGCGCTCGTTGCTTGAGGCGGGGTGTTCTGTCGCCTGCGGCCCAGTTTCACCGACGTATTGGGTGTGAGCATATGTTTCCCGAAGAGCTGAAGGGCCTCACGCCGGTTGAGGAGAAGCTTATCGCACTGAACTCATGTTACGGGTTCGTCACAAGGTACAGCATTGCGAGCAGCCAGAAGCAAAGTGTCCGGTATCCGAAGCACATCAAGGGCCACATCACGGTGTTCCCAAACAACGTGCAGGAGCTGGCCACGAAAGTGCTCCCCCATCCACTTTTGCAAGTCATGGACGAGATCCACGTCTCGTGGCAGGGCGCGGGGAAGCCGGCACCGAGCGATCTTTCAAGCCTCCTATCGGTGAGGCGGCGAGTCGTAGAGAGGGCCCTTGTCTGGCTGAAGAAGAACAATCCACACTATGCCGAGATCGAGATCGACGCGGCGGAGATGGAGAGTTGGGGAGCCCCGCCGCATGGGGTGCCATCGTTGGTGTACGATCGCATGGAGCGGAACGAGCCGTCGGCATGGGAAAAGACACGAACGGCGCAAGTCGTGCCGCCCACGGAGCGCGCCATGGACGACGAGGGTTCGGTGGACATCGAGGAAATCCTCTCTCTGCTCAATGAGGGAGAAGGCGCGCCAACATGCCAGACTGGAGGACCAGTGACGAACGAGGGAAACGAGTCTCGCTGTAAAGCTGGAGCTGAGGCTGACCAGGTCACGAAACCGATCAATGAGGTCACCTCTTCTGGAATGTTTCCGCTGGACGGGCCGCCGGATGTAGCGGACGTCGAGAAATTGCGGTTTGCTTGCGACGCTGTCGGAAAAGGTGCTGGGACCAGCCACATGGGCCCGAGAACATGGGTTGGATCCTCGGCTGAAAGGCGGCGGGGGCATGCTGACGACTCTGAGCCGTACATTCATGTTTCTCGTGGGGACGAGTTCGCCGACTCGTTTGATGGCTCGTTCTTTGCGAAGACGTTCCCCACACTACTACCGTTCGGCGTCGGGGGGCCACGGTTAGTCGAAGAAGCCGCCATAGAGGCGGGAAGAGGTGCCAACGTGAGTGGAGGAGATATGGCGGCGCGAGACCTCTTGTCGTCTCGGAACATGAGCCTTCGGACCTGGGCTGACATTGTGCTGCGGCGTCATGGCGGCCGATTCGCGACGCACCACATTTTCGCATTTCTCGTCTTCAACATGGGCGTGCGGTCGAGGAACCGGCGTGTCAGCATGCTGAGCGTGACGAGGAAGAACTTCCGCAAGGTGGAGCGTATCGTACGGTCGCTGACTGCAGACAGGTTAGCGGCAGCTAGGGCAGAGTTGGAAAGCTCAGGCAAGACCACCGATGATGGTGTGAAAGAGCTTCTCAGGAGCCTATCGCTGTATGGTTACCGCCAGCCTATGTCCAGAGAGCTCCGTCTCAGCATGCGGCACAAGATCCAGGCGCTCATCGTTCGCCATGGTGTGCCTGCCATTTGGTTCACTATCAACCCAAACGACATTACGAACCCGGTGAAGCTCCGACTGGCAGCGTATCGCTCACGCGATCCTGAGGCGGCCGAGGCTTTCCTGCGAAGCCTTGACATGTCGTTTAAACGTATGCGGTTGTCCATCTCAGACCCTATGAGTTCGGCTATATTCTTCCACCGGGAGATGACGTTGTTTTTCGAGCATTACGTGAAAGTAGGAGAAGAGTCAGTTTTCGGGCGTATCAGCCAGTACTATGGTGCTGTGGAAACCAACGAACGAGGGGCGCTTCACGTTCACGGGCTGCTCTGGTTGCATGGAAACGCGCATCTGAGCTCTACGCTTGCCGGCATCCACGGGGAGGATCAGGCGGCGTATCGTGAGCGCATCGTCCAATACGTCGATAGTGTTTTCTCCGAGGTAATGCTCAAAGTTGTGGTGGGCAAAACGGGGCGGCTAGGCTGACATGCTAGGCAGGATCTTGACCAGGAAGGGTTCTGCGCCGTGCAAGCGGAGCGATCGGTGGCATCCGACATTTCCTTCCTTTTGGACAACACCGAGCAGTTCTCGGCCGCATTTGACGAGGAAGCCAACTTCTGTGCCGGCGCGACGCAGATTCATACCCACAGTCCGACCTGCGTCAAGTATTCCCTGGGCAAGAAGACCCAGAAGGGCGACCTCTGTCGGTTCAAGGCACCATGGAGATTGGTCGACAAAACTGCATTCACGCCAGACGGCGTGCTGCAGATTCGCAGGACGCACCCCATGGTTAACCGGTGGAATAAGGCCATTGCCGTAGGGCTTCGCCACAACCACGACATCTCCTTCATAGCGACGCAGCGGAAGACCATGGCACTCGTCTATTACGTCACGAATTACGCGACCAAAGTAGAGGACCCGACGTGGAAGCGAGTCGCTGCGGCCGCAGAACTGTTGCCTGTCCTCTCAGCAGGTGGCCAGCCGGCCGCCGGGGAGGATGCTGGAGGCGACGGCGGAGGCGACGAAGACGGTACAAAAAACAAGACGCGACAGTTTCTGATGAGAGTGGCGAACCGTATATTTACGGAGCGGCCACTATCGCAAGTCGAAGTTGTTGCCTATCTTCTAGGGTACCCGAGCGAGTTCACGAACAGTAGCGCCTGGGCGTATCTGAACGTATCTCTGCTCTACTGGCACGTCTTCCGACGGTGGCGACATCTCCGGCAAGAGAGCGGCATCGCGGTCGCGGACGGTTTTGTGGACGAGTCGATCGTCGTGGAAGAAGCAGGCCAGAGAATCAGCTTCGCTGAGGCGTATCGTCATCGTGGTGATGTCCTGCGAGGTCTGTGCCTATATGACTACGTTTCGCTTGTCAGCCTCAAACGCGTTGGCAAGGACGAAAGCTCGGGTGCCTGGGGAGAGGTGCCATTCGAGAGCGATTGGACGGCTGGGAGACAATGGGTGCAGGTGCTGAGACGGCCGGGAAAGCATGCCGTCGTCTGCCTTGACGGCTATCTGAGCAAAGATTTCGACCAAGACGACGAAGGGTCGTGCCATCGTAGGTATGTCCGGGGACGAGTCGAACGAAAAGTGGTTGAAAGAGACTAACTCTCCTACTGAAGAGCAGCCGTGCAGCACCTTGCCTTATTTGTGCCGTGGGAATCCTTCTTGGGCGAAGAAGGAGACGACATCAACGACATATGGGCGCGGGCACGAGAGGCGCTGGATCCTAGAATCTCATGCCTCGTCGATAACGTGCAACTGCTTCGGCGGTCCGCCGAGGACGCAAAACGGGACGCTAAGCAATGGGCATCCTCATCCGGCGACGGGGACGCCACGGGCACACATGTTGAGGAGGCGGGAGCAGGCCAGGCGGATGAAGAGGCCGCATCGGCGTACCAGTCCGATAACGTTGGAAACGCAACGCGTCTTATCGATGTCGTCAGAAGCGCGGTCGGTGCGAACCAGATCACAGTGGGATCGCGGGAACTCACAGCAATGATGCAGCAGCTCTGCCGCTTCCAGCAATCAGCGCTATCCTCGACGACCGAACTCCTGGCCACCATAACACCCGAAAGGGGGAAAGACGGATAAACATGCCAGGGCGGGTGTTTTCTGGGGCCGCAGTACCGCCGCAGGATCAGGTCAAGGCCATAAAGTCACAGCAGATATGTGCCTCCAAAGAGAGGGTGAAAATGATCCAGGGCATACAAAATATGGCCGCGGCCCATGGAACTGATCGCAGTGCAGCGGCGCGGAGCGTGCTCACCGGTTTCGGGGACGGTGACATTCAAATGACGGCGGCGGACTTGGAAGAGACGGTAGACGACGCAGATCCGAGGGTAGAAGTCCAGTTCGGCCCATCAACCTCTTTCCTCGAGGCTGGCAAGGATCTGGTAGCACGATTGACATTGAACAAGAGACAGGCGATCGCTTTCCTGATAATATGTGGCCAGCTCGACCTCATAAAACGTGGGGAGAATGGTGACATCGGTCAGCTCTGCCAGTTCGTCGGCGGCGAAGGTGGGACTGGCAAGTCGCGAGTCATCGAGGCACTCGTGGAGCTTTTCGCCAAGAAGGGCCTTTCGAATCGTCTGCTGATCACGGCGACGTCAGGGACGGCCGCAGCACGCATCAATGGCATCACGATCCACTCCGCATGCGGGTTCTCGAAGGAGCAAGGGACAGGCGCCGACACGACGAAAGACTCGGACGGCGTCCGGCTCCCGAAACAGGCGGAGAGATTCGTCCATGGGCAATCGCGAATGGACTGGCAGGACAAGGACCTGCTAGTCATCGATGAGGTGAGCATGCTCGGAGCGCGGACGCTGCACGCCGTGAACGAGCGGCTGTGCCGTCTCCGCGGATCGCAGCAAGATTTCGGGGGATCCCCATCGTTCTCTTTTGCGGACTTCCACCAGTTCCGCCCGGTCCAGGAGAGGTCGATCCTGCTCCCCAGCGTGGCCATGTCGTGGGACGAAGACAACTCGTTCAAGGCCGAGCAACGGCACCAGCATGACAAGGCGCACGCGCTGTGGAAGAAATTCACGACGGTGGTCATGCTGGACGAACAAATGCGCGCCGCTGGGGATCCGGTACTGCAGAGGCTGTTGAAGCGAATCCGATTGGGCGTGCAGGACCGGACGGACCTTGACCTCCTCAACTCCAGGCAGGCTTGCTAATCAATCAACGGCTTTCAATATTGATGCAATATTATTGAATCAATTCAATTCAATGCAATTCAATCCTGAATTCCAGATTACATAAGTCAATGCAATACAATTCAATGTAGGTGCCCGTTGATTGATTCCGGTTGATTCGTTTGTATGTATGTATGTATATTTTTCGTCCGGGGGGCCGTGAGGCCCCAGAAGTCTCCTAAGGGAGCACAGGACGTGCTGAGCTACGGGAGTCTACCTATGATCTAACCACACGGTGTCCCCTATCCAGCATATCATCGACACAAATGGCGCATTACATCGAGCCTGTTACCCGTCAGCGGGTGGTCCAGGCACGGCTAGTAAACAGTGGCCGCGGGGCAGCTTATGACTAGGACAGTCATGGCGGGGGCCGTGGTTGCCGATAGCCACAGTCGGATGGAGAGCGTTGCGGCTCTCTATCTGGCCGAGCCTAGATAATAGAAAGAGGTAACAAAGGAATACAAGAGAAGATAAAGGAGGGAGCGGACGCTAGTACGTCTCGAGTCGATCTCGTTTAGTAGCGAGGGCAGATCCTATCAAAGAAGGCGCTTATCTTGGCCAACTTGAAGAACCTATCAAAGTCTTTTCCTAATGCTAGATTCACTGCCGTGTTTGGCGAGGGAGCGAGCCTCGCTCGATGCCGTGGCGGTACCTTTCTACAGTAGAAGATATGGTCAGGTGTTTTGCGTCGGTTGCATGAGCAGACCACTCGTGCTTCGCTGTGGTTGAACCTCTCGTGGTATGCGGCAAAATCCCCGTGGAGGGACCTTGCGGCGAGCAAGTGGTGTAAGACTGTGCGCGGGAGCGATAGCTCCGGAGGGCAGGCTACTGTTGCCTTGAGATTCAATCTCTTGTACTGCTCAGGGGAGGCGGAAGACCACCAGGCTTCGAACGCTTCTCTTGGTTTCTGCCTCGCGAATCTTCGCAAGTAGGCCAGCGTTGGCCTAGCACCCTCGGGCTCGGGCAGCGAGGATGCTGCTTTTGCCAGTTTATCGGCTTGTTCGTTGCCGGGAATGTTGGTATGACCCGGTACCCAGCGTACTTTCGTAGCACCATGCGATGCTGCCAAGGCTTGGAATTCGAGGAAGACCTCCTGGGAGGAGTCTGATGGTGTGTCTCGCAGGCATGCAGCAGCAGCGAGGTTATCTAGGCAGATAAAGATGTCTTGGGCTGCTGATTCCTGCAGATTCAGGGCGGCCTTCAAACCCTCTAATGCTCCCGCCGCTTCGGCATCGAAGACCTCGGCCGGTCCAAGCCGGCCGGATCCGTCGAGGATGGGGGTGTTATTCTGGTGGATGGTAAAGCCGTAGCTCGCCGCTCCTTCCGAGGACAGAGAGCCATCCGAGTATACAACCAAGGTGTGTGAGTCGAGTGACTCGACCCAGCGAGAGAAGGTGTTGGCCGATTGCTCTTTCGACGCTGTCTGCAGCGGCGCCATCTGTTCTTGATGGAAGCGTCGCTGAACGAGCCTTGGCCGCGTACAGGGTGCAAAGAGTTCGTCTGTGCGACAGAGACGTGTCCTGAAGCCGCTTTCTACTTGTACTTGATATTTTCGTTTGATGAGGTCGTGGTAAGTAGGTTGGCTAGGTGGGCGTGTCCGACTCGCCAGAGGGTGAGCCTCATCAAGCGATTTGAGCCGCGCGGAGAACTTGAGTCGCCTTGCTTCGAGTAGCTGATCAACCGGCGGTATCCCGCTTTCTCGGTGGAGAGCAGCGATTGGTGTTGTCCTCCAGACGGGAAGTATGGCTCTCATGGCCTGGTTCATGGCTTTCGCCATTCTTTGTATGAGATGCTGATTACTTGATGGCATGTCCTTGGCAGGCTGGCTCCACCGCGGCCTAGTCCTGCCCGGGTACCACGCCTCGGAGCCGTGCAGCAGCACTGGCTCGACACACGCTCTGACGGCGCTTCGCACGGCGCTCGGGAGAGGACCGTGTATCGTGTTGGTCAGTCCTCGCAGGTGGTAGGCGACGGCCTGTGCCTTCGCCGCCCACTTTTCGACATGAATCCGGAACGACAGCCTGCTGTCGAGCCAGATGCCAAGCCAGCGTAGAGCTGACTCGGGGTGTTTCTCGACATCGCCGTGACGTACTGCCGGTGCGGTCCTGAGTTTGCTGCGGGAGAAGTGCATGACTTCAGTCTTCTTCGGGTCGAAGGACACGCCATTTTCCGCGCCCCAACGCACCATCTCCGCGATGGCGCTGGATGCCATGGCAGTACTCTCGTCTACTGTGTCGCCTATGGATAGGATGGCCGTGTCATCTGCGTAGCCGAAGCGGCCTTGGGGGTTGCCCAGTCGGTAGATTGGTTCAGTATAGAGCAGAAAGAGAATCGGCGATACCGGTGAACCTTGGGGAAGGCCGCACTGAAGAGGGGTGAAGGGGGTAAGGGTGTCTTGATATCTGACACGGGCTGATCGATCCCTCATGAAGGACTCGGCCCATCTAGCCAGATGGTCGGGCCAGCCTTGTTCACGAAGACGCAAGACCAGTCTGTTGCGCATGACGGTGTCGAAAGCACCTTGTATGTCCATCGTGACCAGGGTGGCCACCTTCTTGCGTGCAAACGCTTCCTCGATATCATGGATCAGGGCGGCTACCAGGTCTGTTGCTGACCTTTTGGGGGAGAGCCCCAGCTTGTTGTGGGTGAAGGACGCTGTAGTGAACAGCTGCCCACGATAGACGGCGTGCGATCAGACGTTCCAGCCCTTTGCCGAGGCAGGAGAGCAGAGAGACAGGTCGCCAGGCCCTTGGCGACGTGAGATCACGGCGTCCGGGTTTGGCGATCATGACCACTTCCGCCTCCTTGAACGGTTTCGGGTGGTGGCCTGTCGTCAGGCATCTTTCAAACAAGCGGCAGACGTGCGTCCCGATGATATGCCATACAGCTTTGAGGAGATCTACCGTGATGCTGTCTGATCCTGGAGATGTATTGCCTGTGTAAAGAGTCGCATACTGAACCTCGTCCAGCGAAATCTCAAGCGGGAATGGAATTGATCTAGGAGAAGATACTGATGTCCAAGGGTTTGTGATGTCGTCTTCCGCAGTCCGTCGTTCCAGTGTGGCTTGCCGAAGTGCGTTGGCCTTGTCCATCTGAGACTCGTATACAACATCGTCGACCTGCAGCGGTGGGGGCTGGAAAGGTCCTGGAGATTTTAGCCAGCGAACAGCTTTGAAAACAGCACTGCTGTCGGAGAAACTGTCGATGAGGTTTCGCCAATACTTTCTTTTAGCCCGGCGGACCACGCGATGGAGGTCCCTCTTGGCGATCTGGACATCTTGATTGAAGCCGCGAGGATAGAGTCTTCTGATGGCACGGAAAGCCGCGGCGGCGCCGACACACTCCTCGGTCCACCACGGAGCCGAACGCGTGCTCTTCCGTGAAGGCCGTCCGGCTGCCTTCGCTGCCGACATCAGGAGATTCACGAGTGCGGAGGCTAGCTCATCTAGGTCCGCTGGAGTCGAATTCGCGAGGGGGATTCTTGTGGCCCCGAGCTCTACGATCTCTACAAATCGTTTGAGCTCGTCGTCTGTTGTCACCCGTACCTTACCCGGCTGAGTCGGAGCTGGCCTGACGTCGGGCAGGGTCAGGCTAAGCGTGAAGTGGTCGGAGCTAGTGGCGAGATGGTCCTCGACGATAGCCTCGGCCAATGGCATATTCGTAAAGGCGAGATCGATCGTATTGCCGTATGGGTTTGTTGGAATGTCCAGAGAATTGAGTAGGTTCAGATCGTTTTCTGATGACCAGGCTTCGATCTCCTGGCCGCGGTTGGTAGTAGGGCCTGTCTGCCAGCTGCGATGTCTGGCATTGAAGTCGCCAGCAACGAGGCAGCGTCCTGGGACAGGCCACTGTAGTAGTGTCTCCAGGGCGTCATGCTCATCATTCTGACGATAGAAGTTGACTATCGTCATGCCGTTGATAACCAGCCAGAGAATATCTCGAGTCTGAAAGGGCCTGATCTGATCAGCCAGGAGCTTTGGGTCTCTCCGGACATATGTCATGACTCTCGGCCGAGTGTCGTTACTATCCCACATCTCGACAGGTGTGAATGTGTCGTATGCCGGGTGGGTTTTGGTCAAGGAGCGGCTGTCTGTATGGGCCGTCCATGGCTCTTGCAGAAGGACGATGTCGTATCGTTCAGAGTCGGCCAGCGCCAGGGCGCAGTCGTGGGCCGGAGGGATCTTGCCGACGTTGGCCTGGAAGATCCTGAGCGGCTTCCTGTCGTTCTTTCGAGTCCGTGAGTACTTATTCCTGGTCATGAGTACGGGTGATAAGTACTATTCGACGTTTCCTTGGTGAGCCTGGTCTGGGTTGCTCGGGCTCCTCCTCCCCTTCGTAGCCGGCCTGGGGGGTCGTGGCCACCATGATGCACGAAGGTGCGCCTGATGCCGCTGGACTTGGAGCACGAACGCTCGGCTGTTCAGATGATGTGCTGTCGTTTCTTTGTAGAATAGTCGCGTTGTCTTGTTGAGTTTCTAGTCGTGATTCCAGGTGACGTTGTCGGTATGTCTGTGCGCCCACTGCCCGGACGTGTTCTCGTTGCTCTCTGGTGAGCCGGCGGAAGACGCCGTGCACTTTCCTCGGCCGAGCAGGGCACCCTCGGAAGCTGGCCGGATGAGGACCTAAGCAGTTGATGCACTGCTCTGATGCAGCACAGTCGTCTGCCCTGTGTCCAGTCTTACCGCAGCGTTGGCAGACTGGCTGTCTGTGGCAGTTGCGGGCAAAATGGTAGTCCCAGCATGTTTCACATTGTCTGAGGCGGTCAGTCTTATCGAGAAGTCTAGCCGCGCGGCTGCCAAAGAGAGACCAGTATCTCTTTGTAGGCTTCAAGAATGACACAAGTAAGGTCTTGGTCAAGGGGTTACCCGAAACTTGTCGCACAGGGCGTACACTAATAGGCTTGAGTCCGGTCTGAATTTCTATCTCGTCGCTGACAATACTGTCGCTGTCCACCTCGTTACCACGAAAGTCAGTCAGTTTTGTGGGAAAGTCTGAGACCACATAGGTGAACCATTCCTTGTTCGTTTCTACTGTCGTAGCCCCCAATTCAGCCGCCCACTCGGCCTGCTTTTCTACGAGGAAGTCGCGAGTCTCAGGGTCGGCAGTCTGGACGGCCCATCCAGACCTGACTTGGAATACTTGTCGAATCTTATCTGAAACGGCACCGAGTTTCTCCCGAATAAGGGTCCGGATCGCGTAGCTACTCTGAGCCCGGGCCGGAGCTTCGGCTTCTAGACGGATGAAGACACGGAGATCCTGTCGGGGTGGGGCGGCGGTCGTCGGTTGCCCCTGACGATGAGGTGGATGAATCTGTTGGCGCTGTTGTTGTTGCTGACGATGTTGCTGAGGCGGGTGGGTCCGACGGTCGCCTGCAACAGGAGGCGAGGCGGCAGTGACGCTGCTGTACGTGGGCTTAGAGGTAGATCCGTTGCTGGAGAGCTCCCGCTTCCAGGAGTCAAGGAAGCTGTCGGCAAATTGTTGAGCGAAACGCTGTTGCGGTCCGGTGGTGAATTGCTGGGCGGCTTCTTCAAACTTGGCGCAAAAGGCCTGGAAGACCATCAACTTGGCGTTGTATTCTTCAACGCGCTCGCGCGCGAGATCATTGGCCGATTCGATGATAGAAACTGGTCGTTGTTCGAAGATCGATGAGGGGTGTTCGCGTGCAGTTCCTTCCGTAGCTGCAGCAGTGGTGGCGGCGATGAGTGGTGAAGACGGTGTCTGGGCCGTCCGCCCGGGTCTAGGTGAAACACCGACGGGGGCGTTGACGGCCGCCGGGCTGTTCTGCAAGAGGGCTGCACGGGCTCCTCGATTGAGATTGGCGGGAGTGTGGATCCCCAGATCGAAGGGGTCCGGGGCAGCAGGCGGGTTCGTCATCGACGAAGCCATCGCCGCAGCTTGCAGCTGCGCAAAGCGCAGATTGGGACGTTTGTTGTGCACTTGTTAAGGAATTAGGTGTAGACAGAGCCACTTTCTTAGCACTTGTATGCCAAGAAAGTGTGATGACAAAGGAAGGTGCGGTTGATTCGTTACCATATACCTAGTTTTGGTCTAGGGTAGGTGAGCGTCCGTGAGGATCGGGGTTGCTTGCATCGGATTGGCCAATCTGGAGGCCCCTGCAAGACAAATGCGGCCCCTGAATGGCTCGCCTAGGAGACCTGCCCCGCCTCAACAGCAGAGACGATTGTTTACCTTGTTTGTTTACTATCCACACAAGATGTCCAAATGTCTGCCTACGTGCCTTTTGACAATCAGTTATCAGCCACGTCCCTTTCCACTGCCATGACAGATCCTCCAGCCCTTTCCGAGTTGCAGCGACCGTCAGACCACAGCAGTGATGTGCCTATTGACAACACGCCGCCCCCACCATACGATGACGCATATGCAGGGCTCAATTGGGGTCGCATACCTGGCTATATTCGACCAAATACCACGTCAGATCGACGCGGCTGGTACTGGGAGCACGGCTTCGAGGTCCAGAAGGGGACAGATGAGAAGAATCGCTTCTGGTTGTGCAAGAGCTGCCATCAAAAGAAGCCGCATAAGTCGTACTTATTCGCTTCCAGGGGTGTTGAGAACATCAAGAACCACATGCTCAAATATCACCACCTTGATAAGGATGGTGAGCCAGCGGTGAAGCGGCCTAGGCACGCTTTTTTCGAGCCCGTTGGCCTTAACGCGAACAATCTACGCGATCAGCGGATTATGAATCACTATAACTCAGCCTTTGAACCGGATCAGTGGAAGAAGCGTCTTCTTCGCTGGGTTGTCCGTGATCAAATTCCGTTTCACAAGCTCGAAAGCGAACATTTCCGAGATCTCTGCCAGTACGCTAACCCCCTAACGGCTTCAAATCACTGCCTCCCACACCATACAACAATCCGGGCATGGATAATTGAGGAGTACGCGAGCAATAAAGGAATCATCACGGAGTTGCTCCATGCGGCTCAGACGAAGATTCATGTGGCGTTTGACCTCTGGACAAGCAGGTCTATGAAATGCTTTGCAGGTAATTATATATTTCATGTCCCAGCCTCTGAGATATTTTATCCATGGGACCATCTCAGAATGCGAGGATCGATCCACACTTTAATAAGAAGCTAATGTGCAATAGGGCTTGTTGTGCACTTTATTGACGCCGACAACACGTTCCGCACATTCTTACTTGACCTACCTGAGCAGTCTACCGGCCACACCGGTATTGGGATTGCAGAACGGGTAAAGGCGGTCCTTGCCGAGTTTGCAATCACTGAGGACCAGATCGGATATTTTGTTGCAGATAACGCAACGGAGAATGATACGTGTCTTGAGGACCTGTCTGCTGAATTCAGCTTCGATAAAGCATGGCGCCGTCTTCGCTGTATGGGCCATGTGATCAATCTTGTCGCACGGGCGCTTCTTTTGGCAAAGATCCCGACGGCTTTGCCGAGGATACAGAGGAGATTGCTGATGATCTTCTAAGGAAGATGAAGCAGTGGCGCAAGGCAGGCCCAGTTGGAAAGCTTCACAATATCGTGGTGTGGCTAAGGAGCTCTAGTGAGAGACTCAAACAATTACACGCCCACCAGCGCGCCGTATATATCACTGCTAGCGATCCAGATGCGGAAAGGAAGCTCACATATGATCCAGTTCTCGCCAACGATACCCGCTGGAACTCCAACAAAGCTGAGATAGAGCGGGGACTGCTGCTTCGGAAACCTATTGATATCATGATCGGCGCAGAGGTCCAAGCCTGGCAGCAGTACTGGAACAAGATCACACACAACAGCACCCAAGAACCTCCAGCGAGGCGACGAGAGAAGCCTCATATTGTGGATGATGCACTTGATGATGACGATTGGCACACTCTTACAATCTATCTTGAAGTCCTCAAACCCTTTGAAGAGGCTACAACCCGTATGCAAGGCAATCCTGGCACTGCGTCAGGGAGTCGAGTATGGGACATACTCCCTACGTACGAGTTCCTACTTCAACATCTGGAAGAGTTCAAGACGCGATACAAAGATCATAAGGAACAACACTTCCGTTACAATATCAACCAGGCCTGGATGAAGCTTGACAAGTACTATGGATTGACGGACGATTCGCCCATATATGTAGCAGCTGTTGTGCTACATCCTCGCATGAAGTGGAGCTTCGTTGACAAGTTCTGGAACGACAGGCCAGACTGGCGTGATAAGGCTAGGCGCGACGTCAGACAGCTATGGGAAGCTGAGTATAAGCATCGTGTTATTCTCATTCAACCAGAGCGACCTCCGGAGCGGCGCAGAATTGTGGTGGCATCGGGCCTCAACGACTTCCTTGATAATCTAACATGTCCTGCAGCCCAACTAGAAGAAGACCGGGATGAATACGACCACTATCTTGCACGGACAGATGATCCAGAGGATTTAGCTTGTACAGATCCAATCACGTACTGGATTAGCAAGCGTAGTGTGTGGCCTCATCTCTGACAGATGGCCCTTGATATCCTATCAATACCTTGTATGTCGGATGAACCAGAACGAATTTTCAGCCTTACGGGACTCCTGACGCCGGCGCACCGTGCGAGGCTGGGAGGCAATATAATTGGAGCGTCTTTGTGCCTTGCGGATTGGGACAGGCGGGGGGTGATAGATTTGTTAAAGTAGTGGTAAGTCGGCTCCTCCGTAACATATATCACCGTGCTTGGTAACTGATGGGCAGTCAGCGCTGAAGGTTTCTGTTTAGTAATAAGGTTATCTGTCAATCAATTGCAATCAATGTCAATCGACCCCCAAATTGATCAATAGTAATCAATATCAATCTGCTCCTCCGCAGAGCCGCATCAATCAACTGCAATTTGGCCAGAATTGAATTGAATTGATTGATTAGCAAGCCTGACTCCAGGTGCTATCGGAAGGATAGAAGGATTCCGTGGGAGACGGGCATCACCGTGGTGACGCCGCTGAACAGGAACCGGTGGAACCTGAACATGGAGGCAACCTTGGCGTTCCAGGTCCAGCAGCGGTCCATGATGCGAATCTTCATATCCGAACACAGATGGAAGGACGGCCTGCCGACCGAGGAAGAAGCCATCATGATGCTGAACCAGGGCGACGATAGCGCGATACCGGTGCCAGCCGTCTTCATGTTCGTGCCCAGGATGCCTGTCGTCGTGAACCACAATACGCATCAGGGGTTGAAGCTGGTGAACGGTGCCAGCTACTCGGCGGTGGACGTCATTGTCGACAAGACGTACCCGGGGCATCGGATCTCGGCCAGACTTCTCAACAAGCAGTCAGTTATCAATCAGTACTGATTACTGATTGATACTGATACGTTATCAGTATCAGTAAGCCCCTAACCAATCAATCAGTAATCAGTAACTCACGTGACCAGGCTATTGCGACCTGCCTACGTGGTGCTAAGATGTGTTAGCAGGTACAGTCAGATTGCTGCGATCAGTTCGGTAAATCAGGTACCTCAGCAACGCAACCCATCGCCCGGGTCAGAGCCCAGAATTACTTACTTTCTACATATGTATTCAACGGCAACACAATATTTTTTTTAACTTTGAATCGATATCTTGCAGGGTTACAACCCGAATATTCGTAGCTTGAGTGAGGCGCCTGTTATCTTTCAAGGGAAACAGGCACAGAGTTATTAGGTACTAGCCCCGCCATAACAAATAGGTGAGATATGCGGTAGCCTCTATTCGCTGTACATAGGGTAGGTTGGCTCACTTAGCATTCTGCTGCGCAATGCACTTGACATCGCAGCGAACACGCTGGTCTCTACAAATGATCTATCATACAAGTTGAAGGCATCGTCGCTGAAATTTTCCCTGGCGAGAGCGCCTTCCTGGCACTGATTCCACCCCGGTTAGAATTATCTTTCCCAGCTGTCGTTTCGCCGTCGAGAAAAAGGTTATCTACGCACTTACCCCGCTAGCGTCACCCAACCCACTGCGCCCAACCCAAAATACGCCCGTTGACGTTGTATGAGCGACTTCGCAGATTTCCTGGACTGCACATGATGGCTTAACCTCGAAGGTCCCACGACGCAACCTTGCGTGAGCTGAGTGACGAGCTCAAGAATCAATTCTGATCAGACGCCAAAATGGGGCGACAAGTGCGCGAAGCTGACGCGACACGGCGTGTCCGCTTCTCGCGTTTAGCGCTATGCCACTTGTCGGGCAGAGCCAGGGGTCCGACGTTTGTTTTGAAGGTAGGTAGATGGTCTCGTGCGCACCACTCCAAAGGTTTCAATAGGCTTGCATTTATAAGACATGAATGATATGCCACGCGCCGACATGCTTCCCGGGTCGTCTCTATTCGTAGGGGACGTTCAATGCGAAGAATTAAGCTCGCCGGCGCCAGAATCAAGCATCTCCGCAATTGAGCGGCCTCATTCACAACAGTCAATTTTCTCCGGCCCCTTTTCCCCGCATCATCCGCGTCTACGCGTCAATCGCAGCCGAAGAAACGTAAATTACGCACTCCAGAAACCTGGAAGTACTTCCGTGTGCCTCAAGGAGACGAAGAGACGCACCAGAATAACCAGAGACTGTGGTATTGTCAACATTGCCACAACCCGCCATGGCGAACAGTCTCGACCACAAGCGCCAAACGACATATGCGAAAGGACCACGGTATTATCATTGATGACGAAGAAAGGCCAGCCAAGAAGGCACTTCAACAGTCTCTGGAAGTAGCTTTCACGCGTGCCGAAGAGAAAAATCGAGCGATACTCTCCCGGAACGAAGAATCGATCCTGCGGAATACGATCAAGCTTGACGCATTCTATGAAGCCCAAATCCAACTGATCACGCGCCGCCGTCTCCCGCTCAACTGTGTCTCTTGGCCGGAATATCAAGCGCTTCTTTGCGCAGTTAACCCGAAGGCAGAGGAGGTTCTTATCCAGTCAGGTAATACGGTATTGGCTCATGTTGAGCGGTCATACATGATGCATCGCGAGAACATCAAGGCTCAATTGCAGGCGGCAAAGTCACAAATCCACTTCAGCATCGATCTATGGTCATCGCCGCATCGCAAAGCCTTTCTCGGAATATGTGGGCAATGGGTTGATGAACACTACGAGCTCCGTGAGGCCCTATTGGGTCTGCCGAACGTACAGTACAGTCACTCCGGAGAGACGATGTCGCGGCACTTGCTTGACACCATACGATATTTCGATGTCGCTGGCAACATTGGCTACTTTACATCAGACAACGCCACCGCCAATGACACTTGCCTGCGTGCTTTATCGACGGCATTGGCGAACGAGTTTGGCATTGGAATGGACCCCGCCGAGCGCCGAGTTCGATGCGGAGGCCATATTATCAATCTCTGCCTCCAGGCGTTTCTCTTCGCCTCCAGCAAAGAGGCACTCCGTGCGGCAATTGAAGAGGCAGATAGTAACGCGAACACCACAGTTGTCGAGTCTCTACAGGCGCAATTGCAGCAAAAGAACAGCAAGGGTAAACATCGAAAAGTGCCGGAGGATCAAGCCGGATGGCGATCGATGGGCCCCCTTGGTAAACTACACAATATCGCCGTGTTTATACAGAGTTCGACAGTGCACAGCGATGCGTGGCAGCGCCTGGCAGGTCGTGCACTCGGCATTGACAATGCAACGAGATGGAATTCGTGGTACATGCTACTTCGTACTGCACTCGAGAAGAGAGACAAGCTTATGATGTTTCAACAAGAGCATCATAAGGCCCTGGGTGAAGATAGTCTCACACAGGATGACTGGGATGTCCTCAGGTTAACGGCGGACTTCCTCCAACCCTTCTGGCAGGCGACACTAGCGCAACAGAAGAAGTGGTCGTCGTTAGACCAGTTACTTTACCATATGGACATCTTGCTCAAGCATTTTGAAGATGCAAAGGTATACAGTCACTTCGATCTTGTATAGCATGATGCATGATGGCGCTAACTACGTTATGATAGAAGACGTACAGCGAGAATCAACGCCTTATCCACTCCATCCACATGGGTTGGTTTGTGCTTGATAAGTACTACTTCAAGACTGATGAGACGCCTGTATACTCCGCGGCATTGCTTCTCCACCCATCAAAGCGATTGAAATACCTCCGCCAGAACTGGCATGAGGATTGGCATGATGGTGCGATCAACAAAGCCAGACAGATCTGGGCTCAGTACAAAGATATTCCTGTTGCCAGTACTCCAGAGGAGCCTCCGGAGACCCAGATGACAGCGTATGATAGGCTGGCGCTATCGCTCGACGTGACGGAGGCGTGCGGCGATGAGGATGAGCTGGAGAAGTTTATTAACGGTTCTCCATGCAAAATCGCAGTCAGTCCCCTTGCATGGTGGGCCAGAGAGGAGCAACGGATGGAATACCCGCGGCTGCACAAGATGGCTATTAACGTACTTTCGATTGCGCCTATGTCGGATAAGGCCGAACGTGTCTTCTCAGGTGCTCGGCGTACTATTTCGTTTGATCGTGCACGCCTTGGGGCTGAGACTATTGAGATGACAGAGTGTCTTAGCAGTTGGAACAAGAACGACCTTATTCGCGAGGTGCATGTACTTCGCGATGATGACAACTAGGCTGAGAATCAGGGGGTGGCGACATATTCGGGCTGAAAGGACAACTACGTCATGTCTTGGCATTTACTGATAAGCTAATCAATCAGTATCAGTAACATGGTGATCAATCAATCAGTTATCAGTAAGGGCCTTATCAATCAGTACTGCTTGTTGAGAAGTCTGATCTCGGCCGACATGACGGTCCACTTCGGGCCGCCGGCAGGGATATTGCTGGAGTCGGAGACGACAAAGGACCTCCACTTCGTCGGGATGCCGCCAGGCACGATCTTGTTGACGCCGATGAGCGTCAGGATACATTGCCAACGAAAGCGGCCGTGGCAAAAGAACGATGTCAGCCGAAAGGGTCTGCCGTGCGCGGCGGCTTTTGCCTGCACAGACTACAAGGTGCAGGGCAGGACGCTCGAGCGCGTAGCTCTGGAGCTGCGAGGGACGCGGACGACAAACGTCGACGGACGCGTCGTTCCCTCGCAGTGCGACCCGTACAGCCTGTACGTGCAGCTGTCGCGTTGCCGGACGCTGGACGGCATCATGCTCGTGTCCAAGGTGCGGGAGAGAGACCTGGTGGGCAACAGGGTCCCCGAAGAAATGACTGCTGCGGAGGCGAGACTGGAGAAACTGAGCGACAGGACGGTTGAGGAGGCGTTGCGCTGGTTTGATTGACGATTCTGAAGAGTCAAGACGGCTGCGTTAGGTGACGTGATGAGAGAGGAAAGCGGAAGCGGCGGCGGCGGCGGCGGCGGGGCGGTTGGGAACGCGCTTACTGGGACGACACAGAGGGAAAAACCGACCAATGAGAGGGCAAAACCGAACCAATGAGAGGCGAGGAAACCGACCAATGAGAGGGGTTCTTTTAAGGCTCGGGGCGGGGCATAGACCTTTCGTTCCTCAAGGCACAGGGGAAGGCGCACGTCCGCCGGGGAAGTTGGAAGTTGGAAGCTGGGCATGGTTGGCAAGTTGGCGGCTCCCTTGCGCTGAGTAGCCTTTCGGTACGAAGCTTGCAACAAGAGCCTATTTTACTAGTGGGTTGCTGCACGTATTGAGAAGAGGGCGCGGTTTTAAGTGGTCGGCTCTGGGTGGGTAGATGAAGAGACTTGGCCAATAGGGCGCGTGTGTGTGTTACCTTTGTTTTGCGTAGCCAATAAGACATATGCAGCAGGCTTTAAGGAGAAGGCACCATTTTGAGTAGCACGATTTGAAGAGCTTAATGCGGAACTAAGAGACCTAGCCAATAGGGTGAGGGTGAATAATTGAGACAGTAGACCAAGGGACTTAGACTAGCAGAGATCAACCAGCCGCAATACCAAAGAGGGAAAATTGTCAATTTGAGTATAAGAAACTACCATGCGAAGATGTCCTGGTGTTGAGACCATTGGACTTTATCACTCGCGGCCAAAATACCACACACTATCACTATACTATGCTACTTAAAGTCTCTTTGTCGGATGCCTCTTATTCCTGCCACCTGGTTCGGTAGTTAATGACCTCATATTAGGACGAACGGAGGATCGGAGTGTGGCAGATATGTTAGGTAATCGAGAGTCCTCGTTTTCCTTCGCTTCACCTTCTTCATAGTTATCATTTTCATCAGAGTCTACGGATATTAAAGGGGAGACCGGCGACCCTGCAATGATTGGAGATATTGCGGTAGTTACAGTAGACCCCTTAGTCTCTTAGGGGCGGGGTTATTCGAACTTAACTAAGACGATAGAGATGCGGAGATTGCGGGCCTTTTGTTCTGAGATGGAGTATCGGGTTGTTGGGATGGACCTCCCTGCGGCGATTGTGATGATTATGACCGTGACTATTGCACCTATGAAGATTTCTTTGAGGGAGACTTGAACATAGACCTCGCTGCTGCGAATCCGCCAGCTTGGGATGGGCCAGGTTCGGTTTTAGAGGGGGGGACTCTATTAGCGGCAGGTACAGGTGGCGTGCTCTTGTCCGGAAACGTCCAAGAGTCGGGAACGACAATGAAAACATAGTCCTTCTCATCAACTATAGGGGCGGCTACCATAAGACTATGGTCAAGAAGGCCAACAATCTTGCCGACGCAGTTGAAGGGAACACCTGGAACAAACTGTGTATCTTTCCTATCTGCCATCTTCTTGCAGAGGAGAGAGAATAGCAAAGCGCGAATAGGAAAGAGAATAAAAACTTGGAAGGGCTGGAAGCCTTTGAAAGGGCTCTTTGATGGCTGACCCGGCGTGATATAGGTACAGCACTGGATAAATGCACAGCATCTCAGCTGCGCATCATCCAACAGCGGGACATAGTCCTTGATCAAGTGGGTTTGACCTGTCCCGAGAACCTGCCCGGTCAAAGAAACAACCGGTTGGATAAGTGGAAAGCCCTCACCATTGCAAAGAGTTCGTGGGTCAATGCTAATAGTTACATTAGTGGCAAGCGCGATAGTCGAACTCGAGCTAAGGGAAATTAATAAGTCTGCTTACGCTTGGTATCCAAAGTCGCGTATGAGAACAACTGGAACCTTATACACTTCGCCGTCACCATCTTCATCGCCGAAAACATCAGGCTCCCATAGCACCCACTCCAGTGCGTAGGGGTATACTTTTCCAGTGAAATAGAACCACTGATTCTCCCACTCCGATTCAACAATCTGCTGGTTATAGACAGAGAGGTTGAGACTAAAGTAAATCGGGAGTAGATCAGGGGATCGACACCCTTCAGGACGCAGCACAGAATATTCAGGCAGTGTCATATAGGGAGGGGGTAGAAGGAAAACCCTGCCAAGAGCTTCAACATTAAGGCTCTTTATGAGTTATTCATCTGATATAAGAAACCGCGTTGGGGTATCCAGCTGACCAAAAAAGGACATAGTCATATCACTACCAAGGTTTTTCTGAGAGTCATAAGGCATGCGCGGAGGGGGATGACCGCTAAGAGTGGAAGTTAAGGTAGAATTTGAGGTAGAAGTTGATGAAGACATGATATATTGAACTAGCAAATGTTTCAATAAAAAATAGGAGAGCAGTTAAGATTACGACTCTGTGTGTAAGGGAGAGAGAGAGAGAGAGAGCAATTGTAAGATAAGCCTGTAAGATTGGCATGCAAATATACAGAACAAAGGAGAAGCACATCTGATATTTATAATCGATTAGATATTATCGTATAACTATACAATGCGAAGATTAATACCACTTGGTAAAGATACTATATTTCATTGCGCAGAGAGGATATGGCATCGCCGATCTCCATCCAACATTTTCAGCCAAGAGCTACTATCCCTGCCGATGTGGATACTCGCACAATTAAATTGATCAATTAAGATAGATGGTGAACAGATCTGCTTTTTCCATAAGTACAAAGGATTGGCCAAAACGTCAGCACATGTCGCCGATCGCAGTAAAGCATCTTGAGGTAAGAAGCTTGATGCCTATTAAGTGGATACTTGCACAGCGGAATTGATCAATCAACGTAGCTGTTGAACAGAATTGCTTCTTCTATGATTACAAAGGATTAACTAAGAAATTAATGCATGAAAAAAAAAAAAAGAAAGTATAAGAGCTAAGCAGTATTTAATAGGTAGATGAAATAACGTAGTATATATTATATCAATCACATATGTGCCCATCGATGTTACCATTACAACGAAAGAGGGTAAAGGGATATTTTGATCTATTGGTATATCAATACTACAGCGACCATATGAATAAGAGGGTGGAGGAGTATGATGCCGTATTGGTATACCGGCGTAATGGCATTCCGACTAGATAATGGGATGAATAATCAAGCCCGATGTTATTAATATTAGAAGAATAAGAGGGTGGAGGAATATGATATTCTATTGGTATATCAGTGTGATAATGCTCCGAGTAGATAATGGGATGAATAATCAAGTCTGATATTGGGATGAAATTGGAAGAGTAAAGAAGACCATGGTGGGATAGACCTATCATTTATTGGTAAGTGGGTCAAGGCAATGACGATAGACCATATTATCATATAATTTGATAGGTATAATAGAGATAAAGATGACGTGGGAGTATCGGGATAGAATCAGATCAAGAGCAGAGTAGGACTGGTTGGCCGGGTTTGGTGTGGGAGAATCGAAATCTGCCCCAGAATGTACCGATTACAAAACAGCATTGTGAATGGCATCAACCTTTATCATTCATATTTATGACACTATTTGGCTTAATACACATGATTACACACCCTAAGAATATTCGTACATACACTGTCTTGTAATGGATTTGTCATTATCTGCTCTACTTAAAAGGTTGCGTGGTCGAACGCCTGGCAGCACACTCAGCAGTCTCGGGCTGAAGACATACAATGATATCTTTGGTGCGGGAAACTCGAATACAAACGCAACACCAAGAGAATCACATTCTACTATCCAACCAGGCACACCCGGTCGTATTCCGGGTGTCCAGCCTGTGGGCCCGGCATTAAGGAGGTCGCTCCCTACTATCCAACCGAGTACACTTAGTGATATTCCAGAACCCGTACCTATAGACGCGGCACTAGAGGGACCACAATCAACGGGCCAACCAAGCAAACCAGGTAATCACCAACAATACCAATCAAGTGTAAATCAAATCGACAATGCCAATGCGCAAACACAGGCGGCAGGAAACTAGATAAGCCGGCCACCACCAGGGAGCACGACGCCGACACAAGTGCCTCCAAGAAAAAGAGGCAGACCGCGAGGTTCTCATGCACCAAGGCGGAGAGATGTTCAAGAAGGAAATCAGGTGCAGGAACATCAGCCAAGTGCATACCAAGTCGACACCATCAATACTCAAGTACAGGGACCTAAAAGCTGGATGAGTCGACCGCCGCCAAGGAGTACGACACCAATACAGGCGCCTCCAAGATCAAGAGGCAAACCACGAACTTCTCGTTCATCAAGACAGAAAGAGGCCCGGGAAAGAAACTGGCGGCAAAGGAGACAAACCCAACAGCAAAGACCACTGGTTGCCGTTGGGACCCCAGCCAGTTCCCAGTTGCCATCTAATGCTCCACAGCAACTAAAACCTATACCAGTGCAACCGCTTATAGCACCAAACCCCACACAAGCTGCAAAAATAAGCAACGCGAGCCAATATCACCGGCACAATGCACTGGGCATGCAGCAATGTATAAGCATTCCAAGCTTTTCAGATGTGGATCAACATGGCCAACAAGAACTTGGCGCCAAGCGTAAGGCTAACCAACACGGACAAGAACAAAACAAAAGGCAAAATCGAAGACAGGTTAAGAATAGCAACCTTAAAGAGCAAACCCAGGCATTCAAGAGAGCTATTAAGCATCTGGAAGATGAATTTACAGAGAAAGAGAGAATATCCTACACAAAGAATTGGCGTAAGCCAGTCCCCCGTGAGAGGAATATATCCACAGTCATGGACTTTTATCAAGCATTTCACAACATCAACACCCTACCCATACACACATGCATGATATGCTATCAGAAGATCAGCACGATGGAGATAAAAGAGCTTAGCTGGGAAGAGTAGACAAATAGCGCAGCGATAAATAGCTGCCGCACGTATTCATATCCAGATTGCTTCCCTATTGGCAAGGCTATACCGAGCTGCGAAAACTGTGCCATGAAGATCCGCGAAGGCAATATGGCACGGGGCGGGAACTTGCATCAAGCACTTAGTTGCGAGCACATGTACCCAGATGCTCTCAGAGATTTGACTTTGGTTGAGGAGAAGCTGATTGCACTCAACACCCATTTCGGCTTCGTTGCAAGAATCAAAGTCACAAAAAGCACCAAACAGAGTACGGCATATGCACGCCATGTAAAGGGTCATATAACTGTGTTTCCAAACAGTGTTCAAGACTTGGTTACCACAGTACTACCACATCCGCTTCTACAATCTTTAGAGGACATCCATATATCCTAGCATAGGCCGCAGAGACCAGCCCCCAGCGATCTATCCAAGTTGCTCTCAGTCCGGCGAGGAGCTATAGAACGGGCATTACTTTAGCTAAAAGAATTTAACCCCCACTATCAGCATATCCAAATCGACAAAGCCGAGTTGGATAGTTAGGGAGAGCCGGCGCACGGGGTTCCGAGCCCGATCTATGACAAGATAGAGAGAGATGAACCATCGGCATGGGAAAAAACGCAAACAACGCACATCATGCCCCCGGCAGAACGTAGAATAGATGACACTGAACCCCAGTCACTCGAACAGATTATGGACGGGCTAGGCAGAGCGTATGATGAGAATGATATAAGTTACGACGAGGATGAGCAGCTCTATGACGAGCGCAGTCGGGAGGAGCTCGAATATGAGGGCATAAGAAGCTTTCTTAATGAGATCCTTGCATCTAGTATGTTTCCACTGGATACAGCACCGCGAGCAACCGATGCCGATAAACTGCAATTTGCCATTAATACAATCAGAGGTGGACAGACAAATGCGCAAGCACAGCCGCCCAACCCGCCGGCTGGGAGCGCGCAGGGTTC